>NC_137844.1:27707500-28332500 GCF_948465745.1 Chenopodium album
ATAATCAAGGGCAAAAGAAGCCATTTAGGAGAAACTTTGAACCTATTGGCATGAGCTACGATATGGAATTCGATTGCCTTCATGCTAAAGGACTCATAACTCCTATTGGACCTATGGGAGATCCACCAGCTGAAAGGAGGACGCCTAATTTGAACCCCAATGCACACTGTAAGTATCACCAAGGCAGGGGCCATCCTACTGAAAATTGTTGGAAGTTGAAAGTGAAAGGAATAGTGTCCTTCAAACAAGTGTATTAGTCCGATAGGGGGTTCGGAATTATTAGAAAGCTAATTTTTCAGTAAGGTCAAGTGATCGGAATGCATGGGTGCAGGCCGCTTCCGATTAGTAATACTAATGCATAATTAATATTACAGCTTAATCTTGACTGAACCCTTCGGGTCACACCCAAGCAACTAACGAGCCGAAGCGATGAATTAATCAGGAATTAATTAATAAGTCGACCGAGTAATTAATATTTAGACGTTGGAAATTCGAGCTTGGAGCGTTGAAACCGGGCGTCAGAAGTCGAGTCAAAAACAGTAAAAGACGAGACGTGAAAATAATAATAAATCAACAATTACCAAAATACCCCTAGCATCGGAAAAACCGAGTGCCAGGGGCACGATAAATGCTAGCAGCCTGCACCAAGTGTGGGGCTAGATTAGCATACCGCAGCTAGCAACTCGCACTACTGTGCGTGGCTGTGCTAGCATACGACAGCTAGCAACCCACGGTTTAAGGCGCAAGTGAGGTGGGCCGAAGCCTCACAACCGCACCATGGCAGCCCATAAGGCAACCATGGGTGCCCAAGTGAGCTTCCATGTGGCCGAACTCAATTGGAGGAATAGAAAGGGAGGTGGCCGGTTATTGGAGCTAGAGTGGGGGGCAAGTTTGGTCCCCCCTCCTCCAAATGGTCCTCACCTACTCTTCCTTATGAGCTTGCCACTTGTTGATTTATTACTAGTTTGATTTTTAATTTTATTTTAGCTTTAAAATAAAATGAGAAAATCAAATTCTCCCACATTGATGGGAGAGCTTTTCACACTCTTGCATTTCCTTATAAATACCCAACTTAGGGTATTGGGAAAAGCACTTGAGTAAGAATTGGAAAAGGCATAACTAGTAGTGAAAACCTTTGAACTCAAGAGTTGAAAAAGGCATCACCATTGTGAAAACCTTGAACTCAATTACTCGGGTTTTTCGATCGGGCCTTGCTAACTCCAAGGCATTGGACCTAGTCGGTGTTCGAGTTGTGGGTGGACTTCCGTTGGAGGTCGTTGTATTCTCGAGGCTAGCTTTCGAAGTAAGAGCCCCTCGAGGTCGAGCGAAGCACGCGTCAAAGGTATAATTATTATCTTAATCTTGTCATTAAGTTAATTATGTATATGGTTTTATTTATTGCGAGTACGCTCTTGTTTTTGGGTTTGTTTTCGCGGTGAGTCGGACTCACCAAACCCCAACAGAAAGAAGCCATTAAAGATTTGATTGACAGCAACAAGTTTCCATTGCCTCCTACTAGCAAGAAGCCAAGTATTAATAAAGCTCCACTTTTAGATTCCTTGGCAATTTCTGATGAAGAAGACCATGTTGACCCAATACTCTTCATCAAACCATTTGAAAAAAAAAAAGCTATTGAAGAAGAGGAAACTTTCTTCAATGCCATGAGTGACTTTCCTAAAATTGAGGAACTCGTCTCTAAAGAAGAAGTATATATCCTCATGCATATGGTAGGGGAGTTAATGAAGCTAATCCACGATACCATCAGGTAAGTGAAATTAGCTGAAAATAGGTGCACTGTTAAAGAGATGATGCCCAGTAGAACCATTGTGAGAAAGACATTCACTTTCACTGTGGTTACACCTCCTAAAAGGAATGACAAGGTCTATACACCTATTAGGACCTCCTACGAAAAGATGTTCAAAATGCTCTTCGAGAATGGAAAGATCAAACCACTCGAGCCAAGACCATTTGAATCACTGAAAAGGACGGATAGATTCTATTGTCAATACCATCCATCTGGAGGACATACTATAGAACATTGTTTTAAATTCAAAGATCTTATCTAAGGATTCATCGACAGTGGAAAGCTTGTCTGAGCTAACCTAGAGAAGGATGTGAGTATCAATGGAGTTTGGGAAAGTGACGACGAAGACGTCTACCTTAAAGATGTAAAGAAAACCCCACTCTCCACAATCTATCTCGTTAATGACATCTGGGACGAGGAAGATTCATCCATGATGTTCTTAGAAGATCGGGAAGAATGAAACCTCCCATCATAAACCAACCTATCCTTACCACTCAACAAGTCCCAATACCACTAATAGAAGACAATGATATAATCAACCAACTTAAAAAGACTAAGGTTGAGATGAACATATGGAAGATATTAGCCACATCCCACGAGCATAGGCTCGCAGTAATGGACGCTTTGGCTAAATTAGGGATAGATTAAAAAATCACTCCTAAGGGATTGGCTAACTTCCTCACTAGTGATCTTCCTAGACCCATTAACTTGATCACCTTTTCTGACAAGGATTTACCTCCTGAAGGTGACAAAGATAACAAGACCTCACGATGATTTGTAAAAGGATGAATGTCCCAATGACTCTGGTAGATAATGGGTCAGCAATCAATGTTTGCGCACTCCGAACTGCAAGAATGTTTAAAATAAAAGATGAAGACTTGTCTCCATCGACACAAGGCATAAGAGCTTACGATATCACCCATCGTCAAGCTCTTGGGACTATCACTATAAATGTTACGGCATGAGTCATTGAACATGCTACTGCTTTTCAAGGGGTAGATATCAAAGCCTCATTCAACCTATTATTCGGACGCCCTTGGCTTCATGACTATAAGGCCGTCTTTTCATCTCTCCATCAACAAGTCAGGGCTATAGTTGGAGAATTACCTGTCACAATCTATGCTTCCCCTATGAGAATCAAAGCGGTTGATAAACTAATCATAAACGCGAAGCACGATGAAAACGATGAAGATTTATGGGGCTTTAATGCTAAATAAGTCTCTTTAATCGAGGACAATGAAACGACCCCTCTTCGCTATGACTTCCATTCGTATATGACAGTTAATGCTATTCATAGGAGACAAGGACACTTTCCTGGAATGACTCTAGGAAAAAAGAAAGGAATAGCAAAGCAAATGGAACTACCTGGCTTCCTTAAGTTAGATACTTTTGGACTTGGTTTCGAACCAACTCTAGAGGATCTTAAGCGAGCCAGGGAAAAGATTAATGCATGGAAAAATTCTTGTACCTAGTAAAGAGCAATCCCAATGGATCACTACCCTCTCACACTAAACGGACAATTTATAAAAGCGGGGGAAGATTATCCATGCCATGAATTTCCTGAACCTTTTGTCAAAGATGGGATAAGACAAGCAAGGTTCGAAATATTCTTGGATTGCAATTTCTTAGACGTGATCCCAAATCCTATCCACAAGGAGCAAGCACCTCCCTGCTTTGACTTCAATGTTATGGGTCTCCTCTTTGGATACGAGAAAAATGAGCCTAAGCGTGTTGATGATAATTCCACGCTTATCCAAACGGTGTTGCAAAGTGAAAACTTTGACCCCTCAAAGCTCATCACTCCGATAAAAGGATTAGTTCAAGGATGGGCAAAAGACTGTGAAGGTGACTACACCAAGTGGAAGAAGAATCTCCATCACCATAGGACAAGGACCAATGTTTGAGTCTGAATTCGAGTCTTTTATTAACGAGTCTTCTAAGTCTCCTATAGTTGAATCTCCTTCCATTTCTCCTAGTTTAGAACCTAATCCTAGGACATTTCTATCTTTGATGTAATGGTTTCAAAATTTAACAACATGTGTTCTTCGGCTTACTCCTCGTGTCATTATCTTACCCAAGATGATGAGCATTGCTTTGCTAACAACAAAAATGACAAAGAAATAGTTAAAGTAGTGGAAACACTTGAAAATAAAACACCGTTGATTGAGGATACTGAAACGGTTAATATCTTAAAAGAGAAGTTAAGATTGGTTTGACACTTAATAAAGAAGAAAGAACTGATTAACTTGATCTATATGAATAGAATATATCAATGTTTTATCCTGGTCATATGAAGATATGCCAGGATTAAATAGAGAAATTGCTCAACACACTATACCATTAATTCCAGGAATGAAACCTGTAAAACAAAAGTTACGTCGAATGAAACCCGACATAACTCTTAAGATAAAAGAAGAAGATAAAAAACAAATAACTCCAGGTTTTATCAAGGCATCCAAGTACCCCGAGTGGGTCGCTAGCATGGTACCGGTTCCTAAGAAAGATGGTGGGGTAAGAATGTGTGTCGACTATAGAGATCTAAATAAGGCAAGTCTGAAGGACGACTTCCCTTTACTACATATTGATATTCTGGTAGCTAACACATTCAATCACGCACTTCTCTCATTTATGGATGGGTACGCAAGTTATAACCAGATCCTCATGGCCGAAGAAGAAACGGAAAAGACTACCTTTAAACATCTTTGGGCACTTACTGTTACACGGTGATGCCATCCAGGTTGAAAAACGCGGGCACCACTTACCAAAGAGCAGCATCTGCCTTACTCCATGACATGATACTTGAAGAGGTCGTAGTATATGTGGACGATATGATTGTAAAATCAAAAGACCGTCCAGGACATCAAGTACCCTTTAGAAAATTCTTCGAAAGATTAAGGAAATATAACATGAAGCTAAACCCAGCCAAGTGTGCTTTCGGAGTCACCTTAGGAAAACTCTTAGGCTACGTTATTAGCTCTAGAAGAATAGAGATAGATCCAACCAAGAACAAGGCAATCATGTCAATGCCGCCACCCAAGACCGAGAAACAGATTCGAGGATTTATTGGCCGGTTGCAATACACAATCAGGTTCATATCTTAACTCAACACAATATGTCAACTAATATTTAAGAAGATCAAAAAGAACGTGCTGGTAGTATAGGACGAAGAATGTCAAAAAGCCTTTGATAAGATCAAAGCCTATCTCGCTAAGCCTCCTGTATTAGCACCTACACTCCCAGGAATCCTTCTTCGCCTATACCTCACGGTTACTGAAGAAACAATGGGAGTTATGCTCGCACAAGAAGAAAAAGGCAAGAAAAACGCCATCTACTACCTAAGTAAGAAAATGCTCAAGTATATCTTGAAAAGTTGTGCCTCGTACTTGTGTGGGCCACAACCAAGCTAAGACATTACATGCTTGTGCATACAGTATATGTAGTATCTCGAATGGATCCCCTTAAATATCTTTTTTAGAAATCCAGACTAAACGGGCGAATATCTAGATGGATAGTTAACCTAACCCAATTTGATGTAAGATTCATGCCCCAAAAAGCCATTAAAGGATCAGTGGTTTCAAACTTCTTTGCAGACTTCCCGATCGAAGACTCAACACCAATGCACGAGAATGACTTCCCGGACGAAGACTTAATGCTCCCAGAAGATGACGCTTGGACATTATATTTCGATGGAGCATCAAACCAAAAAGGATGTGGTGTAGGAGTCCTATTAGTGTCGCCTAAAGAAGAGCATGTCCCAATCTCAATCAAGTTAGATTTTAACGTTACCAATAATACTGCGGAATATGAAGCATGTGTGGTAGGCCTCGAAACTACTTTTGCATTGGAATGAAGAAACTTCAAATATTTAGAGATTCCTCCCTCATCATTCATCAAATCTCCAAAAGATGGAAAGTAAGGAGTGAATGTTTGGCTCCTTAACAAACATATCTAGAAATACTTACTAATCAACCCGAGAAAGTAGAATACACCTACTTACCCAGAGAACATAATTAGTTTGCTCATGCCTTAGCAAGACTAGCCTTGATGGTTAAAATTCCTAAGGAAATTGAGTAAATACCTTTGGCAATAGAGAAAAGGCATAAACCAGCTTATATTCAAGCTATCAAAGATAAGGAGGTAGTCCAAGAGGAGGAAGAGGAAGAACCTTGGTATACTGACATCCTCAATTATGTCACCAACGGGGAATACCAACCTCATGCTGACAAAAGAGCTAAACGCGCTCTAAGACTTTTGGTTCGCAATTCGTGCTCATAAATGACGAATTACATAAAAGGGTACCTAAAGGTAGAGCTCTCCTATGCGTAGGCAAGAAAGAAGCGCAAAGGGCAATGAAAATCATCCATAAAGGAGCATGTGGAACCCATATGAATTGCAAAATGCTAGTCCAAAAGATAATGCGACAAGGATATTATTGGACTACCATGAGTAGGGACTGTCATAAATATGTGAAAACATGCCCTAAATGCTAAGTATACTCTAACTTACAACATGTTCCACCATTTCTCCATTACAACTATACATCTCCATGGCCATTCTTGACATGGGGAATAGAGATTATTGGAAAAATAACCCCTCTTAGGACAGGAAGCCATGAATACATCCTTGTTGCAATAGACTACTTTACAAAATGGGTTGAAGCAGTCTCATATGTGAAACTCACTACAAAATATGTAGCAGTCTTTATCAAAAGAAACATCATATGTCGATATGGAGTCCCACATGAGATGGTAAGTGACAATGGAACTTACTTTCAAGCAGAATGCGAAGAATTGCTTCAAAAATATGGCATTCAACACCATCACTCTTCCCCATATAGACCTCAAGCAAATGGTGCTGTAAAAGCATCCAATAAGAACTTAAAAGTTATCATTGAAAAGATGACTGAAACTACAAGTATTGGGCTAACAAATTCTATTTTGCTCTCTAGGGTTATCGCACGTCAATCCGTTCATCCACAGGAAATATGCCATTTTCCTACTTTATAGAATGGATGTCGTGCAACCTATAGAATTGGAAATACCTTCCCTACGCATCGCGTTAGAAAGTAAACTTGATGAAGTTTAATGGACAAGGCCAAGGTATGAGGAGCTAATTTTACTCGATGAAAAAAGACTGGAAGCTCTACATCATACTCAATGCTATAACATTCGCATGGCTAGATACTTTAATAAGAAGGTCAAGACGAGAAGCATCAAAATAGGAGACTTGTTAGCATTAAGGAAAAATGTTCTAGACCCAAGAGACAAATTTAGGCCTAATTGGTCTGGACCATACATCGTCAAAACTATCCTATCAGGAGGTGCCGCAAAACTAACTAACATGGATGGTAATGAATTCTCAAACATGACAAATCTTGACCAACTTAAGAAATTTTACCCATGATTACTTGAGTACTATACTCAAAAGAGCTACGTTTTGCCTAATTGCTTAACAAGGATATGTAGGAAACCCTTTACGGGGCACGACCACTTTGAATTTATAAATATCCCATTCCCTCATCAACACGCCGAGTCAACGTCAGCGTCGCATAAAAAACCGGGTCAACACGCTGCGATATTCCCATCGCGCCGCGATAGGATCAACGTGTTGCGATAGGATCATCGCGCCTCGTTGGTTTTGGATTTTCAGCATCAAATTATTGCTATTAATCTGGGCAAATTTTGGTCAATTTTGACTTTCGTACTCGAAGCATTTTTTTAGAATTATTCAAGTTGTTTTCATTGCTTTAATAAAATATTTCAAAATAAAGTTGACTTAATTATAAAGTTTAAAAATTGCATTAATAAATAAAAATTACATTATTGATGGAATTAAATAAAGCTTAAAAATACAATTGACTTAAAAATAAAAAATTGTCTAATAAATTGAAAGAAACACAATGCTCTAATCTGCCTTCTCCTTTTTAGCCCTTTTCCAATTTTTCTCTGCTTCTTCCTCATCATCTAAATCATTCACCAATAGGGACTCCTTATATGATCGAACCGCTACCTTGGTAGAAATAGTTTCCCCTGGCACAAACACCCCAACTTTCTTTTTAACCCAAACTTTTTTGTCTATAGAGTCAGTCTTTCTTTTCTCCTTGCCTTTAGCAACACTCTTTTTCTTTGGCATAATTGGAGTCTTGAATTCAATTTTTGAACCCAGACGGTCTTTAGCAGGGATTGTCTTGTCACCTAGATGGTCTTTAATATGTGTCTTCTCTGCACTTGTACTCTAAGCTTTAACTTTGTCCTTTTGGGATCTGCTAGGCAACCATTGCTTCACTTCTTTAGAAAAAGGGGGAATAACTCTATCAGAGACAACTTCCCATAAGGGACGAGCATACCAATAATCATCAAAATGCTCAATGTGGTGTTTAACCGGATGCTTATAGGGTCTACGAAGGTCCCCAGAAGGGATAGTTTGTGCACGGCCATATTGTCTTTTTACCCTGCATGGGAAATAAAAGGTCATCTGTGATAAGCTTGAATACGGCAGGTAGGTTGAGCATTGGTCCCTACCATCTTCTCAATTTTCCACCAAGGGATGACCCACTTGACAGAGAAGTCGCGAGCTTCAAAGATTTTACTCCACTCCCGGCGACCTATCTTCAAAGAGAAGCGCTTCTTTCTTCTTACAAGACAATTTAGAGTGTATTTCTCAATATTGTCAGGAGGACTTATTAATCCAAGCCTCTCCATTAGCCAAACCTACATGAATAAAATAGAATTGTTATTATTGTTACAAAATTGTATTTTTAATTTCTGTAATTAAAAGTATTAATTTTCTACCTGTAATAAAATTGAAGATCCTCGAAACGGAGCTTTGGGGTCTTTTTTCAATTCATCCAAGCTAAGCATTGTCTCACCAACAATTAATGGCATGGAATTTCTCCTGTCATCTATTTGCTCCATGACATATGCTAAAATAGCTAGGCCTATATGCATACTACCAAGAGTAAGTAAGTATTGGCTAGCCATGCAAAAAAAGGAAGGCTCTTCTCTTATAAACATGGAAAGACTCCGACTTTGGTCTATTAAAATAAAAAGAAGCAAACTTTTTAAGATCAACCTTGGTACCATCAACTATGGTTTCCAAATTATTGCCTTTAAGGTTTAAAAACCGCTCAAAATCCTTATAGTAGTACTCACATATTGTGGGAATCACTGCTAGATCTAAGGAAGGAAGGCTATTCTCATCATCGACAAATCTAAAAGAATGCGTATTTGGAATCCTAATGTTCTACGGCAGCATGAATAAATTTAATATCAAGATCTATCCCGTTTAAGCCAAATAAACCCCCCATGTGGAAAAAGTCAAGATCTTTTATCTCCTTAGCAGTCAAAGACCGACACCACTCACGGGTTGTATAACAAAAATTCCTAGCCATTACTACTTAATTGGGAATTAAAACTCTAAATTGCTATTTGCTCAAATTATGCTGGAATCGTCATATTTGGGGGCTTTTTATAAAAACATCGACGCAAAACCGAATTCTATTCGAAATCGGAGAAATCGAGGCCATCGCGCCGCGATAAACGTCTGGTGCCATCGCTGATAACGTGTCATGAGGAGCGTGTTAATTCGACTTTGAGTCGGATTTGTACTTTGGTTTTTTTTACGGGGGAATTTTAAATTTTAACCAATTTTATCTCTGTAAATACAAACCCTTAAACATTTATGATTTGGGAAAAATTATTTTAAGTTTAATTTATTTTAAGCTTATTTTAGTTAACTCCACTTTTTTTTTTCATTTTTTTCTTTTTGGGGGAGAAAGTGGAATACCCTCCAATGATAATAAAAGTGACGGAAATTTTTGCACAAAAATTTGTCACAAATTTCACACACTAACATGCACATAATAAAATGTAAAAATAAAATGCAAAGAATAAAAGTGTACATATTAAGTGTATATATACATCATGTCTAACTAAGTCATAAATCCACCAAAAACCAAAGTCCTACATAGTAAAAAAATACGCAAATAAATCTACACAGGTTCAAAGACTACGGCGCCGGAGGACCGATATCAAAGGTATCATAGAACTGCAAAGTCCGAGGAGTCACTCCCTGACCATCATCAGATCCCCCGGGCGTTGGAATCGAGAGTGTAAGGCCAGTGAATCCCGTCTGACCCTGCTGCGGCTGCCGCGACAACGAGCCCACCTCGTACGTCTCACTAGCTCTGAAAGGGACCAACGTCGAACTACCCCGACCTGGAAGCCTCACTGCCGCTCCCTTAGAAGAAGAGTCGGAATCATCCACTACTACGGTAGGATCCGACGCCACTCTCCCATCCTCAGTCTCGACCGAGGTGCGACGATGCCTTAATCAAAAGCGGTATATAAACGGAGGGGCACGCTGAAATAAGAAAATAAAATGAGTCAGATACAAAGCGGTATATAAATAAAAACAATAGAAGTCAAGAAGCATACTGGTGCAACATAGCAACCGCGACGACGTGAGGCTTGATGACTCAGCCTCACCAACTGGTATCGGAAGGCGTCCATGGCTACCGCCATCCTCGTCATCACCTCCCGTGAAAATCGCAAGAGTAATAAAGTCAGAAATAATCAAGATATACATGCTAATGGATGTAGAGAGATGACTCACCCAGTTTTGACGTCGAGGGATGGACCTCGAAATCAGACGCCACTCCTCAGGGGCAGGAGGTACCATTTCCTCAATAGATCCGTATATCTCCTGGTACATGATGAACATACGTGGAGGCATAAACTCAGTAGCTGCTGCAGCATTGAAAGTAAACTCCAACAATTCAGTATCGTTGGGGGCTACAAAGAAAGGCAAGTGAAAGGATTAAAAGCAAACCTCCTCCTCCTCCTCAACGCAAGGCGACGGGGCCAATCACGGCATAAGCCTCTAACGCGAGGAAAACCTAGGTCATTGATTTCTAAGTATCCCCCGATCAAAACAAAATTTACAACCAATCCCAACCCTTAGTATAGGGGTAAGTTCGGGTCGAACCCAAGGGAATGAGGTATAAGCTAAAGTCTCAAGTTATGCTATCCCAAAGTCTAGGTAAGGGTTAGTCTACGCAAACTAAACAACACTACTAAATGAATACAAGAACGATATTAAGGATGTTAGGGAATTAGAATCCACATGCACTCCCGATAATCATACTAATTGGCAAGAATTCAACTAATCGAACAATGTGAGGGAAGGTAACAAATGCAATCAAACTCACTTAAAGAGCTATTTCCTAGGGTCAAGCTAGATGTCTCTACAAATGACTTCAAAGAAAAGTCGCAAAACAAGATTAATCGATAATAATAGCTTCCAAATCAATTTGTCTTATCAATGAAAACTATTATGCAATCTAGCTTGATAGTTAAGGTTGATCACTTCTCAAGACATCAAACACATGCACAAATTTCACCAACCAATTTAATAACAATGTTGATCAATCAAAATCCCCTAAGTATCCATGAATTATGACTCATACATGCTTCACCATATCCCTAACAAGCAATCTACTCACTACCCATTGCAAAATTGAATAGCAAAACTAAACTAATCACCAATTTCATCATCAACATTGTATTCAAACTATACTCAAGCTATCAAAAATAAAATCAAACAAATAAGAAGTAATTCAATCAAGCATCAAGAATCAAATCTAAAATTGCATTAAAGTGTAAAAAAATTTTACAAAACTTTGATCAAAATCAAAGAGGAAGAAGATTGAAAGTAGCATTCATCGAAATCACCAAGTTTCTCTCTCTAAAATATAAGAACAAAAGTTTCCCCAATTTGAGCTTCTCTCTCTAAAATTAAAATCCAATCTATTACGAATTCTAATCTAATTCACTCTCTAGCACTGAAGAAATTTTATATATAATAAAACTAACAAAGGAGGAGTTAGTTAAACATCCAAAAAGAACCCCAATAGGCGTGCCCTGTCCTCTACATGCCTGGCCGCGATGAAATGGGTACAAAACAAGGGGAGTAGAGTTGCGCGGCCACTCCTCTCGCTTGCGCGGCTGGGCCACTACTCTGCGCGTCCGCGCCTGGGAGTAGGGCACCTCCTTTTTGTGCGTCCATTGATGCTTCCGTGAGTTCCACTTGATGCATGTTGGGTGTGGCAGTTTCCAAAGGTCTTTACTCTGGGTTCAACATTGATTTTAATGCCCACACAACTTGAGAGCGCGGCCTTAAAGACTTGGTTTTTGCACTCCTTCACATTTAATCTTCAAAGGGAGGAACCAGCTTGCATCTTAAGCCTTGCAAATCTCGAGAAAAGAACATTTAGCTCTTTAGACATCACTAATTTCCTGAAATCAAAGAAAGGCAAACATATAAAAAAGAAAAAGAAAAATAAAATAAGAAATGCAAGAAAATGGGAAGAAAACATTTGAAAGCACAAACTAGTGAAAAAGTCATATAAAACTAAAGAAAAAGGGATAAAAGAGCTAGAAAGACGATTGAAATTCATAATAAAAGAGGCTAAATGAGTGCCATAAATGACACTCATCAAATTCCCCCAAGCTAGACTTTTGCTCGTCCTCGAGCTAAACAAAAACGAGTAGAAATAGGATGAAAAAAAAGTATAAGAATGTACACTAAAACTCACTTTCGTAGGACTCACAGTTATTTTTAGCTACAACAAGCCCTTTAAACCCCAAAGTCGCCAATGAGGACGAGTGAGGTCTCGTAAGGGTATCGAAAGAGTTTGACCCATAACTCTTGAAGGTAAAAATGAGGCAAATCATTAAAAAGAATGTAAAATCAAAAAGGAAAAGTTCAAACAAATAGCTTTTGAAATGGACTTTTACAAATGATCAAATGCAAGTGAATAAACAACTTTCTATACAATAAGGGTATGCACGTTATAAGATATCCAAGGTTGATTGAAACATAAGATATGTTAAGCATAGAGAACTAATGAGACACAATTCACCTTCATCCCAAAAAATATTACCAAGTTCTCCCAATTAGTTTCAAATCTACCTCTAATGAGCATCTCAATGATTCCTCGAAGGAACTGGAAAAGAAAAGGTTTTAGGGCTACTTGACATCATGACTATGCACACCGCTACATAGGCTTGACTCACAACCCCCTCCATCGACATATGACTCAACCACAAAGGTCAAAAGGTCTTGAAAAGGGTTGTAATGTAAGGGCGAAAAGGGTAAAGTTAGGCTAAAATTTAAAATTTGGTGGTATACCTAAATTGTGAAGCAATGATTAGCCAAATCTCACCACTAAAACCATGTAATCACCAAACAAAAACACCAACACCCCCATGTTAGGTTTCAATGAGTCCGACTCACTGCGGAAAATAAAACCCGAGCCCAAGGAAAAAACTCACAATTAATGTAACAAAATGTATAAATAACAAGATTAGAGAAAAGACTAAATCACCCTTCTAGCGTGCTTCGCTCAACCGGATGGAGCTCTTACATGAGAAAACCAAGTCTCACAAAGGGTGATGACATCCAACGAAGTCCACCCACAACGCGACCCGACCGGTATACTACTTGGAGGTTAGCCAATTCCGACAAAAATGACTACCCGAGTAATTAATGAGCTTATAGGTTTTCTCTCAAGTGGAGATGCCTAATTGAGCTCTTACTCAAGTGATTTTTCCCAATTCCCATGACGGATATTTATAGGGAAACTCAAGTGAGAAATCTACTCTTCCATCAATGTGGGAAAGTTGGTAAAATCAATTTTCTCCTTTTATTTTTAAATCAAAAACAAAAGAAAATAGCCAACAACTAATTAATCAACAAGTGGCTTTCTAAGAGGAGGGGTTAGGTAAGGACTACAAGGGAAGGGGGGACCAATACTTGATCCCCAAGGCTCCCAAGAGAACCAGCAAAACTTCCCACATGGCCCAACCAACGCGCGCCAACTAGCGCTGCCAACCTTGGGTGTCATGCCCCTTGGTTGGGCTCTCCAGCTGCTCGCACAGCCTAGCAGCAAGCATCAGCACGCTACGCATTGCTGCGGGCTGCTGTGCGCTGCTGCCTGCCTTCCTCGCACCAACCAGCAAGCACCGCTAGCAGTGCCAACACTCTAGCACGCTGCTAGCTAGCTGGTGCTGCTAGCTCGCTCCTACTTGCTTGGGCATTCTAGCGATGGTGCGCTAGCATGCCGGACCACCTAGCCATTCATGCTAGGCTCGGCTTAGTGCACATGCTAGCCACCTTTTGCCATACCGAATGCCCCTAGCACTCGGTTTGCTCGGGGCATTCCAATGCTAGGGGTATTTCGGTAAATTGTTGATTAAATAGTGATTTTACCATCTCGTCTTTTATTATTTCTTCTCGACTTGCAACTCTCGGATTTCGACGAACCTAGCTCGATTTCCGATGTCTAGATATTTATTACTCGAGCGACTCATTAATTTCTTGCGAATTAATTCGTCGAGTCGGATCGTTAGTTTCTTGGGTGTGACCTGAAGGGTTCAGTCAAGATTAAGCTGTAATATTAACTATACATTAATATTACTGATCGGAATCGGCCTCCACCTAGGCATTCCGATCACTTGAACTTACTGAATAAATAGCTTTCCAATAGCTCCAAACCCTCTATCGAAATAATACACTTGTTCGAAGGACACCATTCCTATCAATCTCCCACATGTCCTTCCAAACAAGTGCGCTTTTATTGTACAACCTTTTTCCTATGTCACTTAATGTCTCTTCATGAACTATAAGGTAAGCTTATTCGTCATCCTTACTACATCCAGAAGTGTTTCTCAAAATCCGAGTTAGACTGTCAATAAACAGATGATTTTTAAAATCCATCCGAGCACGGCCATGTATTTTCACAGTCTCGCTCTTCGAGAGGCCTTGTAAACAACAAGGATATGTTACCTATTATTAGTCTGGGGACATTCCCTGTCTTGTAATGTAAGCTTCTCTTACTAAGAGGACCTAGCCGTCCGAGTGTTGCTGTTATAATCTCTATGTACGGCAGACGTTTGACTAACATTAAAACAGACTAGTACTCAAACAAGAGAACTCACAATACTCATGGTCGAGGAAAGAGGTTCTGATAGCCATAATGAGAAATATACTTATAAAGATTTTTAAATCTATTAAAGTATTCTCATAGGTCGATCCAGTATGGTTGTCAACCAATACCTGTGCAAATGATTTATGACTATTATGTCCTTATAGCACAAGAAACGGTGCTATAAATCAAACTACACACTAATCTCAAGCTGTCATTAATCGTCCGTCATTTAGATGACCTTGATTAGGGATAATTTTCGATTATAATATTTAATGTTCACATAATAGGTGGTTTCTTTATCCAAGACTGGTCTTGATACCCTATTTTGAATATTCTCATAATTAAATGGTTCAATATTTAATTCTAAACCACAATTTAATAGAAACGGAGTAATAAAATTGCATGAAATTAAATTACTTTAAAACCCGAATGGTTCATCTTAGTGTCTTATATTACAATGTCAAAATTTATTAAAACACTAAATAGGGAAATCAAAGACAATCTCCAACGTGCCTGATTCCCAATGCCTCAACGTGCTTGTTGTGCTTCACTTGAGGCAAAGGTTTAGTTAGTGGATCGGCTACATTGTCATCCGTTCCAACTTTACAAATTCTGATTTCACCCTCTGATTTCTATTCTCTTATCATGTGAAATTGCCGCTTTACATGTTTGACCTTCTGATATTCCCTTAGCTCTCTGGCCTGAGTAATTGTTCCCTTGTTGTCACAATAGAAGGATATTGGACCTTTGATGGAGGGTATAACGTCAAGTTCACCAACAAACTTACGAATCTAAAGTGCCTCCTTAGCCGCTTCAGCAGCTTCCAAGTATTTGGCTTCAGTTGTAGAATCTGCAGTTATGCTCTGCTTGGCACTTTTCCAACTAAACGCTCCTCCATTAAGACAGAATACATATCCAGACTGTGATTTGAAGTCGTCTCTGTCTATTTGGAAACTTGTGTCGGTATAACCTTCAATAACTAATTGTTTTGAGCCACCATATACCAGGAATTTATCCTTGTTCCTTTTCAGGTACTTTAGGATATTCTTGGCCGCACTACAATGCGCCTCTCCTAGGTCTGATTGGTTTTGGCTCGTAGCACGCAAGGCATACGATACATCTAGCCTAGTACATATCATGGCATACATGATCGATCCAATTAGTGAAGCATATGGGATCTCATTCATCCTTTCTCCCTCATCAGTAGGGTTGTGCACAATAGGTTAACCGTACCGTTAGGCCTTAACGGTACGGTTAACCGTTATGTCGGTTACTTAAAATTTCGAACCGTAACCGTACCGTTAAGGAACGGTTAACCGCTAGCGGTTAACCGTTCCTTAACGGTACGGTTACAGGTTAACCATTAACCATTTAATAAATTTTAAACCCTGCATTACTTCCAATAGTTCCAAACGTCCAACTCTAATATAAACTTAAAAATAAATAATAAACAATAAAATTCATGTTCTAATTAAGATTACAAATCCACAAACCAAATACATTACAAAGTTTTAATTAGTACTAAGTTTTTTTTAAAAGCATAATAAGTAATAACTCAAATATTAAGTGATCCTCTTCAAAAAAAGACCATGGCAGCAGACTGGCAGCAAGCTTGAAGATCACATTGCATCATCAATCATCTAAAATGGAATTGGATTCATCTATCATAATTGTTGGTTGCTGGACAGTTAAATCCTTCATCCCTATAAAATTATTTTAAAGAATGAAATAGGTTTAGAAGTTAACATCAAATTTATAAAATAATACAACTATACAAACAAATAAATAGTTTGAAAAAAGAAACAGTAAGATAATAGAAGACTGACCTTCCTCTAATTCTTCCAACTCAAGAAGACTCTCCTCTATTATTATAGGAGATCAAGATTGACGTAGCCAATCTTGTGAGCAAATAAGTCCTTCTACCATTTTTGAAGTCAATGAAGTTCGAAAAGAATCAAGAACTCGACCTCCAGTACTAAATGCCGACTCAGAAGCAACAGTAGAAACAGGAATAGCTAGCACATCTCGAGCAATTCGAGCAAGAATAGGATACCTTTTTTGTGACTCACTCCACCAAATTAAAATATCAAAATTAGGATCATTTGGCTCAACATCATCACCCAAATATCTATCCAACTCAGTTTTTTTTTTCTCTGAAGTTCCTAGTGTCCCTTTTGCCATTCTATACCTGTTATAGTAATGATCTTGCACATTTAGAATTCTGTCCTCGCTTCTCATGTCATGAAGTGCAGATTTACTTGAAGTAGGAGTGGAACAATTGTCATCAGGCTTCTTCTTCTTTGATGAAGGCATTGAATTTTCATAAAACTCATATAAAGTTTTGATGGTGACTTTAACGATGGAGCACAGTACATTAGCATTTTCAACATCATAAGTATCACACACAACCCATTCAACAAAATTCCATTTATGCCTCGGATCAAGTAGCAAAGCTATAAATAACAAAATGTTGATGTTATCTACATTAGCCCAATACTTGTCATGTTTGAGTTTCATTTGTTGAGCCATTTGTCTAATGCTTTCATTATCATGATCACAATAACTAGAGATCAAGTCTCCAACACCATAGATCTGAGGTACATAAGAGTTACCTGACAATTTTAACCAAAAAAATAAATAAATAAAAAAAAAATTAAAAAAAAAATCATGATAAAGTAGTAGGCAGCAAGTTGAGCACCATAAATCTGAGGTAAATAATAGTTACCTGTCACATGAAGACTTGCTGACATCTTTAATGTAGCATCATAAAAGATGTGGAGGAAAGGTAAGAAAGCACTAACTCGGTTCCAATCATTATCATCAGGAATACCTGCACTCCTTCTCAATTCTTTAGTATATGCACCACCCTTGGTGTACAAATTATCAAAAGCATGTTTGAACTTGACAGCAGCTTCAAGCATTAAGAAGGTGGAGTTCCACCTTGTCTCAACATCCAAGCAAACCAAACTCTTGCTTTCAATATTTTCTTCTTCAATGCAAGCCTTAAATTTTTGAAGTCTAGCTGGTGAAGACCTCACAAACCTCACAGCACCTCGAATTCGAGCAATTGACAAATCAAGATCCCTTAACCCATCTCTTACAACCAAGTTCAATATATGTGCAGCACATCTCATATGCAAATACTTACCATCTAACACACTACCCCCCCCCAATGAGTGATTCTTCTTTTAAGGTATTGGATGGCCACATCATTTGAGCTAGCATTGTCTACGGTAACTGTTAAAACTCTTTTAATATTCCACTCTAACAAGCATTTTTCAATGGATTTTCCAATTACTTCACCTGAATGACCCGAGATAGGACAAAAATTGATTATTTTTTTGTGCAAAGTCCACTCATCATCAATAAAGTGTGATGTCAGGCACATATAACTTAGGTTCTGGCTAGAGGTCCAAGTGTCAGTAGTGAGACATACCCTAGAAGATAGCTTACTTAAAAAGTCCTTTAACCTACTCCTTTCCTCTATGTAAAGACTATACCAATCTCTTGTTATTGTTGTACGTGAAGGAGGAATAAATTCAGAACACAATTATTTACAGAAATGTCGAAATCCTTCACGCTCCACAAAAATAAAGGGTAACTCATCTACAATAAGCATTCTAGCAAGTGCCTTCCTACAACTATCTGGATCAAATTGCCAAAGCTTAGGGACTCTAACAGTTTGTGGGGTTCCATCTTCACCTACAAATGTTTTTGTTTCAAAATCAATGAGCTTTTGTTTTCTATTCAAGTTGGCAGGATATAGTTTGCATCTATTAATATGATTTAACATGCCACTAGTCCCATTTGATGATTTATAAGCAATTAACTTCTTACAATATTTGCAAGTCACCTTAGTGTCACCAGCTTTATCAAAATGATCCCATACTGCAGATGTTTTTTTTCTATCAATACTTACAGAAGTTCCTGCTGACTTTTTCCTTTTCTTTCTGGAACCTTCCACAACAGTCTCTCCTTGACTTTCTGTTTCAAAACTTTCATCTTCTGAATCTTCACTCTCATGCATTGAGTTATCATTAACAACACTTTCCATAATCTGAAAAAATAATCATTATTTGGAAACAAATTAAATTAGAATGGTCGTACAAATGCTCAATATAAAGCTTAACTAGAATACTTGTCACATGCAAGAAAAGAATTTGTAATTTTATTATTATAGCAATTAAAAACATAGAATACTTGTATAAACACTACAAATCAAGCGCAACTAGTAGAATCAAACAAAATCTACCGAAATTCATAAACAAAATTAACAAATAATACTACAATTAACATATTCAACACACTAATTCCAAAAAATAAGCATAATTAACCATCTAATCCTACCTAGTAGTAAAGTACCCAATTTCCCCAAATTAATTTGTACACTAATTCAAAAAAAAAATGCATAAATCAAAAAGAGAGGATGAATACCTGATAGATCTGATATTCTAGTGAGTCAGTGAAGGCTCCGATGAGTCAATGAAGGCTCCGGTGAGTCGGTGAAGGCTCCGGTGAAGTCTGAACTCGGTAAGTGAGGTGAAGTGAGGGACTGAAAGGATTGAGGGGTGAGAGCTGAAGAAGTGAATTGGGAAATAAGAGATTTTTTAGGGTTACCATTATATATTTTCCCTATAAATTTTTTTAAAAAAAATATATTTATTATTTTAACAGTTAACCGATGGTTAACCGTTTACTAAAACTTGTAACCGTAACCGTAACCGTTAACCGCTATATTTAGCGGTACGGTTAACCGTAACCGTTTAATTTAAACGGTTCGGTAAATTAAACGGTTAATCCTTAACCGTTTAAATGAGCCGGTTACACCGGTTAACGGTTACGGTAAACGGTTACGGTTTTTTTCCACACCCCTACTCATCAGGTGTCTTTGGATACTACATCTTGCTTAAGGTTATGCCATGTGACATGGGTATGTGACCTTTCTTGGCCCCTTCCGTCTTGAATCGTGCGAGTACCTTATTAATATAAGTACTCTATCTCAATCCAATCATCCTCTTAGATATATCCCTATAGATGTTGATGCCCAATATGTACTGAACCTCTCCCAAGTCTTTCATTGAAAAACATTTTCTAAGCCAGGCCTTTACAGCCACTAACATCAGAATGCTATTTCCAATGAGCAATATGTCATCGACATATCAGACTAAGAAGGCGATGTCACTCCCACTGACCTTCTTGTAAACACATGATTCATCTAGATTCTTGATAAAACCAAATTTATTGATGGCTTCATCGAATCGCAGATTCCAACTTCTGCTAGCTTGCTTTATTAAGAAAGAAAAGGGAAATAAAGGGAAAAAGAATAAAACTAAGCATTTATTAAGAAAGAAAGCTATGAAGAGAAGGTAAAAAAAACCTAAATGCTCATCAAATGAGTACCATAAATGACACTCATCAGTGGAGGAATCCTCTTGAGAGATGGGTTAATAGGCCATTTATTGGGCCGCCAAGGGAGAGATTTGCCCAAGCACCGAGCAGTGGCCTCCAGGTGAGAGATTGGGCACCAATCGGTAGTCCTAGAAACTTTCTAAATGAACAAATCCTCTTTAGAAGTTCGCTCCAAGTACTTTTTGTTGATTAAAGTATAAGTGTTGAGGAGATAGGATAAAGACTTCTCTCAACGGTCTCGGATGGGCTCAAGAGATAAGATCATCTTCTTATACTTCTTATTGAGATAAAGAGCAATGATGGTGATCTAACCTCCCAATTGGATGGTTCTGGAAAGAAAGACACCATCACGAATATCGACAAATCAATCAAGCAATTGAATCCTATTTCTTCAAATGGTTGACCGCCAACCATAACAAACTTAACTTTTCCCTAGAGATGGCACCGAGGGATTTCTCGAGAAGAATGCATAGGTAAGTAACCTATTGAAATACCTCAAGGCCGGATGAATGATTGAAGCCGCTTTGGAAAATTGAGGTTGATATGTCCCTTCCACCAAAATATGCCTCCACCAACAACCCTTGCTATACCCATGATTATTTTCCAATTCCTCAAAGGCCGTGTAGATATACTCGGATTCTTCCAAAGGTACGGGGAATTTGAATATCTCATTGAGGTAAGAAAGCGGGATGGAGTGATCATTATTGAACATTTGGAACTTTAAGGTACGAATAAGCTCACAACCCTTTTTCTCTTCATGCACCTCGAGAGAAGAGAGGAACTCAAAAGTGAGATAGGCGTAATTTGGAGCATTTAGGCCAATGAAATCCTCCAAACCAAGGTTCCGAGCCAAACGCCTCACATCATCATCTCTTCCAAGCATTGTAGTTGTTGATCGATGATAAAACCATGTTGATAGGAGTTTCCGGGAGGAAAGCCGGATAAAGTTCTCCCAATGCTCGCTCTTGGCAAACACTATTCGTAAGTTTCACTCACATTCGGAGGGGATGGCACCACCTCACGGGAACTAGAGTCGCGGGCTCGTTTAGGACATCAGAGCTGAGCCATCTACACAAACAAGCCAAGACAATAGTTCAAAAACATGAAAGATATGGTGCTCACAACAAGTTGCATAACAAAAATGGATGAATCTACAACCAATCATTGAAGTAGAATGAATAAATTGGCACATAACAAGTATGGAAGCACATTTAAACCACAATATAAGCAAGGATTCATAAACCAAGAAAGGATTCATAAACCATTTAAGAATAAAGAGTGAGTAACAACATTCTTACAAGCATGTATGACCATTTCAAGAATGAAGACCAACAATGGTGGTAACAAAATTGTAGTTCAATCAAGCAAAACCATAGCATCACTAGTTCATATATACATCAATAATCATCATTAATACAAAATTAGGGGACATGAAATAGGCAAAGTAGAGACACCATTAGAGCATACACCATAACATTCAAATCTAACAAAACAATATAAGGTGAGAAATTTGTCATGAAATCAAATGAAATAGAGAATTCATACCTTGAATGAGTGGTTAAATCAAATAAAATGGAGTAGAAAGCACAATTGCTAGCTATCAATCCCAAACTTGCAAGTTCCTAAACCCCAATCAATAATACCCGAATTCCCAACATTAGGAGAGAGAAAATCAATTAAAAAGCATAAAATTGGGGATTTGAAACAATTATCAACCAAGAAAAATGAACATCAATGATCTTTTGATGAAATATAGTGGAAAAAATAGGGAAATTGCTTGAGCACGACAACAAATGAAGCAAAATGAATGAAGAGAAAGAGAGAGAAAAGAGAGGCGGTGCGTTTAAGGGGGGCACGCAGCAGACTAGCGCGCCTGGGCCAATGGGATGCGCGCCTGCGCTATCCCCCTACCCGCCCGCACAATTTTCGTGTGCGGCTGCGTAACTTGAGGTTGCTCATGCCCCTTGCAATTTTCGTGCGCACTCTGGTGGACACAACACCTATGATGATGATAAACACGAACATAGGCAGTTTCTAAACTCCTCGGCAAAGGGTTCAACATCCATATTTCATGAACCCACCAACTTGTACTTACCAAAGTTCAATTTTTACTCTAAACTTCCAATAAGCACAAAAAACACTTTATCTTCAAAATTTGTTACCAAGATTGTTGGCAAACTAACCCCCGTCATATTAAAACTACCTAAAGTCACAAAAAACAAAGAAAATTGGTTAGGCCGTAAATATCAAGAAGAAAGATAAAATCAAAAGAAAAAAATGGAAAGAAGGTTAGAAAGTCGGGTTGCCTCCTGAGAAGCGCTTGTTTAACGTCATTAGCTTGACGTTCTCCACCCTTTCTCAAGGCGGATCATAAAGAGTCAGTGAATAAGGCCAACAAAAACACCATCGAAATACTTCTTGAGCCGATGACCATTTAATTTGATAGGAGATGATGAATCCAATGAAGAACATTCCACAACACCATTAGGAAAAACACCTTACACCATGAAAGGACCACTCCATTTAGACATGAGTTTTCTGGGGAACAACTTCATCTTGGAATTGTAGAGGAGGATCTTATCACCAACACAAAACTCCTTTTTCTTGATAAGCTTGTCATGAGCTTCCTTAGAACGCACCTTGTAAGTGCTAGCACAATCATATACATCAAGCCTAAGCTCCTCTAACTTATTAAGATCTAGCCACCTTTGCTCTCCCGCACTTCCTAAATCAAAATTGATCTTCTTGATCGCCCAAAGAGCACGGTGCTCAAGTTCCACCGGAAGATGGCATGATTTGCCATAGACAAGACGATATGGAGTAGTGCCGATAAAAGTCTTAAAAGCCGTTCGATATGCCCACAAGGCATCATCAAGCTTGTCCGCCCAACCTTTCCTAATTCTAGCAACCGTCTTCTCAAGAATTAATTGGTTTGACGATTGGACACCTCTACTTGTCCACTTGTTTGAGAATGATGAGGAAGGCCAAAACGTTGATGAACCCCATGCTTCTTCAACATCTTTCGAAAGGCATTATGCACAAAATATGAGCCATTATCACTAATCACCGCCCTGGGAACATCGAATCTTGGGAAAATGATTTTTTTGAACAATTTCATCACCACCTTGTGGTCATTTGTTGGGGAGGCAATGGCTTAACCCATTTCGACACATAATCCACCGCCACAAGAATGTATTGGTTCCCAAAAGAAGAAGGAAACGGTCCCATGAAATCAATTTCCCACATATTAAATACTTCCAACTCAAGGATAGGTTGTTGAGGCATCTCATTGCACTTTGAAATGTTCCCAGTTTGTTGACATCGATCACATGACTTAACAAAGCCCCATGTATCCTTGAAGAGATGAGGCCACCACAAACCACTTTGAAGAATCTTAGTAGGGGTTTTAGAAACACCCATATGTCCACTACTAGATCTGAGTGGCACATCTTCAAAAATTTAACACCTCCTCATTTGGAACACAACGCCTTAGCAAGCCATCAACTCCTCGTTTGTACAAGATGGGATCATCCCATAAATACTGCCTAGGCTCTCTCTTGAGCTTCTTTATTTGATTCTTAGAGAATGAAGATGGAAACTCCCTACATGCAAGGAAATTGACCAAATCGACAAACCATGGGAGCTCCTTCACATCAATGGCAACAAGGAGTCATCAAGTATCCTATCCTCAATTGGAGAACCATCATCATGGATTTGGGAATCTTCAAGGCGATAAAGATGGTCCGCCACAACATTTTTCGCTCTTTTTTTTATCTCTTATCTCTATATTAAAAGTTTGAAGCTCGAGCACCCAACGGAACAACCTAGGCTTGCACTCCTTTTTGGGAAAAAGGTATTTTAGAGCCTCGTGATCCGTAAAGATAATGGTCTAAGAACCCAACAAGTAACAACGGAACTTTTTAAAAGCATGCACAATTGCCAAGAATTCCTTTTCCGTTGTTGTGTAGTTCCTTTGAGCTCCATTAAGGGTTTTTGACATGTAGTAGATGACATGGAGCTTCTTATCCACCCTTTGACCTAGCACTCCCCCAATGGCCATGTCACTAGAATCACACATTAATTCAAAAGGCAAATCGCATCTCGGGGCTTGGACAATGGGAGTAGATATCAAAGCTTTTTTCAACTTGTTAAAAGCTTCCAAGCATCTATCATCAAATACAAATACGACATCTTTTTAAACAAGATCATTGAGAGGTTTTGCAATTAGAGAGAAATCCTTGATAAATCTTTTATAGAACCCGACATGCCCTAAGAAAGATCTCACTCCATTTCACATTAACCGGAGGTGGAAGCTTTTCAATCACTTCAATCTTCGCCTTGTCCACCTCTATGCCTTTGTGAGAGATTTTGTGACCAAGGACAATGCCCTCCTCAACCATGACATGACAGTTCTCCAAATTCAAAACCAAATTCACCTTTTAACATTGAGCCAAACATTTCTCAAGATTCTCAAGGCAAGCTTCAAATGAAACATTACCTACCGAAAAATCATCTATGAACACCTCCATCTCTTCTTCCAACATATCTCCAAATATGCTCATCATACATCGTTGGAAAGTGGAGGGGGCGTTGCAAAGCCCAAATTGCATTCTCCTATAGGCAAAAGTTCCATATGGACAAGCAAAAGTCGTTTTCTCTTAGTCATTCGAGTGAATAGGAATTTGGAAAAACCCGGAATATCCATCAAGAAAAAAATGATACTTGTGCCTTGTTAGTCTTTCAAGAATTTGATTAATGAAGGGAAGGGAAAAATGATCCTTTTTAGTGGATTTTTTTAGACGTCAATAGTCTATACAAATTCGCCATCCCGTGATTGTCCTTGTAGGAATGAGCTCATCTCTCTCATTCTCTACAATGGTCAAGCCTCATTTCTTTGGGACAACATGGACTGGGGAAACCCATCTAGAGCTAGAGATGGGGAATATGATTCCCGCATTCAATAGCTTAGTGATTTCCTTCTTAACTACCTTCCCCATTTGAGGGTGTAGCTTTCGTTGCCTATCAATGCTAGGTGAGGCGCCTTCCTAAAGAGTGATATGGTGTGAACATAAAGCTGGGTTATACCTTTGAGGTCATCAATTGTATAACCTAAAGCACCTTGGTGCCTTCTCAAAACACCACACAACTCTTAAGCTTGACTCTTATTCAAGGAGGAGCTAATAATAACGGGATAAGTAGAATTGGATCCCTAGAATTAATACCGAAGGTGTGATGATAGAGGTTTGATCTCTACAATTGGAACACCTTTACCTTCCTTAGTTGAGGCCACTTTTAATACATCTTGAATTGAAATTCCAATGCAAATATGAGCATTACTCTCTTCCATTCTCTCATCAATGACTCTTTCAAAGAATGCCATTTCCTTGCCATGCTCACCTATCTTTTCCATACTCAACAAAACACACTCAAATGGATCATTAGAAGTGAACAAGTGCTCATGCATAGAATTCACAATATCATCCAAGATTTCAACTCTCATGCAATTTTAAAGTGAAGAAGAAGGATATTTCATGCTTTCATTCAAATAAAATTCAATGACTTCTTCTCCAACTTTGAGAGAAATCTTAGCACTTTTAACATTAATCACGGCACCCGAGATAGCAAGGAAAGGTCTACCAAGTATGATAGAAATATTGGCATCCTCATCCATTTCAAGAAAAACAAAATCAACCGGAATTACAAACTTTCGTACCCTCAAAGGAACATCTTCTACCTTACCTTTTGGAATCTTAATCGATCTATCGACTAGTTGTAAGGTAATATTGGTAGGCGAAAGTTCCTCTAAATCAAGTCTTTGATAAACCGAATATGGCATAAGGCTAACACTAGCTCCTAAGTCACACAAGGCATTATCAATTTGCATCTTATAGGTAGCACAAGGGATAGAAAAGTTTCTGGGGTCTTTCAACTTGGGAGACATCTTGTTCATAATGATTGCACTACAATTCTCGGTCAAGCTAATCGTTTCCGCCACATCACAAGTTCTTTTTCCACTTAAGATGTCCTTAAGGAATTTTGCATAATTCGGCATTTGGTCAATGACATCGGTAAATGGAAAGGTAAGATGAAGTTGCCTAAGCATCTCTATGAATTTGCCAAATTGTTCATCTTGTTTGTGCCTGTTGAACTTTTGGGGATATGGGAGCTTAGGTTTGATAACTTCTCTTACTTTCTCTTTTCCTTTTTTAATTGGTTTTTCACCTACATCCTCACTCGAAGAGCTTTTTCCTTCCTCATCCTCAACCAAAACTTCCTTAGGACTCTCCTTCGCCACACTCTTCTTAGGCTCTACATTCTTAAGAATCCTACCACTCCTTGTCACTATATTATTAGTTGGTCTCTTGGGATCTAAACCTTGAGATGGTAGAGAAGAAGGGCTAGCATGCTCTTTCAAAACATTTGCCAATTGAGAAATTTTATTCTCCAACATCTTACTATGAGCCATCGTGTCATTAAACTTCTTATCACTAGATGACATGTAAGTGTTCAACACCTTGATTTGATTTTCAGTGACATCCTCCAACCTACCTCTAGAAGAAAATGATTGGGCATAAGAGCTATAATTTTGACCTTAAACCTTTGGAGGGAAACCGGGTGGGGGACCCCTTTGATTGTTGTTTTGAAAATTTCCTCGATTTTGGTTACTCCAATTGCCCCGACCTTGATTTTGGCTATTTTTGTTATGATTACCATAATTTTGATTATGGTTCCCATATCCTTGGCCTTGATTTTGACCACCATAACCTTGGTGGTTATAGTTGCCTTAAAACCCTTGGTTTCTATAACTCCTATTGTGGTTATAATTATCAAAATTCCCATGATGATAGTTCCTATTCCCATTATTTCTTTGATTACCAAATCTAGGTCCAACATTGTTATTAGACGCATAATTCACATGTTCATTTACATTGCCAACATAGTCATCACATCCATCAAAAGAAACATTAGGACAATTTGAAGCATCGTGATCATATGAATCACACAAATCACAAAACATATAGCCACTAGACATGTTTCTAGAAGAGGGAAGGGGATTTGAGTTAGGAAATGTACCTCTCCCCTTTTTTTAGGAGGGAAGAATTGGTGCTTGTGATGAAGCACTCTCAAGTTTGGCTTTGATGGAGGTCATTTCCTTCCCTAATTCCGAGATTTGTGAGGACAAGTTGTTTCACGCTCATCATCTTGCCAATCCATATAATGCCTCACTACATCTTCAATGACGTCCGCGACTTCCTCCTCCGTCTTGTTCATTATTGGTCCTCTAGCTCTCGCATCAAGGCAATATTTTCCTCGAGGGCTTATACCTCAATAGAAGATTTGGATGATTTGATAGGTAGGAATCCCATGGTATGGGCACTCTCTTTGGCATTCCTTGTACCTCTCCCATGCCTCATAAAGACTTTCATTTAGCTTTTGCTTAAAGCTTTGAATGAGAGCTCTTGCTTCGGCCGTCTTCTTTTGTGGGTAGAATTGAGATAAAAACTCCTTAGTCACTTCATCCCATGTCCTCAAGGACTTTGATTTCAACTCCTTGTCCAACCACTCCAATGCACATCCAATGAGAGGAAAAGGGAAAAGCTTAAGGCGAATAAACTCTTGAGAAACCCCACTCACTTTGATAGTGTTGCAATACTTCTCGAATTCCTTAAGATGGTTGATGGGACTCTCATGCTTTGCACAACTATATTGACGCCTCTACATCAAGGTAATCATGGCCGGTCTAATCTCAAAGTCATTTGCCAATTTCGTAGGTAGAGCAATCCCACTCTCATACCTATAGGCTCCCAGAACTCCTAACTCCTTTATTGCCACTCTTTGGTTATCTCCTATGATGCCTTGCACTTCTTCTTGCCTTGGAGAACGTCTAGTAACTCTAAACTTTGTAATTGTCCTTTCAATTTCTGGATCGAAAGGAAATAGAGAATGAACACAAGATCTACGCATACAATCTCAAAGAAAAGGTTAGTAGCACGGTTACAAATGTAGCCTAAAAGAAAGAAAATCTTTTTGTATTTTCAAGTAAGATGGAATACTAAATCAACAATAGCAAATAACCATGCCATTTCTTGGAAACGGCGCCATTTTTGACGTGAGGAAAACCTAGGTCATTGATTTCTAAGTATCCCCCAATCAAAACCAAATTTACAACCAAACCCAACCCTAAGTGTAGGGGTAAGTTTGGGTCGAACCCAAGTGAATGCGGTAAAAGCTAAAGTCTCAAGTTAAGCTATCCAGAAATCTAGGTAAGGGTTGGTCTAAAAAACTAAACAACGCTACTAAATGAATACAAAAACACTACTACAAAAAGCGTGTTTTCTGGACGCTTTTTAGGCCTTTTTTCGACGCTAAAAAGCGTTGAAAAATTATTTCTCGACGCTGAAAAAAAGCGTCGAAAATCCGTGAGTCGAAAATTATTCAAGGACACAAAAAAGCGTCGAGAGTCTCGACGCTTTTTAGTGTCCAAACTAATATACGAAGCGTCGAAAATTACGTATTTCGCGCATTATCCCAAATGTGTGTAGTTTTTTAGCGACGCTTTTTGTTGTCCACATAATCAAATTTAGCGACGCTTTTTGCTGTCTTGTGTTTATTCGTGTCAGCCTATGGTATGACGGGAAACTCTTTGAAATTTGAAAATGCGCAAATATGTAGACATTAAAAAGCGTCTAGAATTTTTTTTAAGCTTTTTTTTCCTTTTATTAAAATATTACCATCATATATACATTATAGTTATTTAAGTTTATCATAAATTAAATTAATAACATTAAAATTAAAATAAACAAATGTTCTATATAACTAGATCAGATTAAAAAAAAAACAATAATTAATAAACAATAATAAGAGTACGTAGTTAATTGCCAAATTTATAAAAGAAAACATCAACACAATTAATAAAAATAATAATAAAAAAAGTCGCATATTATAGTAGCTTGTCCGATCCCTAAATAAATACATCACTAACATAAATAAGACTAAAAACCAAAATAGATAGATGACGGCGTTATAAACGATTTAGTCGCTTGTTTTGATGCTCAATTGTCCCGACCTATTCTCTTGTTGCACCTACATTGCCTTTTCCAATCTTCAAAAAAAAAAAAATAAAAAGTATAAATTAGTACATTACACAATATAGGCTTATACACACACACACACACAAGCTCTAAATTTCACACACACTCACAAGCATTTTTGAATTTCACACACAAGCATTACACAAACGTCTTTGAGAATGCCAACACTTACAACAGGAATCTTATAAACGTCAGGCAGGCAGTCTTATAACAACAATCTTACACACACACACACACACACACAAGCATTACCCAAACATTAGGCTGGTTGTCTAAGGGGGATGCCAAAGGATGAGGCCACCTCAAAAAAGAATTGGGGATTATTCGATGAAAATGGGAAGCCAGTCTATATCAGTATGGGTCTGTTTTGTCTAATAATACGACAAACCAGACTTATTGTACTGCAAGAGATGGAGTTGACAAGAGGATTGTTCCCCTTTATTGCAGGCGAGCCTTGCTATGAACCTGATAAGATACTACTTATGCTTTCAACACTTATTATCAGAGCACAGGAAAAGCACTCAACATTTTAAGTGAAGTTCACATTTTTTCTTAGTAATTATACTAGTGCCTGAAGAAATATAAGAAGAGGATTCTAATCATCTATCGAGATAAGATACTATCAAATAACATGTGCACAAAGATGACCTTATAGGACTAGAAAATGCTAATCATTCATATCATAATAGTATAATCAATCATTAATTGAAAACCATATGTGCGTTTTATTTTAAAAAAAATCAAACTGCCAAGAAAGAAACATCAATGATTTCCCCCTGAAGACAAGTTAGCTGACATATTGGAAGCTAACATGTTAGCTAAACAAAGGGAAACAGATTGGAAGTTGACATGTTAGCTAGTAAGTGTTGAGAAAAAACAGGACAAAACCATTCTGTTGGATTTAGGTTCTTTAGGTAAAGTATTCATTCTCCCTTAAAAACTCAAGAGCTATTTCTTATGTAGTAAATGAATCCCCAAATCTCATTATATTGCTGATCTATTCTATTAACATTATTAGAGTGGCTCACAATATCTTAAGCAGCCTTAATCTTTGCTCAACCTTAGCAAAGAAATCCCACACATTCATTAGTATAGAACTACAAATAAAATAATATTCCATTCCATCATGCTTTATATCATGGTTTTAGACTCAAATATAGCAGCATGATATAGCAGCAAAAGAAGGAAGATAAGTCGTAGACATCTCAGGCATTCAGCTTAGGCAGGGGAGCAGGATAGCAAGCAGCAGGGGAGCAGGACAGCAAGCAGCAAGGGAGCAGGGCAGACAAGCAGTATAAATGGATTCAATTCTGAATTCAGTTCTGAATTTAGTTCTGAATTCAAACTTCCAAAAAATCAGGTCTAAATTCAGTTCTGAATTCAGTTCTGGATTCAGTTCTGAATTCAGTTCTGGATTCAGTTCTGAACTTCAGATCTGAATTCAGTTCTGGATTTCAGCTTTGATTTCAGTTATAAAGAAAAATGTGACTTTGTTACCTGATGTTTTGCCTTTCCTAAGAATTCAGATGCTTTGTTTAGAAGTCCCGAAGATGCATTCCCTTGACGAACTTAGCTTTGTCAAAGTAGAATCCTAGTAGTTTTATAAGCTCACAAAAATGATTTCTTTTATTGATTCAAGTCTAAATAACACAAGATTGGACACAATCACAACAACGAAAACACACACATACACACACACACATACACACACACACACACAAGATAGGACATAAACACATCCATGAAGATAGCTGGGGCAGCATCTCAGTCAACAAAGGAAGGCAGTAGCGAGTTTGCAATAACACCTCAATGCGTGCAACAGCAGCATCAAACAATAACAGCAGCAACATCAAACAAGACCAAAAACAGAACAACAATTAATAATAAAAGCAACAGCATATAGGTACCTGCAACACCCAACCTGTTGCCAAGCAACCAGCCATGACGCTGCCAATGTGGCTGCTATATTATGTCAGCAAGACAAGAGCATCAGGGAGATCAAGTGAAGAAAAAACTTCTTCAAAACCTCTTAATCACAGTCCCTAGTACGTCTTTAAAAAAAAGAATGGAAGAAAGCAAACCAAAAGAACTTTAACACTATATTTGATGCATAGATCTAGAGGAGGAATTAATTATTAAATTGTAAAATCATATTAACACCAACAAAATTACAAGTAACATTTGCTAGGTAAAAGCAACAACCAAAGATGAATTGAATTTGATTAAAACTAACGAAAAAAAAAATCTATCAAACATCTAATTAAAAGGAACAAGAAAATTACAATTCCGGTTTGGTTCTCTTTGCTTCACTACTTACTACTTCTCAAAATCACAACTTTTCTTTAGGAATTTACTTCAAAATCACCAATTCAATCGATTGTATATAAACGTCTTTTAAATTCGCACATGAAATCTACAATTCAATCGATTGAATATAAACTTCTTTTAAATCGCAAGCATATATTCAAAAATCAAACAACATCAGATCATAATTTTGTGATAATATTGAAAAAAAAAAGTTGCTAAAAAAAACACGGATACTAAATTTACCCACTGACACCCCTTACCCAGCGTCGAGGCAATAACGTCGAAAAATCACTCATTTTGTAGTAGTGTTACAAAAGATATGATTCCAACTTATACTTCATTCGTTACTAGTTGTAGTGGAACAAATCTGCTCATTTCATCACAAAAAAACCTCTATTAATCTCCAATTTAGCTGCTCCTTAATCTGATTGCAAGGGAGCATAAAACAAAGTTCACATTGTGAGCAATCATTGTTGGCCTTGAATTCACAATACACCCTTTGATGTTTCTTGATCATTGGCAGGAACTAGTGGTTTAGGGTGTATCCTAGGATGACAGAAGCACATAAACAGTTTGAAGAAATAAGAATCACAACACATGAAAACTACAACGTGCAGATGCATAAGACACATTTCTTTTTAATTGAGACAGGGAATCTAGGGGGATAATTAAGAGAGGGAAAGTTGTAGTTTCACACCTGAAACTTCAGTAGGGCCACACACTCATATCCAAGTCTGAGTTAACAAAGTTTTGATAAACCTATATAAAGAAGATAGAAAACCGCACAGCTCAATAGAAAACAGTAGTTAAAATATAATAGATAGCACTAACTTCAGAGCAACCATAGGGGGCATATGTTGCACTTAAACGGTTAATCCCCTCTTACATGGATCAATTCAAAATCTTCTTATTTAAACATTTCATGTATACATATAGTGGACATGGTATTGCATCAACCAAATCATATAGTCAATATTCAGTTCAATGGATATTTTAATAGTAATTAATAAGGATATGCATGGCAAAACTACTATATTACTACCTTTACCTTGTCGGTGTGTGTTCAATAAAGAACTAGTTTACTTGTGAAGTTGTGGAAAGTATAGCGAGCTTATATATATGAGTGTGCATATGTGCTAATCAGAAAATAGTAATCAACCTGAAACTTTTTCTAATAATGGGAATTTATATGAAACAATAATTACTGTTGGGGATTGATAACCTGTGAAGAACCCAAGTAAGGAGCCACCTCTTGCTCTTTTGACCTCTTACTGAAAAATTCCTCTTACTCTTTACACCTCTTGCTGATAAATTGCCTCAGTGTATGTAACGACTAACGAATCCTTTTAAGTCACTTCATATTCTGTAAAGCACCAAAATCAATCATTTCAATGCAAGAACACAACCATAGTTCTTCTTTAAATAACAGTTATATATAATTAACTAGAGGAAAAATAGACTAAAACAAATAAGAAAAGCCAAAGTATTCATTTTAGCAAGCCCACCCAACTCAACGCAACAACCCACACAAGCATCGAGTAAAAATAACAATCCCGCTGCGATAGAATCAAGTCAGCATACCACATAAAAGTTCTAGAAGGTATAACTCCTAGCACAAAATTCCAAATTGAGAAATTCTTGAGCCTAGGTTGGATAACTTTTTGAGATCTATAACTTTCATGAAGGGACTAGAGACTAAAAACGACTGCAGGTCTTTAATTTTTGGGACAAACAGAACTACAGCTACAGGACAACGATAAAATAACAGCAGCAAAATATAGCGCCGCGACAAAACTAAAAAAACTCCAAGCTATGGTTTCTCTTCTCACTATAAAACACCAACACAACCAGACATAAAGAGATACGACCTTCCACAAAAAGTAAATGTTGAAGAAAATGTTGCTACCCAAAAGACAGTTTGATTTTCATAAATAACAAGTGTTTTATGATCAATACATATAGTATAAAGGTAGGATAAAATGGAAATGCTAAACATTTATTAACTAGTAACAACCTTACTCAGTAGAATAGCCTAATAACCAGACATCAGTTATGTTTTTGTTTTTTAAGACTACAACCACTACCTAAGCATGTTTATTATTTCAGTCTAGCTTAAAAAAATCTGCAACTACAACTAAACAAAGTACATTTGATCACTTTTAGACTCACTGAGAAGGGCACTAATATTGGATTCAATGTGAGCCTCCTGGTCTTCCAAACGCGTAGCAGAAACATGATTCTCCCATCGAATAAGGGTTGGAATACCCGTGAGGCTAAAACCTTGACCCTCCAAGGGTGGTAAGGGGTCTTTCAAGTTGGCCTATCTCCTGCATAAGCTCTCAAAAGTGTAGCCTTTATCAACATTACAGCAACAGAGTATAGTAGAAGGGTTATTTGTCAGCCAAAAAGAGGATGCAATTTGATTTGATATTTGCAATTAACTTCCTCTTTGAATTTATTGAACACCCCATTGAAGCTTGCTACTGTAGGATCCATTAACTTTTGCCCCCTCTTATTTTCCTGATAATTTATCAAAAATATTAGAATAATGGCAATTTATCTTATCTTCTACAAAAAATTTAGAACAATGGCATATCATTTTGTTTTGAAATGCGCCAAAAAAAACTAGAACTTCAATCAATTCACATGGATATAATCTTCTATTCTCACTTTGAACCCAATAAGTCAACAATAGCCATCATCCAAGAAAAAAAACGTGAAAACTGTTAGGAAGAATCAGAATAGACATAAGCATCAATAACGCGACTCATCAAAAAAAAAAAAAAAAGAACAGTTAAACAAACTGTAATATCAAACAATGTTCCCCTTTTATTTTATTTTATTTTTTAAGAATCAAACAACGATCTTCATTCGTATAAGTTCTAATGTGTGAATAATGGTTAGTTGTTCTAAACTAAAACGGTAGCACAAAAAATTGAAATAAACAATATACATAATGAAACCCTAAAATCTGTATTGTTCATGAATCAAACCAATATCTTCCAATAATTTTGTAACATTATTGAAAATGAAAATTCTAAAACCAATCAATAACTCAATTTTAAATAGGAAAAAACGAATAAATAAGAACAGATGTACCTCAATGTTATCTATCGGCACAGAGATGCCGAAATCCAATACAACTGCAGATGAGTAGAGAAGCTATGATAATGAAAGGAGAACAAGATCTATAAGTGAAGTCCAAGATTAAATGAATCTCTTTGAAGAATTCAGAATGAAATTGATATGAATAAGTTAGGGTTGAGAAGAGGAACAAAGGGATTTTTGTGAATTTGTTGGGTAATTCATTTTAATCCCAAATCTCATGGTCTAGCGTCGACGACCATAAAAAGCTTCTAAAAAATGCGGATACTATATTTATAAGCTGACGCTCATGGTCTAGCGTCGAGGCTTTAGCGTCTAAAAAACACTCCTTTTGTAGTAGTGAAACGATATTAAGGATGTTAAGGAATTAGGATCCACATACACTCACGATAATCATACTAATTGGGCAAGAATTCAACCAATCGAACAATGTGAGAGAAAGTAGAAAATGTAATCAAAATCACTTAAAAGCTATTTCCTAGGATCAAGCTAGATGTCTCTACAAATGACTTCAAAGGAAAATCGCAAAACACGATCAGTTAATAATAATAGCTTCCAAATCAATTTCTCGTATCAATGAAAACTATTATAATCTAGCTTGATAGTTAAGGTTGATCACTCCTCAAGAAATCAAACACATGCACAAATTTCACCAACCAATTTAATCACAAAGTTGATCAATAAAAATCCCCCACTTAGCCATGAATCATCACTCATACATGCTTCACCACATCCCTAACAAGCAATCTACTCACTACCCATTGCAAAATTGAATAGCAAAACTAAACTAATCACCAATTTAATCATCAACATTGTATTCAAAATATACTCAAGCTATAAAAAATTAAATCAAACAAACAACAAGTAATTCAATCAAATATCAAGAATCAAAACTAAAATTGCATTAAAGAGTAAAGAATTCTTACAAAACTTTGATCAAAATCAAAGAGGAAGAAGATTGAAAGTAGCATTCATCGAAATCACCAAGTTTCTCTCTCTAAAATATAAGAACAGAAGTTTCCCCAATTTGAGCTTCTCTCTCTAAAAATCCAATCTATTACAAATTCTAATCAAATTCTCTCTGTAGAAATAAGGAAATTCTATATATAGTAAATCTAAAAAAGGAGGAGTTAGTTAAACGTCCAAAAATAACCCCAATAGGCACGCCCTTTCCTCTACATGCACGGTCGCAATGAAATGGGTACGGAACAAGGGGAGAAGGGTTGCGCGGTCGCTCCTCTCTCTTGCGCGGCCGCGCCACTACTCTTCGCGCCTGGGAGTAGGGCACCTCCTTCTTGTGTGTCCATTAATGCTTTTGTGTGCTCCACTTGATGCATGTTGGGGGTGGCAGTTTCCAAAGGTCTTCACGGTGGGTTCAACACTGATTTAATGCCCATGCAGCTTGAGAGCGCGGTCATGAAGACTTGGTTTTTGCACCCCTTCAAATTTGAGATTCAAAGGGAGGGACCGGCTTGCATCTTAAGCCTTGTAAATCCCGAGAACAGGTCATTTAAATCTTAGCCATCACCAATCTCTTGAAATCAAAGAAAAGCAAACAAATAAAAGAGAAAAGGCAAAATAAACTATGAAATTTAAGAAAATGGGAAGAACAAATGAGAAAGCCCAAACAAGAGAAAATGTCATATAAAACTAAAGAAAAAGGGATAAAAGTGCTGCAAAGAAGATTGAAATTCATCCTGAAAGAGGCTAAATGAGTGCCATAAATGACACTCATCAGCCTATCCCCATAAGATCAGCCCGGATGGCTAAAGCTCTACCAATTCGCATCGATCGGCGACAAATCTATGTGAGCTCGGATGCGCGCCTAGTCCATCATATGCGCTGGAGGATGAGATTAGATGACGAAAACCTCTGAGGAATGCTAAACCGCAACACTCTCACCCAGGTACACCATGGCGTCGTAAGTTCCCCAAAAGTAACGCTTCTGGGCGGTGTATTGGTAAGAAAGTGTAGAACCATCCAATCCCATCCATGAACGGTAAAACACATCAGGACCTTGCTAAGAGGACATCTCTAAGTCAAATCTTACAAAAGGGGTCAAAAATAAATAATAACAACAAAGGAGATGATCTTAACAGCGAAAAGCACCTCTCGCACATGAGCGGTGGCCACCACACCAGGAAAGCGGCCTCCCAAGCGGGCAGCAATAAGGAGCCCCCTAGGTAGAGACCGTGCTGGCACGGAAGACCAGAAGTACTCGTAGAACCAGACCCGTGATGACAGAAAAGCTTAACAGTCAACAAAAGCCGACGCACAAGACCTCTAACCCCATTAAGTAAAAATAGAGTATACCACTGCGATCTTCCAAAAGCTAGAAAGAGTGACCTCCCTAAAGCTTTGGTGACGACAGGCGAGTCGCAGCCCGAGTAGGAAGTCGGCATAGGCCACGCTGGCCCAATCGAAAGTCCCAACTAATCACAGGTTGCGGAGATTAGGAAGGTAGTAGAGTAGTGCTCGACTACCCTAGTTAGGATAGAAAGTCCATAATCGAAAAATCAAAACAAAGATGCACACCCGCTGCTCCGGGGTGGTCGCATCGTCTCTAAAGGCCTCCACAAGCAAAGACCAGCGGATAGATTGAGGACTAGTCCCTACTAATCCAGTCTCGGCACGCGCCCGAACAATGATAGGACCCAGCAACTCGTAAACCTCCGGCGAAGTAAGGGTAAGATCCCTACTAAGAGGAACTACAGTAGACCGGTACTCGAGTCCGGTAATAATGGAGAAGTCGAGAGGGGTGACCGTTATCTCACCCCATGGAAAGTGGAAGTTGTTAGTGGTGTCCTAGAAGAACTCTACCAACGCTCGAACTAGGTAATGGCTCGAATGCAAAAGTTGAAGCAGCAATGCAGCGTGGAAAAAGGGAGTCATGTCGCATGACTCCCAAAGCGCCAGCAGCTCCGAGTTATCCCGGAGGTAAAGCTCGTACAACCGTCTAATGTCAAGGTTGCCCGAGCCATGGCAACGAACCAAATCGTCAGCAAAGCCGTGTCGTACGCACTCCCAGATGTGATGGATGGGCGAGAAGTACAGAGTGTGTCCATCCCACTTAGGAAATTTCCCCAGGCTAGTGGAAGTACCTTCACCCGTGTCGACGGGCTCGACCTCTCGGTGAGCCCTACGAGAGCAGGAGCAGGAAACTCGACGTCGAGCCATACTCATTATGTTGAACAAATAAGAACAATAAATTGAAGGTTCTATAGTATCTAGAGTTTGCCTAGCCGCATGATACAATGTTCGTCAAAAAACATAGTTTGTAGTGCTAAAACAGAGCATGATTTTGATTTGAGCAATAACAAGGTTTTATAGCAACCAAATAATTTCATGCAATACTATGAAAAATATTGTGACAAATTAAGCACAAAAATAAAGCAAAAACATGAAGAACGAGTCACATTGTGCTTATGAACTTAAGGTGTTCAACAATGGCAAATCGCTCATTTCTTCACCAAATCGAGCTAAACATGTATCAAAACACTCATAAAGAATTATACAAGCATAAACAAGAAAATTCATGGCAAGAAATTCAAAACATAAAGCAAAATAAGCAAGTTTATATTCTGATTTTCCGGAAATTCACAAAGAACATAAGTTCAATTCTTCCAAATTGAGAGGAGTTGGAGCAAAACTTAAATATATCGGCAAACTACAGATGAAAAGCTTTGATTTGTAAAATGTTTGAGCGAATTCAGTTGAGAAACGAGCAAAACAAAAATTTGAGCAAAAAAGAGCAAAAAATTAATAACTCGGCGAAAAAGGAAGAAAAAGGGGTTTTAATCCGGAAAACGCGACTCTATCGCGACGCGAAAAAATTATCGCGCTGCGATTATCCTGACGCGTCACGACATCACGTTGCACCACGCGTTGGACTTTCTTTCTTCAACAATGCAATTCCTGGCCCCCATAAGGAGTTTGTGTGGACCTTATTTAGTATTTTGGATTCCTTGGTACGCCATTTAGTCCCTAAAAAGCAATTGACATGTTTAGTAGTCGGCTCGATTACAATCATGATTAGTGATTGGCTTGAAGACGATCATCTTATTGATTTAAGCGCCTAAACATTGGCTCATTACAAGCACTGAGGTATTGGTTCACAAGAAAGCACAAGAGCTAAAGTACCGACTCATTACATTTAAAATGTGCCAAGGTACTGGTAGAGCTAATTACACCGAAGTATTAGGAGAGTATGCATTCAACATCAGCTAACTGAAGATCGCAAGGTATCGAGGTCTTTGATGATTTTCACTAGGGTGCGAAGGTTGTCAATCAAATTGATCGAGTCAAGGTAAAGACATAATTTAGAAGATGGCGACTGTAGACACCTAAAAATGTCTCCCCGAAACCAAACCCGGTGATGAACAACCTTTCATCGCTGTTATTGGTCGGGTTGAGAATTTAATCTTTGGAGTGCTTAAATAAATATTCAACCCCAATAAGTTTCTTAAACCATCCCAATTCTAAGCCCATTTTGCTAAATCATAACTTACTTTTCACTTTTCGTGTCCACATCACAAAATCGAAAGAAACTATTTTGTGGCCTTATAATTTTGATCCAATTACTATTTTTTTGTATAGGCCTTTTAATAAGATTTCCAACGATAAATCATAAGCCCCATTCCGATTTAAAACGAAGAAGATATGAGCAAAATACTAAACTCGGCCAAAAACAACCACCCTTTCACTAAAATGGCCATATCATAAAATCTACAAATGATTTTCATATAATTTTAATAGGGATAGAAAGTAGACTCGATAAGATTTCCAATTATATATTATATGCCTTATTCCGAGTAACAGATCAAATGTTATCATAGTTTTAATAACGCGAAAAAAACAGGAATTACTGCGCAACAACTAAAATGTCGCGCCACGGTGCATGCCAAAGTGGCTCGGTGCTTTGTACCGTGACATGGTAATATTCACCATGTCACGTTGCTTTCCCGTGTCTATTCCGTGTTTTTTCTCACGTGCTTATGAATCTGGACGCATTTTAAGACAAATTATACACCATGACACGATGTAAATCACCGTGTCACGGTGGACTATAACGCGTCACGCTGCCCAACACCGTGTCACGTTGCCCAATTAGGGTTTTGTGTAGCTCTTATCTCTTCTAGGGTTCCGTGCATCTCCCTGTTCTTCTCCTCTATAAATACAAATCTTATTTCTGAAGTTTCGGGGCACTAAAAATCATTCTCTCTCTCCTTACACCAAAAATCATTCTCTTCTTCCTCTTTAGCCTAAACACTAGCCTCCTTATTCATACATAATATTTCCCCTAAGCACTCCAAGGAATCCATACTTGACAAAAGGTTCCGTCCTTAAACCAAGGCGTCAAAGGTATAATTAACTGAGGGTTGAAAGGAATGGTGTGCTTCGAACAAGTGTATTATTTCAATAGAGGGTTCAGAATTATTAGAAAGCTAATTATTCAGTGAGGTCAAGTGATCAGAACGCCTAGGTGGAGGCCGCTTCCGATCAGTAATATTAATGTATAATTAATATTACAACTTAATCTTGACTGAACCCTTCAGGTCACACCCAAGCAACTAACGAACCGATGCGATGAATTAATTCGCAAGGAATTAATGAGTCGCCCGAGTATTGTGAACAAAGACATCGGATTCCGAGCTTAGAGCGTCGGAACCGAATCTTAAAAGTCAAGCCAAAATTTAGGAATTAGCGAGACGGGAAAATGCTTCAAGTAACAAGTAAAAACCCTAGCCGCGTGAAAGGCTAGGGAAGCGCGCCAAATAGAAGTGCGACACGTGGCAATGCCATGTGGCAGCACATATGGCAGCCACCATGGTGGTGGCGGCGCCAAGGTGGCGCCGTGCCACGTTGGCAGCCACCAAGTGGCAACGCGCCACGTGGAAGTGTGCCTTGGGGCAGCGAGCCGTGGACCCGGGTGGCGGGTCATGGCTGTGGGCCAAAAGGTGGCGGCCCAACCGAACCCAATTTAGGGCTCAAGATTGGGTACCACATGGTTAGATTACAATGCATGTGACTTGCCTTAGGGAGCAAGTAAGGAAGTGGTCGTCACCTAACCATGTGACACTTGTTACTTTGTTATTCCTTAGTTTATTTAACTTAGGATTGATTTCAACATTTTTCTATGTGGGATCTTTTTGTGAAAAAGTCCCACATTAAAAGATGAGTGGAATTCACAAGGATGCACTCCTTATAAATAGCTAAGGCATACCTTAGGATTGTTCACTTTAGTAAGGTGTTGATAAAGGCATCTCCATTGAGAAAACCTTTGAACAAATATAATTACTCGGGTTTAGGTCGGGCTTAGCTTACCCCTATGCATTGGACCATTTTTAGGGGTCGAGTTGCTGGTGGACTTCCGTTGGAGGTTCTCATGCGAGCGAGATTTAGAGCTTTCGAAGTAAGAGCTCTTTTAGTGAACGAAGCACGCACTAAAGGTATTAATCTCTTTCTTAATCTTGTTGTTTAAGTTAATTATGCTTTATGAATATATTTATTGTGAGTGTGGTCTTGGCTCGAGTTTTCTTCCGCGGTGAGTCAGACTCATCGAAACCCAACAGCGGTATCAGAGCCTTGCTCATTTATTTTTAAAATCATATTTTTCAAGGTGTTTTTGTGGCTTAATTTTTCTGGTTTTAAGTTGCTAATTAGATTTGTAGCTCGGTTTTATTAATTTTAAGCTCGTATTAAAGTTGTCTTCAGCCTAGAACCTTGATTTTCGCCCAAAAATAGTCAATTTCGGGTGGAAAAGGTGTTCTGGAAATGGTTTTACCCTTATAGGATTGTGTTTTTAGCCAAAAAATGACCAGAAATGCCTTTTTCGAGGGATTTTTTGTTTTGACGAAAAATTTTAAGTCTTTCTAACCTTGAATTTTTAATGGCATATTTATGGTGGTTATGTATTTGGTTCTTTCCTTAACGTTTCTGCATTTTAAACCTCTTTAAGCATGGTTACTTGGTAGTAATTGGTGCATGAAAGATTGGTTTATATTTTCACATAATTGCAAATTCATTACATTATGTGTGAAAAATTTGTTCTTTGAGGCTTCTAAGTACTACAGATCCAATTTTTAATTGTTTTAAGTGGTTGGAACTTTGAGTTGCTAAATTCCATAAATTTTTTGTTGAACTTTTGATTTAATCATGTATTAAGTTGATTGGAATCATAAAGTTTTAATCTTGTGATAGAAATTTGATTTATCTTCTTGTTGGAAGATATAATTTTTCAAGGATTCACAAGTTAAAGTTGGAATCTTTATTTGAATATTTGTGTTCATAATTCCAACCCCACTTTATTTTGTCAAAATCTCATGATTAATTTAAATTAATAGTGAGTTATTACCCTTGTTCATTTTGTTGCACCAAGTTAAACCAATTTTATTAAAGAATGGTTCTTGGAAATAATTTTGGTTATGTGCACCTTGATGAATTTTTTATTTAAGTTGGACTTGTAATAATTTTTCATTTTTGGCTCATTTTATTAATTCTAAAATTAATTTGGACAGGATATTGCACGAAAATCGAGGGTAAAGCATCCCTTGGCGAGCCGGGATGCATAGCAGCCCGCATGTGGCTGCCAAGGGGCTACCTCGAGGAGGTGCGGCCCTATGCGTGGTTCGGCTATTGTGGTGCTGGGCATGCTATATATGTATGTATGCATTTTTGGTGCTTGATAGGGGTTAGTGTGCGTGGACATTGATTGTGAAGCAATGTGGTGCAATGAGCACTCCAAGTCTTGGTGCTAGGCACTTAGACATTTTGGACTACGCATTTTTTTTTGTTCTTTTTCCGTTTTAATTATTTTAATTAATTATTTTTGTTTTAATGTTTTAATTTTGAGGCTAGGCCTCGGTTTTGAGCGGCATTGGCAAAATTTAATTTTGACAAAATTTTTGGTTTACCGACTTAATTAATTGGATTAATTAAGATGGAAGCGGAATTCAGTGGGACCTTCAATTTTAATTGCGCTAAATTACATAATCGGTTAAACAACTTTGACTAGTTTTAATTAGGCATGTTAATTGGATTAAAAACCTAAATTAGTTACTAGTTTATGCGTGTTTTATGCATTGTTACTTGTTTATCATTGTAAAATGCTTGGGTCATTCACAAATTGTGAATGGAATGTATATTCTCTCACAAGTTTTATGAAATGGCAACTAGTGGGGCCCGATTAGGATAGAAAATACGGACTGCGATCTGTGATGTATTTTTGTAAATCTAAATACGGTCTGCGAACCCTTGAGTATTTTTGTACCTTAATATTTAGATTAGTACTAATCGTAGATTCTAGTATTTGCATAACTATGGTCATGTCTTGAAGATGAAGTTTCTTGGAAGACGAAGCCATGAAGTTGCAAAAGCCGTCCCTTGAAGACTTAAAGAATCAAGGGGTCATTCTAATTGCCAAATGCATCTTTATTTAAGTTTTCAATATATATATTTATGATTATATATATGTGTGATTTATATGTTAGATGCGTGTTTAGGATTTCAAATGTTGGAATGATTAATTAAGTTCACTTAAATCGACCAACATAGAAACCCTAGGTCCCTAAAATATTGAGTAAAACTTGCCATTCCAAAACAACACTTATCGACCTATTAAAAGTAGTGATGGGCTACGCCAAAGCGAGGCATCACTATTATTCCCTAGGATACGTAAGGTATGATGATGGGTTTGCTAAAGCAAGACATCACATACATGTTGGTTTTGGTTATACTCAACGATATGAGTGATGGAGTCCTAACATGTTGTGGCAAAGTGGATAAGTTGTTAAGAGAGCATTAGATGTGACGATTTAACCAACTAAGAGTGGCTTGGAGCCATTAGCAAAGAGTTGCTTACCTTAGAAGATTGAGTTTTAAGACAAGCCAAAGAACGCTTAACCACTCTTTGTTTCTTTGGATCTTGGAATCGCCTTATTCTTCCCAAATGGGGACAAATTTAATGCTTGGATAAGACGCTTAATAAGATTGAAATTTTGCATGAATGATTTTAAATTTCAAACTTATTATGTTGTTTTCTTGATAAATGGTTATACTTTGCACTTATATTTGTAGAATTCCAAATCAAACTATATTGTTTTGCATGATTGGTAAAGGATATTTTTTAGAATAGTTCTCAAAGAAAGGAGAGGTATTTTTAAAATACAATTCTCATAAATGACTTTTATAAGTCCAAAAGGACAGTTGGACATCATGTATTCAAAATACTAGGTAGTTTTGATAAACATGAAGTATTGAGTTGGAAACTCAAAATTGTCAATACTTGACAACCAATATATATTTTCACTTTATACGTTGGTGAGTACAACTCATTGATGTACTAATTCAAGTACGAATTAAAGGAAAATATGGAACTTTGTTATACGGCGCATTAGATGCTTAATTATGCCTAACGAAATATAAAAGTCAATGACTCTCAAAGAAATGATTCTGAAAGATTATGAGATAAAGTATGATAAGAATTATAGGACACGAGGAATAAAGAAAAGGAATAAGATTCCATTTCTGCTAAAGAGTTCATGTTATTCTAAATTAACTTAGCAAGTTATTATCTTCACAAGTATCAGATACTGCTTGAGTATTACACTTTGAAAGTGACCTCAAACTACTAAAGATAAGCTAAGTTATTGACTTACAAGCTTAGAATGAAGCATGAAGAGCTACATCAGTTGTAAGGTCATATGCTTTGTTTAAAGACCTTTTAAGCTAAGGCTGGAACAAATAAATAGTTATTATGTTCTATAATCAGCAAACAATCCATTAACACACGGAAAGACTCACATTCAAAGTAAAGAGCAATAGTTGTGAATTTATTTAAATGGCATGGCTGTCTAAACCATGAGTGAGGAATGCTTGATTATAAACAAACATTTCCCTAACATCAAAACTAAAAACGTTCAAATCACAGACATGATTTGTGTTCCAGACATCTTTAGCAATAACAAGAACGTACTTAAGGCTATATAGGCTCTTGACAGTTGATCGATTCGGAATCGTTCTAAGACAAGCAAGTCTTACTTGTTCAAAATCGACAAAGTAAAGAGCTATTGTTCTTGGTATAGACAATTGACTCCGAAAGCTAAAGAGGATTTAATTACTTCAACGTTTCACGAAGAATTTGAAAGAATATGGCTATATTCATCAAATGTGAACAAACTTGACCTTGAATAGTTCAAGAGTTCAATGAAGTACAAAATTGACTTGGCAAGATATCAAAACATCTAGATTAGATCGAGCAATGTTTGCTTGAGCCAAGCGTGACCATCACAAAGTTATGAAATTGAAATTTTCATAAATAACTCCACAAAGAACATAGTGTGTCTTTACGGAGACCTCGATGCCATTTAAAAATGACTCGAACAATGATGGATCACATCCCTTCCTATAATGTTCTTAAAGATTTGCACAAATTACTAATGTTACACTAAACAAAATGTCGGAGCAAAGAAAGGACGCCATAATCAGTTATGGATAGAATTAACTTCTAAACGTCTTTTCAAGTATATGTCTAAAACTCTTAGCCTCGGTGGGGGCTCACTAGCTCAATGGGAGCGAAAGGGACTCAGTGGGAGCTAACCGGCATAGCAAGAGCTAGGTTGTTTAGTGGGAGTTTAATGGCTCATTAAAGGCTAAGATAGCGCAAGTGGGAGCTAACCATTTGTTTCACAACGAACTTTTACCCAAAGACAATATACATGTCTCTTTGTAAGCATTCAAGTGAGATTACGGGCATTACCTCCACAACCTAAATGAGAACATAATATTTGTTGCTCTAAGTAATACATTTCCAAAACAACAAGTGGGAGGAAAATGGACTCGATGACTATCGAGCTTAGCAACAAACTAGAATTAAGATTCTCGGAAGACTCAAAAGGGCTTCATGAGAATGATTCATCAAGAACACTCAAAAGGACTTTACACGCGCCTTTAAAGAGAATTCATTACTCACAAAACTATTGATAAGTTGGAGTAAGATCAACATAATCAAAGGGCTTTGGAAGCGCTCTGAATCTCAGTGTTTGATGCAATAACCCCGTATAGGTATAGAATTCACCAAAATTTTGGATTGAATCATATAAATTTTCTATTAATTTAGAAATAAACCTAAGATTTACAAGCATACTATTTACTATTAGATAGTAAGGGAATAATGCCTTGTGAGATAGCTACGACAAATCCAAATTCCAAATAATGGTTAGAGGCCATAAGATCCGAAATAGACTCCATGTTTGAAAATCGTGTTTAAAACTTGATTAATTTGCTTGAGGGGTAAAAGACCCATCGACCACAAATAACTTTTCAAGGAGAAAACTAACAAATGTGGAAATGTATATGCATACATAGCTAGATTGGTTGAAATGTATATGCATACATAGCTAGTCTTTTCGTGGTTATTCTAGCAAAATTGCACATATGAAATATGGAAAAATAGATACTAAAACCGCCTTCCTAAAATAGGATTTTTGAAGTGACCATGAAAATAGTCTAAGGGTTTTGAAAATCTAAATAACGCTAGATTTGAAAGCAAGCTCAAGAAATCCATTATGGGATTGAAGGAAGCATTGCATAAAGGAATTGAAACGTGTTTTCTCATAATGTTAATAAAAGGATTGGCTTATGAAGAACCATAGAAATTCTAATGAATAAGAAGTTTAGTGGGAGCAAGAGTCAATCTTGTAAGGTCCAATAAGAAGTTTACGAACTCTGTTGGAAATTAACTATCAAATGCTAAATGCTTAGATTTGAAACAAAATATGATACTAATTAGTAAAATGTTTGAACGTGTAAAGGAATTTACCATGTTAAACATGAATTGAAGGACTTTGAAAGACTTTTGACCCGTATGTATAAAACTAAGTAAATGTTTGAACTAAGTATGAGATAGGCTAAATACTAAGTCAAACAAGAAATACTCTAGTAGAGACTTTGAACCATATCACATAGCAAACAGTTTAGTAAGACTTAGTGAAACTGGATGAACTAAAATGTAACGTGGGTGGAAAAAGATTGAGAATCATCCTATAATTAAATCCATCATGTACGCTACGATATGAAATCGTCACACGACTTACTTGTTTAGAGCATGTGAAGTATGTATATAGTACCAATCAATCTGAATCTATGTAATAGATTGTTAGATTATGGCCAAGAACATCCAAAGTACTTGAATAAGTAACAAGATGAGTTCTTGACTTGTGGAAACAAATAAAATTTGAGAATTGATGTTGCAAGCACAAATCTTAACAAGGATTAGATCCTTAACAAGGAAGACGTTTATAAGCACGAGCTAACAATAAGTCGTGGCTTGAGAATGGTAACATGCACGTGCATCCATGTGTAATGTGCAGGAATTTAAGGTAAATTTCCATGATCACAAGTGATTAGGGTATCCTAAATCATTGTGAGCCGTTTGGAGTGAAACCCAAGCAAAGCATCATCAGGAAGTCTACTAAAATATATGTTGAGAATATTGCTGCCTTAAAGGCAATAATAAAGAAGATGTTCTATGGAAAGTTTGTTGTTGAACGTTAATGATTGTAGGTTGTCAAGTTGAAGATCTCAATCATGAAAACGAGTGGGAGCCATCACTTGGACAATAAATCCATAATCACATATAATCCATGACACTCTTAAATTTTATCATCCTATTATGAAAATGATCAGTAATGAAGATGCTAAGATTAGCAAAATAATTATAACTAAACCTATGCAATAAGTGAACAACAACATACACAATTGCACGAAAGAAATCAAGCATATTAGATATGGGTGTGATTTCTATAAATATTTTATAAAGAGTGGTACTCTTATAATATTTAGAAAAACCATTTATCATAAGATGAACCATTCCGAATTTTGGAGTAATTTAAAATTTCATGCAATTTTATCACACCGTTTGCTATTTAATTATGGTTTAGGATTAAATCATGAGTCCATTTGATTATGTGAATATTCAAAATAGGGTATCAAGACCAGTCTTGATAAGGAAACACCTATTAGGTGAACATTAAATATTATAATCGAGAATTATCCCTAATCAAGGTCATTTAAACGATGGACGATTAATGACCACTTGAGATTAGTGTGTAGTTTGATTTATAGCTCCGTTTCTTGTGCTACAAGGACATGATTGTCATAAATCATTTGCACATGTATTAGTTTAGAACCATACTGGATCAACCTATGAGAATACTTTAAGAGATTAAAAATCGTCATAAGTATACTTCTCATTATGGCTATCGGAACCTATTTCCTCGACCATGAGTATCGTGAGTTCTCTTGTTTGAATACTAGTTTGCTTTGATGTTGTCAAACTTCTGTCGTAAAAGGGGATTATAACGGCAACACTCGGGCGGCTAGGTCCTCTCAGTAAGAGAAGCTACATTACAAGACTGGGAATGTCCCCCTACTAAAATAGGGAAGATGTCTTTGTTGTTTACAAGGCCTCTCGAAGAGCGAGAATGTAAAATGCATGGCCGTGCTCGAATTGATTTTAGAAATCATCTTTTTATTGACAGTCGGACTTGGAATCAAGAAACACTTCTAGACATAATAAGGATGACGAATAAATCTTACCTTATAGTTCATGTAGAGACATTAAGTGACATAGGAAAAAGGCTATACACTAAAAGCGCACTTGTCCGGAAGGACAAGTGGGAGATTGAAAGGAATGGTGTCCTTCGAACAAGTGTATTATTTTGATAGAGGGTTCGGAGTTATTAGAAAGCTAATCATTCAGTGAGGTCAAGTGATTGGAATACCTAGGCGGAGGCCGCTTCCGATCAGTAATATTAATGTATAATTTGTATTACAGCTTAACTTTGACTGAATCCTTCGGGTCACACCCAAACAACTAATGAACCGATGCGATGAATTAATTCGAAAGGAATTAATGAGTCGCCTAAATACTGTGAACAAAGACATCGAATCCCAAGCTTAGAGCATCGGAACCGAATCTTAAAAGCCGAGCCAAAATTTAGGAATTGGCGAGACGGGAAAATGCTTCAAGTAACAAGTAAAAACCCTAGCTCCTCGAAAGGCTAGGGAATACGCCAAATAGAAGTGCGACACGTGGCAGTGCCATGTTGCAGCACACGTGGCAACACCATGTGGCAGCACACGTTGCAGCCACCAAGTGGCAGCACGCCACGTGGCAGCCACCATGGTGGCGGCGTGCTAAGGTGGTGCCGTGCCACATTGGTAGCCACCAAGTGGCAACGCGCCACGTGGCAGCGTGCCACGTTGGCAATGCCATGTGGTAGCGGGCCACAGACCCGGGTGGTGGTCATGGATGCGGGCCAAAAGGTGGCGGCCCAACCAAACCCAACTTGGGGCTCAAGGTTGGGTGCCACATGCTTAGATCACAATGCATGTGAGTTACCTTGGGGAGCAAGTAAGGAAGTGGTCCTCAACTAACCATGTGAAACTTGTTACTTTGTTATTCCTTGGTTTATTTAACTAAAGATTGAATTCAACATTCTTTCTATGTGGGATGTTTTTATGAAAAAGTCCCACTTTGAAAGATGAGTAGAATTCAAAAGGAAGCACTCCTTATAAATAGCCAAGGCATACCTTGGGATGGTTCACATGAGTAAGGTGTTGGAAAAGGTATCTCCATTGAGGAAACCTTTGAACACATGTAATTACTCGGGTTTAGGTCAGGCTTAGCTAACCCCTAAGCATTGGACAATTTTCGGGGATCGAGTTGTTGGTGGACTCCCGTTGGTGGTTCTCGTGCGAGCGAGACTTAGAGCTTTCGAAGTAAGAGCTCTTTTAGTGAGCGAATCACGCGCTAAAGTTATTAATCTCTTTCATAATCTTGTTGTTTAAGTTAATTATGCTTTATGATTATATTTATTGTGAGTGTGGTCTTGGTTCGGGTTTTCTTCCGCGGTGAGTCGGACTCATCAAAACCCAACAAGGGTTAGGACCATATCAACTCTACTTTTAATTTAATTTAATTTCAATTTGATTTATATTTTTGTTGAAGTTATTAACAATTTATTCATGATGTAGCAATTAAAAGGAGCGCGCGAAATGTGAGTAATTAATTAATTAATTTTATTATTTATTTTATTCTTTATTGCTAGTATAATGATTAGGTTTATTATTTGATTGGACTAATGATATTATGGTTAAATTGCTTCTAATATTGATGTTGACCCTATTGTTATTTTGATCACCATATTGCATGTTAAACGAAATATGTAATCAAAAATCACGCCTAATAAGACAATTTGGACGACCGGCTTAGGTTCTTTTTTAATCTTGTTGTTAATTGAAGTGATCTCAATTTTACATAATTATGTGTGCATTAATATTCAAGCAATTTAGCATAATAATAGTTTGGAGCACATTGAATATTTGTTTGTATGCCTTTGAGTTTGCAGGAAATACTTTTCACAATAAGAATGGAGTAGAGGCCAATACAGGCGAATGTGACTCCATGACTCACTTCGTATCGTCATCCCCGATCCTCCTTTCGTGGTTTCGAACCATATGGAGTTAGTAATCTCATGGATTATGAATGGGGTGTAACCTTCACGGGTCAATCGTTGTTTCCTTTCATTGTCACTTTATTGTGGTTGCCTTTTATGATCCGTGAACGGTTTACAAGTTCCTCAAAAACTTGTTGGCGGCTCCCTACTTTATTTGTCCCTAATCTTTGTCCCTAATTGTATATGTCAATTCCCACTTCCTATAATTGCCAAGCATATTCACACATGCTTAACGTAGGTGCATTTCGAACGACACCTACAATTTGGCGACTCCACTTGGGAGGATTCTTAGTTATTTATCCATTTCAGTGATCGGTATTTAATTGAGATGAGTGGATGAGACTTGAAAGATTCTTGAATTGTATTCCTGCGATTTGATTTTCATGTCACATATGCATATACATTTTAGCTTACCTATTTTTGCCACAATAGTACGTGTTCCACGTATATGGCTAGCCCCGAGGGATTTAAGCTCTATCAACCCGAAAACGTTTATGACAATAAGGGTTCATTCGAGGTATTAAATCCCCCCAAACTATGGAGTCGAGTTCGAATTCATCAAAAACTCGCGAAGCCGCCCGTTGACATACACCCTCAAGGGAGGGTGCCTTGCTAACGCGTCCAAACTCTTAACAATGGTACCCTTTGACACCCAAAAGCTTAGCCATAGAGGAACATGGAACTTGACTTTAGGTTGCAAAATTCATTGCATCATGCGTGACAATGTGCTTATATGAGCATTTTTTTATTGTCTTTTTATTTTTTTTCCTCTTATCAAACCCTTTTTTTTTATTATTAGAGTCAAGTCACAGTTTTTTTTTTTTAGTCAACCCGGATTTTTATTCCTGTATCCTGCACAAGTGTCAACTTGTTTTCATCATAGCCGGAGTTTTAGAAAGAGTTACGGGTCGTGCCACCTATGGATCTGTAGCCCCGAGTTTTATCTTTTATTTGGCGTTGGTTTTGACCCAATAAGATTCACATATAGAAAGTTATAACCGATATAATACAGCATGTCCAGTGTAGGTGTCTTTTTAGTATGCAACCTTTATTTTTATTTTTATATCTTTTCGTGTAAAGCTAGTTTTAGCCAAGTCCTTTAATCCATGTTAACTCGTATAACATAGGATCATAGATTTTTATTTATATATTTATACCCATGTATAGACACCTAAAATTGTCTCCACTAAACCAAACCCGATGATGAACAACCTTTCACCGTCATTATTAGTCGGTTGAGTATTTAATCTTTGGATTGCTTAAATCCATGTTTCCATTCAATACATTTCATAAAACAATCCATTTCCTAGCTCATTTCCCTACACCATAACTTGTTTTCCTCTTTTCATGTCCACGTCACAAAACCGAGAGAACTGATTTTTTGGCCCTATAATTTTGGACCAATTATTATTTGGTTTGATAGGCCTTAAAATAAGATTTCAAAAAATATATCATAAGCCCAATTCCGATTTAAAACGAAGAAGACATGAGCAAAATACTAAACTCGGCCCAAAACCGACACCCTTTCACTAAAACGGCCATATCTTAAACTCTACAAATGATTTTGACCTGATTCTAATTTGGTTTGAAAGTATACTTGATAAGATTTCCAATTATATATTATAAGCCTTATTCCAAGTTACGGATCAAACGTAATCGTAGTTTTAAAAACGCGTAAAAAACTGGAATTACCGCGCAGCAGCTAAAATACCGAGACGCGGCAAGAACTGACGTAGCACGGTGCATAATGCCGTGACAAGGTACTCTACACCGTGTCACGGTGCCTTTTTTGTGTATTTCTTGCATTTCCTCACACATTTCGAAAAAAAGTACACCGTGACAAGGCGCCACGTGCCACGCCCCGGTGGACTTTGCCGTGTCACGGTACCTGTGCTATGTCACGGAATTTTCCCGTGTTTTCTCCGCGTAAAACCTACACGCGTTTTATCATTTTAGGGCAGCTATTGCACCGCGACACGGCATTTTCTCCCGTGTCACGGCACGTTTTGCCGTGTCGCGACAACCTCTGCCGTTTCACGACACCCCAAAACTAGAGTTTTATCTTTTTAGGGTTCCGTGTGTTCCCTCTACTCATTTTCTCTATAAACACCCTCCTCCTTTCTATAGTTCGGGGCACAAAATCATTCTCTCTTCCTCTCATATACACCAAAAATCATTCTCTTCTCTCTTTCATATTCTAAACCTTAAACTTGTATTTCTAATTACATTATTCCTTCCCTAAGCACTCCAAGGAGTCCATACTTAACCCGAGGTTCCATCCTTAAATCGAGGCGTGAAAGGTATAATTAACTGAGGGTTTGGATCAAATCAACTCTACTTTTAATTTTATTTTATTTCAATTTGATTTATATTTTTATTGCATTTACTAACAATTTATTCATGATGTAGTAATTTTAAAGGCACGCACGTAATGTGAGTAATTAATTAATTTAATTAATTATTTTATTTTTATATTGCTAGTATCATGATTAGGTTAATTTATATTTGATTTGACTAACAATTTATTGTTAAATTGCTTCCAATATTAATGTTTATTCTATTATTATTATTATTGATCACCATATTGCATGTTTAAAGGGCATATGTAATTGAAAATCTCGCCTAATAAGATAATTTGAACGATCGGTTTAGGTTCCTTTTTAATCTTGTTATTAATTAAAGTGATCACGAATATTTTAGAATTATGTGTTGCATTAATATTTAACCCATTTAGCCTAATAATAGTTTGGAGCAAATTGAATCTTTGTTTTCATGCCTTTGAGATCGCAGGGAATACTTTTCACTATAAGAATCGAGTAGAGGCCAATACGGGCGAATGTGACTCCATGACTCACTTCGTACCATCATCCCCGATACTTCTTTAGTGGTTCGAACCATATGGAGTTAGTAATTTTATGGATTATAAATGGGGTGTAACCTTCACGGGTCAATTGTTGTTGCCTATCGTTGTCCCTTTATCGTGGTTTCCTTAAATGATCCGTAAACGGTTTACAAGTTCCTTAAAAACTTGTTGGCGGCTCCCTACTTTCCTTGTCCCTAATCGTATATGTCAATTTCCACTTACTAAGAGTGCCAAGCATATTCACAACATGCTTAACGTAGGCGCACTTCGAACGACGCCTACACCATGACTTCTAACTCTTATAGAATTCTAGTCCTCTTCCTAGTTTCTTGTGATTTTTGTGCTAACCTTAACACGTGTTCTTTGTCTTTGATTGTGGTTGGTCTTATTTATGACTAAAGATTGCCAATGGATCGTTTTCACCTAGTAAATAACATAAACATTAAAATTGGACAAACTTAATCAAGTTAGTTTGTCTTTTAGTCTTCTGTGCTATTTAATCCTTGGGTCCTTTGTTTTTCACAACGTCCTCATGTCTAGCCATGCGATCATATACCACGAGTCTTAATAAACTCACCTAATCACACATGTTGAGTCGTTGCACACACTTTGTCTTTGAGTAATGCACTATATTGTTTATGATCGTATACTAGGACCATGCTTGCGTCATTTTCCCTCGTAATAGGATTGAGTGGAGTATTTTCAATTGGTTCTCAAAATTCTTTCCTACACTCTTCCTTTCCAAACCGAGTATTAAGTCAATGCATTAAGTGAGCTCATTTTATTACATAGTACTTGAGTTCAAGAATCAATAGGCAAGAGTTGGAAGAATAAGGGGAACGTCATTCCTTCCCTCTTTTCTTCCAATCAAAGCACCAACACTAGCAAATTTCTTGTCCCCCCTGGGAGTAACAAGTAATTCACAGGCAACCATTAAGACGAAGCACAAGACAAGTTTTTTATACAAGATTTCATGCTTTTTTCTTCTTTCGTTTCAACCCTTTCCCCTTAATAAGTCTAGCATAGGTTCTCTTTATCCTTATGTCTATGTACCATGTTCCATCAATGAGCATTTCTTTCCTTTGCATTCGATCATGTAAAAAAATAAATAAATAAATAAATAAATAAATAAATAAATAAAAATTAATTGCCAAACTAAACACAAGGTACACCAATGATTTAAGGCACCTTTGCTGTAACACCCCGTATTTTCGAACCACTATTTTATGTGCATTTGAATCTATTAAACTTAATTTCTTATTTAAATATCATCCCCAGCTTTTGATATCCTAAAGTTTTGAAAAAATAATTCAACGTTATTATTTAAAAGGTTTCATATTTGAGTTTTAATCATTTCAACTATATTCGACATGTCTGGATGGATATTAGCCTTAAAGGGTGATTCCTTAAGCTTAAGAGTCAATTAAGTAAGTGTTACTAAATTATATGTAATTTTAATATTTAACCTACCGCGATTGATACGGGCCATCATGGGTGATTCCTTGACTGGATTGCCAATTTGATATGTATAAAGTGATTCTATGGATTTAAAGACGTTTTACGTTCAATCGTATCAATATCGATATATAAAGTTGTATTGGGTGATTCCGTCAACTTTTTTATCAAATTGATATTATTTATAAACTATTCTTGTATTTTATATTTATAAAACTCATTATAATGCCCTTTTATTATTTAGGTCATTATAGATGAATAATATTATTGGATTCGCATCTTGCCTTTTTATATTGCTTTTCCGTAAAATATGATCTTTATATATTTTTTTGTATCGTTATTTAAATTATTGTTTTCATTATTATTATTGTAATTACTATTACATTATAATTAAGATATCAATAATATAATCTATATTATTGTTTTTAAACATATTTTCAAATCGCCTCTCGTGACATTCCTTTCCTAGTCTAGTTTCGGGCTAATTAGAATTTATTTATGGGTCGGGTTTTACCTTACAACTTTCATGACTAAATAGATTAAGATAGGCTTGTTTATTAACTTTCTTAATCCCATTCTTGAGCTTAATTTAATCATTCAATCAAGCCCAAAGGGAAGTCTTGAACCTAGTTTACATGGGGCTTGTTTATGAGCTTCTTGTGGCCCATCTCTGCTTCATGTACACGGCTGCACAAGGGGGAAAATGTGGACTGATTTTAGTGCCCCTCATTCACTCCCTAATTACACCTAATTAACTTGTCTATAACCTCTCATTTTCCTCTTCCCTTTCAACGTGCAACTCCACCTAGAATTCATCAGTTTTCATCTTCAACTTTCACATTACACATATCTTCCTTTTCCAATCAATTTTTCATGAGTTTAAAGGGCTAAATCAAGGATACAACCAAGCCCTAATTTCATCCATCAAGCCTCAAAGGGATGTGCATGGTTTCCTCCATTGGAGAGTGGGAAACGAAGGCATTCAAGGAGGCAAATTCGGGTGTGTTCTAAGCATGGCTGCCATGGTGGTTTGAGTGGTTCTTGTCCTCCTTTTGTTCCCATTTTTTGTCGTCTATTCATCAAGCTAACTAGATTTACTCCCTTCGGTTAGAACTATTGGTTTTTAGGATTGAATTGATAGGTAGAAACATGGATAGGATTAGGTTTATTTGTAATTTTCGTTCACTTTATGGCTGCTGTAATTTGTGTGACATAGAACGTGAATTAGTGATAATAATCCTTGTGTTTGTGCCGAAACTTGATTGATACCAAAGCCTTGATGTTTTATGATCTTTGTATGATGTTTTTAATGAGTTTATACATGGTTTTGAGGCACAAAATGCACCATATGTACTGCTAAAATGTTACATGCCTGTCATGAGTTTTGTTGTGGTTGTGAGGCATGCTTAACCTATTTTCTTGGGCTTATTCTTGCTGGTTAATGTGTATTAGCATATTAGGGATTGTTGGGTATAAGTTCCATGTATTAAACCTTGATTTTGGGCATGTCTTGGACTTTTTCTTGAGCATAGGAAACTGGAAACCGCGAATGAGTTACAGTAGTTTTGGGGTGTGAATTACGAGTTTTAAATCTGATTATATGGTTTGATTGCATGCCCACACTAAATTAGTATCATGTTAGGATATTCCCCAATTAATTTGGCATGATTCTAATAAAGTTTGATTTGTTTTAATGTCCTAGAAGTAAGTATAGGAGCTGTTGTCATCCATTGTGAAGGTTATGTGATTAGAGAGTTTTTATGATATGTTTTGCCTGATTTCTAATCCCAAATGCATGGTTGACATGACCTATTATGTTTTTAGAGTGTGTACTAAAATGGGCTAAGCTTCGTTTCATGTTTAAGGTTGGTTTTTGGGGTGTTTTGTGTGAGTGGTACCGCTGGAACCTAAATTGGGGTTGTGCTGTTTATGATTTCATTTAAGCATGTTACTCTAGAATTTTAAGTCCAAAATTGTCTTATATGATGCTTATTGAGTATTTGTATGTTCCCTAATTTTTATTTCGAATTTGAAGTATGTTTGATTAAGTTTTTATGATGATTTTTAGACTCGTATCTTGCTGCCCTGTTTTGGTTGTTTTATGAAATTGTAGTTTGGATTTTTTGTTTTATCAAATGAATTTACGGAATTTTTATTATAACTGATACATATTAGTTGAATTATATTTTAAATAAGTGATGTGTGAATTTTGGGTATTATAAACCCTAAAGTAAAATATTTTGGTGTGTATTTGAATATGTGTAAGTTGTAATTGTATTGTCAACGTCGTAATTCTTTAGAGAAGGATAACAATGTCTTTAGCATTACTTTGTCAAGAGTTGTGAATGCACTTAATTGTTGTTTTCCGATAATTAATTATATTCCCGAACTTAGACGATACTTTTTGTGATTTATTAAGTTGAAATGTATTTGGAATTGTTGGAGTTTCAATTGAATTTAAAAAATATGATTTTTCTTATGCAATTTGAATTGAGTGTAAGATCATTTTGAGCTTCTCTGCATATTTCTGAGTGAAATATATTATATTCAGTATTATAAGTGATTTTTGAATTGTGTGTGGGGCCATAGTCGGGTGTGAGGCCGAGTTGCTTCCCGATGGTTAATGAACATGCTAACTACCTTGATTGCGAGTCTTAGGCAGCTCAACCTGGGTTAATTGTTGTCTTTCGGGGGTAGTGTGAGGCCGATGGCATCTACCTATAGCCGGGAGTTTGGTAAATCTTAGACACGGTCTCTGCGAGATGACTGGCAGTTCCTCTTGACAAACCTTAGGAAGTGGATTGCGAGGCCACTAGCGTTCCCTCCATGCAAATTTTGCTGTTTTGAGTTTGAAATATTGAAGCTATGAAATTATTACTTATTTTGTTTATATAAATTATGATTGAAATTAAGTGATTTAATAATATTTCTCATTTTAAGTTTATTGTGAAATATTTCATAGTTTTGGTTTTAAGTGATTTCATTTGAGTTTACGAGGTGTGGTTGTTGTGGTTTCTCTCTATTAATTTAAGTCTGGAATCTTCTATTTCTGATTTGAGGGAGAACTGCTAGTTGGTGCACACTGATTGTGGAATGTTGTTATAATTTGCAGGTTCAATTTGTTTATTTGATCTATGTGGCGATGGGTTGGGAATTGAGAGTTTAGAAACCAACCTTTGGGATTTTATGCCGTTGTTGTTAGTTGATTATTTAAGTACTTTGAAATTGGTAGTTTGATTTCAATTTGGCTGATAAGGGTTGTTCTACCCTTCGCTTTTGAATGTACTTGATTTGTCTATGTTTATGTTCTTTTGTTTATCTCTATTTCATCACTTAGTTCGCGCTTAAGTTAAATAACTTAATTTGGATGTTTGAATGACTTAAATTCAACTTTTTAGACCTAGGTAAAGCTTGACTTTGCCAATCAGAGTTAAGTATCCTCCCGTTCAGGCGTATTTCCGCTAACGCTTCCAGTTCTAAAAGGACAGGGTGTTACAATTGCAACCCTGTCATTCCCCTTAAACCATTTTCAAACACTCATTCCATTTCTTCATTAACCACTTTGAGCCTCGTCTAATGTTTGGCCTCATTTATTCAACCCACATTCACCTAACCATGGGATGGGAAGGTGTGTAATTTGTATAACATTCATAAGTAAGTAAAAAAACAAAAAAAACAGCAAAGCAACAATAAAACAATGTCTAAGGGCAAGTGTTCCGACGTCTTTGATATGAACACGTCTCAAATTGCGTCTATCATTGAGTGCTTGGTACTAAGCCTGAGAAACATGATTGCTAAGTGAGTAATGGACCGCATGATTTGAAATTGCCCACATTGATTCAAAATAATGAAAAAAAAAATCAAAGCAAAAAAAATGTTGAAAATAAACTTGCAAAATTCAAAATTTTCAAATTCACAATTACGCATCTTAGGGATTCTCTCTGGTCTTGAGCCTTTTACCCTTTTCTTCTTTTAACCATCAATTTAACCACATTACAACCCTTGAAAGACCTTTTTGAGGTGTACATACACTTGTACAAAGTTCGGTTAGAGCTACGTTCTGCCTGATTCCTAACGGATACGTAGGCAACCTCACAATGAGATGCGACCACATTCGTACTCACATTCATGTCCACATTCATATCCACATATGATCGAGCCATTTCCAATGCTTATCCCTACCCATATAGAGCTAGACTTGGGGGCTTGAACCCATGCCACTTAGCTTACCTAGCCTAAAGAGTCACCATCTCGACTCTTCTCACATCTCTTTCCATCACCATAGCCTTCGCAGCCTCACCTTAGTGTCACTTTCACACACTTCTTTTAAACATACATAGCCATATTATCTTTCCCTTAGGAACCCTTTATCATGAAATCTTGTTTCCCTACCGCGCATGCTTCATTATCTTTCAAGACAACATTCATTAGAAGAAACATTGTACACTTGCTTAGCTTCCTGACCTAAGAATTGTTCATTATTTCACGCATCGCATAATGTGCTTAGAAACATTTATATATCAATGGTTTGTAATCATACAAAGCATATCTTGCTTAGGTCCTTGACCTAAGAAACGTTCATTATGCAATACTCGACAATCACTTCATCTATATACGTGCTTAGGTTCCAAACCCAAGTGACGTTCAAGACCGTTTCTTTACACCATATATGATGCTTAGCTCCATGACCTAAGTTCATTCATCTATCGTGTCACATAATGTAATTGTCCTTAGCCTCCTGGCCTAAGAACATGCATCATGCATATATTATTTTCAAGACAAGCAATTTAATCCATACGATTTATTTCGTCCTGCTCAACGAGGAAGTTCAACACTTCTTCCCTTTTTCATGTCTTTTATTTGAGGAATTTCAAAAACTTTTTCAAAAGTTTTTTCATCAAGGGAAGTTCAAAAACAAAACTTCATTTTTCACGTCTTTATTTTTTTGAGAGATAGTCGGTACCCTCCACTCATCACAAAATGACGAAATTTTTTTGCTTTTTGCGTTGTTAGTTGCTTATGTCTATGCAACACTAACTCAATACACACACAACTACAAGTCATACACATGTCATGTCGTGTCAAGTTAAGCTTGGTCAAGTCAGTTGGTCAAGTCAATCACAGTATATGCGAGTCCCTTAGCAGATTTCATTTTACAAGTCTCATCTACAGCCCACGTTCGGGGACAAGCGAACCATCTATGGTCCATGTTCGGGGATAAGCAAACCATCTACAGCCCACGTTCGGAGATAACTGAACCATCTACAGCCCACGTTCCGGGACAAGCGAACCATCTACAACCCACATTCGGGGACAAGCAAACCATCTACAACCCACATTCGAGGACAATTAAACCATCTACAGCCCACGTTCGGGGACAATTAAACCATCATCATTTTTCAAACATTGGTGATCATCTCCCAAAGAAAAGAAGATTCACGGCGCAAGGTTCTCGATACAGAAAGACTTGCAACCTCATCATCAGACAAGTTTTTCCTCAAACATGGAAAATTGTCGGTCGTTGCCACCTCTCAAGGCGAAGAAGTCAGCGATTACATCACACCAATCTTCATCCGATGGATTTCTTCAAGCTTAAAAAGCTACCAAATTTATTTGCCACCGATACACTGGTGTCATGTACTATCGAACATATTTGCCATCGATACACTGGTGGCAGATAAGCATTCTATCCCTTTACTCTTTAATCTGTGGAACTAAAGCTTTTCGGCAGGTATCGGCTTATAAAGAGTGATTTAGGATCGCAGAACGTATTAAATCATTCTCCGTCCCTATCGACCACTTTGACTATCATTTTAAAAATTAACGTTTTTACAAAGGCTTTTGTAGACACCTAAAAATGTATCCCCGAAACCAAACCCGACGATGAACATATTCAATCCCAATACATTTCATAAACCATCCCAATTCTAAGCCCATTTTGCTAAACCATAACTCACTTTAACCTTTTCGTGTCCACATCACAAAACAGACAGAAAGTGATTTTGTTCCCCTATAATTTTGATCTAATTACTATTTTATTGTATAGGCCTTTCAATAATGTTTCCAACGATATATCATAACCCCAATTCCGATTTAAAACGAAGAAGATATGAGCAAAATACTAAACTCGGCCCAAAACCGACACCCTTTCACTAAAACGGCCATATCATAAAATCTACAAAAGATTTTGACCTGAATCTAATTGGGTTGGAAAGCATACTTTATAAGATTTTGAATGGTATATTATATATCTTACTCTGAGTTAAGGATCAAAAATTATCATAGTTTTATAACGCGTAAAAAACTAGAATTACCACGCAACAACTAAAATGTCGCGCCACGTTGCATGCCAACCGTAACACGGTCATTTTCACCGTGTCACGGTGCTTTCCGTGTCTATTACGTGTTTTATCTCACGCGCTTATGAATTTGGACGCATTTTTAGATTAAACATACACCATGACACGGTGTGCTTCACCGTGTTACGGTGGATTGTACCGTGTCACGGTGCCCAACACCTTGTCACGGTGCCCAATTTGGGTTTTTCTGCAGCTCTTATCTCTTCTAGGGTTTTTCTGTAGCTCTTATCTCTTCCGTGCATCCCCCTGCTCTTCTCCTCTATAAATACAAACCCGATTTCTGCAGTTTCGGCGCACCAAAAATCATTCTCTCTCTCCTTACACCAAAAATCATTCTCTTCTCCCTCTTTAGCCTAAACACTAGAAAATACTTCCCCTACGCACTCGAAGGAGTCCATACTTGACCTAAGGTTCTGTCCTTAAACCAAGGCATAAAAGGTATAATTAACTAAGGGTTTGGACCAAATCAACTCTACTTTTAATTTAATTTAATTTCAATTTGACTTATATTTTTATTGAAGTTACTAACTATTTAATTATGACGTAGCAATTTAATGGAGCGAGCGAAATGTGAGTAATTAATTAATTTAATTACTTATTTTATTCTTTATTGCTAGTATAATGATTAGGTTTATTATTTGATTTGACTAGCGATATTATGGTTAAATTGCTTCCAATATTGATGTTGATTATGTTGTTATTATGATTACGATATTGCATGTTAAAGGGAATATGTAATCGAAAATAACGCCTAATAAGATAATTTGGATGACCAGCTTAGTTTCCTTTTTAATCTTGTTGTTAATTGAAGTGATCATAATATTTTAGAATTATATGTGCATTTATATTCAACCAATTTTTCATAATAATAGTTTGGAGCAAATTGAATATTTTTTTGTATGCCTTTGAGTTCGCTAGAAATACTTTTCACAATAAGAATCGAGTAGAGGCTAATATGGGCGAACGTGACTCTATGATTCACTTTGTACCATCATCCCTGATCCTCCTTTCGTTGTTCCGAACCATATGGAGTTAGTAATCTCATGGGTTATGAATGGGGTGAAACCTTCACGGGTAAATAGTTGTTGCCTTTTGTTGTCCCTTTATCGTGGTGACTTTTATGATCTGTGAACGGTGTACAAGTTCCTTCAAAACTTATCGGCGGCTCCCTACTTTCTTTGTCCATAAACGTTTTTCCTAATTGTATATGTCAATTCCCACTTCCTATGAGTGCCAAACATATTCACACATGCTTAACGTAGGTGCACTTCAAACGACGCCTGCAGCGACAGACAGCGGTCTTCGACGATGTGCCGAGGGATAGAGGAGATTGTCTATAGCAGCGAGGTACTGCCGTGGTGGGGTACGACCGCAAAATTGAAGATTGCATGGTACAGTAATCTTCAACGATGTTTTCGAGGTACTTTGGAATATTGTAACAACAAATGAAGATAGCGAGGCACTGTTACCTTCAATATAACGCTCACGAGGCATTGTGGAGGTCGTCAGAAAAAAAATGCAGCAACAAATCGGTTATTATAGAGACGTGTGCTCGACGGTGTAAGATATGCGTCTAACTCTCTTATCTGTTAACTAACGCTAGTTTGCAGGTATCGGCGTTACAAGAATGATTTAGGATCGCAGAACGTTTTGAATCATTCTCCGTCCTTATAGCTACTTTTACTTTTGCTTTCGAAACTTATGTTTCTCAAAACTCAGTCAAAGTGGGGGCTTCTGTAGACACCTTATTGTGTCTCCCCAAAAACGAAACCCAGTGATTAGTACATTTCGCGTCATTGAATATTGAATGAGTTGAAATGTTGAAGAGTCTCGTGAATTCTTCTGTTTTCTAATAAAATAATTCATTTATGTTTTCAAAAATTATACATTTCGTATTCTATTCATGAAAAACGTCCAATCCATTTTAGTTTGGTTCATAATTTGGGTCCAATATTATAAGCCCGATTCCGAGTTATAACGAGGAAGTTATGGCCAAAATACTAAACTGGGTCCTAAATGAGTTTTATGGGAGACCTAATGATCATGTGGAGGGTCCATTAATTGTATTCCTAAACTCATTTAGATTTATCTTAGACTTCAAGAATCTTTTAGAAGGTTATTTTAAGTTCTAATGGGATTAGGATTATTAATTACAATTATATTTGATTAAGTCCGGTTTGATTAAAAAAAAAAAAAAAACTAAGTAACCTAATTTGATTCGGAGAAGGATTTTGTACAGGAAATTTATCGTACAACAACCATCGCGCCGCGATAGGTTCATTGCGTCGCGATGGGCTTATCACCATGCGATGGAGCTATCGTGTCGCGATAGTACTGTCGCGTCGTGATGGAGCCAGTTTTACTCCGAGTCTTATTCTGACTCTTTTCTATCGTTTACGGTCGATTTTTCTCTATAAATAGGGTCTTTTTCGTCCGTTTTGAAATCATCAACAATCATTTATTCTTTCTTTCTCTCTTTAAGCTAAAGCTTCTTCTTTCTTTCTTTCTTTCTCTCTTGCTTTCTAAGCCTAGCCTTTTCAATATACACCATACGTCCATCACGACCCTCGAATACACCTAACCAAGCTCGAAGTTGCCTTAGACATCGACATGAAAGGTTGATAATTCTGAGGGTTTTGTCCCAAATCTAATCTCAATTATTTTTATTTTTTGATTTAATATTTTCATTGAAATTACTAAAGTGTGTTTTGTTTTGATAGAAAGAGGTACGAGGCTTCAAAGTAAGCAATTAATTACTCTATTCTTTCAGAAAGCATGTTAATACCCATTAATTATTTTAATTCATAATATCATATTAGGATGCTTTATTGCTTTCTAATATCATGTTAGGGATAAAGCTTTGATTTTTAATGTTTAATGACATGCTAGGATTTGTTATTAATCATGTTAGTATCATGCCTAGGGTCTTGCTATTATTATTATGCCTTGAGATTGTTATGATGATGATGATTGTTGTGTCCATATTATTATGTTGCTTGATATTTTTATTGTTATTGCTTAATCACGCCCTCTCTTGCAGTTTTAAAGGGAATTTGTACTTGAAATCACGCTTAATAAGATAATTAACAATTTGATTATGTGCTAATATGATTTTAATTCAAGTGATCGCCAATAATAGATTTGTTTGTGCATTAATATAAACCAACATAGATTATTATGTTTACGATTAATATATTGATTGTATGTTAATTAAAAAGCGCACATGAATATGAGGAGAACAAAGTAGAGGCCTATTTAGGGCGAGTTCATTCTCTTTTAAGTTGGATTTGTAACTTCATCCCCGAATATCCAGTCATGGTTCAGGACCACTATGGAGTTAGCGATCTTTGTGATCGTTAATAGTTTACAAGTTCCTAAAACTTGTTGGAAACTCTTTTGCTCTAGCTTCCTTCCCTTTGGACGCCACCATGCTTAAGTGTATGATCACGGTGGGGCTCAAGTTTGGGATGCTTGAAATATTCCTTACAATGGCACATAGCTCAAGGAATCTATCAAGGTGCTCAATGGGATCTTTACTTAGGGAACCGAAAAATTGTTCCGCTAGTACTATTATTGTGTATTCGGGGTGAATGGTAAAGTTGGTTTCCGTGACGGGTAGTAAAATCTCTCCCATGAGTTCATAATCCTCTAGATTTCCAAACTGACGAAACGAAACATCATCCTCTTGACCCGCTATTGCTTCACTTTGAGAATTTGAAGATAAAGAATCACTCTCACTCTCAACAATAGCACTAAGACCTCGCGCTTTCTCTTGATTAAGCCAATGGAAGTACGGTCGATCTCGTAGTCAATGAAATGAGTAGGTGTTCCTTGAAACCTCCTTAGCATTAACCAAAGCTAAGCAAACAATCAGAAATGACTAGCAAGAGAGTAAAAGAACAAAAGCAAAGCAACAAATTCAATAATAAGACAATAAGAGTGCAAAACTAGTCACTTCCCCGGCAATAGCGCCAAAATTTGATCGAAGGTAAATAGATCCCTGGCCACTACCCTAATCAAATTAGATATTTATAAACCTAAACTTACACCAAGCTAGTTAGTGGGCAAGTATAGGGTCAATCCTCAAGGAAACGGGATATTGCACAATCAAGTGTAATCAAGAATCTATTGCAAGTAACAAGGGATATTTTAATTGTTTTTGTGAATTTCAATGATGAAATCAACTTTTAAAAAGATTAAAGCGAGCTAATTAAGAAAGTTCAAACTAGAAACACTAAAACAAGGAATGAAAAACTAGAATTGAGAGAAATATGATCAAATCACTAAGGAAAGGGGGTTCCAATCATGATCAACTAAGACAACAATGATAATCAATATGGACTCATGCCAAGGAATACAAATTCTACTCAAATAATTCATATCCATGCACCTACTCAAGCAAATTGATGAAATAGATCAAACCTAAACTAGATCATTCCCATGCATCTAATTTAAAACTCAAACATTGGAATTAAAGGTGCACATCAATAACTCCAAGCAATTTAAGCACAAAATCATCAAATCAAGGCTAAATCCAATCAATCATCAATATAATCCTAATCAATCATGATCTTCACCCCCTTCCCTAGCTAGAAATCTATGCTAGAGGAAAGAAAATATCCATCACTACTACACTAAGCAAGGATTCAATCTTAACAAAGCTAATCATGATTCAAATTTCAAGGTAAAGCAATTAAACAAGTTAAATCAAAGAATTAGAAGGAAATCAATACTATTAAAAACAATTAAACCAAAGACCAAGAAAAGTAAGAGATTACTACCATTCAAGTTTGATTGAAGAAGAAAACATGAAATACTTATATTGAATTGAGGGAAGCTATGAAGAAAATTGATTACAAAGACGAAATTGAAGATTGAGCAACTTTCTCTCTTTAGATTACCTATAGTTTCTCTCTCTAAAAATGTTCTAATTAATATTGGAAAAAATAAGATCCACCATAAATTCAAGAAAAAGTATATTTATAATGCATCAAAAATCCGAAAACAACGAACTAAGGAAAACCCACGGAGCCGCGGCCGCGGCCCTATGTGCCGCGCGCCGCAGGTAAAGGGTGAAGAGGTCTCTCCAGCTGTGGAGATGTCACGGCTGAGAAACAGGGGAAAAATCACCCTCGAAGGGCCGCGCCCGCGACAAGATAGGGAGAGCCCTCGGCCAGCCTTCTATATATTCAACCAATGAGCTCAAAAACTCCCTGTCCGCGCCCGCGGCTCCTTGTAAACATGCGTGCCCTCTCCGTTGAGCATCTCCTTCTCTTCCTTGGCCACATTTGCTCCTGAAGCTCCATCTATAAGTCCCAAAATCTTGAAAAAACAACAAAGAAAAGATAGATAACCCCAAAAGTATACAAGATGAGGAAAAACACGAGTAAGAACAAAAGTAACAAGAATAAAGGTAAAAATGGCTTACGAAAGCTCAAACAAATGATAAATGAGGGAAAATCCTTGGTGAAAAGGGGAAAAACTAAACTTGATCATTCCCATGCATCTAATTTAGTACTCAAGAAATGGAATTAAAGGTGAACAACAATATTTCCACGCAATTGAAGCACAAAATCATCAACTCAAAGCAATTTCCAATCAATCATTAATATAACCTTAGCCAATCATGATCTTCACTCCCTTCCTTAACTAGAAAACTATGCTAGAGAAGAGAAAATAGCCATCAAAACTACACTAAGAATAAATTCAATCTTAACTAAACAAATCATGATTCAAAATCAAGGAAAATTAATCTTGAAGAAAATCAAGGAAGTAGAGGAAAATCAACACTGTCAAAAGCAATTAAACCAAACAACAAGGAAAGATTAAAGAAGTTACTACTATGAAGCTTAATTGATGAAGAAAACATGAAATACTTGCATTAAATTAAAGAAAACCTTGAAGAAATCTTGATTAAAATGATTAAACTAGAAGATTAAGCAACTTTCTCTCTCTATTGATGAAGAAAACATGAAATACTTGCATTAAATTGAAGAAAAGCTTGAAGAAATCTTGATTATAATGATCAAACTAGAAGATTTAGCAACTTTTTCTCACTAAAATACCAATTGTTTTTTTTCTCTCCAAAGTTCTTATACTATTTAGAAAAATGGATAATTCATAAATTCAAGAAAAAGTCTCTTTATAATGCAAAACAAAGTCGGTAATAACGAACTAAGTCGAGCCCTCTATCTTCTGCACCGCGCCCTTTATTGTCTGGGTATAGACAAACAAGGCCCTAGGTACCGCGCTCGCGGCCTTCAATAGCAGTGCCCGCGATGGCTGTTGGAGACGTATCTCTCGACTGAGGAGAGACTGCAGTATAGGTTCAGGGTAAACAAAGGAGCATAATCTCATGCCCGCGGCTCAATACGCCGCGCCCATGGTGGACTTGGGAGACCCCTCTCCAAGGGACGGACATTCATCTACAGGAACATGAAAAATTTCCTAAAGGCTCATCTCCTCGACCACGAGCTTTGCACCCATGCCCGAGGCCTTCAGGAAATCTACCCGCCCTCTCCAACTGGCATCTCTCCACCTCTAAACAAAGTGTAGCTCGTCTCCCTTCATCTTAAAGCACCCAAAAGCCAGCAAAACAAGGATAAACAGGTAAAAAACAGAAGAAAAGCTAAATGAAGAGGAAAAACACGAGAAAAACAAATATAATTAAAATAAAGGTAATAATGGCTAATGAAGGCGCAAACAAGTGACAAATAAGGGTTAATCCTTACTAAATAGAGGTGAAATAGTGCCATAATGCCACTCATCAAAATTTCCTACACTTGTCTCTTGCTTGTCCTAAAGCAAAACAAAGAGAAAAGAGAAAACGAAAACACTACAAAGACTAAAACAACATGGCAAGGCTTAGAAAAGCCAATCAAGTTTTAGGGTGGAAAGTGTTCAATTCGGACTCAAAAGAAAAGACAAGCTCCAAAAAATACTCTCACATTTCTTAATTAAACGACAGAAAACACGTTTTAAGATGCTTATGGTTGAGTGAGATAAACCTAAGCTAAGCATAGAGAACTAATGATTTCATTCTACGCCCAAGCCCCAACCAAGCGGTCAACGTTCTTTGCACTAGTTTCAAATCCACCCTTAAGATAATTTCTCATGATTCGTCGAAGGAACCGGAAAAAGATAAAGAAATGAAAAAAATTTGAGAAGGTAATCCCTACGTCTTAGCCATGCACACTCTCTCCATAGGGTTGAAAACCATCTCCCTCCACCGGTCTTTGACCTCACTTCCTTAGAGTCTAAGGGACTTACAAAGGTTATAATGTTAAGGCTAGGGGTAAAGGTAGGGAGACAAATTTGAAAAGGTGGTGACATCTCCTAAGTGAAGCAAAAGAGGGGCCCTCTCGTAAAAACAAACTTAAAGAGACCACCAAATTTCAAACAAACAACCTTTAATTGAATACTCATAACATTACCTCACTTATTCAAATCATACAATTTTTCTTTCTTTTTTATTTATTTTTTATTTTTTTTATGTTACTTTTTATTCCCTAGAACAACATTTGATTCTCTTGAATTGCACTTTTCTTCTCATACTATTCATGCATACTCATTTCATGCACAACTTCCAATTCCTCACTTAAACCAATTGCAAAATGCTTCTTGCTCTGATATGAATGATGTCCTTCGAACAAGTGTATTCTTCCGATAGAGGGTTCATAATTAATAGAAAGCTAATTATTTAGTGAGGTCAAGTGAACGGAATGCCTAGTTGGAGGCCGCTTCCGATCAGTAATATTAATGTATAATTAATATTACAGCTTAATCTTGACTGAACCCTTCGGGTCACACCCAAGCAACTAACAATCCGTTAGGACGAATCAATCCGAAAGGAATTAATGAGTCGCTTGAGTATTATGAATATTGATGTTGGATATCGGGCTAGGAGCGTCGAGACCGAGCGTTGCAAGTCGAGTGGAATTAATAAAACGACAAGACGGTAAAAATCAATTAATAACCAAATTACTAAAATACTCCTAGCATCGGAATGCCCCGAGAAAACCGAGTTCTAGGGGCATGGCATGCTGGCACGCTAACAGTGCTAGCAGCACCAGTCGCACATAGGCGCACCAACAGCCCGAACCATGTGTGTGGCTTGCTGCGCACATGTTCGGGCTAGTGTACTAGCCAACACGCTATGGTACGTAAGTGCCCGCACACCAGCACCCAGGAACTCGGATCAAAGCGTGGCTTGCTGGGGTAGGCTGGCACGCCTTGCGGCCAGCAGACCGCACACACACTCGTGCACAGGTAGGCTCAGCCGAGCACAAGGCTGCCAGCTGGGTGCGCCGTGATGCCCAAGGATGAGCGCCACGTGGCGCCGTGTGAGTGGCTTCGGGTGAGGGTAGTGTGAGGCGGTTTCGGGATCCTTGGGGGGTAAAGCTTTGATCCCCCCCTTGTGGTCCTCACCTACTCTCTGCCTCCTTGCTTTCCACTTATTAATTAATTAATGCTTTGCCTTTTTCTTTTATTTTTGAATTAAAAATAAAATGGAAAAATCATTATTACCAACTCTCCCAAATTGATGGGAAAGAGGAATGATGGTGGGAATTCTCTATAAATACCCAGATATTGGGATTTGAGAATTACACTTGAGTTGAACTCAATAAGGCATCTCCAAAGAGAGAAAACCTTTGAGTTCATTAAAACTCGAGTAAGTTTATTTTGGTCTAGCTCGGCTAAACTCCGAATTGAGACCGCATGGTTCGAGTTGCATGTGGATTTCCGTTGGAGGTCTACGCATGTGCGGGACTTGAAGCTTTCCATGTAAGAGCTCGTCGAAAGAGCGAAGCGCGCATCAAGGGTAATATTGTCTTTTCTCTTTATGTTGTTAATTATGTCTTTTAGATATATTAATTATGAGCAAGTCTTAGGGTCGGGTTTTGTTCCGCAAAAAGTCGGACTTTCCGAAACCTAACAGCGGTATCGTAGTCTTGCTCATTAATTTTTGTAACTAATATTTTCAAGGTGTTTAAAATGGATTTAATTTCTATTTGTTGTTGCTAATTATATTAGTGGCTCGACTTTGTTAATTTTAATCTCATTTTAATTGGAATTTTGGCTCCCGAACCCAGATTTTCACCCAAGACTAGTGAAGTTTTGTTGGAATCGACGTTCTGGAAACATTCAGACCCTTTTACGGTTGCAAAAAAGCCAAGTCTACCCAAAAATGCCTGTTTTGAGGGATTTTTCAATATGATGAAAATTTTTAAATCTTCTAAACCTTGAATCTTAATGGCATATGAATTGTGATTCTGAGTTTGGTTCTTTCCTTTATGCTTCTGCAATTTTAGACCACTTTTGAGCATGATTACTTTATAGTAATTGGTGCTTAATGGTATGTCCAAATTTTCACATAATTGCAAATAAATTGCCTTAAGTATGAAAAATTTGTGTTTTGAGTCTCTTAAGTACTAAAGATCTAACCTTTAATTATTTAAGTTGGTTGGAACTTTGTGTTACTAAATTCCATGAATGTTTATTGAACTTCCTTTATTTAACCATTTATTAAGTGGATTAGAATCATAAAGTTTCAAAGTTGTGATTGAATTTTAATTAATCTTCATATTAGAAGATGTAATTTTTCAAAGATTCACAAGTTAAAGTTAGAACTTTTCATTGAATATTTATGTTCATATCCAACTCCCTTTTAATTTTGTCAAAATCTCATGATTAATTTATGTTGGTTAAATTAATAGCGAGAGTAGCCCTTATCAATTTTGTTGAACCAAGTTAAACCAAATTTTATTTAAAGAATAGTTCTTTGATTAATTTGGTTTGTGCACTTGAATGAATTTTATATAGTTAGACTTGTTTAAATTTTCATTTTTGCTCAAGATATTGATTCTAAAATTAATTTAGAATTGATAATAATTGTCACACAAAATCGGGAAATTCTTCTCGAGGCACGAGCACCCAACTCGAGGCCTAGGAGCTCCAAGCAAGCTCTCGACAAGCAGGGTTGCTGGCGTATCCCACATGAGGCTACCGAGGCTGCTGGGCGCCTCGAGTGCATGTGTGCGTGCAATGGTGTGCGCATGGGGGCAGCAACTTGGTACGACAGCCTGTGCGTGTGGTGTGTGCGAGTGAGATGTTTTGCGCAGTCTTAGTGTGGTGCGAAGGGCAGGTAGCCAAGTGCGTGCTGCCTCTCACCTTCCAACCCGTTGAAAACGCTACTAGGAAGCCCACGGGAGCACCTAGAAGTGCTGCGTTGGTGCGGTGCGGGCGCACGCACTACGCCGCATTGCCCAAGCTGCTAGGCTAGCAATGGAGCGCCTCTAGCTAGTCTAGGTGAGCGTGCCACTTGCGTGCTGTCGACTTTGTAATTTTGCGTTTTCCATTTTAGTTATTTTATTTATGTTTGTTTAATTTAATTTATTTTGGAGGCAAGGCCTCGGTTTTGTGCGGCACATGCAATTTTTTTTTAATTTGGCAAAATATTAGGTTTACCGGCTTAATTAATCAGATTAATTAAGTTGGATGCTGAATTTAATGGGAGCTTCATTATTTAATTGCGTTTAATCACATAATCGGTTAACAACTTTGAGTAGTTTTAATTAGGCGCGTTAATCGGATTAACCACCTAAATTACTTACTAGTTTACATGTATTATGCATTTTTACTTGTTAAACGTTGTAAAATGCATGGGTCATTCACATATAGTGAATGGATGAATAAAATGTATTTCTCTCACAAGTTTTAAGAAATGGCAACTAGTGGGGCCCGATTAGGATAGAAAATAAGGATTGTGTTCCCTCTTCTATTTTTGTAAATCTAAATACGCTCTGCAAACCGTTGCGTATTTTTGTACCTTAATAGATTAGTCCTAATCATAGATAGTATTAGTTGCATTATTTTGGTTATGTCTTGAAGACGGAGTTTCTTGGAAGACGAAGCCATGAATTTGCAAATCATGACCCTTAAAGACTTGAAGACTCAAGGGGTCATGCTAGTTGCTAAATGCACCATTTACTTATGTTTAAGATATATATTTATGCTTATATATATGAATAATATGGTAGATTCATGTTTAGGATTTCGAATGTTGTGATGATTAATTAAGTTCACTTAAATTAACTGACATAGAAATCCTAAGTCCTTAAAATATTGAGTAAAACTTGCCATTCCAAAACAACACTTAACGAACTAATGTGCATAGTGGTGGGATATGCCAAAGCTAGGCATCACTATCTCCCAAGGAACGTAAGGTCTGTTGATGGGTTGGCCAAAGCAAGACATCATAATACATGTTGGTTTTTGTTAGACTCAACGATATGAGTGATGGAGTCCTAATATATCATGGCAAAAGAGATAAATTGTTACAATAGCATTAGATGCGACGATTTATCTAACCAAGACTGGCTTGGAGCCATAAGCAAAGAGTTTCTTAAATTGGAGTAATAAGTGTTAAGACAAGCCAAAGCATGATTAATCACTCATTGATTCTTTGGATATTGGAGTCGACTTATTCACACCAAATAGGGACAAATTTAATGTGTGAATAAGACATTTAAATACGTTTAAAAATATATGCATGAATTCAATCTTATTTAGTATTATGAATGGTTTTTCATTTCATATTCTTTCAATGGTAGAACCATGTCTTCAACTAATACCAACAACAACTACATGTGCCCGGAACTCCTAGAGAAATTGGCATTTTGTCTCAATTTGACCAATTTCAAGGAATGGGAAAAAGAACTCTGGAAAACTCTTCGAAATTGTTCCATGGAGTACATTCTTGAGACTCCAATTCCAAGCTTACTTTCAAAGGGAAATATGAGTGATGAGACTCATGAGACTTAGTCCTTGGATTGTGACAAGGTCACACTTATGATGAGGAATTCCTTTCCAGAGGACATATTAGAAGCGGAAATTCACCTCCATACCTTCCATACATGTTTCTTAACAGTCTTAAGGAGCTTGTCACTATGTCTTCCGAGAGAAGGTACTTGAATGTTCATAACTTAACCAAGTCGTTTATGAACACGAAGATTAGGATCCCGGAGGAAGGTTGCCTTGCTAAGGAAAGGATCGAAGTATGGAACAAGGTCTACAATGCTACGCTTAGACCAGGATTGCCTTTTCAACCTCATGTGCTTTGAATGACAAGGATTTTCAAGCACTTGGACCTCATTAGGAAGCCAGTAGAGGATGAACAAGCGGCTCACATACTACTAAGCTCACTCCACTCAGGCTATGTTGCATTGAAAATGCATTTGACGGGCAATCGAGATAAACTCTCATTAATGGAAGTTGTTCAAGAGCTTCGTAGAGCTGATTCTTGTAAGGGTACCAGGTTCTCTCTAAGGCCAAAGAAGAAGGAGTTTAAAGACAAGGAAAAGATGCGGTGCTTCTATTGTAGTAGGCGAGGCCACTACAAAAGGGAATGGAATGAGTACCTAGAAAATGAGGCGAAAGGAAAAGTAGCTCTCACCTCAAGTATCTTCTTTATAAACCATCACTTGAATATGAGCAATTCATAAAGGTATTAGATGCCATAAATGACTCACTATATGCTCCTATTTAAGGAACTAAGTGAGAAAAGAGTTCACAAGTGGATGTGTATTTACAAGCGGAAGAAGAAGAACAATCTGTTCAATAAACGTGTAATTGCATAATTTATCTTAAAATAGAACTTATTTCAGTTTTATTGTTGAACATATTTTGATCTTTTGGCGTCGGACATTGGGTTGTAAGATTAGAAGACTATTACTGTTATTGTTTTAAGACTTGTTTATATGTTTTATGGCATGACACGTTCATCCAAATATGCTTTATTTAGACAAACGAGTTTATAAGTTAATGATACCACCAAAGAAAGCTAAGACCATTGAGTCAAATGAGACATACTTGTGGAATTGTCGTCTTGGCCACATTAACATCAATCGCATCAAGAAACTTCTACAAGAAGGTGTTCTTGACTCATTCAATTTAAAATCGTTTGAAAATTGCGAAGGATGTTTATTCGGCAAGAAGATAAAGCAGCCATTCTCCAAGTTGGGAGAAAGGGAAGGTGACTTATTGGGCCTAATACACACCGATGTATGTTGACCAATGAGCACAACCACAAGGAACGGTGATGAGTGTCATTTACGGCACTCATTTAGCCTCTTTTAAGATGAATTCTAATCGCTTTTATAGCTCTTTTATCTCTTTTTCTTTATTTTTACTTGTTATTTCTCTAGTTTGTGTTTTCCTTAGTTGTTTACTTGTTTTCTTGCATTTCTTAGCTTATTTTTGCTTTTTTCCTTTATTTGTTTACTTTTCTTTGATTTCAAGTGATTGGTGATGTTCAAGGAGCTCAATGTCTTTTTCTCGAGATTTGTAAGTGTAGACACCCAAATGTGTCTCCCCAAACCAAACCCAGTGATGAATACCTTTTGCGTCGAATGATTATCGAACGAGGTGAAAGTGTGAAAGGTTAAGTGTTGCTGTTGGTTTTTATTAAATTCTTTCTTTCTGTTTTCGAAAAACAACTCTACTTTATGAAAATAGCCAATCCAGTTTAGTTTGGTCCACGACAAGGGTCCAATAATAGTGTAGTTGGATGGGGCTTGCAAAGAGCTTTCCAACGATATATTATAAGCACAATTCCGATGAATAATTAGGAAGTTATATGGCCAAAATACTAAACTGGGTCCGGTTTGATCTTTACATGCGGCCCGATGATCTAGGGGAGGGGCCAATGTTAATTATTATTCCTAAAGTTATTAGAATTGATTATAGTCTTCTAGAGTTCTTTAGAAGGTTCTCTTTAATCCTAATAAGATTAGAATTAATAATTAGATTTTGATAAGTTTTATTTGGAATAAAATATTATTTTATGAAAAATACGATTTCAGTTTTCATACGGACTTTACAAATCAACTTTGATTCATATGTTGACTCCGTGTTTGAAAGCGTGTAGAAATCCAGGCTGTAGCCAGACGACAGGCCTGTCGCCACGCGACAGACCCTGTCGCCTGGCGACAAAGTCGGTTTTACAGCGATAGAGTGGAGTTTTATTCCTTATCAAATTCTACCTATTTCCGGACTATTTTCTTATAAATAGGGTCCTGAACCTTCGTTTTTATTCATCAACAATCAATCAATTCTCATCATCAACAATCAATCAATTCTCATCTACAATCAACTCTCATCAAGAATTTCTTGATTCTCTCTCTCTTTCTAAACCTTTCCTCTTACAAAATTCCGCATTCACGAGATCTAGACACACCTAGCTGAGTTCGAAGTTGTCTTCGCCCTAGACGTGGAAGGTTATAAGTTTTGAGGGTTTGGTCCCAAATCTCTATTTCAATTATTTAATTTAATTGTTTTGATTTTATATTTTCCTTGAAGTTACTAACGCGTGTATTTTGTTATTAGAAAGAGGTACAAGGCATCAAAGTATGTAATCTTATTGCTCTATTCTTGTAGAAAGCATGTTTAAATGTGTTTAATTCCTAGTATCATGTTAGGATGTTATTATTGCTTTCTAGTATCATGTTTTGGGTGCCTTTTACTCTTTTCTAATATCATGTTAGTATCATGTCAGGGCTAAAGCTTTGATCTTTATTTCTTAGTGACATGCTAGGGTTTGTTATTAATCTTGTTAGTATCATGCCTAGGATCTTACTATTATAGCTTTATTATTAACATGATTATAATTGTTATGATTATTATTTGTATTCATGTTGCTTGATTATATTATTGTTATTGCTTGATCACACCTTTTATGCAGGTTTAAAGGGAATTTGTACGTGTAATCACGCTTAATAAGATAATTAATAATCTTGTTTAGGGCTAATATGATTATAATTCAAGTGATCACCAATAATAGTTTTAGTTGTGCATTAAATCCAACCAACATAGATAAACAGGTTTAGGGTTAATCTGTTGTTTGCATGTTAGTCAGAAAGCGAACATGAATAAGAGAAGAATGAAGTAGAGGCCTATTATTAGGGCAGGTTCTTTCTATTTTAGATTGGATTTGTACCTTCATCCCCGAACTTCCAGTCATGGTTCAAGACCTATTGGAGTTGACGATCTCATGGATCGTTAAGGGGTGTAATCTTCACCTTGTGAACGGTTTACAACTTCCTAAAACTTGTTGGCGACTCTTTTGCTCTAGCTTCCTTCCCTTTGGACGCCACCATGCTTAAGTGTATGATCACAGTGGGGTTCAAGTTTGGGGTAATTCTTGAAATATTCCCTACAGTAAGGCTCAAAATGCAAGTCGGTCTCTCCCTTTGAAGCTCAAAATGTTAAGGGGGTTCAAAGTCCAAGACTTCTAGGCCACGCTCTCAAGCTACGTGGGCATAAAAAATGGTGTTGAACCCACCGTGAAGGCCTTTGGAAACTGCCACCCTCAATGTTCATTAAGTGGAGTGCACGAAAGCATCGATGGACGCACGAGAGGAGCTCCCCTGCTCCCAGGTGCGGGAGCGCACAAAGGCGATGCAGGCGTACAGGGCAAAGGTGCGGCCGCGCAGGTGTGATGTGCGGCCGCGCAATTCTGCTTCCCCGTTCCATACCTATTTCTTCGTGGCCTCGCATATTGAGGTGAGGGCGCGTTTATTGGGGTTCTTTTTGTACGTCTAACTAACTTCTCCTTTGTTAGTTTTATTATATATAGATTTTTCTTCCTTTTAGAGAGAGAACATGAAGAATATGAATAGAATTGTATGAGAATTAGACTAGTTTTAGAGAGAAAAGCTCAAGAATTAGGGAAACTTTGTTCTTAGATTTTAGAGAGAGAAACTTGGTATTTGATGAATGCTATATTTTGATCTTCATTCCTTTTGATATGGATCAAAGTTTTGTAAGAATTCCTCTCTCTTTAATTTAATTTTAGTGTTTGATCTTTGATATATTGTTGAATTTCTATAGATTGTTTGATTTGATTGTTGATATTTTGATTACAATGTTGATGATGAAATTGATGATTAGTTTAGTTTTACTTTTCAATTTTATAATGTGTAATGAGTAGTTCCTTTGCTAGGGATGTGGTGAAGCATGTATGAGTGATAAGCTATTGCTAATTTGGGGATTTTTATTGATTTGATATTGTAATTAAATTGGTTGATGGAATTTCTGCATGTGTTTTATTCGTTAAGGAGTAGCTAACCTTGATTATCAAGTTAGATTGCATTGTAGTTTTCATTGATACGACACATTGATTTGGAAGCTATTATTATCGATTGATCTTGTTTTACGATTTTCCTTTTATTGTCATTTGTGCAGACCTCTAGCTTGACCCTAGGATATAGCTCTTTAAGTGATTTTGACTGCAAATACCCTTTTCCCTCGCATTGTTTGATTGATCAACTTCCCGACAAATTGGCATGTTTATCGTGAATACATGTGGTCCTAAATCCCTAGTACCTTGATATTGATTTCTATTTCTAGCTTTGATTGTGTTGATTTGATTGATTAGACCAAACCATTTGCTTAATATTTTGGAATAGCTTAACTAGGGACCATAGCTTATACCTCATTCCCTTGGGTTCGACCCGGACTTACCCCTATACCTAGGGTTGGGATTGGTTATAAATTTGGTTTTATCGGAGGAGTCTTAGAACTCAAAGACCTAGGTTTTCCTCCCTTCAAAATTGTCGTTGCTGGGGAATGGCATGGTTATTTGCTATTGTTGATTGAGTGTATTCCATTTTATTTGTAAAATACAAAAAGATTTTCTTTCTTTTAGGTTACATTTGTAGCCGTGTTATTAATATTTTCTTTTGAGATTTGTATGCGTAGGGAACGAGATCGAAATTTAGTGACATTTGATCCAAAAATTGAGAGGAACATAACAAAGATAAGGGTTGCTAATCGGTCCATAAGCTCAAGTCCCTCAAGAGATGAAGACCATCAAGAAGAAGAAGAAGAACGAGAAAGCATGGGTTGCTAATCCGAGGGTAGCATTGAAGGAGTTGGGAACTCTGGGATCCTATAGGTTTGAAAGCGGAATGGCTCCTCCCACAACACCGGCAAATGACTTTGAGATTAGACAGGCGATGATTACATTGATAAAAAGGCGTCAATTTAGTGGAGCCAAGCATGAGAATCCCCTCAACTATATTAAGGAGTTTGAGAAGTATTGTAGTACCATCAAGGTGAATTGGGTTACTCAAGAGTTCATTCGACTTAATCATTTCCCTTTTTCTCTTATTGGATGTGCTCTAGAGTGGTTGGACAAATAGGTGAAGCAAAACTCTTTAAGGACATGGGATAAAGTGACTAAGGAGTTTGTATCTCGTTTCTATCCAAAAAAGAAGACGACCGAAGATAGGACGCTCATTCAAAGCTTCAAGCAAAAGGGGAATGATAGCTTATATGAGGCTTGGGAAAGGTGCAAGGAGTATCAAAGAAAGTACCCACATCATGGGATTCCCACCTATCAAATCATCCAAATCTTCTATGGAGGTCTAAGCCGTCAAGGAAAATCTTGCTTAGATGTCGGTGCCGGAGGTCCTATCATGAACAAGACGGAAGAGGAGGTGGTGGACATAATTGAGGATGTAGTGAGACACTACATGAATTGGCAAGAGGGTGAGAAAGAGTCGACAAGAAAGAGTGGTTCTATGGTGTATTTAATCTACCATCTCAATGCCATCAACAATTTGTCTTCAAAAATTTCAAACATGAGAAAGGAGATGACCTCGATCTAAGCAAAGCTTGAGAATGCTTCATCACAAGCACCAATTCTTCCCTCCCACAATAAGGGGAGAGGTACATCTTCTAACTTAACTCCTCCTTCTACTTCAAACAATATGCCAAATGGTTGTTTGGTTTGTGATGTACGTGGATCATATGACCATGATGCTTCTAACTGTCCACATGTTTTTGATAATTGTGATGATGTTGATAAGAATGAATGTGAATAAGTGAAATTTGTTTTAAACAACAACAATGGGCAAAGATTTGATGGACAAATGAATTTTGGGAATAGAAATTCTCACCAACAAGGGAACTTTGATAATTATAACCAAAATGGTGGTTATAGAAACCAAGGAAATCAAAATTTCCGAGGCAACTATAACAATCAAGGCTATAACAATCAAGTTAAGGGTATGAAAACAAAAGCCAAAACCAAGGCTATGGTAACCATCACCAAAACAATGGCCAAAATCAAAATCGGGGTAATTGGAGCATCCAAAATGGGGGCAATTTTCAAAATAACAATCAAAGGGGACCCACATCCGAATTTGCTCCAAGAATTCAAGGCAATGGATAGTTCCTTAGAAACCAGTGTATTCAATTACCACTAAGAGTGGTAAAGTGCTTGAATAGAGTGTTTCTAGGAAGAGTAAGGAGGGTGAGAATGTGAGTGATTCACGTGAGAAGAAAGAGCTTGATGTGTCAAGGAAGGTGAGTCAAGAGGCCAAAGAGGAAGAAAAAATTGAAGAAAAATTGCATGAGGATGTGATCAAACCCAAACTTCCATATCCCTAAAAGTTCTTTAGAAACAAAATTGATGAGCAATTTGGGAGATTTTTTGATATGCTTAAAGAAGTTCATTTCTCTATTCCTTTTACCGAAGCTATGACACAAATGCCAAGATATTCTAAGTTCCTTAAGGAAATTTTGAGTGGAAAGAGAGAGTGTAATGAGGTTGATTCGGTGAAAATTGGGGAGTGTTGTAGTACTTTTATTCACAATGATTTGCCCGAAAAGATGAAAGACCCATGATATTTTTCAATCCCTTGCAAGATTAATGAAAAAATGTTTCAAAATGCTCTTTATGATCTTAGTGCTAGTTTTAGCATAATGCCTTATTCTGTTTTTAAGAAGCTTAAGATAGGCGAGCTTCTCCCAACCAATATGACCTTACAATTGGCTGACCGTTCTATTAAGTTTCCTAAGGGAAGAGTTGAGGATGTCCCCCTCAAGATAGGTTAGTTTACAATTCCCGTTGATTTCATTGTGCTTAAAATTGCGAAGGATGACAATATACCTATTATCTTAGGGAGACCATTCTTAGCTACTTCGGGTGCTTTGATTAATGTGAAAGGTGGCCTTATTACATTGCATGTTGGTAATAATATGGCAATTTTTGAGCTAAAGTCGATGCATGAGTTTTTGTCTTTTGTAAAAGGAATTATGTGTATCAATTCACCTCATTCTAATGACAATGTATGCATGTTTGTGTCTTCTACTAACGATGTTCTTGAAGCTTGTGATGACATTCCTTTAAGTGTTGAAAGCAAGAGGATTAGTGAAAATAACATGGAGTCCTCAAAACTTGTGGATGAGGATGTGATTGATATACCTTCATGGTTTGAGCTCTATCCTAAAGAGGTTGAAGATGACTCCAAATGTGTTGATGGTGCTAAACCGTCCACTACATGTAGCAAGAAGACAAAGAAGAAAAAGAGAGCTCTCATGAAGAAAAAAAATGAAATTGAAACAAAGCGAGTTTGAGTCAGAATTTACAAAACAAGAGAATACATCCAACAAGGAAGTGGAGTTGCCAAAGAAAGGCCTGAAGTTTGATTCCTCTACCGCTTCGGAAAAAGTGGTTTTCTTTGACCCTCCGTGATTTGGAGGAAGGGTCGAGCTTAGGACCTTAAGCAAGCGCTTCCCGAGACGCAACCCGGTTTTCTAACTTTTTCTTTTGATTTTATCATTCTTATTTTTCTTTTGATTTCTTTTCTTTCTTTCACTTTTTTTTTTGTTTGGATTTATAGGTTGTTTTCATGGGAATTGGATCCCTTAAGCGAGCATGAGCATACTGAGAAGGAATTTTGTGATTAATGATGAGAGTATGCTCGATTTTCATGAATTTCGAGTTATAAGGGTAAGGTAATAAAGGAGGTAAGTTGGGAAAAATTGTGCTTCAATGTGAGGGAAATTTGTGCTTGATGAGTTCATTATGGTGCTCTTATTAATTTGGGATGTTGAACCCATTGTCAAGTGATTTTGAAACTGATATGTTTAGTGGGTTCAACAATCATGGGATGATAAAGATTCATAGATCCCGTAGTCGAACGCACCAAGAGAAGAAATCAAGAGAAGCAGCAGGGGCGCGGGCGCACAGTCAAGAAGCGCGAGCGCGCACCCCTGCTACGCGGCCGCGCAGGTGCCCAGCACCAAGCCTTATTTTCTTCTTTCTTCTTTCTTTCCCTCATTTCCCTCATACCCTCATCATTGTCCGCACCCCCCCCCCTATTCTCTCTACCCACGAAAGCCTAACCTCAATACTTCAAATTCTTCTCTAATCTTCATTTTTCCTCACAAAATCACCAAATTTCTACTCAAATTTCATCAATTTCACCAAAATACATACTACTTTCCTCCATTTCATCTTCTCTATTCTCTTTCCTTCATTGAAAAGCAAATTAGGGTTTTTCATTTTTGTTGAATTTAGGGCTCAAAAATTCGTTAAATTTGCTTCTTGTATGGTATATTCATCTTCTCTACCTTTATTTTGCATTATTACATCAATTTGTAGTGAAAATTTGATTATTCAAACTTGTGAATAGTAGTAGTATTGATTTTGTTGAATGTGATGATTGTTTGGATAATTTAGATGCTCATATTTGTTGTTTGTTAATTGAAATTGCCTCACATTGTGTTGTTGTTGATTGTATAGCATGATTTATAAATTTGGTGGCTCTTTAAAGAAGTTAAATTTCGGAATTCTTGGTAGTAAGCTTGGTGATTGTGTGGTGGTTTACTTGAAAGTGGCGTGGTAGTGTCATTGTTGATTTTGTGATTGTGGTAGATAGAGGAATTTTTTGTTGAATTTTAGTTGTTATCTTTGTGGAGCAAACATGTCAAAATCATGAAAGCCCTCACATCCAAAAAGAGAAAAACACAAGTAAAAATTGAGGAACCCTCACCCACAAATTCACCCTAATCTCAAACACAACCGAACAACGATCCTTTATCATTACCAAAAACACGATTTGCTAATCCAAACCATAAACAACTTTTTGCCGACTTTAAAAAACAAACACTAAATCCCTCTCGACCTTATCATTAAGAGAGTATGATCAAATTGAGGATCGATGAGGACCTATGGGTTTTGTTTGATAACCTCCAGATAGGTAACTTTGTTAACACATGTTACCGAACTTACCTTGAGCTTACGAGGGAGTTTCTTGCTTCATTATCTTCTACTCCGCTTGGTGACAAGGATTTCCAAATTTCTTTTTAACTCTTCAATGTGATGAAGACTCTTTCTTTAGCCGAATTCAATACGGCTCTTGACTTCAGTCCGGGTGCGGATGTTCTCTTTCCCAAGCATGAGTTCTTTGATGGGTTTGCTCAAAATGCATGGTGGCATGACATCTCGAGATTGAATGAGTTCACCGCTCGCTACTCTCTAGCAAGTGATATATTCAAACTGTGCCTTCGTGTTTTTCATCGACTCTTGGGATACTCGGTCTTCCCAAACCAAGACTTGGGTAAAATGTCTAAGGCTGAGTTGGTGGTTCTTTGGATGGCTACTAGAGAGGAATTTCGAGGAAGGGTTAACTTTAGGCACATATTCTTGAAGAATTGCATGGACATGCATGGAAGGAATTCAGGGGATATTTAATGTGGTAGCACGGTAACTAGATTAGCTACTAAGCTTGGTTTTGGTCGGTACCTCGCTTCTTGTACTCTGGTGGGGGAAGCCAACTCTATTTACTTCAACATCTCTTAGCTCAAACAAGTTCAATTCTTAGCAAAGAACAATGATGAAGAGGTATTTGATTGGTTGAAAAGGGGTGAGCATCATTGTTATCTTCCTAACCCCTCCTTGACCTCCCATCATCGGCATGTTACAAATGTATGGTTTGTGCCCCAAAGCAATCGCCTCCCCGGTGATGATGATGAAATGGAAGACGTCCTCAATGAAGAGCAACAATACCAACATCGTCCACAACAACAACAACAAGACATCCTTAACCTTAAGAACAACAACATCAATTCTCCGACCCCGACATAGAAGCTTTGAGTGCCCAAATGAAGGGCATGTAAATCCGCATGGAGGGGATGTATGACCAAGACTTCGAGGCAATCTACAACCAAATAAGAGGCATCTATGAAATGCAACAAGGTATGTTCATTCAACAACAACAACTTTATGATGTTAGTGTTAACCGTGGGGAGATCACCCCCGCGGTTAACTCCCCCTATTTCCCTCCTCAACTCGGTCCCGTGCCGTCTAGAGGGGGTGATAGGAGGCTTACCTACCCTTATTGGCAAGGACCTCAAGGGTCCAACACCGAGATCTGCACCTTCCCGAATGAGCACAGTAACTATGATTACTGTGTGCTAGGTGGGAGTGACTATAGGGGTGATCTTGACTACCCATATGCCGGTCCCACCCATCTTTTGCCACTAGAGTCGCCCGAGCAATTAACTCACTTGGCCCCTTTGCAACAAGACAATTTTAGGGGCCACTATGGTTGGTCACCTGGCTACACCGGGGGATGGGATCCTTATTGTCCCCAATCCGGGTTCTCCTATGATAAGGATGACAACAATGATGATGCCAGGCCTAGTGGTAGCTAGTTCCCCCTCTTTGTGATTTTTCCTCCATCCCTTTTATTATATGATATTTTGTTTTGTATTGATGGGATGTAGAGATGTATTTTTGTTATGCTTGGGGGAACATTATTCTTATGGAAGGGACTCGGTGGCCAATTTTGTTGATGTTGAATATCCTTGATCTTTAGTGGCTTGATGCTTTGTGATTTCTTGTCTTGATTATTGATTGATGTTGTTGGGTGTTGTTGTTTTCCATGAGTGTCTCATGAATATCTTGTTGAGTATCTTTTGATTATGATGGTGAGATGATTGCTCTATGATGCTGAGTTGATGATGATTTTGCTCCTTTAATCCAAATCCCTAAATCCAAAACCCTTGAATCCAAATCCCTTTAATCCAAATGCTTGTAGTTTAGTGTATAGTTGGTTTTGCTATTTTATTATTTTGTTTTGATTTTGCTACTTTGTAGATTAGTTTGATTTTGCTAATTTGTCTTTTTAATTTGATTTTGCTTTCTTATTATTTTTTTTGAAGTTACTAACCTTTTTTCTTTGAATATAGTTCCATTCGCTTTTTCATTCTCACTTGGTTTTGACAATTCATGCTAATTCTTGCTTAGAGCTTCATGGAGGTGGTATTTTCTTTTACCCCGATTTTATTAGCTTAGGTTTGATAACTCGGTGAGATGTTTCTTATTTCCCTCTTTTCTTTCTTTTCGTTCCTTGTTTACATACATTAGGATTAGATTAGGAAGAGTTTAACGGTTCGAGGATGTTTGCTTTGTAACACCATAGTATTAGGGGTCATTGGCGATGTTGTCGAATGACCGCTTGTATGACGATTGGGATTCATATGATATGCATGAATCTTTGAACTTTTCTTTATCTTTTCTATTTTCCTTTTTCTTTTTATTCTTTTTAAAAATTCAAAAATACAAAAATATGATTTTGAGGCTTTCTTTTTGTTTTCTTTAATGTTTTGCTTATGTTTTGGACATAATACCATCTGACCTTTTACGTTTGAATGATTGGTTTCCTATGCGGTATCGGTGTGCGCAGTTTGAGAGTATGTTTGGTTGATTCTAGGATAGAGTATGCTAAGGTAGTGTATTTAGAACTTTTGGGACCTTAAAGCCGGATTCTAATTGTTTGTGGTATGTAGGAGTTACTCCCTTTGGTGAATTTGAAACTAATAGTGAGTTATTGGTACAACCATGTGAGATTTCATTCTTTTCTAGCCTTCTATATATTTTGAATGAGCGGCACATGGATCCTTGACTATTGTATGCTTTATCTAGAACTTGACTCTTGTCTCCTGAGATTGTGACCGAGCCATTTAGGAAGGACAAAGCATCTCTTCGAGGTGGTATTTTTTACCTTTCTAGGTGTAAGGAGGGTGTGCCCATCGTAGGGGATCCTTCTCCTTTATGCCCATGGTCCTTTAAAAGCCTAGGACTTTACACTTTTTAGGGTGTTTTAGGATTTGAATTCCTGACTTTTTGGAAGACCTTTGAATTAGAGTTGATCCTATCATCATGCTTTTTTGTAAGAAACTAGTTAGGAAAAATCATAGACCTCGTTCACGCCTTTCTCCCAAGTAGGGCTCAAGGGATACTTTGCATGAATCATAAGTTTAAACCATGCCCAAATTGGTCTACGTGTACCAGAAATGAGTTTGGGAGCGAGGGTATTAAAATAACGTTCCCTTTAGGGGGAATCGCTATTCTAGCCCTAGTGTGGCCCCTAAAAAACTAATTTAGTTGATTTTATTTACAAGAATTAATCACGTAAGAATTACATTGCAAAAGTTGTTATTCTTTTGTTATTCAAATTCATGAAAAGAACAAGAAATAAACAATGTTCGCTTTCACTTAGGTGATAAAACAATCAATTAATTATTCAAATTCTAGTCTTGATTAGCATAAGAATGCTATGTGAATTAAATTAATTAAAAGTTTGTTTAAAGTGATCATACAACACTATTTATTCAAATAAAGTTATTTAAACAAGAAAAGAAAAGTGATTAGTCTATGTGCTCTGGAAACTAACTGTTCTTCTTTTATGCTAAATCTTCGTCGAATGCGTTTATGGACTTTCTTTATTCTTCATACCTCCAAGGTCTTTAATGGATGGATTAAGGTTGATGAGTATTTGGGAAGAAAGGAGAAAAGTGATATAATAGTAAGAGGAATTGAGAAATTTGGGTTTTAGGAGTGCTAAGGTTTTGAATTCTGATTTTTCCGTCCCCTTTTAGGGTTGAAGGAAGACCCCTATTTATAGGCATAGGAATCTAGTTTTAGGGTTTTGGAGCTGCGGCGGCAGGTAGCGAGCGCAACTCTCAGAGTCGCGCTGGTATGCCAGTCCAACTCTTTGACTTGCGCTCGGTAGGCACGCACAACTCTAATAGTTGCGCATGGTGCTGTTTGCCTTATACGAAAACGCGTTTTTAAAACCTCCATAACTTCTGATTGCAAAGTCAGATTAAAGCGTGTAAGATATCATGGGAAAGCTCTGAATGTCTACTTTTGAATTCCGTTAGAAATAGGTTAAAATATGTTATGGATCAAAAGATATGGCCGTTGGAGTGCAAGGATGTCGGTTTTAAGGCCTGGTTTAGTGTTTTGATCATAACTTCTTCGTTTTAACTCGAAATTGGGCTTAATATACCGTTGGAAAGCTCTTTGAAAGGGATATCCACCTGTATAGGCCTTGCATGGAAATTTAATTGTTGGTTTATCTAATTGGCTCGATTTTAAATAATGTGAGATCTATTCGATCTAATCAGTGATATTAATGTATAATTAATATTACAGCTTAATCTTGACTGAACCCTTTGGGTCACACCCAAGCAACTAATGATCCGATATGAAGTATTAATCCGAAAGGAATTAATGAGTCGTTCGAGTATTAAATATTTAGACGTTAGAAAACAAGCTAGGAGCGTCGAAACCAAGCATCGCAAGTCAAGTCGAATTAATAAAAGAAGAGACGATAAAATCAAAAATTAATCAACAATTTACCAAAATACCCCTAGCCTCAGAATGCCTAGAGAAAATCGAGTTCTAGGGGCACGTGGATAGCATGGTGGCTAGCACTACAAGAAAAATGGCTTTTCGTAGCTTGCACAACACACCAAGCCTAGGCTAGCTAGTGCGTGGTGCGGCATGCTAGCGCACCAGTGCTAGCATCGATGCTAACACATGGCTAGTAAGCAATGCTAGCATGCGCACAGTAGCAGCAGCATAGCTAGCAGCGCGCTAGAATGCTAGCACTACTAGCAAGGCACGCATAGAAGCAGCATCTATGGCTCGTTAGTTGGCGCGCGATGATGCTGGCAGCAGCACCTAGCAGCTCGCATCAATGCGAGGCTTGCTCGCCCTCGCTGCTGGCCCATGCGACTAGCTGGCTCGGTTTGGCAAAGGTAAGGCGGTTTGGAGGATCCTTGGGGAGCAAGGATTTTTCGTCCCCCCCCCCCCTTATTGTGGTCCTCACCGAACCTTTCGTCCCCCCCTTGTTTCATATTTTCTTTAATTTCTTATTTAAAACTAAAATGGGAAAATTGATTTTACCAACTCTCCTACATTGATGGGAGAATGGAATTCTTACATGACATTCTTTATAAATATGCACCTTGGGAATTGGAGAAAGTTACTCGAGTAGTAACTCAATACGACATCTCCACTTGAGAGAAAACCTTTAAGTTCATATAATACTCGAGTAGTGTTTTGGTCCGACTTGGCTAACTCCAAGTAAGAGACCGGTCGGGTGGAGTTACGGGTGGATACCCTAGGAGGTCTCTGTGCTTGCAAGACTTGGCTTTGAAGTAAGAGCTATGAGTGTGAGCGTAGCACACGGCAAGGGTAATATCGTCTTTTCTGTCTTTCTTGTTATTTATGTCATTTAGTTATATTAATTGTGAGCGGGTCTTGGGGTCGGGTTTTGTTCCGCGGTGAGTTAGACTTACCGAAACCCAACAGCAATATCGGAGCTTGCTCATTTATTTTTGTAACTAAAATTTTCAATAGTTTAAAAATGGATTTAATTTCTGGTAGTGTATCTAATTTGATTAGTAGCTCAATTTTATTAATTTTAATCTCATTTTACTAAGAAATTTGGCTCCAGAACCCAGATTTTCGCCTAAGAATAGTGAATTTTGGGTGGAATCGGTATTCTAGAAACATTATGCCCATTAAGATTTGCAAAAAAGCCAAATTCTGCCTAGAAATGCCTGGTTTGAGGGATTTTTCGTTTTAACGAAAATTTTTAAATCTTTTAAACCTTGAATCTTAATGACGTATTAATTGTGATTATGCATTTCGTTTTCCTTTATGCTTCTGCAAATTTAGATCACTTTTGAGTATAATTACTTGATCGTAATTGATGCTTAATTGTTGGCTCAAATTTTCACATAATTGCAAATAAATTGTTTTAAGTATGAAAAGTTTGTATCTTGAGGATCATTAGTACTAAAGATTCAATCTTTAATTATTTTAAGTGATTGGAACTTTGTGTTACTAAATTTCATGTATGTTTATTAAATTTTTTGATTTAATCATTTATTAAGTTGATTGGAATCATGAGGTTTCTTGTGATACAATTTAATTAACCTTCATATTTGAAGGTGTAATTTTTCAAGGATTCACAAGTTAAAGTTGGAATCTTTATTTGAATTTTTTATGTTCATAATTCCAACCCCTTTTAATTTTGTTAAATCTCATAATTAATTTATGTTGGTTAAATTAATAATGAGAATAGCCGTTTTTCATTTTTGCATCAAGTAGAACCAATTTTATTTAAGAATGGTTCTTGGAAATAATTTTTGTTTCGTGCAATTGAATGAATTTATTATGTTGGACTTGTTACATTTTTCATTTTTTCTCATTAAATTAATTCTAAATTAATTTTAGAATTAATTACATAAGTCACGCAAAATTAAGAATTAATCCCGAGAGTATAGCATGCAAACCAAGGAAAAAGCCACCCTCGGCCAACCAGGCTGCACATCAGCCCGCATGTGGCTGCCAAGAGCTAGCAGTGCTTGGTGCGTGCGCCAATGCGTGGCTGATGCTCGCAAGGCGCAGCAGCCGCATGTTGTGCGCGCCATGCGTGATGCGTGTGTGGGCTGTGCATTGCTTTGTGTGGCTGGGTGGCTGTGTGTGTGCGGTCTGCTAGTGGCTGGCGGCATGGTGCGCGCACAGCAGCAAGCTTGAGTGGTTTTCGTGGCCACGTGTCGCAAGCACGCCCCGTAGGGAGCATAATGCGTATGCGATGCTTTAGGCTATGGGTGTGACACTTGGCACAGGCCATGGCTGTGCACCTGACCCCTCACTAGGCACCCATGCCCCGGTGCCTAGCACACCAAGCCGAAAGGCTTGATATTATGCACTTTAGGGTTTTTAGGGCTATGTTATTTTGCGTTTTGCCAATTTCAATTATTTTAATTATGTTTAAATTATTTTAATTAAAGTTTTGGAGGCTAGGCCTCGGTTTTGAGCGACACTCGCAAAATTTTATTTTTGCAAAATTTTGGGTTTACCTGCTTAATTAATTGGATAAATTAATTTGGATGCGGAATTTAGTGGGAGCTTCAATTTTAATTGCGCTTAATCACATAAATTGGTTAAACAAATTTCACTAGCTTTAATTAGACGCGTTAATCGGATTAACCACCTAAATTAGTTACTAGCTTACGCGTGTTTGTGCATTGTTAGTTGTTTATCGTTGTAAAAATACATAGGACATTCACATATAGTGAATGGATGAATGGAATGTATATTCTCTCACAGGTTTTATAAAATGGCAACTAGTGGGGCCCGATTAGGATAGAAAATACGGACTGCGTTTTCACATGTGTTTTTGTAAATCTTAATACGAATGGCAAGGGTTATATCGCCACCTGCGAATGGCAAGGGCTCCACCCCGGCCAGGAGGCTTTTGCGCACATGCATTACCTAGAATCCCAGGCGGGTGGCGAGCATGGTATACTCTTACCACGTACCCTAAATACCAGATGACCTTAGACAAACTGTCTAAGTGGGATAATTGGAAAAAGCGCTTCTATCTGGTGTCCTCCCCCAACGAGAGAGAGAACTGAGAGTACAGGCGGTATAATAGGAAGCCAGACTTTCTAGGTCAAAAATGTAAATTCCCTGCCATTCCAGACAAGGACTATGAGAAAATCATAGACGCAGGGTTTTTTGAGCTTAAAACCGACACCCTCTTAACCGGGGAACCAATAAGTGTCCCCAAGAATTGGATACCTAAGCATGAATGGTTGAGAGACGAGGCATTTTTGTCCGCCTGCGGTCTTAGTACAATGTTTGATAGACGTACGTCTAATATGCATCCGGCTATTATTATGCCATTTGTATTACTTTCTTGCTGGTTTTATTTCTGTTTTGTATATTCTAACAGACATTTTAGTTGTAGAGATAGGTAGGAACATGATCTTAGAAGAGAAAACCCCTAAACGGTCTGCATCACAAATCTGCAAAGACAAGGCGGAGAAATAAAGGGCGAAAATAGCCGCCAAGGGTCAGGTAATCACCGTCTGCTCTAGTTACCTTGGTAGTTTGCCTTAGTTTTTAACTAGAGGCGACGCTATGCCGGCTGTGTACTCCTCGTGCCATTGTGTTTCAAGATGTTCCTTGATCCCTCCAAAAGCTCATCAAGCGGAAGCTGGATGAGGCAGCCAACAACTCCACCAAATCTCAAAAGGTTTCCTCAACCCACACGACTCTAGAAGTCCTGGCTGGGAAGACTCGTCTCAACATCGGGGGGAAGAGCATTAATCTGAAGGGCTTAGGTCAAGGTATAGACCTAGACAGGAAGTTTGGCATCGAGGCGGTGTCCAGAGTAGGCGAGTAGCCCAAAGCGGCTCAAAGCTCCGTAGCGGCTGTGGGTGATGACAGCCTGCAGATTATTGATCCAGGTATTTATAGTCCCTTCAAATCCCCGTCTGAGCTTCCCTGGCCCATGCAAGTGAAATCTCACTCACAGCAGACTACTGAAGGATCTTCAGGCAGCCGTCTCCAAATAGGTGCCGCCTATACAACTTCCTCACCCAATCTTGGTTATAATGCAGATTCCCCCCGATGGCCGGATGTGTAGAAGTATACTAAGTCCATGCTTGGGGCCATCCCTAGGAAGGTGAAGAATTCCATCCCTAGCATAGAGATGTACAACCTCGAACGGATCATAGCCTTCTTGTCTAAGGTATGACCTTTCCAATGGATTTCGTTAAGTGTATTACCGCTTGAGCCTCTAACACTCCATTTGTGTCCATAGGCTATGTTGAGGGTTGATGGGTTGAGGAGGCCATGGGCCCACAAGCAGAACGAGGTAAAACGAGCCAATAAAGCTGTGTGAGACTCCGCGGACGTTGCTCAATACCAAACTACAGTAAATGAGCGGCACATGGATCCTTGACTATTGTATGCTTTATCTAGAACTTGACTCTTGTCTCCTGAGATTGTGACCGAGCCATTTAGGAAGGACAAAGCATCTCTTCGAGGTGGTATTTTTTACCTTTCTAGGTGTAAGGAGGGTGTGCCCATCGTAGGGGATCCTTCTCCTTTATGCCCATGGTCCTTTAAAAGCCTAGGACTTTACACTTTTTAGGGTGTTTTAGGATTTGAATTCCTGACTGTTTGGAAGACCTTTGAATTAGAGTTGATCCTATCATCATGCTTTTTTGTAAGAAACTAGTTAGGAAAAATCATAGACCTCGTTCACGCCTTTCTCCCAAGTAGGCTCAAGGGATACTTTGCATGAATCATAAGTTTAAACCATGCCCAAATTGGTCTACGTGTACCAGAAATGAGTTCGGGAGCGAGGGTATTAAAATAACGTTCCCTTTAGGGGGAATCGCTATTCTAGCCCTAGTGTGGCCCCTAAAAAACTAATTTAGTTGATTTTATTTACAAGAATTAATCACGTAAGAATTACATTGCAAAAGTTGTTATTCTTTTGTTATTCAAATTCATGAAAAGAACAAGAAATAAACAATGTTCGCTTTCACTTAGGTGATAAAACAATCAATTAATTATTCAAATTCTAGTCTTGATTAGCATAAGAATGCTATGTGAATTAAATTAATTAAAAGTTTGTTTAAAGTGATCATACAACACTATTTATTCAAATAAAGTTATTTAAACAAGAAAAGAAAAGTGATTAATCTATGTGCTCTGGAAACTAACTGTTCTTCTTTTATGCTAAATCTTCGTCGAATGCGTTTATGGACTTTCTTTATTCTTCATACCTCCAAGGTCTTTAATGGATGGATTAAGGTTGATGAGTATTTGGGAAGAAAGGAGAAAAGTGATATAATAGTAAGAGGAATTGAGAAATTTGGGTTTTAGGAGTGCTAAGGTTTTGAATTCTGATTTTTCCGTCCCCTTTTAGGGTTGAAGGAAGACCCCTATTTATAGGCATAGGAATCTAGTTTTAGGGTTTTGGAGCTGCGGCGGCAGGTAGCGAGCGCAACTCTCAGAGTCGCGCTGGTATGCCAGTCCAACTCTTTGACTTGCGCTCGGTAGGCACGCACAACTCTAATAGTTGCGCATGGTGCTGTTTGCCTTATACGAAAACGCGTTTTTAAAACCTCCATAACTTCTGATTGCAAAGTCAGATTAAAGCGTGTAAGATATCATGGGAAAGCTCTGAATGTCTACTTTTGAATTCCGTTAGAAATAGGTTAAAATATGTTATGGATCAAAAGATATGGCCGTTGGAGTGCAAGGATGTCGGTTTTAAGGCCTGGTTTAGTGTTTTGATCATAACTTCTTCGTTTTAACTCGAAATTGGGCTTAATATACCGTTGGAAAGCTCTTTGAAAGGGATATCCACCTGTATAGGCCTTGCATGGAAATTTAATTGTTGGTTTATCTAATTGGCTCGATTTTAAATAATGTGAGATCTATTCGATCTAATCAGTGATATTAATGTATAATTAATATTACAGCTTAATCTTGACTGAACCCTTTGGGTCACACCCAAGCAACTAATGATCCGATATGAAGTATTAATCCGAAAGGAATTAATGAGTCGTTCGAGTATTAAATATTTAGACGTTAGAAAACAAGCTAGGAGCGTCGAAACCAAGCATCGCAAGTCAAGTCGAATTAATAAAAGAAGAGACGATAAAATCAAAAATTAATCAACAATTTACCAAAATACCCCTAGCCTCAGAATGCCTAGAGAAAATCGAGTTCTAGGGGCACGTGGATAGCATGGTGGCTAGCACTACAAGAAAAATGGCTTTTCGTAGCTTGCACAACACACCAAGCCTAGGCTAGCTAGTGCGTGGTGCGGCATGCTAGCGCACCAGTGCTAGCATCGATGCTAACACATGGCTAGTAAGCAATGCTAGCATGCGCACAGTAGCAGCAGCATAGCTAGCAGCGCGCTAGAATGCTAGCACTACTAGCAAGGCACGCATAGAAGCAGCATCTATGGCTCGTTAGTTGGCGCGCGATGATGCTGGCAGCAGCACCTAGCAGCTCGCATCAATGCGAGGCTTGCTCGCCCTCGCTGCTGGCCCATGCGACTAGCTGGCTCGGTTTGGCAAGGGTAAGGCGGTTTGGAGGATCCTTGGGGAGCAAGGATTTTTCGTCCCCCCCCCCCCTTATTGTGGTCCTCACCGAACCTTTCGTCCCCCCCCTTATTTCATATTTTCTTTAATTTCTTATTTAAAACTAAAATGGGAAAATTGATTTTACCAACTCTCCTACATTGATGGGAGAATGGAATTCTTACATGACATTCTTTATAAATATGCACCTTGGGAATTGGAGAAAGTTACTCGAGTAGTAACTCAATACGACATCTCCACTTGAGAGAAAACCTTTAAGTTCATATAATACTCGAGTAGTGTTTTGGTCCGACTTGGCTAACTCCAAGTAAGAGACCGGTCGGGTGGAGTTACGGGTGGATACCCTAGGAGGTCTCTGTGCTTGCAAGACTTGGCTTTGAAGTAAGAGCTATGAGTGTGAGCGTAGCACACGGCAAGGGTAATATCGTCTTTTCTGTCTTTCTTGTTATTTATGTCATTTAGTTATATTAATTGTGAGCGGGTCTTGGGGTCGGGTTTTGTTCCGCGGTGAGTTAGACTTACCGAAACCCAACAGCAATATCGGAGCTTGCTCATTTATTTTTGTAACTAAAATTTTCAATAGTTTAAAAATGGATTTAATTTCTGGTAGTGTATCTAATTTGATTAGTAGCTCAATTTTATTAATTTTAATCTCATTTTACTAAGAAATTTGGCTCCAGAACCCAGATTTTTGCCTAAGAATAGTGAATTTTGGGTGGAATCGGTATTCTAGAAACATTATGCCCATTAAGATTTGCAAAAAAGCCAAATTCTGCCTAGAAATGCCTGGTTTGAGGGATTTTTCGTTTTAACGAAAATTTTTAAATCTTTTAAACCTTGAATCTTAATGACGTATTAATTGTGATTATGCATTTCGTTTTCCTTTATGCTTCTGCAAATTTAGATCACTTTTGAGTATAATTACTTGATCGTAATTGATGCTTAATTGTTGGCTCAAATTTTCACATAATTGCAAATAAATTGTTTTAAGTATGAAAAGTTTGTATCTTGAGGATCATTAGTACTAAAGATTCAATCTTTAATTATTTTAAGTGATTGGAACTTTGTGTTACTAAATTTCATGTATGTTTATTAAATTTTTTGATTTAATCATTTATTAAGTTGATTGGAATCATGAGGTTTCTTGTGATACAATTTAATTAACCTTCATATTTGAAGGTGTAATTTTTCAAGGATTCACAAGTTAAAGTTGGAATCTTTATTTGAATTTTTTATGTTCATAATTCCAACCCCTTTTAATTTTGTTAAATCTCATAATTAATTTATGTTGGTTAAATTAATAATGAGAATAGCCGTTTTTCATTTTTGCATCAAGTAGAACCAATTTTATTTAAGAATGGTTCTTGGAAATAATTTTTGTTTCGTGCAATTGAATGAATTTATTATGTTGGACTTGTTACATTTTTCATTTTTTCTCATTAAATTAATTCTAAATTAATTTTAGAATTAATTACATAAGTCACGCAAAATTAAGAATTAATCCCGAGAGTATAGCATGCAAACCAAGGAAAAAGCCACCCTCGGCCAACCAGGCTGCACATCAGCCCGCATGTGGCTGCCAAGAGCTAGCAGTGCTTGGTGCGTGCGCCAATGCGTGGCTGATGCTCGCAAGGCGCAGCAGCCGCATGTTGTGCGCGCCACGCGTGATGCGTGTGTGGGCTGTGCATTGCTTTGTGTGGCTGGGTGGCTGTGTGTGTGCGGTCTGCTAGTGGCTGGCGGCATGGTGCGCGCACAGCAGCAAGCTCGAGTGGTTTTCGTGGCCACGTGTCGCAAGCACGCCCCGTAGGGAGCATAATGCGTATGCGATGCTTTAGGCTATGGGTGTGACACTTGGCACAGGCCATGGCTGTGCACCTGACCCCTCACTAGGCACCCATGCCCCGGTGCCTAGCACACCAAGCCGAAAGGCTTGATATTATGCACTTTAGGGTTTTTAGGGCTATGTTATTTTGCGTTTTGCCAATTTCAATTATTTTAATTATGTTTAAATTATTTTAATTAAAGTTTTGGAGGCTAGGCCTCGGTTTTGAGCGACACTCGCAAAATTTTATTTTTGCAAAATTTTGGGTTTACCTGCTTAATTAATTGGATAAATTAATTTGGATGCGGAATTTAGTGGGAGCTTCAATTTTAATTGCGCTTAATCACATAAATTGGTTAAACAAATTTCACTAGCTTTAATTAGACGCGTTAATCGGATTAACCACCTAAATTAGTTACTAGCTTACGCGTGTTTGTGCATTGTTAGTTGTTTATCGTTGTAAAAATACATAGGACATTCACATATAGTGAATGGATGAATGGAATGTATATTCTCTCACAGGTTTTATAAAATGGCAACTAGTGGGGCCCGATTAGGATAGAAAATACGGACTGCGTTTTCACATGTGTATTTGTAAATCTTAATACGAATGGCAAGGGTTATATCGCCACCTGCGAATGGCAAGGGCTCCACCCCGGCTAGGAGGCTTTTGCGCACATGCATTACCTAGAATCCCAGGCGGGTGGCGAGCATGGTATACTCTTACCACGTACCCTAAATACCAGATGACCTTAGACAAACTGTCTAAGTGGGATAATTGGAAAAAGCGCTTCTATCTGGTGTCCTCCCCCAACGAGAGAGAGAACTGAGAGTACAGGCGGTATAATAGGAAGCCAGACTTTCTAGGTCAAAAATGTAAATTCCCTGCCATTCCAGACAAGGACTATGAGAAAATCATAGACGCAGGGTTTTTTGAGCTTAAAACCGACACCCTCTTAACCGGGGAACCAATAAGTGTCCCCAAGAATTGGATACCTAAGCATGAATGGTTGAGAGACGAGGCATTTTTGTCCGCCTGCGGTCTTAGTACAATGTTTGATAGACGTACGTCTAATATGCATCCGGCTATTATTATGCCATTTGTATTACTTTCTTGCTGGTTTTATTTCTGTTTTGTATATTCTAACAGACATTTTAGTTGTAGAGATAGGTAGGAACATGATCTTAGAAGAGAAAACCCCTAAACGGTCTGCATCACAAATCTGCAAAGACAAGGCGGAGAAATAAAGGGCGAAAATAGCCGCCAAGGGTCAGGTAATCACCGTCTGCTCTAGTTACCTTGGTAGTTTGCCTTAGTTTTTAACTAGAGGCGACGCTATGCCGGCTGTGTACTCCTCGTGCCATTGTGTTTCAAGATGTTCCTTGATCCCTCCAAAAGCTCATCAAGCGGAAGCTGGATGAGGCAGCCAACAACTCCACCAAATCTCAAAAGGTTTCCTCAACCCACACGACTCTAGAAGTCCTGGCTGGGAAGACTCGTCTCAACATCGGGGGGAAGAGCATTAATCTGAAGGGCTTAGGTCAAGGTATAGACCTAGACAGGAAGTTTGGCATCGAGGCGGTGTCCAGAGTAGGTGAGTAGCCCAAAGCGGCTCAAAGCTCCGTAGCGGCTGTGGGTGATGACAGCCTGCAGATTATTGATCCAGGTATTTATAGTCCCTTCAAATCCCCGTTTGAGCTTCCCTGGCCCATGCAAGTGAAATCTCACTCACAGCAGACTACTGAAGGATCTTCAGGCAGCCGTCTCCAAATAGGTGCCGCCTATACAACTTCCTCACCCAATCTTGGTTATAATGCAGATTCCCCCCGATGGCCGGATGTGTAGAAGTATACTAAGTCCATGCTTGGGGCCATCCCTAGGAAGGTGAAGAATGCCATCCCTAGCATAGAGATGTACAACCTCGAACGGATCATAGCCTTCTTGTCTAAGGTATGACCTTTCCAATGGATTTCGTTAAGTGTATTACCGCTTGAGCCTCTAACACTCCATTTGTGTCCATAGGCTATGTTGAGGGTTGATGGGTTGAGGAGGCCATGGGCCCACAAGCAGAACGAGGTAAAACGAGCCAATAAAGCTGTGTGAGACTCCGCGGACGTTGCTCAATACCAAACTACAGTAAATGAACTTGAGACTAAAGCGTTTGAAATGACACAGGTGGAAAACATCATGCGCTTGACGGCTAAGCTGGAGACTGCCATGAAGAAGGCTTCTAACTTCGATGTTGCGCTAAAAAATGCCCAGTCGGACCTCAAGGTCCTTAAGGGAGCTGACAGGGAAAACACTATTCTCTGTGCAAACGTCAACCGCTTGAAGAAATAAATTGCCCAGGCCCAGGCGAACTTCAAGGTAACGCTGGATGCCGAGCAGGAGTGGATCGTTGAAGAGAACAAGTCCGACTTCACAGATTATATGAAGATAGCGTGGGAGGCTTTAAAACTGGGGAAGGAGTACGGCATCTAGGCTTTGGCATATCAATATGCTGATGAAGTTATCAACGCCAAAGATGATGGCAAGCTGTATCCTGGGTCATTCAATGGATGTCTGGGCTAACCGGGAGATCGAGGAGGAGCCTGTTCAAGCTGTAGGAGGAGGAGAGAAAGAGAAGGAACCAGAAGATGCTCAAGTGAACTATACTCTACCACTGCCTGAACAGACAAGAGAGGGGGGGACAAGGCTGCTTCGCAAGTTTAAGTTCATTGTCTTTCTATCTGGCTTCACGCCGTCTGCATTTCCGGCCTGTGTGTCGAGTATTTGAATGTAATGAATCAACAATTTTTAGTTTTCTGTCTTTACCTGGTTGGTTATCTGGTAAACATTTCTGCAGAGTAGAGCACCGACTGAGGCCCTATTCTTTTGAGCTTTTGGACAGAGCAGAGCAGATTAAATTTCAGCAGAGCAGAGCATATTTCAGGATAGTCGAGCAGAGCCGAGCCGAGCAGAGCAGATTTCAACATTATTATTAATACTATTATTAATTTTGTTGTTGTTATTATTATTATTATTATTTTATTATTATTATTATTATTATTATTATTATTATTATTTTATTATTATTATTATTATATTATTATTTTATTATTTTATTATTTTATTATTATTATTATTATTATTATTATCATTAAATATTATTATTATTATTATTATTATTATTATTATTATTATTATTATTATTATTATTATATTATTATTTTATTATTTTATTATTTTATTATTATTATTATTATTATTATTATCATTAAATATTATTATTATTATTATTATTATTATTATTATTATTATTATTATTATTATTATTATTATTATTAAGTGCATATACCATTGATGTAGGTGAGTGTAAACATAAATAAATGTGTACTGTATTTAACATATGTTAATAGTATAAAGATAAAAGACAACAGTTTACTTATATTCATTTCACAAAAATTTTAAAATAAAATGATTTAATGAGTAATAATGATTTTACTAATAAATATGTTTAAATCATATATTTTTAACCCTTAAAATAATAATGATATACAAAGTACTACTTGAAAAAAACCTCTTTTTTTATTTCTTAAATTGTATGGAAAGAATTGAAAAATAATTCAACTCAATGAACTAACAATCAATACCCACATAAAATGTTTCTATACATTGTGATTCTAATGTCAAATGTTTACAAAAAGAAATTGTTATTAGTTGTTAATATTATTATTTATTTTTTTGAAAGAATTGTTATAATCATTAGAAATTATTAATTAATAATATTATTATATGTTAATTCTTAATAGTTTGAATTATTAAATATTATTATTGATAATTATTATTATGATTAATAAATATTAATTATTATTAATATTATTTTTAATATTAATAATTATTATAATTATTTAAAATAATTAATTATTATCATCAATACAATATTAATTATTATTATTACATATTAATTATTATTGTTATTATTAATTATTATTTGAAAATAGAGCAGAGCACAGCAGGGCAGAGCATATTTCTTTTGAGTAGAGTAGAGCAGAGAAGAGCAAATTTGATCTGAGCAAAGCAGGGCTCAGTACAGCAGAGCAGAACAAAGCAGAGTAGAGAAGAGCAGCTCTAAAGAACGGGGCCTGAGTCGATTTTGATTTTGATTCGCTTCAATTTTTGCATTGATTTTTGCGTATATATACTTGAATTTTTGCCTAACTCTTTAAGAGCATGCGGCAGATGATAACCTGGCTGTACTTGCCCCTGGGCTGCTGTGTGATTGGTTTCTACGTTTGTTGATTGATTGACTTGGCAACTTTTGATACTTTAAAGAGTTTGAGATGTTCCTAAGTGTAGATATCTACATTTGGCCTCCTCTCCCGACAGGAAGTGCTATGACGATAAATAAAACCATCTTTGTGTTGAATCAACATGAAGAATGCTTACGAACAACTGATAAAGTCACAAGAATGCAAAATGACTAGCCTATCCCAAAACAAAATGAATTAAGGTGTAAATTAACTAAGCCCGATCATAATTAGGCTTAAGCCTGAGGTTAAAACCTAATTACAACGGATTTAGAGGCACCATGGTTAAAAATCAATGCTGCCGCGGAGAAATCCGCGCGCATCTCAATGAGTCGCCCTGGTCTGGCGCGCGCAACTCGTAAGGTTGCACGTGACACCTAGAGCAACCTCTAGTGATGCGCTTGCGGAATATTCAGAATTACATAAAAATATAAAATTGATTCTTACCATAATACCGTGCGCAAAGATATTAAGTTGTGCTGCCTATAGCAACGCATCTAAATCACTTACGCAACGCTGTCACGCATAACGTATTTAGATGCGCGCGAAACCTGTTGCGGCAGAACACTCAAAACCCTAAATGCACCCATTCCCTATAAATAGAGGCTTAATACGAGGCTGAAACAGACATAAATTAACCTAAAACTCTGGCAGAAACTATGTGAACTCGTGTACTCTTAACCCTCTTGTCTTAAACACTTACCCCCCTCAGTTTTTATTACTACGGTGGAGGTTCCCAAACAAGAAGGAGTCAAGTGTTCTAAACGAAGATCTAGCAAGGAGAAGTGGTAAATTCCCGAGCACTTAGATCAATCACCTTTGTTTTCTTGTTTAAATAACATTTAATTAATTAATTAGTGTTGTTTGATCACTTTAAACGAACGTTTAATTAATTAATTCCACATAGTATCCTGTGTTAAATAAAGAATAGAATTAAATAATTAATTGTTGATTGATCACCTAAGTCAAGGCAAATCTTGTTTATTTATCATTCTTCTCACGAATATTGATTAAATAAGAATAACGACCTTTGCAATGTAATTCCTACATGATTGATGCTTGTAAATAAAATCAAATAACTTAGTTTTTAGGTATCACGTTGCATATATTGTTTGGTGATGAAATTGTGAAAAAAGGAAGAGCTAATAGAGGTCGTACTAGGGCTAGGATAGCGATTCCCCCTAAAGGGAACGTTATTTTAGTAACCTCGCTCCCGAACTCATTTCTGGTACACGTAGACCAATTTGGGCATGGGTAAAGTTACGATTCCTACTAAATATCCCTTGAACTCTGCTTGGGAGAAAGGCATGAACGAGGTTTATGAGTTTTCCTAAAACTCATTCGCGACTCCTACTTATTTCTTACAAAAAAGTGTAATGATAGAATCAATTCTAATTCAAGGTCCCCCAAACAGTGAAGAATTAAAATCCTAATATACCTTAAAAAGTCCTGGGCTTTTAAAGCGCCATGGGCATTTAAGGAGAAGGATCGCCTATGATGGGCACACCCTTCTTACAGTGGCGACTCCACTGGGGATTTAGAGGTTACAAGATTAAATTTTAGTTATGGTTCAAGGTTTCCAACACTAGGTTACCTATGGGTTGTAACGGGAATTAACTTGGATAATCTCTAGTTAGAGAGCGAGACTTGAACGCATAATATCTTCGTTTTTCACAAAAGTAAATACCAAACAAGCAACATTGCATCATGCATAAATCATAGCACACTATAACCTTTGGGGATTGGCTCATTGACTAGGGGTTTCCAACACTAGGCTTCTATCTCGAAATCAATAATAATCATCCCTCCCATATCACCAACAAAATGTTGGGAGGGTTATGTCATGACTCAACACGTTGAGTGATTGATTTGTGCATCATTCCTTAAGATATGGTACATTTGGACACCCAAGCTTTTGACCTTAGAACTGCATTATGTGAATCTTGGCTTATGTTATGCTTATGTGATTATATGACTATATGCAACGTGTTTAGGATAGCTTTTTTAGTTTGGTTCCCAATAGCGAAGTTGTCCCTTCGTAATTTTGAGTCGCGTTCGAAGGGTATCATAAAAAAAAATAGTTAAAAAGAAGAAGACACAAACAAAAAAAAAATTGCACGAGCAAGTGGCACGCGACTCATGAAGTTGCGCCACCATGACTAGCACAAGAGCCAGGGATGCATGCGCCTTCCGTGGGCAACCTGGTTACTTGCGCGCGCCAACTTTTACGAGGTCTTTTTGATTCTCTAAGAACAATTGACATGTACAAACAATAACATTATTAATGAATTGTTTAAAGGAGATGTTATCCATTCGAATGCATCTTGCGTCTTTTTCTTTTTTTTTTCCTTCTTTTTGTCTCCTAAACAAGCGTATTGATTTCCTTAACCTTTCGTACTTCCTTTAGGGCCTATTTCCAAGCTTGGAAACGAAGACTCCTAGGCACTCGCATTTTACATTTACCATCAAACAATTCCCCCTTTTCAAACCATCTTCCCTCAACAACTCACTCTAGTTCAACAACGATGTCAACCATAGAGCAACTCCAAGAAGAGATTGTTCGCTTGAGAGAGGAAAAGGCTCAAGAGGCCGAGGAGAGAAGAATTAAGAAACTAGAAAAAGCTGAAAAGAAAAATGATGAAGCTTTGGCTTTGCAACAAAAGATGGATGAACTATCTATAAAAGAGAAGTCGTTAGAGAAGCTTGTTCTTCGTTCCACAATTGGGAACAAGTACTTTGACGCAGAAAAGTTTGCTCCTCCTACAGGACTCACTTTACCAGAAAAGTTTGTAGCTATGGACTTGCCAATATTCAAGGTGACCAATAATCCAAAAAATCATTTAATGAGTTTAACTGGCACCATAGCCTTAAAGGGAGTTGATCCTAAGCTTTATGCTTTGACTTTCCCTTTATCTCTAGACCCAACCACGAGAGAGTGGTACTATGGGCTAGATGCTAAGTTCAAGACATCATGGAAAGACGTAGTTTCGGCTATCATCACCCAATATGAGAGTAACGAAGAGTTCAAATCAATTTTGCATGAACTTTAAATGCTTAAGCAAGGCGACGATGAAGGTTTCCTTGCTTTCTATGGTAGATGGCAAGAAAAGGCGGCCCACCTTGCCCAAAGGCCACCTGAACTCGAGTTCGTACAAAAGTTAATTAAAAATTGTCATGAAAAGTATAACAAACATCTACGTTACCTTGGTTTAGTCACTTTCTAAAGGTTTATTTTGTGGCTACTAGGAATGAAGATGATCTTGCTAAAGAAAACGCAAATAAGTCTCATCATAATCAACCTAAGAACAATTACTAAAAGGGGAATGATAACACTTCATCCTCTATTGATGTATTTGCGACTTCCACGCAATATAATAGCACAATGCAATATCATAATAATGACCCTCGGAAAAGACGGACAAGAGAAAGAAGATTTACACAATTTCCTGTGAGCTATAAAGAGTTGCAAAAAAAATTAAACGAAAAAAGATTGCTTGCACCAACAGGGCAACGCCACCCACTTCTCCAGAAAAAAGAAACTCTCAATGGGATGGCAATGCCTATTGTTCTTATCATAGAGGTGTTGGGCATGATACTGAACGTTGCTTTGTCCTAAAACAAAAAAAATCAAGATCTAGTAGACAATGGGAGAATTCCCACGCCTACACCCAACAACAATGTATCCCCATTGGAGACATTTCACATTGATGAGGATCATGTGGGAAGTGATACGTTTATTCCTTTGAATTATATCACTCCCATAGGGAAGCCTCTAACCACAACACTCGTAGGGGCAACTAATGAAGTGTGTGGGTTATGGGACGACAACTTCCAAGACTTATATGTCTCTAAGTATGCCGCCATCCCAACTCCACCTTGTCTACAAAATAAAACAAGTGGAGCGCTTGATTAGGATCATTTCTTGGGAAAATCACAAGATTTATCAAATCTCTCCTTGGGTGAACAATGGCATCAAGCACAACTCATGGAGCATCTTGAAATGGTGGCACACTTAAAGCCTCTAGAAGAAAGTTAGTTCACGAGTCCTACAACTAACCCAAACGAGATAGATCATCTAACTCGCTCTGGGTGAGTTTATCAAACACAACCAAATGGGTCTTCGACCACTGAAAATCAAGTTAAAAATCTAGTACCACCTCCACCTGAGGTGGAAGATCCATTGGTCCACACAACTTCGCTAATCTAAGGCGAATGTTAGCATTTGGGAACTCCTAATTACTTCTAAAGAACATAGGAACTCTCTTTCGAATGCACAAACGGCTTTGTTTGTAAGTACAAACATAACTCCACAGCATCTCGCTAACTTGCTTACTAGCGAAAAATCCGACAAATCAATCACCTTTACTAGTGATGATTTTCCCTTAAAAGACACTACCCATAACAGTGCATTATACCTAACTGTGGGGTGCAAGGGATACAACATCCCTCTTACTTTAGTTGACAATGGGTCTGTCGTAAATGTGTGCCTATTACAAACTGCGAAATATCTAGGCCTTAATCCTGAAAAAGACTTTCAATCAACAACACAAAGAATTAGGGCCTATGACAATTCAAGGAGATCGGTGTGTGGGACTTTTAAGCTACCAATTATCACAGGCCCAATACAAAAGATGGTTGAATTCAATGTCATGGACATTAAACCTAAATTCAACCTTCTTCTTAGATGTCCTTGGATACATGAGCTTGGAGCAATACCATCCTTGCTCTATCAAATGATTAGGTTGAACTATAAAGGTCTTCCTATGACTATACATGCTGCTCCTCTTAAAATAGCAATAAATGATCAATCACTTCTTGAAATAAATCATGATATTGATGAAGAGGACATGTGGGGATTCGCTGCGGAGGCAATTCGCACACTAGAAATGGAGGAAAGACTTGAAGAATCATTTAGGCTTGATCCATATTCCACCCCAATAGTAAACAACATCTCGTTCAAGAGTATTTAGTTTCTTGCAATGCCTTTGGGGATAGGATCAAAGAAATCTCTTTTACTTCCTATCCAAAAGAAAAGCTTCTCTTTTGGATTGGGATATAAGTCAACCATAGAAGAATTCGAGTCTCACGATGCTAAGATCAAAGCACGTAGAGACAATAATAAGAAAGGGATAGTCTCTTTACTCCCATCCTATAATCAAACCCTCAACGGTCAATTCGTTAGGGAGGGAGAAGATTACCCATGCTATGACTTTCCAGAACCATTAGTTCTAGAAGGTATCAAGAAGCCTGGATTCGAAATATTCCACGATTGCTGCTTCTTGAATGATGATTTCGGAATCGTTTAATCAAAACACCCAACACCAAGGAGCTATGATAGGCAAGCATTTAACTTGCTGTTTTGGACTAGAGCAAAACCATGTTGCTACAATGACTAATCAAAATGCCATCCAAGATGAAGCTTTTGACCCATCCTCGTTGATCACCCCCCTCAACAAAACCTTCGAGCATGGATGGAGGAAGACTTTCAAGTGGATTAACCATAAAGGTGATAAGCTGGCGATCACCACAGGCGAAGGGGAGATGTTCGAAGAATCTGACGATGAGTCTAGTCCAGATTTTAAGGAAGCTAAAAATGTAGGCCTTGTGGCAATTACCGAGTCTTTATTTTCTAGTTCTAAGGATGAGGAGATCATAAAAATTTAAACATGTTACTTATGATTTAAAAAAAAAAACAAAACAAAAATCCATCGTTTAATCCTAATATGATTAAAAGTAATTATTAAAATTTTAAATTAGCTTAATGTCATTATTTGTTCAATATAAATTATCTGTCATTACATTTATAAACTAGCTCATTACTTCATTATCACATGTTGATAAATACTTTGTATCACATAATTTATACTAGAAGATGTTTACAATTACATTTCAAAGTGACTTCAATACATCCATGATGCAAAGGGCAATGTTATCTTTTGCTAACCCCACTACTACAAAAAAGGCCTAAGCACTAATCCGGTTCCGTACCATGCATGGGGTGTAGGTAAAATTTGTATATTATTATGTGGTTCATAAGAAAAGATGAACATGGGTCCTAAACAAATTAGACCCCGTATGATTAGAGCCCGTGTAATAAGAGCCCAGTATAATTAGTGCTTGTTCAATGAGATATTTTACACACAAACGACCCATTCAAAGAGTCTAGCCTAGAGTTGATGTAACTCTATCTGTCAAGTTGTCGTTAATAGATCTTAAAGTTGCCGTTCATAGATCTTAAAGTTGCCAATAATAGATCTTTTATGTGAAGTAACAATGGGGTGTGGCGTTACAGTCCCATGTGACAAAGCTAGCATGGCTGGATGCATACATGCAATGTCAGCATATGTTAATATACATATATACCCTTAATAAATGATGGAAAAGTAAGAAAAAACCCCTTGATATGCAAAAAAAAAAAAAAATAGCTATCTTTTTTATGAACACTTCTGTATTACTTTCAATCTATCTAATGACATTTTTTTTCCCAAACTACTAGGCTACCAGTCTACCACTACAAGACGAGGGTCAGTAATTAACAGGCTTAAGATTTTAAGATGTTCCCGTCAAACCCAAAAAAAAAGGTTTTAAGATTTATCAGTAATGACCTGCATACCTGATCAATCAAAATTCGAAATCGTTTAATCCCTTCGTTTTTTTATCACTTGATGACACCCATGGATGCTGTCTTTTAGAGAATATTTCGTATAATTCTTTTCATTTCTATAAAACTTAGCACTTTAATTTTTCAATAAATTCCTATTGGAAAAATTAATTTTTCTCATTGAAGTTAGTAAATAATTAACCCATTGTCCATTTGTCAGATAGTTAGATAAAATTCTTAATAGCAAAAGATAATTTGTTGTTTTAAAAATAAATTTTTATAGTTTTTTTTAGGAAAAATACACTTTAATAACCCAACTTTGTTTAATTTACTTTAAATAATCCCAACTTTCGATCATTCTTTAACAATCTCAACTTTAACCTGCGTTTTATTTCTTCAATCCCAAATCGGTCAACAAAACTTAATGACCTAATATTCTAGGTCACTTGACACATGTCAAGTCGTAAGAGGTCTAAAAAATTAAAAAGATTTTAAAGAAAAAATCATTAAAAATGAAAAAAAGATCAAAACCAGCCACCACCAGCCCACAACCACGGGCGGTGGCCACTTCCATCCACAACCAACCCGGAACCACCCCCTCCCTAGTCTTCACCCCCATAACCTCCTTAGAAACTTCGCAAAACTGGTCCTCCCTACCTCCCCACACCCCCTAACCAGCCATAGCCAAAACCCTTGAGCCAAAATCATCTCCCATAAAACACAAAATCACCCATAACTAAAGCTCACGTCTTTGAAACCATACCCATCATCTCTCCCCCTCCCCAAAACCACCTATATCTCCAATCCTGACCCTCGAAATCACCTCCCCCATCCCCGAACCCACCAAAAATGCAACCCCTTCCCTTTCTCTATCCTCTAATTACCGAAAACTGCTATCAAAGGGAGTGATGGGAAGATTTTCGGTGCGGGGATGGTTTTCGGTAGGTCAAAAAAGTGGGATTGGGGGATCAAAGAGGGTGGTTTTGGTGTGGGTCTTGCAGGTTGAGGAAGGGCGGGCACCAACGTTAGGTGGCTGGTGGTGTTTGGTTTTTTTTTCCTTTTTTTGTTTTTAAATTTTAGTTAATTTATTTTTATATTTATTGAACAAATTATAATGTGACACGTGTCATATAATTTGTTTAAACAAAAATTAACCATTTTCATCAGGTAACCAGTAATCCGAATTGAAGAAAGAAAACGTGGGTGATAGTGGGGTTATTACATAATAATCGAAAGTTGATATTATTTAAAGTAAATTGAGCAAATTTGGGATTATTAAAGTGTATTTTTCTTTTTTTTTTTAATAACAAATTGTAAGGAGGGTGTGCTCATCGTAGGGGATCCTTCTCCTTTATTCCCATGTCCCTTTAATAGCCTAAGACTTTACACTTTTTAGGGTGTTTTAGGATTTGAATTCATGACTGTTTGAAGACCTTTGAATTAGAGTTGATCCTATCATTATGCTTTTTTGTAAGAAACTAGTAAGGAGTTTCTAATGAAGTTTAGGAAAACTTATCAACCCCGTTCATGCCTTTCCACCAAGTAGGGTTCATGGGATATTTAGCATGAATCATAAGTATACCCTACGCCTAAATTGGTCTACTTATACCAGAAATGAGTTCGGGAGCGAGGGTACTAAAATAACGTTCCCTTTAGGAGGAATCACTATTCTAGCCCCAGTGCGGCCTCTACTAGCTCTTCCTTTATCATAATTTCATCACCAAATAATATATGCAACGTGGCTCCTAAAAACTGAGTTAGTTGATTTTATTTACAAGAATTAATCATGTAGAAATTACATTTTGAAAGTCTTTATTCTTTTGTTATTCAAATTCGTGAAAAGAACAAGAAATAAACAATATTCGCGTTGACATAGGTGATAAAAAAACAATTAATTATTCAATTCTAATCTTTGATTAACAAAAGAATACTTATGTGAAATAAATTAATTAAAATTTTTTTTAAAGTGATCATACAACACTAGTTAATCAATTAAAGTTATTTAAACAATAAAAGAAAAAGTGATTTATCTAAGTGCTCGGGAAACTAACCGTTCTTCTTTTATGCTAAATCTCCGTTTAATGCGTTTATGGACTTTCTTTCTTTTTCATACCTCCAAGGACTTCAATGGATTCAATTAGGGTTAAAGAGTATTTAGAAATAAAGGACAAAAGTAGTATGATAGTAAGAGAAATTGAGATATTAGGGATTCACGAATGTTGGGGTTTAGAATTCTGATTTTTTCTGGTCCTCTTTCGGGTTTAATGAAGACCCCTATTTATTGGCATAGGACTCTAAATTTAGGGTTTTAGAGCGGTGGCGTCAGGTGGAGCGCGCAGCTCTAGAAGTTGCACTGGAGTGTCGTGCACATCTCTTTGACTTGCGTGCGCCACGCGCACGTAACTCTGTCAGTTGCACGTGGTGCGTTTTGCCTTATACGAAAACGCGTTTTTAAAACTTCCATAACTTTTGATTACGAAGTCGGATTAAGGCGTGTGAGATATCATTGGAAATCTATGAATGTCTACTTTCGAATGATGTTAAAATTAGATTAAACTCTGATATGGACCAAAATATATGGTTGTTGGAGTGCAAGGGTGTCGGTTTTAGGGCCCGATTTAGTGTTTTGATCATAACTTCTTCGTTTTAACTCGGAATTGGGCTTATAATATACCGTTGGTAAGATCTTCAAAAGGGATATCCATTTGTATAGGTATTGCATGGAAATTTGATGGTTGGTTTATCTAATTAGCTCGATTTTTAACAATTTAAGATCCATTGGATCTAATCATTGCATTTGACGCATTTGGGTTCGTTATTAATCAAGTTTAAACCTATATGAGCACGTTTTAGGCCTAATTAGTAATCAAAAAAGGATCTAAGATAACTTTGTCTCGAATATGGGTTTTAACTTACTTCATAATGCATTTCACAGTACATAAACACTTCAACTTTAATTTAGCATGAAGAACGGGTTTTTATAACATCATCGCACTTCCTGTCGGGACAGGAGGCCAAAAGTAGGTGTCTACAGTTAGCCCCCACTTTGATCGAGTCTAGAATAGACGATGATCAAAGTAGTCAAGGAAATTGTAGGGAATATTTCAAGCATTACCCCAAACTTGAACCCCACTGTGATCATACACTTTAGTATGGTGGCGTCCAAAGGGAAGGAAGCTAGAGCAAAAGAGTCGCCAATAAGTTTTAAGAACTTGTAAACCGTTCACAAGGTGAAGATTACACCCCTTAACGATCCAGGAGATCGTTAACTCCAAAAGGTCTTGAACCAAATAGGGTTCGGGGATGAAGGTACAAATCCAATCTAAAAGAGATTGGACCTGCCCTAAATAGGCCTCTACTTTATTCTTCTCGTATTCATGTGCGCTTTCTGACTAACATGCAAACAATAGATTAACCCTAAACCTGTTTAATCTATGTTGGTTGAATTTAATGCACAAGCAAAACTATTATTGGCGATCACTTGAATTATAATCAAATTAACTTAACAAGATTATTAATTATCTTATTAAGCATGATTACAAGTACAAATTCCCTTTAAACATGCATAAAAGGCGTGATCAAGCAATAACAATAAATAAGCATCAAGCAACATAACAATAATCATCATAATAATAATCATGTTAATAATAAAGCTTAAATATAATAGCAAGATCCTAGGCATGATACTAACAAGATTAATAACAAACCATAGCATGTCACTAAGTATTAAAGATCAAAGCTTTAGCCCTAGCATGATACTAACATGATATTAGAAAAGAGTAAAAGGCACCCTAAACATGCTATTAGAAAGCAATAATAACATCCTAACCTGATACTAGGAATTAAACAAATTTAAACATGCTTTCCACAAGAATAGAGCAATAAGATTACATACTTTGATGCCTCGTATCTCTTTCTAATAACAAAATACACGCGTTAGTAACTTCAAGGAAAATATAAAATCAAAGAATTAAATCAAATAACTGAAAAAGAGATTTGGGACCAAACCCTCAGAAATATCAAAACCTTTCACGTCAACGGCGAAGGCAACTTCGAACTCGGCTAGGTGTGTCTAGATCTCGTGAATGCGGAATTTTGTAAGAGGGAAGGTTTAGAAAAAGAATAGAGAGAGAAAGCTTCTAGCTTTTTGAGAGAGAAAGATGATTGTTGTAGATGATTAAAAACGAAGGTTCATGACCCTATTTATAAGAAAACAGTCCGAAAATAGGTAGAATTTGATGAAGAATAAAACTCCACGTTGTCGCTGCAAAACCGACCTTGTCGCCAGGCGACAGGGTCTGTCGCGTGGCGACAAGGCTTGTCACGTGGCGACAGGATGGACTTCTACGCGCTTTCAACACGGAGTCCACATATAAATCAAAATCAATTTGTAAAGTCCGTATGAAACTGAAATCGTATCTTTCATAAAATAATATTTTATTCCAAATAAAACTTTATCAAAATATAATTATTAATTCTAATCTTATTAGGATTAAAGAGAACCTTCTAGAGAATTCTAGAAGACTATAATCAATTCTAATAACTTTAGAAATAATAATTAACATTGGGCCCTCCCCTAGATCATTGAGCCGCAAGTAAAGATCAAATCGGGCCCAGTTTAGTATTTTGGCCATAACTTCCTCATTATTCATCGGAATTGAGCTTATAATATATCGTTGGAAAGCTCTTTGCAAGCCCCATCCAACTACACTATTATTGGACCCTTGTCGTGGACCAAACTAAACCGGATTGGCTATTTTTCATAAAATAGAGTTGTTTTCGAAAATAGAAAGAAAGAATTTAATAAAAACCTACCGCAACACTTGACCTTTCACACTTTCACCTTATTCGATAATCATTCAACGCAAATGGTATTCATCGCTGGGTTTGGTTTTGGGGAGACACATTTGGGTGTCTACAGAAGCCCCCACTTTGACTGAGTTTGGAGAAACGCAAGTTTCGAAAACGAAAGTCAAAGTAGCGATAGGGACGGAGAATGATTCAGAACGTTCTGCAGTCCTAAATCATTCTTGTAACACCGATACCTGCAAACTAGCGTTAGTTAAACAGATAAGACAGTTAAGAAACGCGTATCTTGCACCGTCGAGTACACGTCTTTGGAGTAACCGATTTTTGTTGCATTCTTTGAAGACCGCTCTGCTTGTAGCTGCCTCCTATTTCATCGAAGATTACTCTGCTTGTAGTCATTCTCCACCGCTTGTGACCATCTTCCACATCCTAGGGAACACGATCGAAGATAACTCTGCTTGTAGGCATCTTCAGTTTTTTGTGACCATCTTCCACATCCTAGGGAACACGATCGAAGATAACTCTTCTTGTACCCATCTTCAGTTGTTGCGATAATACTCCGAAGAATATCACTGAAGAGCAAATGCCTGTTGATCCTTTAAAGTTCGCTTGAACTTTGCTTCCGCTACGCCAGTACGTCGACGCTTTTGCTTGCTTGTGAACCATTACGTTGGTGCCTTTGCTGTTTATGAACCATTATGTTGGTGCCTCTGCTGTTTATGAACCATTATGTCGGTGCCTTGTGATGAGCCAATGTTTAAGCGCTTTAAGCTAAGTGAGACGATCTTTTATCAGGTCGATCACTTAATTTAATCGTGATCGAGCCGATCATTTAAATCATGTCAAGTTTCTTAGAGGGGCTAACTGACGTACCAAGGAACCTAAAATTGCTGCACGAGGTTCACATAACCATATTATGGAGCCTAGTATTCTGGCGCCGCTCCAGCCCTAGCCAGAACTACTTGTCGCCGCTTTTTCTGCTTGTCGCCAGGCAACAGGATTTGTTGCCAGGCGACAAAATTATCGTTTGGCGACAGAGTCGGGTTTTTTAAATACCCTCCCTCTGTTCTTCATTTTCCGTCGCTGCTGTTCTGTTTTTCGCATTCGCTCAAGAACTTCGATCTTCTCGTTCTCGGTCAATTCTCAACCGAATTCGCTCAAACTTGTTGCAAATCAAAGCTTATTCCATCTATTTTCCCGATCCATGTAAGTTTTATTCAAACTCAACTCGATTTTTGCTGAATTGTGCATTCTTTGTTCACGAATTTTCCGGAAATTCGAACATGTTTTTGCTTAATTCGCTTCTTCTGCTAAATTTTATGCCTTGAACTTGCTTGATTATGTTTATGCATTGCCTTGGGAGTGTTTTGAGACTTGTTTGACTCAATTTAGTGAAGAAATGAGCGATTCACCATTGTTGGACCTCTTGAGGTCGTGAAGAACAATGTGATCCGTTCTTGATTTTTTACTAATTCTTCTTGTACAATTTGTCACAATATTTGTCATAGTATTGCAAGAAATTGTTTGATTACTTGAAAATGCTAATTATGCTCATGTTGAAATTGTGCTCTGTTTTTGTACTATGTACTCTATTTTTGCGAACATAGTATCATACAGCTAGGCGAACCTTAGATACCATAGAGCCTCATTCTTTATTATTTGCATAATATAGCATAGTTAGGCAACGCGGCTCTGGTTCTCAGTCGAGGGACGTACGCCAGGAGGACGAGCCCGTCGGCGAGGGTGAGGACAGTTGGACCTCTTCCAGAGTGGGATGAGCACACTCTTTTCTTTTCTCCTAAGCACCAATTTCCGAGCGGGTGCGACGCGGGCTCATAAGCGGGAGGACTCGCAGTCATGGTTCAGGCAACAACGTCATCGGTACGCTATATAAAGTGTATTTCAGCAAAGACGAGGTGTTGTGACAGCTCTGAGAGGCCATGTACTCCTATGATGGGGGTAACCTCGTTGTCCGAGCTTTGGTGGAGTTCTTTTGGGACACCACCAACACCTTTCACTTTCCCTGGGGTGAGATGACGGTCACTCCTGCCGACTTCAGTCTCATCACAGGTTTGGAGTTTCGTTCTTCTCCACTGCCATTTGACAGTGATATTACTGTCTACTTACCGATGAGTCCAATTGTTGTTCGGGCCCGTGCCGAGGCTCAGCCGGGACAGCTTAGTTCCCGGTGCGTCCGCCATTCTACCTTAGTAGCAGCTTTTGAGGATGATGAGACCACTCGTGAGCAACAGGTGCGCATCTTTGTTCTTATTTTGCTGTCAGGGACCTTTTCTCCTGATAAGGGTAGTCGAGTGCTTCTCTACTACCTAAGAGCTGTTCGCGACCTTTCTTTGGTCGGGACGTACGACTGGGCCAGCTTGGCCTATGCTAACTTTCTTCTAGGCCTGCGATGTTCCTGCCGTCATAGGGCCTTGTTTGGAGAGGTCGCACTTTCCAGTTTCTGGAGGGTCGTAAAGGTATATTTCCATCCTTTTGAAATTAGCTCTAGACTTGTGCAAGCATTTGCTGACTTTTCCTTATCTATGTAGATTTGGTTCTACGAATACTTCCCCTCGCTCGCACTGGTGAGACCTTCCCGTTGACGCTGGTTGGGGAGGTCGTGCTGGCCAGGTCGAGACTACACGCATTCGAGATCTGATCCTCTCGCTAGGTTCTTGTGAACATTTGTTTTTTGATATTACTTTTTTGAGTGCATTGATCTTACATAGCTGTTTTGTAGGAGCCTGACGTGGTATACCGACCATGGGCTGATTTAGTTATATCTGCGCTGGCCGCGCGGTATACTGCCGAGCGTCGTTACTTTCACGGGACGTATGACGCTACAGTGTATCTTGGCGAGAGGGTAGCTATCCAGCACTCCTCGGATGTTTTCGTCGTCGCCGCTTGCCCGGCTCAACATATGTTTCATGAGGCGTTGATGCGTGACTACGCGAGTCGGTCGTCTCCTGGCACTCCCTGGCGGTCTCATGTCCATTTAGGGCAGAGTTACGAGGATGACTTGCTGCCCTTGCTAGCGCTGGCCCCTGTTTTGTCTGAGGAGGCAGCGATATGCTTTGGCTTTTATTTCTCTTTAGGTAGCCCCCAAGTGAATTCTTATCTTTTGAATTTTATTTTATCAGGCTGGGCCTAGGGAGTTCGCCCCTCCGAGGATGTCTATCTATTACCAGGGCACGTTCGGACCGATCGAGGGGATGATTCCTCCAGCCCCCTAGGATCAGCGTTTTGTGGAGCGCTTCATTCCTCATCACCAGACTCGGGTGAGCTTATCTATTTTCTCGCTTTTGTATTTGTTCTGTATTATCACTGACATTATTCCCTTAACAGTTTTCTCGCGAGGTGGTGACAGCTATGGCGAGGTGTATAGACGCCTTTCGTAGCCATCTCGTGAGGTTACGGGACCGAGCTACCTATCGGAGGAACGACGTTGAGGAGGTATCTCTCTTATCTTTCTTTTTCATTATATTCTTTCCTTAGTGTCTGACTTGATTTAACTTTGCAGGGACAACCTATTCCTTCACCCCACACTCGGTCGAGACCCGAGGCTAGGAGAGAGCCGAGTAGATCAGGCTCAATGCGTCGCCGCACTTCTGATAGCGGCCGAGGTGGTCGGTCTGAGGCTGCTCCGACCGAGGGCTCGGCTTCTTCACTTGAGGATGTATTTGCTGGGCCGTCGGGCCAAGGAGGTGCGACATCGGCTCCTTTGATGGGTGGTGGGACGTACGAGGTCGGCTCGTCGTCGCAGCAACCCTTGCAGCCTCAACCGTTGTCAATGGATGAGCCTGGGTGGACTGGCCCTGAGCTATGATTTTCGCCGACTGTCGGATCAGGAAATGGTGAGGAGCATACTCCCCGGACTACAGCGTTCTTTGATATGATGGGCGTACCTCATCATTTACGGCCTCCGGCGCCATAGTTTGTACCTGTACATATTTTTGACTTCATAGGACTTTGTCTTTCGTATTATATGACTCATATTGTATATACAAACTTTTTATATTAAGCCTGTTTTATTTTATTTTTCATTTTATGTGCATGTGAGTGTGACTGTGTGCATCTGTGACTTAATTTTTGCGCAAAAGTTTCCGTCATTTTTATTATCAATGGAGGGTATCCGACTTTCTCCCCCAAAAGAAAAAATGAAAAATAAAATGATGTCGACCAAAAATAAGCCTAAGCTCAATTTAATCAAAAAGGAAGAAAGGTAATATGGATTGGATTTGTATGAGGGTATTGAATAACAGGGTGTAATATGCAAAATGAAAGTCGAATCGAAGTCAGAAAAACGCGGGTTGCATAGCGCGTAATTGTCGCTTGCTCCGATGCGTTGTCGCCACGCGTATCCTTTTGTCGCCAGGCGACAAGCTTTGTCGCCAAGCGACAGTAGTTGTCGTCAGGCGACAAACTTGTCGTTTGGTGACAGACTTGGTTTTCCAAATCCTTACAGAATTCAAAATCTGCCAAAAAAATTGTTTATAAATAGCCCCCAAATCTGTCGATTTCAGTATAAGTCGAACAGATTAACTCAAAAATTAATCATGGCTTTAATTAAAAAGAGTTTTTGTGATTTCACTCGTGAGTGGTGTCGTTCTTTAACTGCTAAGGAGAGAAAAGAACTCGACTTTTTTCATATGGGGGGTATTTATGGTATAAAGGGGGTAGATCTTGATATAGACTTCATGCATACCGCCTTAGAATATTGGGATCCTAATACTCATTGTTTTAGATTAGGCTATGATGAAATTTGCCCTTTACCAGAAGAGTTTGGTGCCATTCTAGGATTTCCTCCATTAAATCTTGTGGTAATGCCTTCGGTGAGTGAGTATTATTACAAAGATTTTGAGCGTTTCCTTGACCTTAGGGGTAAAGATCTAAAAAACATAGTGCATGGTAATAATGTTGATTTAAAAGAATTTGCACGTTTTTATTTTGATAGACCACGTTCCGAATCTTTTCATGTCTATAGGAGAAGAGCTTTCCTCTTTTGCATGCTTAGCCAATATTTTCTTACTAATGGTAAAAAAAATAATGGTCAAGCAATTATAATATCTGTTGTTTTGGGTGTTTTTGTCCCTTGGGAGAGTTACAACTCGAAGACTGGTCCTACTGACTCTGTACTTGCAAAAACAACGGAGACACCGGTTGGGTGGTGCTCCGCCTCCAACGCTCAAGTTAGTAACTTGAAGGAGAATAAAAAGTGCGGAAATTTAGGTGGGGATCTGCTTGGATTCCAAGATCAGGTGTTCTCTGATGAGAGAGAAAGTAGGATGTAATAAATGATAGTAAATTTTTGAATGTAAAATGTGTGTCCCCCAATTTGGGGGAATATCTCCCTATTTATAGGGTCATTGGGAAAAGTGCCCCTCCCTAGGTCATTCTGACCTAGGACTGATGGGCTGCGCCGCCAAATAGCGGATTTTTGGGGAATTGGGCCCTTGAAGGCCGCAATTCTAAGAGAGTATCTGGAGAGGCCACGTGACAGCTGGAGATTGGTCAAGGATGACCTGCCAGCCCTGACACGTGGCACCTCCTCATTGGTCCAATTGTCAAGGGTAAAAATACCCCAAACATTTGCCCCTCACCGGTGGCACGTGGCAGGCCACGTGGCGCCTGTGACACATGTCAGCCCATGAAGGGTGAACAGTGAAAATGACTATTTTTTGACAGTGGTGACGGGGATTCGTGCCGTTTCACCCCCTATAAATAGGGATTTACCCCCCCATCCTCTTCACTTTTCACAATCTTGACTTTCTAGAGAGAGAAAGAGAGTTTTCTAGAGAGAGGTGCTCTGATTCCGGTTGCGTTTAAGCAAGTTCAAGATTTCCGTGTGCTCTTTCGAAGTCACCCGGTCACCGGTTGCTTTGCCGTTTTCAGATTTTTTCAGAACTCAAAGTAAGGTAACCATCCGTTTCCTTCTTTAAGTTTTCTTCTTTTTCCTTTTTCTTTAGCCTGTATACACTTATTTCCGGCTGTATACATTAACTTTTCAAAAAATAAAATAAACTCTCCAATTGCACACACGGCACTGCCTAGGACGCTCAGCCGGTCACCAGGGACGGCTGAGTCTAGAACCGGGGGTGCCTTGTCTGGAGTTTCTGGAGTGCTTTGCTCATCTCCGGCTTCTTCCCTCTCTGTGTCTGTGCAGGACACAATGGCTAGAACTAAGCAAACGGCTACAAAGCCCAGCAGGCGGCGCACTAGGGAAGTGCCCGCAAGTGAAGTAGTGAGGGAGGAGGACTATGAGGCGGCTGAGCAAAGTAATTCAGCCGAGGACACCCCGTCTACCTCCAGCAACAGCGACTCGAGGGGAGACGGTGAGGGGACTGCCTCCTCTCCAGACCAACCAAATAACTCAGCCGAAAAGGCTGCTGAAGAGCAAGAGGGATCCGGCTCTGATGGAGAGGACCTTGCTGAGGCTTATCACCAAACAGCAAAGAAAGAAATAAACCCGGATCCCACCAAGACCCGAATGAAGCCTAGAGACAGGGCTCTTCTTGAAAGTGGCTTTAAGGCTTTCAAACAACAACATCCCTTTGGGGATGACTGAGACATTATCGTCCTTCCGGGTGATGCTGTTCTAGCCTGGGGGGATGACATTGAGAATGCATACAACTACTTTGTCTGCTATGAGGCGGTGATAGAAGCCGGCCTCCGCTTTCCCCTTCACAGAGGCATCCGGAAGATCCTGAAGGGGTATGACCTGGGAGTGTGGCAATTAACGCCTAACTCTTGGGTCAATATCTTGAGCTACATCGCCGCCTGCGAGCTCCAGGACATTGAGACTAACTTCACCGCCTTCGCCCACATGCACTACCTCAAAAGTGCCCCAGGCGGATATGGAGCGTGGTACACTATTTCCACGCTCCCGGAATATCTGATGACTTTGGACAAGGTGTCCAAGTGGGGAGGCTGGAAAGACAAGTGGTACTTGGTCTCCTCCCCTCAAATAAGAATAAACAAGATCCTCCGGCGCTACAACAAAGAGCCGGCTTTGGTGGGCCAAAAGTGTATACGCCCAGCTCTCACTGCCAAAGCCCGGGAGCAAATAATAGAGCCGGAGTTCTTCAAGACAACAACTGAGCCCTTGGGGGATGGGACTCACATAGTTGTTCCAAGGAACTGGATCCCCCACCCGGATTTCTTTGCGGATGAGAGATTCTTGTCCGCCTGCGGGTTGAGCCCTATGTTTCCAAAGGGTAGATACACTCACCCACCCGACGGTCTTCCGCCTGCAATTTAAATTTCATTGCTTTGAACTTTCTTGTTCTAACACTTTCATGTTTTTCTGCAGAGGAAGCAAAGAGAATGGTTGACCTGGCTAAGACTCCGGCCAAGTCTGCGGCTCAGCTCCGCAAGGAAAATGTCTTGGCCAAGAAGGCCACCATTGAGGCCAAAGAGGCCAAAAAAGGAGGGGTAAGATAATCTCCAAACTTCTCTTGAATTTTTTCAAGTCTTTTTGGTTCCGGATGACTTACGGTTTTCTTGCGTTTTTGCAGGCTTCAACTGGCATCCTCCCCCGCTCAATGACAAAGGTCTTAAAGAGACTTGGGGATGAGAACCTTTAGAAGCCGGCTGCCAAAGCCGGGAAGAAGGCTACCTCAACGGCCTCTGGCACTAACGCCAAAGGTCACCCAACAACCGGGGGAAAAGGCCCCGAAGCCATGGCAACTCTAAGTGAAAACTCAGAGAAGTCAAAGAGAAAGCCGGATGCTACTGAAGCATCGAAGGATGGCGAGCCATTCAGGGCTGCAGGTGGTGCTGCAGCCGCAAGGGAGGAGCCGGCGAGGGTCGACTCCAAAGGTAAGATAGAGATTCCTTGGCCGCTTGATTTTATGCGCGTCAAGACTATGACTGACCCTTTCGGGGGTTCCGTGAGTAGCCGGCAAAGAATGAATGCCAAATACGCTGCTAGTCTCTCACCAAGTCCTTCTTATGCTGCAGATGCTACTTCTGGGCCCCCGGACCTGGCGGGGTTTGGCAAACGGATGGTGAGGTCTCTCACCCAAACGGAGAAGAACTCCATACCCAACCCCCATGAGGTCGACATCGACCAGATTCTGGGGCAGCTGGCGGAGGTAAGTGAAACTTTCCCCTTATCTTTTTCATTTCAATTCATTTCATTTTTCTTCATTTTTACTATGTAATTTCCCGGATGACCTTGCTCAGGTTATGGTCCGGGTGGATGGGCTCCGGGTGCTATTCAGGAAGAAGCAGGAAGAGGTAACTGATGCCAAGAGAAGGGCTCAAGCCAATCTCAACTCTGCTGAATATGCCTATATTAACTTTGATGTTGCGATTTAAGCCCTCGAGTTGAAACAGGAGGAGCTGGTCAAGACCTTGACGGTTGCTAACGATGAGGCTAAAAGCCGGATCAGCGACCTGGAGCTCCAGCTGAAAACTGCCGGCTCAAACCTCAAAGCCTTGGAAGGAGCTGACCAAGAAAATGCTGATCTAAGGAAGGACAAGTCCCGGCTGACTGCTGAGCTTGCCACTCTTAAAAGTCAGCATGCTGAGGAGCTCAAGGCTGAGCAGGAGCGGCTCATCAAAGAGAATGAGCGGGATAATGAGATCCGCCTCCGGATGGCTTGGGGGCTTCTCTACCCTAAGGTAGACTTTGAAGTCTACAAACTGAGGTACAACTGCGCCACTGAGGCGTATGATGCCAAGGTTCTTGGGGATCCTGCTCCGCCTCGCTTCAAGGACTGGGCCTTGGAAAATGGTGCTGAGGTTTCGGACAGAGAGGAGCCGGACTTAGATGAGATAATGAAGGAACTGGGCACCAAGGACAGCCAGCCTGAAGAGGCTGTGGTTCCGGATGATGTTCCTTCTACAACTCCAGCCCAACCAGAACAGCCCCAAGCGTAGCTCTCCTCCTTTTCTGCGGCAGTATGCCAATCATTTTTTTTTTTGTTTTTCAGCGGCTGTATGCCAAGTAATTATGTAGCCTTTCTCTATATTCTCTGTACACCGAATGTTGATCCGGCTAACAATGATTCCCGGCCTTGGGCCAATTTATTTGATGAAGTATACCGACTCCGTCGGTTTTTCTTATACTTGCACAATTTTTCAATTTTTTCAGTTTTTTCATTTTTGCATATATACTCAATATATACTTGTGATTTTGCCTGTCTTATGAAAAGCATGCGGCAGGTACAATTCCGGCTGTCCTTGCCCCTAGACGGCTGTGTGGTTGGTTTAATCTGAAAAAAGGATTGATTGTCTTGGAAACTTCTCATACTTTAAAGCGTATGGGATGCTTGTAAGACAATCAATCACAATAGTGATTGCCCCAAACCAAGTACACAGCCGGTCAAATGACAGGCATACAACCTCTAACCCAGTCGGTATCAAACCGCCTGGGTATTCTTTATAGCCATTACGCAAAAAAGGGTTTGCCCTATAAGTGCGCAACTTGAAGAAAATTTTACTAAGTAAAAACTTATGATGGTACTCCGGCTGATTCTTGCAGGCAGCCAGAGCTTTCACAACCAAAAATTACTTAGGAGAAATAACATGGTCAGACAGCTATGAGTTGGCTGGTCTAGCCACTCAATCTTTGCCGCCTGCACGGGTACATTGAACGAGCAAGGTGGCTGTTCTCTGCGACGATTGCACCCGGAGGGGTGTCGCCGGACGCCTATATCTATAACAGGATAGACGAATTTGTAAAAAAGACAACCATCTATCCTTTGGCTTCTGGTCTGGTTGGAGACCGGTTGGATAGCCACTAAACGGTTTTGTGCTTAGCTTAAGGATCCGGCCATTGGCCTCTTATAACTATGGACTTTTGATTTTATATACTAAGTGTCAAACTTAGTTTTTTATCTGGCCATTGGCCTCAAGTTATTCACATATTAAATTTGCTACTAATTTTCAACATCTGTATGGGTAAACCCAGACGGAAATGAAAAGACAATAAATGAAACAAAAGCATTTCTGATTAATACTTCTTGTTACAAAAAACTTTACAATACTCAGAAGTAGTACTTTTTTAAGTTATCTACATTCCAAGTTCTAGGCAGGAGTCTACCGTCTGGGGTTTCCAGGCGGTATGTGCCACCCCTAACTTCTTCATAGATCCGGTAGGGGCCTTCCCAATTAAGAGTTAGCTTTCCAAGCTCATTGGCCCTATCAGTTGCCTCCATTTTCCGTAACACAAAATCGTCCACTTTCAAGGGACATTTGTGCACTCTTTTGTTGTAGGCACTCGTCATTCTCAGACGGTATATCTCATGTCACAGGGCAGCATTGCCCCTGCGTTCCGGGAGGGAGTCGAATGCCAGCCGCATGGCCTCCCAATTTGCCTCTTCATCATAGAGCATCACTCTGAGCGTAGGCTCATAGTGTTCAATGGGTAAAACGGCTTCAGCCCCGTATACCATGAGAAATGGGGTTTCTCCGGTTGACCCCTTCGCAGTTGTCCGGATGGCCCAAAGGACATGAATTAACTCTTCAGCCCATAGGCCACCGGCTCTTTCAATTTTCTTTTTAATGCCGTCTGAGATGAGTTTATTGAATGCCTCAACCTGGCCATTTGCTTGAGGATGGCCGACTGAGGCAAAGTAACTTGAGATACCCTGATCTCCTAACCAAGTCTTGAGCTGAGGCGTCTCAAACTGAGGGCCGTTGTCAAATACCATAGACATAAGTACCCCAAATCGGGTGATAATATTTTTCCAGATGAAAGAGATGACATCCTTTGTCTTGATATTCTTAACTGCCTCCGCCTCCACCCACTTGGTGAAGTAGTCCACAACCACCAAGATGTAGCGCTTTCCGCCTGGAGCAGGCGTATAAGGACCTAAAATGTCCATGCCCCACTTAGCAAACGGGACTGGGCTGTGGATTGTCGTCAGATCAGTAGCCGGGCGATGTATTAGCTTGCCAAACCTCTGGCATTTATCACATTTCTTCACAAATTCTTTAACGTCTGCCTCAAGGGTAGGCCAAAAGTAATGCCGCCTGTCTCTGACGGCTAGGGACTTGCCGCCTATATGGGAGGCACAAAATCCCGCATGCAGCTCTTCGAGTACCTCCTTCCCCTTTTCTGGGGTAACACATTTCAACAAGGGCTTGAGGAAACCAGCCTTGAAGAGTTCTCCGTTTCTCAACTCGAAGTTTGCTGCTCTCTTTTTCATGACGGCTGCCTCCTGAGGTGAATCAGGGAGCGTGCCGTCTGCGAGATACGCCCGGATGCCATCCATCCAAGTAGAACTTCGATCCAGAATTCCAATGGGCTCTTCATAAATACTTCTTTTTTCAAGAACTTCCCAAAAGACTGACCGAGGCGTATCATGGCAGGCGGATGATGCCAATTTTGACAGTGCATCCGCCGGGTGGTTATCTTACCGGGGCACTTGATTCAATCTGAATTCCTCAAGTGTCCCAGCCTCATCTGTGACAGCCTGAAGATATTTGATCATAGCCGGATGGGTCGCTTCATAAGTGCCCTCATACTGGCTAACAACCAACTGAGAATCAGAATGGGCGTCAATCTTTGTTGCCCCTGCTGCCTTACACAAGCGAATTCCGGCTAACAGGGCTTCATCCTCCGCCTCGTTATTTGAGGCCTGAAACTTGAAACGTAGTGCATACTCATATCTATCTCCTTCTGGATATTCACAAACAATGCCTGCACCACAGCCGTTTTTTGTAGAGCTCCCATCTACATACACCCTCCAAACCTGATCAACATTATCCGGAAGAACCGGACGAGTCATTTCAACAATGAAGTCGGCAAACGCCTGACCTTTCACTGCTTTCCTTGGTTCGTAGGAGATTTCAAGACTTTGCATTTCAATAGCCCATTTCAACATTCTGCCGGATGACTCCAGAGTAGACATTGGCCGCTTGAGGGGCTGCTCGGTGTAGATTACAACCGGATGTGCCAGAAAGTATGGCTTCAACTTTTTGAAGGCCATATATAGAGCAAAACCAAATTTTTCCACCATGGGGTACCGGAGTTCAGCATTCTTTAACACATGGCTAATGAAGTATACCGGGAGCTGAGTACCGTCTCGTTCAGCAAGGAGAACGGCACTGAGAGCATGGTCTGAGACGACTAGGTACATGTACAACTTCTCTCTAGGCAAAGGACTAACAAGCCTTGGCAAAGAGTGTAAGTGTTCTTTCAATTTTTGAAATGCCGCCTCAGCATCATCCCCCCATTCAAATCTAGTCTTCTTCCTGATTGCTTGGAAGAAGTAAAGGCATTTGTCACCTGACCGGCTGAGGAATCTCCCCAAGGCGGCCAGGCAACCGGTGAGTCTCTGAACTTCCTTAACAGTGCGGGGTGACTTCATGTCAATTACCGCCTGTATCTTCTCAAGGTTAGCCTCTATCCCCCTTTGATCAATCAGGAATCCGAGAAACTTCCCAGACTCAACACCAAAGACGCATTTCTTAGGATTTAACATAACCCTATGCCGCCTGAGTGTGGTGAAGGTTTCTCGGAGATCAGCAAGGTGATCCGCCTGCTGCTTGGATTTGACTATCATGTCATCAATGTACGCCTCTACGTTCCTCCCAATTTGACTAATGAAGACTGTATTAATCATCCGTTGGAACGTAGCCGACGCATTCTTCAAGCCAAACGGCTTCACAGTATAACAGAATAACCCCTGATCAGTGACGAAGATCGTCTTTTCTTGATCTTTTTTCCACAGAGGTATCTGATGGAAGCCGGAATAGGCATCCATGAAACTCATCAAGGCATGACCGGCTATTGAATCGACCAAGCTGTCAATTTTTGGAAGTGGATAACTATCCTTTGGGCATGCCTTGTTGAGATCTGTGTAGTCTACACACATTCGCCAGGTACCATTCGGCTTCTTTACAAGCACAACGTTTGCCACCCAGTTGGGGAAGTTACAAGGCCGAATGAACCTGGCATCCAACAGCTTTTTAACTTCGGCAGCTGCCGCCTGACTTCATTCCTCACCGTGGTTCCTCTTCTTTTGCCGGATGGGCTTCATTTTTGGATCCACGGCGAGTTTGTGGACAGCGAGATCCGGGCTGATGCCTGTCATCTCTTCCACTTCAAAGGCAAACACATCTTTGAATTCTTTCAGTAGAAGGTGCAAGTCTGCACCCAGAACAGCATTAGCAACCGTCCCAACTTTAACAGTTCGCTCTGGACGGCTGTCGTCTAGAACAAGATCAATGCTATCACCAGCCGGTTGGGGACGGAGCTCCTTTGACTGTTCACCGGTCAGTGATTGCTATTTCTTTTCTTTCGTCACCACCACCAGCTCTGCAGCTTTTCTCTTTTTACCGGCTGCTGGTGGGGGTGAGGAAGCATCCTTGACATTGTCAAGGTCTATTGGTTCCTTCCCTTGGCCATCTGAGGCCACGGTATCCTTGACGGCTGAGAGGTAGCACTCCCGGGCCGTCTTCTGATCCCCGTTCAGGGAACCAACAGAACCATCATCCCTCTCATACTTGATTAGCTTGAGGGACGGGATGATTACCGCCTTGGCTTCGTTTAGGGTTGGCCTCCCAAGAATGATGTTGTAGGCGGTCAACTCCTCAACAACCAAGAATCTGACAACAATATGTCGTCCCTTGCCCTTCTCACCCAGCCGGATGGGTAAATCAATTCTTCCGGCTGGATAGACCATCCCACCCCCAAAACCAACCAAGGGGTGGGTGACCGGATGCATGCTGCTGGAGTTGTATTTCAGCTTCTGCAAGCACCGGAGGCTGATGATGTCTGACGAGCTGCCGGTATCAATAAGGATGCGCCCAACTAACTGGTTGGAGACCTTGCATTCAATAACAACCGGGTCGTCATGCGGGCGGCGGACGCTGCCCCTGTCCTTCTTAGTAATGAGGACATCCGGAAAAATGGAGTTGGCAGACGCCTGCTCCTCATCATCCGTAATGAGGTAGTGCATGTGGGCGAAGGCGGTGAAGCTAGGCTCAATGTCCTGGAGCTCGCAGGCGGCGATGTAGCTCAAGATATTGACCCAAGAGTTAGGCGTTAATTGCCACACTCCCAGGTCATACCCCTTCAGGATCTTCCGGATGCCTCTGTGAAGGGGAAAGCGGAGGCCGGCTTCTATCACCACCTCATAGCAGACAAAGTAGTTTTCTGCATTCTCAATGTCATCCCCCTAGGCTAGAACAACATCAGCCGGAGGGACGATAATGTCCCAGTCATCCCCAAAGGGATGTTGTTGTTTGAAAGCCTCAAAGCCGCTTTCAAGAAGAGCCCTGTCTCCAGGCTTCATCCGGGTCTTGGTGGGATCCAGGTTTATTTCTTTCTTTGCTGTTTGGCGATAAGCCTCAGCAAGGTCCTCTACATCAGAGCCGGATCCCTCTTGCTCTTCAGCAGCCTTTTCGGCTGAGTTATTTGGTTGGTCTGGAGAGGAGCTTTTACCACGTGGTCGTGGGTTCGATCCCCACAGACGGCGCCAAATGTTTTGGGTGTTTTTGTCCCTTGGGAGAGTTACAACTCGAAGACTGGTCCTGCTGACTCTGTACCTGCAAAAACAACGGAGACACCGGTTAGGTGGTACTCCGCCTCCAACGCTCAAGTTAGTAACTTGAAGGAGAATAGAAAGTGCGGAAATTTTGGTGGGGATCCGCTTGGATCCCAAGCTCAGGTGTTCTCTGATGAGAGAGAAAGTAGGATGTAATAAATGATAGTAAATTTCTGAATGTAAAATGTGTGTCCCCCAATTTGGGGGAATATCTCCCTATTTATAGGGTCATTGGGAAAAGTGCCCCTCCCTAGGTCATTCTGACCTAGGACTGATGGGCTGCGCCGCCAAATAGCGGATTTTGGGGAATTGGGCCCCTGAAGGCCGCAATTCTAAGAGAGTATCTGGAGAGGCCACGTGACAGCTGGAGATTGGTCAAGGATGACCTGCCAGCCCCTGACACGTGGCACCTCCTCATTGGTCCACTTGTCAAGGGTAAAAATACCCCAAATATCTGTGCTAGAACAAATCGAATCTGGGAGAAATCCAATGCCATTAATAGTTGGAGAGACTATGCTTAGTCTTGATGAATTGAAAAAGAATCCAGAAGCACCTATTCGAGGGTCTCCAATTTTATTACAAGTAGAAAAATAATATTCTTAATTACAGAAATTAAAAATATATTTTTGTATAGCAATACTGATTATGTGAATTGATTTTTACAGATGTGGCTCATGGAGAGACTAGAATTGCTTAGTCCTCCTGATAATATTGAAAAATATACCCCCAATTGCTTTGTTCGACGAAAGAAGCGTTTCTCCTTGAAGATGGGTCGCTATGAGTGGGGCAAAGTGCTTGCCTGTTGTGACTTCTCCATTAAATGGGTCATTCCTTAGTGGCAGCTTGAAAAGATAATTGGTTGTAATACCGAACCCTTTTGCCGTCTTCCTAGTTTGTCAAAATTGACCTTTTATGCTAATAAAGATTAGAGTATTGCTTTTCCTTCGAGTTATTAGACATGTTAAGTTAATTTTTATTTTTTAAGCTTTATTTAAATTTCATCAATGATGTAATTCTTTTACTTATTAATGCAATTTCAGCTTTTTAATTAACTTTACATTTGTTCATTTAAAGTAATGAAAATAACTTAAAATATTTTTTCTGAAAAATTTCTTCAAGTACGGAAGTCGAAAAAAATTTCCAGAATGCACCGAAGTTGTCCAGATATACGTACAAAATTGGCGTCGCTCATACGAGTCTGTCGCCAAACTTTTTTTGTTTTTTTATTTTTTTTTATTTATTTTTTTTTCGATGCTGGGACACGAAATGCTTGATAATTAAAGTGGCCGCACCCTTTTAAAGTGTTGCCTACGTATCCTTTCTTAAGGAATCAGGCTAAACGTAGCTCTCTTGAGTGTCCTACTCAAGTAATTATGGGTAGTACTTCTTAAGTTGGTTAAGATTGGTTATGTTTGAGAATTCATTGCCGTCCATGTCGGTTAACTGAGCTGCCCCTCCTAACAGGATTGTTTTGACAATGTATGGTCCGGACCAATTGGGCCTGAATTTGCCTGTTGGATCCAACACATTCTTCTTTAGTGCTTTTAGTACCAAGTCTCCAACCTTGATGTTTCTTGTCTTGACCTTTTTGTTGAAGTGTCTAGCCATACGAGTTTGGTAGCATTGGGTATGATGTAGAGCTTCTAGTCGTTTTTCATCAAGTAGAATTAACTCTTCATACCGTGCTCTAGTCCATTCAACTTCATCGAGTTTACTTTCTAACGCAATGCGTAGAGAAGGTATTTCTAGTTACACAGGGTGTACGACATCCATCCCATAGACTAAAGAGAATGGTGTGTTTCCTATTGACGTTCGAATTGACGTGCGATAACCCCAAAGTGCAAAATGGAGTTTGTCAGGCCAATCCTTGTAATTTTCTGTCATTTTCTCGATGATAGTTTTTAAATTTTTATTAGCTGCTTCAACTGCTCCATTGGCTTGGACTCCATATCGACAAATTATGTTCCTTTCGATAAAGAGTGCTACATCTTTTGCAGTGAGTTTAGCATATGATTGTGCTTCTACCCACTTTGTGAAGTAATCAATTGCTACCAAGATGTATTCGTGACCTCCTGTTCCAGGAGGTGTGATCTTTCCGATTATATCGATTCCCCATGTTGAGAATGGCCATGGTGAGGTGTAAGTGTAGAGAACGGATGGAGGAATATGCTGCAAGTTTGCATAAATTTGGCACTTAGGGCATCTTTTTACATATTGATGACAAACCCTATTCATGGTAGTCTAATAATATCCTTCTCGCATTATCTTTTGGACTAGCATTTTGCCATTAAAATGTGTTCCACATACTCCTTCGTGGACTATTCTCATAGTCCTTTGAGCGTCCTTCTTGCCTACACATAATAGGGCTCGACCTTTAGGTACCCTTTTGTGTAGCTCATCATTTATGAGTACGTATTGGGAAGCCAAAAGTCTCAAATCTCGTTTTGCTCTTTTGTCAGCATGAGGAGGGTATTCTCCTTTGGTGACATAATTGAGTATGTCGACATACCATGGTTCTTCTTCTTCATCTTCTTCTTGGATTGTTTCATAATCCTCTATGGCTTGAATATATGCTAGTTTGTGTCTTTTCTTTATCGTTAGAGGCATTTGCTCAATTTCTTTAGGAATCCTAACCATTGAGGCTAGTCTTGCCAAGGCATCAGCAAATTGCTTTTCTTCTCTAGGTAGATATGTGTATTCCACCTTTTCCAATTGATCGGTGAGAGTTTCCAGATATGTTTGGTAAGGGGCTAAGCTTTCGCTCTTTACTTTCCATATTTTGGAGGTTTGGTTAATGATCAAGGAAAAATCTCCGAATGTTCGAAGTTTCTTTACACCCAATGCTAAAGCTGTTTCGAGGCCTACCACGCATGATTCATACTCTGCAGCGTTGTTGGTAACGTCGAAATCTAACTTTATTGAAATTGGAACATGCTCCTCTATAGGTGATACTAATAGGACTCCTACGCCACATCCCTTTTGGTTTGAGGCTCCATCAAAGTATAAAGTCCAAGTATCATCTTCCGTGACCATTAAGTCTTCATCTGGAAATTCATTATCGTTTATTGGTGTCGAATCTTCTATTGGAAAGTCTGCTAAGAAGTCAAACTGGGCTAGGTTGACTATCCACCTTGAGATGCGTCCGTGAAGCGTGGATTTCTCAAATAAGTACCTGAGAGGATCCATTCGTGACACTACAAAGACTGTGTGAACAAGCATGTAATGTCTTAACTTGGTTATGGCCCACACCAATGCGAGGCACAATTTCTCAAGTGGTGTATAGCGTGCTTCATATTCGAGCATCTTTTTGCTTAGGTAGTAGATGGCGTTTTCTTTTCCTTCTACTTCTAATGCGAGCATAGCTCCCATTGTTTCTTTGGTGACTGTTAAGTACAGCCTTAGAGGAATTCCTAGGAGCGCTGGGGCTTGATGAGTGACATTTTTGGCACTCATTTGGTTCCTTTTTGGATGATTTTTATTTCATTTTATCTCTCTTTTCTTTAGTTTTCCTTAATTTTATTCTTGTTTTCTTCATTTTATGCTTTTTGTAGTTAGTTTCTCTTTTTCATGTCTTTTTCTAGTTTACTTGTTATTTTTCTCTTTTACTTGCTTTCTATCTTTTGCTTGTAGGTGGTAATTGATTGTCCAAGAATTCCCGAGCCTCCTCTCTACGAGTTTTCATTGCTTTTATGCCTAAAGAAGGTGCAAGAAGTTCCAAGTCAAAGGTGGATCCAAGGGGCAAGCTTCAAGGCTTTGTTTATGCCTTATTCATGGCTTTAATTCTTCAAGAAATTCAAGAAAGTTTCTGCCCACTTTGTCCTCCATCATCATCATCCTAGATGCGTGCACCACTTGAGCTAGGACGAAGAGAAGAAGGGGAGGAAACCCAGCTATGTGCGGGCGCACAAAGGGAGTGTGCGGCCGCACATTGGTCGTGTGCGGCCGCACACCAGGTGTGTGCGGGCGCACATTCCTGGGTGTGTCCCGTGCACGCCTTTCTCCCTCCTCCGAGCGCCCGCACTTATGAGGGTCTATTTTTGGGCGTCATTACCGACCTCCTCCTTGTATATATAGTTATTTCTACCTATTTTTAGAAAGTTTTTTAGTTTTTAGATTGAATTTGATAGTTAGTTTTTGGGAGAATTTTAGAGAGAGAAACTCAAGAACTAGAGAGAGAAACTCATGATTTTTGGTGATTGCTCAAGGATTCCTCATTGTATTTGATCTTTGGATCAAAGTTTTGTAAGGATCTTCTTCTTGATTTCAATACAAGTTTGATTTTAGTTGATTTCATTAGTTTTTCATATTGTTGATGATTGATTTGGTTATTGATTGAATTTTGATTGATTTTAATTGATTGTTGGTTTAATCTTTGATTTCAAGTATGTTGATGATGATTTTGATGAATGTTGGAGTTTTGATCTCAATTCCTATGGCTAGTGAGTAGTTTCCTAGCTAGGGAGATGGTGAAGCATGTATGAATGATGGAATAGTGTAATTTGGGGATAATTGATGGAGTTGATGACATGATTAAATTTGGTTGATCTTTCATGTGCATGTGTGTGATTAATTGAGGTTTGGCCTTCTTTGATTAATACACTAGATTGCATTGTAAGCTTGCTATGATACGGACCATTGATTAGTGAACTTGCAATTTCACGATTGAGGTGCTTTGTGACGTTCCCTAGGTAGTGTTTAGCGTAGTTGACGCTAGTTAGACCTCTAGGTGAACCACCTTAGTAATGCTCTTTTGGATACATGATGATTTTCCTTCATATCGCTTGACTTAGTCGGTTTGACCTCCCAAATTACCGTTTCCATTATGATTGCATGTGGATCCATTGCCCTAGTGTCTTAGATTGATTTTATACAAGTTTGCATTACCTAGTTTAGCCTTAGTTCTACCTCAAACCCCTTCTTGATTCCGAAATAGCTTGATTTAGACATCGTGCACTTGATATCCATTCCCTTGGGTTCGACCTTGACTTGCCACTACGCTAAAATAGGGGTTAGTTAAGTTACAAATTTTGTTTGATAGGGTAGGGTGGTAGCCCAACGACCTACCGTTCTCCTTCCCATCAAAATGGCGCCGTTGCCGGGGAATGGTGCTTGAGTATATGTTGTTTTTGAGTCTATTTCATTTTGATAAAATACAAAAAGATTTTGTTTCTCTAGGCTACATTTGTAGCATGTGCTACTAACATTTGTGTGTGAGTTTTGCATGCATAGAACCCGCGATCGTCCCCTTGTTCCCCTTGTTCTGGAAATTGAGAGGACTCTTTCAAGAAGAAGAGTGGATAATAGATCCTTGTCTTATAGCTCTTCAAGTGAAGAAGAAATTCAAGAAGAGCAAGGAATGGGTGAAAATCCTAGAATAGCCTTGAAGGAGCTTGGAGTGCCCGGGGCGTATAGGTTTGAGAGTGGAATAACTCCACCTACTACCCCGGCAAATGACTTCGAAATCCGGCCGGCAATGATCACCTTGATTGAGAGAAGGCAATATAGTGGGGCTAAGAATGAGAGCCCATTGAACCATCTTAAAGAATTTGAAAAATATTGCAACACTATCAAAGTCAATGGGGTCTCTCAAGAATTCATCCGCCTCAAGTTGTTCCCTTTCTCTCTAATAGGAAGATCTTTGGAGTGGCTAGACAAGGAGGTGAAGCCCAACTCCTTGAGAACTTGGGATGATGTTACAAAGGCTTTCTTGTCCCGTTTCTATCCCCAAAAGAAGACGGCGGAGGCAAGAGCCTTGATTCAAGGGTTCAAGCAAAGGCCGAGTGAAAGCCTTTATGAAGCATGGGAGAGATTCAAAGAGTATCAAAGGGAGTGCCCTCACCACGGAATCCCCACATACCAAGTGATCCAAATCTTCTATGGCGGTTTAAGTCCCCAAGGCAAGTCATGCCTTGATGGAGGGGCCGGGGGCCCTATCATGAACAAAACCGAAGAAGAAGTTGTGGACATCATTGAGGACGTGGTGACATATTATAGGGATTGGCAAGATGGGGAGAGGGACTCTTCAAGCAAGCAATCTTCATTGTATTCGGTGGACCATCTCAATGCAATCAACAACCTTTCCTCCCAAATGACAAATTTAGGAAAGGAGGTCACCGCAATCAAAGCTAAGTTGGAGAGCACTTCTACCTCTTCTCAAGCTTCTAATCTTCCCTCCCAATTTAAGGGGAGAGGTACTCCTTCTAACTCTCAACCCCCTCCCTCTTCACATAATATGCCTTTGGGTTGCTTGTTTTGTGATGCATATGGATCGTATGATCATGACTCTAGTGCTTGTCCTAATGAATGTGTTGATGAATTTGACAACAATGAGTGTGAACATGTTAATTTTGTGTCAAACAACAATGTTCAAAGGTTTGATAATCAAAAAGACCAATGGAATAGGAATTACCAAAACCAAGGCAATTTTGACAACTATAATCATAATGGTGGTTATAGGAACCAAGGGAATCAAGGTTCTCGTGGTAACCATAACCAAGGTTATAGTAGCCAAAATCAAGGCCAAAACTATGGTAATCAAAATCATAATTATGGTAATCAAAACCAAGGTTATGTAAATCATAACCAAGGTAATGGGAACCATAATCATGGTGGTGGTAACCATAATCAAGGTTATGGTTCAAATCAAAATAGGAGTAATTGGAACAATCAAGGAAGGGGAAATTTTCAAAACAATGCTCAAAGAGGTCCCCCACCCGGTTTTGTTCCAAAGACTCAAGGTGAAAATTCCTATTCACAACCTTCTTCTCCTAAGACAACCTTGGAAAAGTTGATTGATAATCAAACCAAGATCATTAACACCTATATGGCGGTTAGTGATAAGAAATTCAATGAGATGATGACCCACAATAAGATGCTTGAGACTCAAATTACCCAATTAGCAAGCACTATTAAGGATTTTGCTAGTCCTTCATCTTTGCCTTCCCAAGGTGTTGAACCAAAGAAACCCGTGTACTCTATTGCCACAAGTGGTGGAAATGATTTTGATGAGGGAGTTTCTTGTTTAAAAGAGGGAAGAGATGAGAGTGGCGCTAAGGAGAATGAAGTGGAAAGGGTTGAGTCTAAGGAAATCTATTGTGAGGTTGACAAAAGAGAAGAGTGTGTTGGTGAAAAGATGAGTGAGATAGAGAGATTTCCCGATCTTCCATATCCCCAAAAATACTTGAGATTCAAAATGGATGAGCAATTTGGGAAGTTCCTTGAAGCTTTTAAGGATGTTCATGATTCTACACCCTCTACCGAACCAATTCCCGACATGCCTAAGTACTCCAAGTTTGTTAAGGAGATCTTAAATGAGAGAGAGGATTTTGATGAGGGTAGTTCGGTGGAAGGAGGGAAGTGCTTTAGTGCTCTTATCCATGGTGAACTCCCAAGGAAGATGGAGGATCCGGGGAATTTTTCAATCCCCTGTGAAATTAAGGAAATGGTTTTTGAAAATGCTTTGTGTGACCTTGGTGCTAGTGTGAGTATTATGCCCTTTTCGGTCTTCGAAAATCTTGATCTAGGTGAGCTTCAACCATCCAAGATAACACTTCAATTGGCCGACCGTTCTATTAAGTTTCCTTAGGGAAGAATTGATGATGTCCCCTTAAAGATTGGAGAGTTTGTTTTTCCGGTGGATTTTGTTGTTCTAGAGATTGAGGAGGATGAACATATTCCAATCATCTTAGGGAGACCTTTCTTAGCTACCTCGGGAGCTTTAATAGATGTCAAAGGAGGTCAAATTACTTTGAGGTGTTGGAAATTAGAAGAGAGTTTTAAGTTAAAACCAATGCATGAGTCTTTATCTTGTGTCCAAGATATCGCATGTGCTAGTCTTTCTCGTTCCATTGATGGTTTGTGCATGATTGATTCTTCTACTAATAATGTTTTTGAGATTGTTGATGATGTTTGTGCAAGTATTGATGATGTTAGTGAAGAAGAATTTGTGATTCAAAAGCCAAAGGATGAGAAAGATATTGGTTTTCCAAATTGGTTCAATCTTAATTCTCATGAGGAAGAGAAAGCTTCCATGATTAAGGATGTTGAAGTCAAGCCGAAGAAAAAGGCCCGTGACTCAAAGAAGGCAAGAAAAAGGAAGAAGTTGAGAAGTGAAAAAGAAGAATTTGAAAAGAAGTTTGTGAGAGTTTCATCAAGCAACAATGAGAAGTTGCCAAAGGTTGAAGACGAATTTGCTCTATCAACCACCTTGAAGAAGGTGGTGTTCTTTGATCCTCCATGATTAGGAGGAAGGGTCGAGCTTAGGACCTTAAGCAAGCGCTTCCCGGGAGGCAACCCGGAGTTTCTAACTTTTCTCTTTGATTTTTAAACTTTCTCATTTTTGTTTCTTTTATTACTTTGTCTTTTCTTTTACTTTTCTTTTTATTTGGATTTTTAGGATGTCCGTTTGCGGGATTGGAATTCAACAAATATGCATGATGGATGGAAAGTGTTCATGGCACATGTTTAGGGAATTTTTACCCTAGACAAGTGGACCAATGAGGGGGTGCCACGTGTCAGAGGCTAGCAGGTCATCCTTGGCCAATCTCCAGCTGACACGTGGCCTCTCCAGATACTTCCTTAGAAATTGCGGCTTTCAGAGGCCCAATTTCCCAAACGCATTGATTGCGACGCAGCCCATTTGTCCTAGGTCAGATGACCTAGGGGAGGGCACCTTTCCCAAGGACCCTATAAATAGGGAGATATTCCCCCAAAATGAGGGACATCTGATCTTATTCAGAAATTTACTATCATTTATTACATCCTACTTTCTCTCTCATCAGAGAACACCTGAGCTTGGAATCCAAGCAGATCCCCACCTAAATTTCCGCACTTTTTATTCTCCTTCAAGTTACTAACTTGAGCGTTGGAGGCGGAGCACCACCCAACCGGTGTCTCCGTTGTTTTTGCAAGTACAGAAGCCCTCCGGACCAGTCTTCGAGTTGTAACTCTCCCAAGGGACAAAAACACCCAAAACATTTGGCGCCGTCTGTGGGGAGAGTACCTCAAGATGGTTCAAAATTCTGTACCGATTCACAGTTCTACTTCTCTACGTCCGGGTACTCAGTCGGGTAACCCGGAAGACTTGCAACCGGTTATTCAGCCGGTAGGATTTGAAATCCCCCAGCCTCCACCTCAGCCTCAGCCAGAGGTTTTCACTGAGGAGGAGGATGAAGAAGAAGACAATGATGTTGAGACTTACATCTCTAGGGATGGTTCTCTCATCTCTAAATCCATCCGTTCTAGAGATCAGCTGGAACGAAACCTGGATAAGGCAGGCCCTAGCAGCCTGCCTACTGAGAGGTCAGATGGGGAAACCCGGAAGACTAGAGGAGAAGCTCCAGTCACCCGGAACGAGCTCATGAAATTCATGAACTCCTTCAAGGGTGAAATCAAGAAGATGATCAACAACAAGGCAGGCTCTTCCAAGAGTCAGCCGGCTAAAAAGACTCCCAATGATGGGAAGAAGAAGAAGCCGGTCAAGGACAGGCAGCCAACTCCCCATCCAAAGGAGAAGGCAGCCGCAACACTTGATTGGTCTAAGATTCTGATGCCCCGGCGACCCCGGCCGGAGGCTAGAAAAACGTCCACCTTTGATGCTAGAGAAGTCATCAATCGGAGGAGGCAACAGCAGTCTGAGTCAGCTTCTACCTCAAGCTTTCCAGACAGCTTCAAGCAAGCTTCCGCAAGGAACTCTATGTCCTTGCATGAGAGTCGGACAGGCGGTAAATCCGTCAACACCGAACCTCAGCTGATGATAGGGTCTATGCCATACGCACCCCAGGCGCAGTATGGGCAATATGGCCTCCAGTTCATGCAGCCACCCCCATTCGGAGGTCAGGCGGCATATACTAATGCCCAGCCACTGGACTGGCAGCTCCGGCTGATGAGGCTAGGCGAACAACCGTCTGCCTTTGCAGCCAATAAAACCGAGGCGGCTCAGCCGGCCAAGGTTAAAAACATTTTGGTTGGTGCTTATGATGGCACCACCAACCCAGAAGATCACCTGATGGCATACACCAACCTAATGTGTTTACAAGGTTGGGATGATGCCACCTGGTGCCGCTGCTTTCCGGCTACATTGAAGGGCATTGCCCAACAATGGTTTGGCAATTTGCCAGCCGGATCTATTGATTGTTTCAAGAAGCTAGCCTTCTTGTTTGCCACCAACTTCTCAATGAACATCCCTGCTAAGAAGACAAGTCTAGACTTGAGCACCATTAAGCAGGGAGAGAGAGAAGGGCTACGCTCCTATGTCAGGTGGTTCAACCTGGTCAGAATTCAGATCCAGGGGCTGTCTGACGAGGTAGCATTTACAGACTTCTTCAAGGGTCTGAGAGACGGGTCGGCTTTTAAGTTTGACCTTGTCAGAAAAGGGGCTTTCACGATACAGGCGGCCCTGAGGGAGGCGGAAAGCTATATACAAGCAACCGACCTTTGTATGCCTGGTAATCAGTCAGACTCCAAGAAGTCTGACAAACTAAAAGAGAGCCGGTCTGCTCAGCCGGCGAAGAAGAAAGAAGAGAGCAAGAAAAGGAAAGAAGTCTGGGCGGTCAGCGATTCTGAGCAGCCGTCCCAGAAAAAGAAAAAAGAGTTTAAACCGTACGTTCCTCGGTACGAGTTTAACAGGAATTGTAACTCCATCCTCATGGAGGTAAAGGACCGGCTGTCCATTGAGAAGCCGAATCCAATGAAGAGTTCCGTTCAATCCCGGAACAAGAACAAATATTGTCAATTCCATGAGGAGGTTGGCCATGACACCAACGACAGCTTTAGTTTACAGCGGACGTTGGACCGTCTGGCTGACAAAGGACATTTGAAGTCCTATATTTCTAAGTCCCCAGCCGGGGCTAAAAAGAGGAACAAGAGCCAGTCCTCTAAGGCTGCTTCCCAGCCTGCAAGTAGTTCGGAAACCGACAGGGATCCGGTCTACACCATAGCAGGCGGGTTTTCCTGTGGCGGCCCTACCATCCGGGGCAATAAAAGCCATCTTCGAAAGATGGATAAGGATGATGAGGAGCAGCCGTCTGCCAGCTCCACTTTTCCGGATGTCCTCATTACTGAGAAGGACAGGGGCAGTGTCCGCCGCCCGCATGACGATCCGGTTGTCATTGAATGCAAGGTCGCCAACCAGTTAGTTGGACGTATCCTTATTGACACCGGCAGCTCGTCGGACATCATCAGTCTCCGGTGCTTGCAGAAGCTGAAATACAACTCCAGCAGCATGCATCCGGTTACCCACCCCTTGGTTGGTTTTGGGGGGGGAATGGTCTATCCAGCCGGAAGAATTGACCTACCCATCCGGCTGGGTGAGAAGGGCCAAGGACGACATTTAGTCGTCAGATTCTTGGTCGTTGAGGAGTTGACCGCCTACAACATCATTCTTGGCAGGCCAACCCTCAACGAAGCCAAGGCTGTAATCATCCCTTCTCTCATGCTCATCAAGTATGAGAAGGATGATGGTTCTGTTGGTTCCCTGAACGGGGATCAGAAGACGGCCAGGGAGTGTTACCTCTCAGCCGTCAAGGATACTGTGGCTGTAGGCGGCCAAGGGAAGGAACCATTAGACCTTGACAATGTCAAGGATGCTCCCTCACCTCCACCAGCAGCCGGAAAAAAGAGAAAAGCTGCAGAACTGGTGGTGGTGAAGAAAGAAAAGAAATAGCAATCACTGACCGGTGAACGGTCAGAGGAGCTCCGTCCCCAACCGGCTGGTGAAAGTATTGATCTTGTTCTGGACGACAGCCGTCCAGAGCGAACTGTTAAGGTTGGGACGGTTGCTAATGCTGTTCTGGGTGCAGACTTGCACCTCCTGCTGAAAGAGTTGAAATATGTGTTTGCCTTTGAAGTGGAAGAGATGCCAGGCATCATCCCGGATCTTGCTGTCCACAAACTCGCCGTGGATCCAAAAATGAAGCCCATCCGGCAAAAGAAGAGAAACCACGGCGAGGAAAGAAGTCAGGCGGCAGCTGCCGAAGTAAAAAAGCTGTTGGATGCCAGGTTCATTCGGCCTTGTAATTTCCCCGACTGGGTGGCAAACGTTGTGCTTGTAAAGAAGCCGAATGGTACCTGGCGGATGTGTGTAGATTACACAGATCTCAACAAGGCATGCCCAAAGGATAGTTATCCGCTCCCAAAAATTGACGGCTTGGTCGATTCAACAGCCGGTCATGCCTTGATGAGTTTTATGGATGCCTACTCCGGCTTCCATCAGATACCTCTGTGGAAAAAAGATCAAGAAAAGACGGCCTTCGTCACTGATCAGGGGTTATTCTGCTATACTGTGATGCCGTTTGGCTTGAAGAATGCGCCGGCTACGTTCCAACGGATGATTAATACAGTCTTCATTGATCAAATTGGGAGGAATGTAGAGGCGTATATTGATGACATGATAGTCAAATCCAAGTAGCAGACGGATCACCTTGCTGATCTCCGAGAAACCTTCACCACACTCAGGCGGCATAAGGTTATGTTAAATCCCAAGAAATGCGTCTTTGTGTTGAGTCTGGGAAGTTTCTCGAATTCCTGATTGATCAAAGGGGGATAGAGGCTAACCCTGAGAAGATACAGGCGGTAATTTACATGAAGTCACCCCGCACTGTCAAGGAAGTTCAGAGACTCACCGGTTGCCTGGCCGCCTTGGGGAGGTTCCTCAGCCGGTCAGGTGACAAATGCCTTTACTTCTTCCAAGCAATCAGGAAGAAGACTAGGTTTGAATGGGGGGATGATGCTGAGGCGGCCTTCCAGAAATTGAAAGAACACTTGCACTCTTTTCCAAGGCTTGTTAGTCCTTTGCCTAGAGAAAAGTTGTACATATACCTAGCCGTCTCAGACCATGCTCTCAGTGCCGTTCTCCTTGCTGAACGAGACGGTACACAGCTCCCGGTATATTTCATTAGCCATGTGTTGAAAAATGCTGAACTCAGGTACCCCATGGTGGAAAAATTTGGTCTTGCTCTATATATGGCCTTCAAAAAGTTGAAACCATACTTCCTGGCACATCCGGTTGTAATCTACACCGACCAGCCCCTCAAGCGGCCAATGTCCACTCTGGAGTCATCCGGCAGAATGCTGAAATGGGCTATTGAAATGCAAAGTCTTGAAATCTCCTACGAACCAAGGAAAGCAGTGAAAGGGCAGGCGTCTGCCGACTTCATTGTTGAAATGACTCGTCCGGTTCTCCCGGATAATGTTGATCAGGTTTGGAAGGAGTATGTAGACGGGAGCTCTACAAAGAACGGCTGTGGTGCAGGCATAGTTTGTGAATCTCCAGAAGGAGATAGATATGAGTATGCACTACGGTTCAAGTTTCAGGCCTCGAATAATGAGGCGGAGTATGAAGCCTTGCTAGCCGGAATCCGCATGTGTAAGGCAGCAGGGGCAACAAAGATTGACGCCCATTCTGATTCTCAGTTGGTTGTTAGCCAGTATGAGGGCACTTATGAAGCGACCCATCCGGCAATGATCAAATATCTTCAGGCTGTTAAGGATGAGGCTGGGACACTTGAGGAGTTCAGGTTGAATCAAGTGCCCCGGTCAGATAACCACCCGGCGGATGCACTATCAAAATTGGCATCATCCGCCTGCCATGATACGCCTCGGTCAGTCTTTTGGGAAGTTCTTGAAAAACGAAGTATTTTTGAAGAGCCCATTGGAATTCTGGATCGAAGCTCTACTTGGATGGATGGCATCCGGGCGTATCTTGCAGACGGCACGCTCCCTGATTCACCTCAGGAAGCAGCCGTCATGAAAAAGAGAGCAGCAAACTTTGAGTTGAGAAACGGAGAACTCTTCAAGGCTGGTTTTCTCAAGCCCTTGTTGAAATGTGTTACCCCAAAAAAGGGGAAGGAGGTACTCGAAGAGCTGCATGCGGGATTTTGCGCCTCCCATATAGGCGGCAAGTCCCTAGCCATCAGAGCCAGGCGGCATTATTTTTGGCCTACCCTTGAGGCAGATGCCAAGGAATTTGTGAAGAAATGTGATAAATGCCAGAGGTTTGGCAAGCTGATACATCGCCCGGCTACTGATCTGACGGCAATCCACAGCCCAGTCCCGTTTGCTAAATGGGGCATGGACATTTTGGGTCCATATACGCCTGCTCCAGGCGGAAAGCGCTATATTTTGGTGGCTGTGGATTATTTCACCAAATGGGTGGAGGCGGAGGCAGTTAAGAATATCAAGACAAAGGATGTCATCTCTTTCATTTGGAAGAATATTATCACCCGGTTTGGGGTACGTATGTCTATGGTGTTTGATAATGGTCCTCAGTTTGAAATGCCTCAGCTCAAGACTTGGTTAGGAGATCAGGGCATCTCAAGTTATTTTGCCTCAGTCGGCCGTCCTCAAGCAAATGGTCAGGTTGAGGCATTCAACAAACTCATCTCAGACGAAATTAAAAAGAAAATTGAAAGAGCCGGTGGCCTATGGGCAGAAGAGCTAATTCATGTGTTATGGGCCATCCGGACAACTGCTAAGGGGTCAACCGGAGAAACCCCGTTTCTCATGGTATACGGGGCTGAAGCCGTTTTACCCATTGAACACTATGAGCCTACGTTCAGTGTGATGCTCTATGACGAAGAGGCAAATTGGGAGGCCATGCGGCTGGCATTGGACTCCCTCCCGGAACGCAGGGGCAATGCTGCCCTGAGACATGAGATATACCGTCTGAGAATGACGCGAGCCTACAACAAAAGAGTGCACAAACGTCCCTTGAAAGTGGACGATCTTGTGTTACGGAAAATGGAGGCAACCGGTAGGGCCAATGAGCTTGGAAAGCTAACTCCTAATTGGGAAGGCCCCTACCGGATCTATGAAGAAGTCAGGGATGGCACATACTGCCTGGAAACTCCAGACGGTAGACGCCTGCCCAGAACTTGGAATGTAGACAACTTAAAAAAGTACTACTTCTGAGTATTGTAAGTTTTTTTTTTTTTTTTTTTTTTTTTTTTTTTTTTTTTTTTTTTTTTTTAACAAGAGGTATTAATGAGAAATGCTCTTGTTTCATGAATTTTCTTTTTATTTCCGTCTGGGTTTACCCATACTAATGTTGAAAAAGTACAGTAGTAAATTTAACGTGTGAATAACTTGAGGCCAATGGCCAGATAAAAACTAAGTTTGATACTTACTATATGAAATCAAAAGTCCATAGTGACAAGAGGCTAACAGCCGGATCCTAAACTAAACACAAAACCGTTTAGTAGCTATCAGCCGGTCTAACAGCTAGACCTGAGGCCAAGGGCCAGATGGTTGTCCATTCTCTCAAAATTCGTCTATTCCAACATGGCTATAGGCGTCCGGCGACACCCCTCCGGGTGCAATCGTCGCAGAGAACAACCACCATGCTTGTTCTATAAGCCCATGCAGGCGGCAACAATTGAGTGGCTAAAGCAGTCAACTCATAGCTGTCTGTTCATATTACTTCTCTAAAGTAATTTCTGATTGAAAATTTTCTGGCTGTCTGCAAGTATCAGCCGGAGTAACATCGAAAGTCTTTTACTTAGAGAAATTTTCCTCAAGTTGCGTACTTCTGGGGCAAACCCCTTTTTGCGTAATAGCTATAAAGCATATTCAGACGGTTTGATACCGACTGGGGCAGAGGTTTGCATGCCCGTTATTTGGCCGGCTGTGTACTTGGTTTGGGGCAATCACCATTGTGATTGATTGCCTTACAAACATCCCATACTCTTTCAAGTATGAGAAGTTCCCAAGGCAATCAATCCTCTCTTTGTTTGGGTTAAACCAACCACACAGCCGTCCAGGGGCAAGGACAGCCGGATATGTGCCTGCCGCATGCTTTTTATAAGATAGGCAAATTCACAATCACAAGTATATATGCAAAAGTGAAAAATTGAGAAAACCGAAAAATTGCAAGTATAAGAAAAACCGACTGGGTCGGTATACTTCATAAATAGAGTTGGCTCAAAAGGCCAAAATAATTGTTACCCGGAAATACATCCGGAAGAGAAACCATTGTTACCCGACCCCGTGGTCGGTAAAGGATACATCGGTTACTCGGCACGCAGGCCGGAAATTCAAAAGAAAAGTAAAATTAAGCTTGATTGGTTGGCATACTGCCGCTGAACTCAAGAGTTTGATTACTCTTGGGGAGGTTGCTACTCCGGCTGCTGAGCTGGTGGCTGGATCTCCGGCTGGTCCTGCGCCGGGGAAAGGTCTGCTTCTGCATTCACAGCCTCTTAAGGCTGGTTCTCTTCAATCTGACCTTCTTCCTGCCCTCCCGCCTGCTCCTCCTCCTCGTCGGAGACATCATATCCTTGTAAATCAGCCCAAACCTTGAAGCGAGGCGGTGCCTCCTCTCCTAGAATTTCCGCATCATACACAGCCGTGGCATAATCGTACCTCAGCTTGTAATATTCGAAGTCCACTTCTGGGTTGAGGAGTTTCCAGGCTAGCTGCAGGCGGGCCTCCGTGTCTTTCTCATTCTCCTGGACCAGCCGGGCCTGCTCCTTGGCAATTTCCTTGGCAAGCTCCTCCTGGTGCTCAGTCTTCTGCTTGGTCAGGGCCACCACCAACCGGGAGTTATCAGCCCAGAGTTGGGTATTTTCAGTATCAGCCCCTTCCAACGCCTTGAGGTTAGATTCAGCAGTCTTCAATTTTTGTTCAAGGTCGTTGGCCCGGTTGTTCGCAGCCTCGTTAGCAGCCGTCAGGGTCTGAATCAGCTCCTCCTGTTTCAACTCCACTGCTTTAATTGAAAGTTTAGACATATAATATGCATGTTCAGCAGAGTTGAGATTTTCGATTGCCCTTCTTTTGGCGTCATTTACCTCTTCTTGCTTCCGCCTGAAGGGCACTCGGAGCCCGTCTACTCTCAGCATCACCTGAGTAAGCCAGCCGGGAAAATTAGCACTTGACACAATGAAACGAAAATATAAGCTTAAGAGTTAAGACAGTTTACCTCCGCCAGCTGGTCCATTATCCGGTTAAAGTCCACTACCTGTAAATCAGGTACTGAGGCTTTCTCTGTCCGGGTGAGGGTCCTCACCATCCGTTTGGCAATGCCCGGGAAGTCAGGTGCCCCAGAGGTAGCATCTGCACCAAAAGAAGTACTTGGTGAGAGGGAAGCAGCATAGGCAGCATTCATCCGTCCCCAGCTGCTCACTAAGCCACCGGATGGGTCTACCTTAGTCTTGACCCTCATAAAGTCAAGTGGGTAAGGGATTTCAATGGTAGCCTTACCTTGAGTTCTTGGCTGTGGAGTGGAACCCTCCCCAACCGCTGCAGTGCCGGCTGCAGCATTGAGTGGCACGCCACTCTTCGATGCCTCCTCTGAGGCATCCGGCATTTTCCCCTCCGTCTTCTTTGAGCTTTCGCTCAACGCTTGTACTTTGGAGGGAGACTTGCCACCAGTCGTAGGACGATCTGGTTTGGCAGTGGAGGTTGTTTGGGAAGGGGTCCGCCTGACCTTGGCAGCCGGAGTCTTGAGCTCCTCACCAGTCCTTTTTACGTGCTTGGTGAAGGAGCGTGGAACAACTTTGTTGGTGCCCTGCACCAAGGAAAACAAAATGTTAGTAGCCGGCAAAATACTTGAGTTAATTCGTTAAAATGAGCATTGGGTTAGGCGTTCTTACCCCGCCTTTCTTTGCATCCTTGGCCTCCAAGGACGCTTTCTTGGCCATCAGCTGCTCCTTGCGCGGCTGGGCAGCAGGCTTAGCCGGATCAACCATCTTTTTAGCTTCGGCTGCAAAGTCAGACGGAATATCAGGCACAGAAAAACATAAGAGAAATTATTATTGAAAGCAAGGCAAAGATTTTCAAGTATAGGGATCTACCCTGGGGAAACATTGTGCTAAGCCCACAGGCGGATAGGAACCTCTCATCCTTGAAGAAATCCGGATGGGGGATCCAATTCTTAGGGACAATTATCTCCGTCCCGTCGTCCATATGCGCCGTGGTGGTTTCAAAGAAACCAGGATCAATGATCTGCCGGCGGGCTCGTGTAGAAAGCTCCGGGAGAGCGCATTTCCTGCCCAGGAGTGCCGGCTCCTTATTATACCGGCGCAGTGTCCGGTTGTGTTCAAGGGATGGAGAGGAAATCAAATAAAACCTTTCCCTCCATCCAGCCCATTTGGACACCTTGTCCAAAGTTATTTGATATTGGGGCAAGGTTGTGAGAGTATACCAAGCCCCATGACCGCCTGGGGCCCTGCTCAAATAGTGCATATGAGCAAAGGCCGAAAAACTAGGCTCTATATCTTGAAATTCGCAGGCGGCAATATACCCGAGTATATTCCCCCACGAGTTCGGGGTTAACTGCCAAACCCTAGATCATATCCCTTGAGGATCTTCCTGATCCAAGTATGGAGGGGAAATCGGAGGCCGGCTTCAATAACCGCCTCGTAGCAGACGAAGTAGTTGTCTGCATTTGGGATATCATCCTTCCAGGCCATAACGGCGTCCGCAGGCGGAACCGTCACATACCACCCGTTCCCAAATGGATGCTTTTCCTTAAAGACCTTGAAGCTGCTCTTTAGTAGGGCCCTGTCAGCCGGCAGCATTCTTATTTTTCTGGGGTCAGGCTTATCTATAGTCTTCGCCGGCACTTGATAGTCAGCCGCGAAGTTCTCTTGTGCAGAGCCGGAAGTTTCCGACCCTGATCTCTCAGCAGCCTCTTCGCCGCCTGACCCATTTCTTTCCTCTGGTTCAGAGGATGAGGCAGCCTCTTCACCGCCTGACTCACTCACTTCTTGTGAGGAGGCGCCACTCTCAGAAATCTCCGGCTCATCCGGACTCTCATAGCCCTCCTCCCTAGAAACCTCGTCAGCGCGCACTCTTCAAGCGCGCCGGTGTCTCGTCTTGACAGCCGTTTGTTTAACTCTGGCCATTGTCTCCTGCACAGACACAGAGAGGGAGGGATTTGGGGATGAGCAAAGGAGATCTGATTGTCTGGAAAGGGCACCCCCGGTTCTAGACTCAGCCGTACCAGGAGACCGGCTGAGAGTCCTAGGCCGTGCCGTGTGTGTGGATGAAGAGTCCATCTATTTTGTTTTGAAAAAAGAATGTATACAAGTAAAGGAAAACTGAAGAAAGAAAACGGATAGTTACCTTTGAAAAAAGCTCTGAAAAAACTGAAAGCAGCTACAGCCGGTGACCGGGTGTTCTTGAGTGAGCACGCGGGAATCTTGAAATGGCAAGTACGCAGTCAGAGTTAGAACACCTCTCTCTAAAAATTTCTCCTTCTCTCTCTAGAAAATGAAAATGATAAAGTGAGAAGAGAAAAAGGGGAGGGGGGGTAAACTCCTATTTATAGGCAGGGTAAACGGAAAAATGACCGTTAACCCTAGCCGTTTTCACTGCTCACCTCTCACAGGGTGACACGTGTCACAGGCACCACGTGGCCTGCCACGTGGCACCTGTAAGGGGCAAATTTTTAGGGAATTTTTACCCTAGACAAGTGGACCAATGAGGGGGTGCCACGTGTCAGAGGCTGGCAGGTCATCCTTGGCCAATCTCCAGCTGACACGTGGCCTCTCCAGATACTTCCTTAGAAATTGCGGCTTTCAGAGGCCCAATTTCCCAAACGCATTGATTGCAGCGCAGCCCATTTGTCCTAGGTCAGATGACCTAGGGGAGGGCACCTTTCCCAAGGACCCTATAAATAGGGAGATATTCCCCCAAAATGAGGGACATCTGATCTTATTCAGAAATTTACTATCATTTATTACATCCTACTTTCTCTCTCATCAGAGAACACCTGAGCTTGGAATCCAAGCAGATCCCCACCTAAATTTCCGCACTTTTTATTCTCCTTCAAGTTACTAACTTGAGCGTTGGAGGCGGAGCACCACCCAACCGGTGTCTCCGTTGTTTTTGCAGGTACAGAAGCCTTCCGGACCAGTCTTCGAGTTGTAATTCTCCCAAGGGAAAAAAACACCCAAAACAGCACAAATCATATTTTGTTCGATTCTAGTCGAAATTTGAGGTAAAAGGGTAAGAATTTTAGAGAGGTAAGATTGGAATTTCATATTTTGAAAGTTGGAGGAAATTGATACTTAGTGAATTTTTGTGGTGTGTACATGAATTTTCAACTTTGAGGACTTTGAAAATGATTTTAGCTACTGCCTATGTTTTTCCTCATCACCATCATGATTCATGTGCGCACCCAAATAGGCAGTAAGTATCAAATTTTTGAGAAAAAAAGAAGGAAGGAGCACGCACAGGGATGTGCGGCCGCACACGAGGCATGTGCGGGCGCACAGCCTGCGTGTGCGGGCGCACATCAGCGCTGTGCGGCCGCACAGATGCTGGACGTGCATTTATCTTCTTCTTCCTCCTTTTTCCCTTCATTTTCTCACTTCCCTCATCTTCCTCACACACACTCTCATTCAAACCCTCTTCTTGTGCGCACTCCTCCACCCTCATTCATCATCCAAAATCACTCAAATCCTCACTAAAATCACTCCATTCTCACTCAAAATCACTCACAAATCTTTCTACACTACAAATTCCTCACAATTTGACCCAAATTTCACTCACTCTCTCTCCTACTCTTGGTGGCCGAAAATTGGGGGTTTTGTGTGGAGTTGGAATTGCTTGCTCAAAATTGGTTTATCTTGCTTCTTTTATGGTATAATCACTAATCCTTGCTTTAATTTTGCCAATTATATCATAAATTTGCATGAATTACAAATTTGTATGAGCATGAATAGTGTAGTATTGATTTTGTGAATTTTGATGCTTGTTCTTGATTTTGGTTGTGATTTGGTGATATTTGATGATTGATTTTGCATGACATTGTGTTGTTCGTTGATTTTGTAGCAATCTTCATCAATTTTGGTTGAATTCTTGTGAGTTGAAATTTTGGAAAGTTGGTAGTATGTGGTGATTTCGGTATTGGCTTTGTGTTTGCTCGTGGATTGATTGAAAAGGAATTTTTCTTGGTACATTGATATTGTTGATTGGTTTGGAATTGGTTTGATTGGAAAGAATTGAGAATTTGGAGTTTGGTGATTTTGGTAGTAAGCGGTGAATTTGGGTGTGGTGCTCTTGGTTCTTTGGTTTGCTACTTGATTGGTTGTTGGTGATCTTCTATACCTCTCACAATGTCTAAATACCTCAAGAAACTCACCAAAAAGCGAAAAACCGATGTTAGCATCGAGGAACCTCCCCGCCTAAGTACCTCCACTAGGCCTAGTACATCTTCTAGGCCTAGTACTTCCAACCCATCTTCCACTCAAACACGACCTCCAACCTCTCTTCCAAAAAAGATAAATTTCACCGATAAACAAAAAGCCTTTTACCAAAATCTGAAAGATGAAAGAACCCTCAAACAAACCCGCCATTACTTTCAATCCGATATGCTGAAGTTGGGGATTGATAATGATGTGCGGTCATTGCTTTTGAATTTGAGATTGGGGACTTTCATCGTCGATGCCTACCGCACCTACAAGGAGCCTACCTTGGAGTTCTTGGCTACCTTGGAGCTTGTACCCATTGGAGGGGTATATAGTGTGCGGTTCCAATTGGTCAACAACATTTTTGACCAATCTTTGGAGGAGTTCAACGCTGCTTTGGACTTTGATCCCCATGGGGATATTATTAACGTTGAACACTTCATCTTCCCGGATTATGATCAAGATTCTTGGTGGGAAGACATCTCCGGTGGTAGTGAGTTCATCGCCAACAAGGCCAACATCTCGGACGTGTACCAACCTTGTCTTAGGGTTGTACACCGTCTATTGGGCTATGTCTTGTTCCCCAAGCAAGAGATGGGGAAATTGAGTAAATTGGAGCTCAAGGTCCTTTGGCTATCTACTCGCCCGGAGTTTGTGGGCCGGTTGAACTTGGGCTACATCTTTGCCCAATATTGCTTGGACCTTCGCAAAAGGAGGGCGGGAAAGATCCCATGTGGGGGTATGGTAACTAGGCTTTTGACTCACCTTCGCCTCGATGATTATCTCCCATTTTGTAAGGAGATCGGGGATGCAGATTCCATCTACCTCGATATGCAACAATTAGGTCAAATCCAATTTATCTCCAAGGGTTTTAGTGAAGGGAGATATGAGTGGCTAAGGGGCAACGAGCATTGGTGCTTCTTGCCTAACCCTAGCTTGACTTCTTTGGCTAGGATTGCCGACAATGTTTGGCATGTTCCCAGGTCCTTCCGGCATCCCAACTTTGATTCCGAGGAGGATGAAGAAGAAGAAGATGAGGAAGAACAACAAAATCAACAACAACATCAACATCAACAACAACAACATTTTTCTCCACAACAACAAGCTCCTCATGAGCAAGAACAAGAGCAAGGGCAACATGCTTTTGCCAATGATGATTTGAGGGCTCTTAGTGAGCAATTGAGTGGATTGAAAATCCACGTAGATGGCATGTACGATCAAGACTTTGGGGCCCTCTATGACCAAATAAGAGGTATTCAAGAGATGCAACAAGGTATGTTTATACAACAACAACAACTTTATGATGCGGAAGTTAACCGTGGGAACATTACTCCCCCGGTTAACTATCCGTATTTCCCGCCCCAACAAGGTCCTCTACCTTCGTTTGGGCATCCTTATTGGTCGGGGCCTTCTAACCCCGACACCGAGCGTCACTATTACCAGGACGAGCATGGTAACTATGATTACAAGGCTCCGGGTGGTAGTGACTATAGGGGGGATCCTAACTACCCCCATGTCCATCCCAACCACCCCTTTGAACTCACTTTGCCCGATAACTTCACCCCTCTTGCTTCTTGGCAACACGATCTTTTCAAGGGGCATTATGGGTGGCCCGAGGGGTACACCGGAGGATGGGAGCCTTACCCTCATCCCTTCGATGACCCCGAGCGCAACAGAGACCCCGATGGGGCCGGGCCAAGTGGGAGTGGTGGTGGTGATGGTAGTAGTTATTAGTTCCCTTTTTAGCTTCTCATGCTTTTTACCTCCATCCCTCATATTTTTGATACTTGCTTTGTTTTGATCGGGATGTTGAGATGTATTTTCTATCTCGCTTGGGGGAACTAGTAACTTGCTCGGTGACCATGTTGTTGTTGTGTACATATCTTACTTGTTTGCATGTTTATTTTCATTCCTCTTTTTGGTTTCCTCATTTTCTTGATCTCTAGGCTACTTTCCTTGTAGCTAGCTTGTTTGCCCTTTTTGCTTGGATGTTTGTTGTTTGTGGAGATGTTTTGCTTGGCATGTTGTTGTTGATGATCCCTTATATCCAAATCCCTCAATACAAATCCCTTAAATCCAAATCTTGTAGTTTAGAGTAGTTCTTTAGTTAGTCTAGATTTTATTTCTTTTATTCTTTATTTTCTTTGGTAGTTTAGCTTTTCTTTCCTTTAGTTGTATATACTTCTTGCTTTGTTTGTTTTCTTTTATTTGTTGTTTTCTTTTCTTTGTTTTGAAGTTACTAACCATTTTCTTTGTTCATAGTTTCTTTTATTTCTTTTTTCTCACTTGGTTCCTTGAAGAGCTTATGGATATGGAATGCTACGAGGTGGTTTCTTATTGCTTCGTTTATTTTTTTTTTTGCTATGCTTGGAATCCCGGTGAGACCTTTCTTATTATTCTCTTTATTTTCCTTGGTTGCATAGAATAGGATTAGTTTAGGAGAAGTTGAATGGTTCGAGGATGGATGCTTGTTAACACGTAATGTGTTTGGGATCGGTGACTTTGTTGTCTATCGATCACTTGTTTGTCGATTGGGATTTTTATGTGCTTAACATGCTTTCTAGTCCTTTGCATGCTTTTCTCCTATGTTTTCCTTTTCTATGTCTCCATTCCTTTTGTTTTCCTCTCTTTTATTTTACCTTTTTCTCTTACTTTCTTTTATTTTTCTTTTTATTTTTGATGTGATTTTGAGGCATTGTTTTTCATTTCTTTTCTTTTGAGATGAACCTTGTACATTGGACTTGTCTTTTGCATGACTTTCTTCCTAGGTTGTAAAGGTATGCACGGTTTGAGATTATGTTCGGTTGACTCTAGGATAGTGTATGCTAGGGTAGTTGGTTTGAACTAGGAGGATCATGAAGCCGGATTCTACTTGTTTGTGGTATGTTGGTAGTTGCTTCCTATAGTTGATTTGACACCATTGGTGAGTTTTTGCCACAACCTTGTGAGGTTACTTGTTTTTCTAGCCTTCAACATTCCTTGTATGAGCGGCGTGGATCCTTGCCTATGCAACCTAATCTAATAAAGCTTGATGTATGATTCTCCAACACGAGACCGAACTATCTAGGAAGGACAAAGGCACATTTTTCGGGGTGGTATTTTTCATTTTTACTATATTTTGTTATTTTCTTTTATTTTGGGTTTACATTTGCCTTCTTGCAACCATTTGAGCCTTATCCCTTCTTTTCAAGCCACATCTTTAGTTATTTGACCTTTTGTTTCATTTTCTACCTTTCTTGATTTTTGTGAAGCAATATGATCATTTGAGATGAAGTTTGTGGTGGTTAAGTTGGAATTTTGGTTTTTATGAAAGCGAGATTGTGTTATGATTTCTTTGTGAATAATGGCAAATGAGTATGAGTAAAAGCCGTCCTTTATTATAAAAGGCATGGACAAATAAGTGCAAAAGTTGTAAAAGACGTCCAAAGTTAAAAAAGGCAAGGACTTTGCAATTACAATATAAAAACAAAACACAAAACACAAAAAAAAAAAAAAAAAATGAAAAGTGCAAAATTCATAAATATTTTGATGTATTCTTTCCTCCTACTAAGCATTGAGGACAATGCTCCATTTTAGCTTGGGGGAGAAGCGTGTACGCTTTTTGTATATATTTTTGTGAGTATAGCTTCAAGTAAGCTTGGGGGTGTTGTTTTTGTTTGGTAATTTCTTGATTGTGGTGTTAAGGATTGATCACCCTTTTGCTTCACTTTTTAGGAAAATCACCAAATTTTAAAATTTTTGCCTACCTTCACCCTTTATGCCTTACGTTACAACCTTGGGGAAAGACCTTTCGACCTAGATAGTTGAGTCACTATTCGGGGGAGGGCATCATGGGTCATTGCCTAAGGAAAGGGGATGCATAGTCAAGATGTCGAGTAGCCTAAAAATATTTCTTTTCCGGTTCCTTCGAGGAATCATTGGGACACTCACTAAAGGGAGATTTGAGACTAGTGGGAAGAACGCGGTAAGATTGTTTGGGATGAAAGTGAATTGTGATAACTAGTTCCTATGCCTAGCATACCCTATGTTTCAATCAACCTTGGATATCTTGAAATGTGCATACCTTAACTACTTGAGAAAGATTGTCATTCATTTGCTTTATAGTCTTTATGTTTATTCATTTCGTAAAGGTTTGTTTTTCTTTCTTTTTCTTCTATGGTTTGCCTCATTGATGTTAGGTGGAGAGTTATGGGTCAAACTCTTAGGATACCCTTACGAGACCTCACTCGTCCTCATTTTTAGAAAGTTTTTTAGTTTTTAGATTGAATTTGATAGTTAGTTTTTGGGAGAATTTTAGAGAGAGAAACTCAAGAACTAGAGAGAGAAACTCATGATTTTTGGTGATTGCTCAAGGATTCCTCATTGTATTTGATCTTAAGATCAAAGTTTTATAAGGATCTTCTTCTTGATTTCAATACAAGTTTGATTTTAGTTGATTTCATTAGTTTTTCATATTGTTGATGATTGATTTGGTTATTGATTGAATTTTGATTGATTTTAATTGATTGTTGGTTTAATCTTTGATTTCAAGTATGTTGATGATGAATTTGATGAATGTTGGAGTTTTGATCTCAATTCCTATGGCTAGTGAGTAGTTTCCTAGCTAGGGAGATGGTGAAGCATGTATGAATGATGGAATAGTGTAATTTGGGGATAATTGATGGAGTTGATGACATGATTAAATTTGGTTGATCATTCATGTGCATGTGTGTGATTAATTGAAGTTTGGCCTTCTTTGATTAATACACTAGATTGCATTGTAAGCTTGCTATGATACGGACCATTGATTAGTGAACTTGCAATTTCACGATTGAGGTGCTTTGTGACGTTCCCTAGGTAGTGTTTAGCGTAGTTGACGCTAGTTAGACCTCTAGGTGAACCACCTTAGTAATGCTCTTTTGGATACATGATGATTTTCCTTCATATCGCTTGACTTAGTCGGTTTGACCTCCCAAATTACCGTTTCCATTATGATTGCATGTGGATCCATTGCCCTAGTGTCTTAGATTGATTTTATACAAGTTTGCATTACCTAGTTTAGCCTTAGTTCTACCTCAAACCCCTTCTTGATTCCGAAATAGCTTGATTTAGACATCGTGCACTTGATATCCATTCCCTTGGGTTCGACCTTGACTTGCCACTACGCTAAAATAGGGGTTAGTTAAGTTACAAATTTTGTTTGATAGGGTGGGGTGGTAGCCCAACGACCTACCGTTCTCCTTCCCATCAGGGCTAATACGGGAGGATTGGCGAGATAGGCTTTGATCTTCTCAAAGGCTTTTTGACACTCATCGTCCCATATTACTGGTACATTTTTCTTAAGCTTCTTGAATATTGGTTCGCATATTGTCATTAGCTTAGATAGGAACCTACTTATATATTGCAACCGGCCAATAAATCCTCGAATTTGCTTCTCGTTTTGGGCAGTGGCATTGACATGATTGCTTTGATCTTGGTCGGGTCTATCTCTATTCCTCTAAAGCTTATGACGTATCCCAAGAGTTTGCCTGAGGTTACTCCAAAAGTATACTTGGATGGATTCAACCTCATGTTGTATTATCTTACCCTCTCGAAGAATTTTCTTAAGGCCTCTTGATGTCCTGGACGATCTCTAGATTTCACAATCATGTCGTCCACGTATACTTCGACTTCTTTGTGCATCATGTCGTGGAGTAGGGCAGTTGTTGCTCGTTGGTAAGTGGCACCCGCGTTTTTCAACCCGAATGGCATTACCGTGTAACAGTAAGTACCCCAAGGTGTTATAAATGTTGTTTTCTCCATGTCTTCCTCGGCCATGAGGATCTGGTTGTACCCTGCATATCCTTCCATAAATGAGAGAAGTGCGTGATTCGCTGTATTATCTACCAAAATATCGATGTGTGGTAAAGGGAAGTCGTCCTTTGGACTTGCCTTATTTAGATCTCGATAGTCGACACACATTCGAACCCTACCATCCTTTTTTGGAACTGGGACTACATTTGCAACCCATTTGGGGTATTTGGATACCCTGATAAAACCTGCAGTTATTTGCTTTTGTACTTCTTCTTTTATTTTAAGAGCTGCGTCGGGTTTCATTCGACGCAGCTTTTGTTTTACAGGTTTCATTCCTGGGATTAGTGGTATAGTGTGTTGAGCTATTTCTCTATTAATGCCTGGCATATCTTCATATAACCATGCGAATACATCGATGAATTCTTTAAGTAGATTTATTAAATCGGTTCTTTCATCTTTGTTTAACGTGAGTCCGATTTTAACTTCTCTTTTGATGGTTGGATCTTTTGAGATATCAACTGTTTTAGTGTCCTCAATCATCGGTGTTTTATTTTCAAGTGTTTCCATTGCTTTAATGATTTCTTTGTCATTTTCATCGTTAGTTAAGCAATACTCGTCATCTGGAGCTAAAGAGAAACACGAGGAATAAGGGGAAGAAGACATATTATTAAACTCAGAAATCATTACATCGAACAAAGAAATGCCCGTTGGGACTTAATTGCTAACTATCCTAGGAGTGGATGATAAAATAGAAGGATTAGAGGGAGCTGCTACAACTAGAGACTTAGAGGACTCGATGAGGGAAGACTCAGACTCAGACTCAGACTCAGACTCAGACGATTCTTCGAACATTGGCCCTTGTCCTGTAGTTATTGAGATCCTTTTTCCGTTTGTAGTAGTTACTTTTACCGTCTTGCGCCATCCTCGCACTAAATCCTTTGCTGGAGTGATGAGCTTGGAGGGATCAAAGTTCTCTCTTTGTAGGACTGTTTGAATGAGTGAAGAGTTATCCTCTATGTATCTTGGCTCATTCTTTTCTTGCCTAAAGAGAAGTCCCATGAAGTTAAAGTCAAAGCATGGGGGTGCTTTTTCTTTATGTATGGGAGTTGGAATCTCATCTAGAAAGCAACAATCCAGAAATATTTCGAACCCAGGTTGTCTTATGCCGTTTACAACGAAGGGTTCTGGAAATTCGTAACATGGATAATCTTCTCCCTCTCTTATGAATTGTCCATTTAAGGTAAGAGGGCATTGACCCATTGGGATTGCTTTCTTTTGTGCGCGAGCATTTCTACGTGCTTTTGATTTTTCCTGGGCTCGCTTTAGATCTTCGAGAGTCGGTTCGAAACCAAGTCCGAAAGTATCTAATTTAGGGAGGCCAGGTAGTCCCATCTATTTTGCTATCCCTTTCTTCTTTCCTAGGGTCATTCCAGGGAAGTGTCCTTGTTTTCTCAGGATAGCATTGGTTATCATGTTTGAGTGGAGGTCGTAGCGAAGAGGGGTCCTTTCATCTTCCTCGATCAAGGAGACCTCTTCATTAAAGCCCCACATATCTTCGTTATTCTCATCGTGCTCCACATTGATTAGTGGGTTTTCTACTGTTTTGATCCTCATGGGTGAAGCATCGATTGTAATTGGTACTCCTCCAACTATGGCTTTCACTTGTTGGTGAAGAGATGAAGGGATGGCCTTGAGGTCATGAAGCCAGGGACGTCCCAACAGTAAGTTGAACGAAGCCTTAATATCTACCACTTGGAATGTGGTGGCATGCTCAATTACTCCTGTTGTTATGTTCATGGTTATTGTGCCTAATGCTTGGCGACGTGAGTTATTGTAAGCTCTTATCCCTTGTGTTGATGGAGATAAATCTTCATCCCTTATCCCCAACATCCTTACAGTTCTAAGTGGGCAAACGTTAATTGCCGATCCATTATCTACAAGATTCATAGGGACGTTCATTCTCTTGCAAATTACTGTGAGGTTGAGAGCTTTGTTGTGTTTGACACCTTCCGGCGGTAGATCTTTGTCGGAAAAAGTGATCAAATTAGTAGGACTTGGGAGATCACTTGTGAGGAAATTAGCCAACCCCTCAGGAGTAGTGTCCGATTCTATCCCTACTTTAGCTAAGGCACCCATGACTGCGATTCTATGTTCTCGGGATGTAGCTAGAAGTTTCCATACGTTCATTTCGACCTTAGTCTTTTTTAATTGTTTGACAACATCATTGTCTTCTATGATTGGTATGGGAACTTGTTGATTAGTGGGAATAGGTTGTGTAGTAATGGGAGGTTGCATTCTCCCGGATCTTGTGAGGACATCTATTGGTGAATCCTCTTCATTCCAAATGTCACCTACTGGGTACATTGTCAAGAGTGGAGTTTCTTCGACGTCCTTAAGGTAGACATCCTCATCATCACTATCCCAAACCCCATTAATGGTAGCATCTCGTTCTTGTGGGATTTGAACTAGCTTCTTGTTATCAATCAATCTTTGGACCAAGTCTTTGAACTTGAAACAATTTTCTATAGTATGTCCTCCCGATTGATGATACGGACAGTAGTACCTATCTGTCCTTTTTAGTGATTCAAATGGTCTCGGTTCGAGAGGTTGAATTTTACCATTCTCGAAGAGCATTTTAAACATGTTTTCATAAGAAGTTCCAATTGGAGTGTATGGCCTTTTGCTCCTTTTGAGTGTGTCAATTACTTGGAGGGAGAATGATTTCCTCTCTTTAGGAAGAGGTCTACTTTTGAGTAGCTCGTTTCGTTCCTTTACCACCTCCATGGCCTCGCGTAATAATTCTCTTACTTTCAACACAACCTGAATAAGGATACACACTTCTTGTTTTGTCGCAGGTTCTTGTCCACAAGGAAAATGATCCTCGGCATCTTCGAAGATTTCCTCCTCTTCTTCAATAGCTTCGACAGGTTTGATGAGGTTTGAGGGGTCAACCTGATTTTCCTCATCGGAAATAGCCAAGGAATCCGATAGTGGTGCGCTATTGATACTTGGATTCTTGCTTGCAGGGGGCAAGGGAAGTTTGTTGTTATCAATTAAATCTTGGATTGCTTCCTTTAGCTTCCAACAATTTTCTGTGAGATGGCCCCTACCCTGATGATATTTGCAATGTGCATTGGGGTTCCAGCTAGCCGTTCTCTTCTCGACAGGTGGGTCCCCAAACGGTCCTATGGGAGTTATAAAACCTTTTGCATGTAAGCGGTCGAATGCGGTGTCATAACTCATACCAATAGGAGTAAAGTTCCTCCTAAGTGGTTTCTTTTGTCCTTGATTATTCATGGCAAGGACTTCACTCAAATTAAAGGTGCTAACATTATTTGAGTGGGTGGTTTTGGAAGAAAAAGGATTGTCGTTCTTCTTGCCTTTCCAGCCACTACTAGAGATATTGTTAGCAGCTTTCTGTTAAGCTAGGTCGTCTTCAATATTGATACCAATGTCATAGACGGCCTTAAAGGTGTGCAAGTTATTTTGGTATTTGAGATGCTTGGAATATTTTTCTTGGAGGTTCTTGATAAACATCCTCACGGATTCTTTCTCACTAGGCACCTCAACCATCTTGCAGAAGTTTCCCTCCATTTTTTAAAGAAATAAGTAAAGCCTTCATTCTCTTTCTGTTTGAGTATTTCAAGTTCCCTATGATCAGTTTCAACTTGAATATTGCATTTATATCTATCAATGAAAGCATTTACAATTGACTCCCAACTGGAGGTTTTCTCTTTATCGAGGGAGAAATACCATTGCTGACAAACAGTTTCAAAAGATAGAGAAAATACAGAATGAAAAGCTTTTTTGTCTATTCCCTTAATATTCATTACAGTTTCAAAAGCTCTTAAATGAAAATAAGGGTTATCCATTGCTTTGAATTTCGAGATGTCGTTGGCATTGAACTTCTGCGGAAGAAGATCCTTGTCCACCGAGACCCCTTGTGAGCTAATGCCTTGCAATCTATAGTCATTAGATAATCTGCTTAAGCTTTCCTAGATGAGCTCCATCCGTTGTTGTCTTGCAGGGTCATTGATTTGAAGAGTCAAACTCTTCAACATTTCAGCCATGTTAGCTACCTGTCCTCCGAGTTCGTTGACTTCTTCCTGACTTGCCATTGTCTTCTTAGCTTTCCTTCTTCGATTGATTGGCTTATTAAAAAGTGAGACTTGAACAAAAGTGTTTTCCTTGATTAGACACCCTTCCTTTCTTAACCACGCGCTGTAGATTAAACCATATTTGTTTTAATGACTTGACTCAAATCGATTTTGACTTTATGGTTAAAAACAAAAATAGGGTGTATATTTTTTGGGAATGGGTCCAAACAAGTGGTTTAATTGGAGGATTAATATCCGACTTACCCCCTTAAAAAAAATGACGGAAAACACGCATTCAAGACTCTCTAGACATGATCAAGGTGTGACATACATGTTAAGTGTGTGTTTTATAAGTGAGTGCAAGTGACATGCTTTGACTCTTGTGTATGACCATGGGACTAGGTGCCTAGACTCAATTAAGGACTTAACAAATTGATTAAACTGATTAACAGACTGGTTAATTAGACTCGTCGTGATGACTCAAGTAAAAATCTGGACTGTCGCCGGAACAACAGAACTGTCGCCACAATTTAAAGCTTGTCGCCAGGCGACAAGCAGTAAACTGCGGCGCCACAACCCAAACTCCTGCGCCATTTCTGGAACATTAATCTGGGACTGTTTCCAGTGATTGTACTCTAAGGGGACATGCCTAAAGTCGTACTAAGTCAGATTAATTATTTCATTAGTCTTTAATTAGTCAAATTAATTAATTAATTCATTAATTAGACAAAGTCCTTTTTAGTCATTAATTGGTCTATTTAGACTTAAACACAAGTCAAACAAACGGTTAGCACATATAAAGTATGCACAAGCAAAGAATGCACAAATAATCAAGTAGTCACAACATGATGCAATGAGTTTGTAACCTAACCATGGCTCTAGTTCTCTAAAGTTCGGGATATAGGTTAGTCAAAGAGGGTCCATGGTTATGAGTCCGGATGCACCGCGCGGAAGCCTTACCTTTGGAAGGGTTGGCGCGAGTGGATGGGACCCCGCAAGTTAAAAACTTGCTTCCATGGTTTGGTAGATTCACAAACTCGGATGTACCCGTCGTTGCCAGGAGCGTTCGACTGGGTAGATGGAGCGTGAACCCCCAGAGGGTTATGTCCATATGTAGAACACATATGGGTTTCAGAAAAGTGAGAAAAACTCAATCAGGAAGTAGAATCGAGCCAACAGTGCTAGAAATGGTCAAAACAAGAAGGCAGAGTTCTGGCTCGGTATTGGAAGAACTTGGCGCCAGACTACAGGGACTGTCGCCGCAAAAGTGCCCCTGTCGCCAAGCGACAGAACTGTCGCCAGGCGACAGAAGCACTTTACAGGCGACAATACTGTTTTCTAAGTGCTAGTTCCTACATGCCTCAGCAGGTATCTACGTTCTTAGAATTTTCCAGATTTCCCAACGTTATTTCAATTCTAGTTGTGAAAGATATTTCTCAAATTTCCTACGTGTAAAAATGCTATGTTTTTGACTCATTTCGGATGGTCTATCCAATGAGGACCTTTTTTATGCATATGACCATAATGCTAATCAAAATTACGCACATGAAATACTTAGAACTTTTCGAGTCTCATCCACTCATTCTAAATCATTGCCGAAACAAATTTCAGGAATTAAAATAGAAATCCTCCCCAGTGGAGTCGCCAAAAACTGTAGGGAATATTTCAAGCATTACCCCAAACTTGAACCCCACTGTGATCATACACTTAAGTATGGTGGCGTCCAAAGGGAAGGAAGCTAGAGCAAAAGAGTCGCCAACAAGTTTTAAGAACTTGTAAACCGTTCACAAGGTGAAGATTACACCCCTTAATGATCCAAGAGATCGTCAACTCCAAAAGGTCTTGAACCAAATAGGGTTCGGGGATGAAGGTATAAATCCAACCTAAAAGAGATTGAACCTACCCTAAATAGGCCTCTACTTTATTCTTCTCGTGTTTAATCTATTTAATCTATGTTGGTTGAATTTAATGCACAAGCAAAACTATTATTGGCGATCACTTGAATTCTAATCAAATTAACCTAAACAAGATTATTAATTATCTTATTAAGCATGATTACAAGTACAAATTCCCTTTCAACATGAATAAAAGGCGTGATCAAGCAATAACAATACATAAGCATCAAGCAACATAACAATAATCATCATAATAATAATCATGTTAATAATAAAGCTTAAATATAATAGCAAGATCCTAGGCATGATACTAACAAGATTAATAACAAACCCTAGCATGTCACTAAGCATTAAAGATCAAAGCTTTAGCCCTAGCATGATACTAACATGATATTAGAAAAGAGTAAAAGGCACCCTAAACTTGCTATTAGAAAGGAATAATAACATCCTAACATGATACTAGGAATTAAACAAATTCAAACATGTTTTCCACAAGAATAGAGCAATAAGATTACATACTTTGACGCCTCGTATCTCTTTCTAATAACAAAATACACGCGTTAGTAACTTCAAGGAAAATATAAAATCAAAGAATTAAATCAAATAACTGAAAAAGAGATTTGGGACCAAACCCTCAGAAATATCAAAACCTTTCGCGTCTAGGGCGAAGGCAACTTCGAACTCGGCTAGGTGTGTCTAGATCTCGTGAATGCGGAATTTTGTAAGAGGGAAGGTTTAGAAAAAGAATAGAGAGAGAAAGCTTCTAGCTTTTTGAGAGAGAAAGATGATTGTTGTATATGATTAAAAACGAAGGTTTAGGACCCTATTTATAAGAAAACAGTCCGGAAATAGGTAGAATTTGATGAGGAATAAAACACCACGCTGTCGCTGCAAAACCGACCTTGTCGCCAGGTGACAGGGTCTGTCGCGTGGCGACAGGCCTGTCGTTTGGCGACAGCCTGGACTTCTACGCGCTTTCAACACGGAGTCCACATATGAATCAAAATCAATTTGTAAATTCCGTATGAAACTGAAATCGTATCTTTCATAAAATAATATTTTATTCCAAATAAAACTTTATCAAAATATAATTATTAATTCTAATCTTATTAGGATTAAAGAGAACCTTCTAGAGAATTCTAGAAGACTATAATCAATTCTAATAACTTTAGAAATAATAATTAACATTGGGCCCTCCCCTAGACCATTGGGCCGCAAGTAAAGATCAAACCGGGCCCAGTTTAGTATTTTGGCCATAACTTCCTCATTATTCATCGGAATTGAGCTTATAATATATCGTTGGAAAGCTCTTTGCAAGCCCCATCCAACTACACTATTATTGGACCCTTTTCGTCGACCAAACTAAACTGGATTGGCTGTTTTTCATAAAATAGAGTTGTTTTCGAAAACAGAAAGAAAGAATTTAATAAAAACCAACCGCAACACTTGACCTTTCACACTTTAACCTTATTCGATAATCATTCGACGCAAAAGGTATTCATCACTGGGTTTGGTTTTGGGGAGTCACATTTGGGTGTCTACATAAATAAATCTGAGACTCATTCTACGAAGTTCCATAAAAATAAGGAATCTTTCAGTATTGTAAAGAATGTCGAAACTATCCTCGATTTGCTAAATGTTTAAGACAAGTAGTTGCTAAGGCTAGAAAAAGTACTTTCTAGTCTTAACGCTCTAAAGAATCTAGATTGACCCTTTGCAAGTGTAGAACGCTTTTCCAAGTAAAGGTTGTCCTGGATGATGTCATGTCATGAGAAGATATCAGTTTAAAAGAGTAAAGAGGATGATATCCTCTCAATATGGAATCTTTGATCTAAAGTCCCTCGATATGTCATTGAAACTTTAGTCCATGATTTTAACAAGTTAAAAAATGATAAAAAGAGAGGTGTTTCGACGTTCGGAGCCTAGCACGTGAATAGAGGTTTTGACACTCGCTTGCCAAAACGAAGTATTCGGGGTCCATAAGAGAGAAATACATGTCTCAGGACTGGAGGCACATATCCAAATCAAGTAAGAGAGAAGAAAATCGGCAACTCTCTCAAGATTTTGATCCACAAGATGAAAACACGCATCTTAGGACTGGGGGCACGTGTCTAAATAGGTGCGACTTCGGCATGTCTCTCTTTATACAGGGGGTGGACGGACACCTTAAGTGTCCGGTAAGATAGTAAGCTCACTAACTACCGTATTTTCTTCCAATCGAGAATGTGTCTGTTCACGATGGTTCGACATGCTAGTCGACTCGTAAAGCTAACGCCTAAAGTTGAAAAGAAGTTATAACGTTTTCGTTACGAGAGGTAGATCACGTTTGTTGGGGAAGAGGATGCAATTTTACGTAGCACCTACGCCATACAATTTTACACTGTACGATACGCCATGCAATTTTACGTTGCACGATACGCCATTCTTTTTGTAGTGGACGCCAAAAAAAACGAAAATAATGTGACATTTCTAAAGTCAGTATAGTAAAATGACAAACCTATCTATGGGAGCTTTTATGTAAGGCACCACTACGGAACATTTTAAGATACGCTCCAAAACGTATGCTTGGGGCAGGCACAAAGCACGAAAAGCATGCAGGATGATGCAAAAGGCTAAAGCAAAGAAAATAAGCTACAAAATGCAAAGCAATTTTAAAAATTTCAATTATTTGTGCGTTATTACGTTTAACAACGCACAAAACTATTGGAAAATTTCAAAACAGATCAAAATCTGAGTACCAGTCTTTTAAGTGACCAGTATACGCGCGCAACTTAGTGGGTCAAGCTGGCCAGGTGCGCGCAAGAAACTGGGTTGCGTTGGGATGCCACGATCAACTTGCGCGCAACATTTGAATTAGTAAAAAGAGTTGGAGAAGCGCGATCTACAGATCACTCTCTTTTTCTCCTCTTTTGTCATTTTTTATCTCTTTCCATTTTTGTTGTCGTTCTAAGGAAAGTAAATCTTGCTCCTTTTATTGTACCAGATTTTGAATTTGGTTAGTAAATGGAGAAAGCCAAGTGAATAACCTTAACTTTTAGAAGTTAGGGGCTTTCAATTCGACTTGTTTTCATGAATTTGTTTGTTCTATATTGTTCTGACATGTTTAAGTAATATATTATAACAAATTTCATGTGATGTGGTAAAGTATTGATCCTGTATGAGCATATTCAAGCATATACGTGTTTTTCCTTTATTTAATTTTGAATTTGTGCTTGAACGTTTTTCTTTATTCGTTCACATGGACTATACTTATAAATTTTAATGTAAATTGAAATGTATAGAACAACAATTATTCATTAAAATTAGAAATGGCATGAAATTGATTTTGCAACTCGTGTTCATGGTTAAGTTGCAAAATTGGTTTTATCATTGATAACAATAATCTATAGTTATTATTATTCACTAATAAAACTATGATTTCAAGATTTGCACCGAACTAGTTAGTTTAGGAAATTCTTAAAGACGTCATCGAACTAGTGTAGCTTGGTTATATTTTGGGCTTGTAAGCCCCCATTTTATATTTTCTAATATTGTAGCCCCCATGACTTGCTTGTTTTTTTAATAATTAGACCCTTTCATGTTGCTTAAAATGGGTCTGGAAATCCCGTATTTTGTCTTATTGTTACAACAACTAGGATCTTTGAAACGTTTAAACGAGTGTGTTAAAAATCGTTTTCGACCATTCATAGTTTTAACAAATGAAATTTGCTAAGTCTAGTAATATTGGTTGTTCGTCGGAACAAGTAAGAGGAAAAATGAAATGTTGCTCAATTTTTTCCTCTATTCTCGCTACTTTCGAATTCTTTCTTTTGAGTTTAAATTTTGTTACTAATTTGAAGCTTGAGAGAATAGATGTTATCCTCCTTGTGCGCAACAATGGAGAAAAATAAAGACCTCTTAATTTAGAATTTAGGAGTCTCTTGTTCTAACTCATAAAATTGTTTGTCTTATGTTAATGAAGTGTTTTGATACAAATTTCATGATGAATGATTGAGTACTAAACTTCCGTATGAGCAAGTATGCATTCTATTTTGAAACTCATGATTTTGTTTCTTTTGCTCTATAATAGTCATACTCTTTAATCTTTAGGGTAAATTGAAGTATTGAAACAACATTTATGCACTAAGATTAGTTTTTGAACTTGAAAATGGCTCGAATATGTAGCTTGTTCTATGGCCAAGTTCAATTGCAAACATAATTTTCAAAGGAACAAAATGATTGTCAAATCATTGTGATACAATTGAATATTGTAAGGCTCGAGATCTATGTAAAACATTTATAGTTTTGGCAACTCTCAAAAGTATCTCGAATGGTATGAATATCTCATTCTGTTTATTGTAGATATTGGAGCCCCCAAATGTCGGGTTATGCGCATTCTTGCAATTTCTCAAGTCTTGGAGCCCACAATTTGGGGTAGTTCTAATGACTTGCTATTGTTTAGGCCATTCATATAATCATGATATAAAGACAAACCTATGTATTTATTCCATTTTTTTATTTTGAGATATTTTAGACAATGACATGGCTTTCGCATTTTAGTTATAGTCATGTTCAAGAAAGCAAGTTAGTTTTTTGCTCGTTAACCAACCAAAAACAATTGTGTTTAAGGTTTAGTAATCTTTACCTAATATAAAAACGTTTCTAGTGATCATTGCGGTAATATAATTCTTCAAAGTTGACTTAAAACATCAAATGATTTCATTATTCTTATCAATCTTTGATTTTTGGTCTTGTAGGTGGTTTGTTTACCATCCCTAAGCCCATGTTCGCACAATAACTAGGCGAGAACAAGTTCGAGTTAAGAAAAAGTCATATCTTAGTTCATTCCTTTTGGAAATATTTATGTATATACATGTATTATCCAAATGGTTATTGAGAATCTAAAAATTTATATATTTGAGAAAATGAAACAAAAATTCAGAAAGGAAATTTTGAAGACTATTTTTTATTTAGAGAGTAAGAAACATGTTATTTCAAACTAGAATTCAAAATTCGGAGAAGGTCCAATAATTTTAACGAAATTTTGTTTTGAAAATAAAATGAAGCAACTTTTTCTAGTACGCAAAATACATAATCATGTTATTTTCAAAACTGGACCGAAAATGGAAAGAAAAGTCTAACTCGTAATTGCGTGTGACGACTTTTCCGTAGATTGATGAAGATAAGTTGTAATTTGCAACTTATTTCAACAAAGCTATGAAAATTTTAGGAAACTTTTGTATATCTAATTTTGTTTATGTTTTTCTTTTTAGTGTTTGTCATCATTGTCATATTTTGCTAATTGAAAGTGAAGTTCTTCAAATTAAATAAGCACCGCAGTTTGAGAATGAATATTTATCAAACTTAGGTTTGATGGAGTGTTAGAATAATTTATAAAATCATTGAATCACTTTCCAAAATATGGTCTTATTTCAAAACGAAAGTTAAGGTGAGACCTATATTTTTGTAGCCCCAAGTGTAGATTTAGGTGGCTTTTGGAATTCATGTATACATATGCTAGGGGATGTTTCCTATGTTTATTTAGAGCCCTTGGATTTGTATTTTCAATTTGTGGAATATTGCATATGTTTATCACGAATCGTTTGATCAAGTAACATAATTAATTATCTTGGTCAAATAATAGGAAGTGGCATTCTTCTCTTTGTCATTTAAATTATTAAGATGATTCTTAATAAGCTTTGCATGACATTGATTTCGTACCATAATTAGCGTGTTCAAATCTGTGAATAGAGGGAAGTAGGGATGTCGTGGCTATTTTGAGCCTCCATGGAGCAAAAATTTGTAACTATTTTTGGAATTTTAGTTTTCCAATAGGAGGGATCATCCCGACTTACCCCCCTAAAAAAGAAATGAACAATAAAGATGGATTTGCATTAAAAAAAAAGGAAGGGGAATCCAACGTTCCCATAGAAGAATAAAGAAAGGGTTTAGACATGTTTTCGAAAAACAAGGATTATCGACTTAATAGTTGAATAATCGTGATGACTTGGCAGTGAGGTATACGTCTAAAAGCGATAACAATCATTTTTTCATGTAGCGATCATGTTCAATCAATGTTCCTCGCTTAGAGAGGATGAAGATATCCCACGTATGCGAACATAGTAGTTGCTCATGATAAGTGAGAAGACTAATGCTCAAGAGTTGTAAAGGACATCTAAAGTTGACGTCGAGACTGTCGATATATCAAATCAATTTCCTGAATTAACTCGTTTTCTTTCTAGAAAATGTAGAACTTGAATCACCTTGGTAATAAATAGCCCTATTATTAAAAGAAAATAAGATGATTGTTTTTTAAAGTGATAGTCATCTCATTTTTATTCGCAAAGGATATGGAAAACATCGAATTTAGTTTTATTTGATTGCTTTACTAAAATAATGTAATCAAGCCAATGGCTATCAAATCATCAAAATTATTTGAATTTTTTTTTAAATGATTTTGTGATCATTTACTCAACACTTCATGCATTTTATGTATGGGCATAACTACTCAATAGTGGTCCATATGTGCAAAAGGCCTAATGTGGGCCATATTTTTGTGGAATGATGATTTTTGTGGTACATGATTATGGTCTACCTCAAGGAGGGCCTTTTCAGGGTTGTAACATGGCTAGGCTCAAGGTTATGAAAAATGGACAGGCTCAAGTATACTCCCTTAATCCCTTACTTTTGGTACTTTTCATATTAAAAACTTTCTACTTTGTGTGACAACTCCTACATTAGGTGCCTTTTCCTTGTCCTCCCTCTCTCTCTCTCTCTTTTTTCCCTCTCCTTTCTGACAAGTTTTGTTTTGGGTTTAGAACGATTTTGCATTCAATCTTTCCTTTCTTGGGTTTAGACTAACTTTTTGTCCCCCTCTTATGTTTCTTTCCCCTTGTATCTCTTTGCACCATTCCCATCCCAGGGTTTGGAATAATGTAGGTTTAATAAGTAAGGCTCAATTAACGAAGCTTAAAAAGGCTAACAAAAGATGGATTGATCTAAGGTTATTAACATGGAATTATCTACGTGGAGTTTCAAGTTGCCTCCTATGTTGGTGCAATCATCATATCTCCTTCTTAGTGGTCCAAAAGAGGGGCCTTTTTCATTCGGTAAATCTTGTAAGCCAGAGCTAAGCAAGATTCTTAAAGTGTTGAGAATGTATGCCTTTTTGCTATTGCCTGTTTATAGGTGTATTTCATTAAGTTCAAGCTAATAACAACAAAGAGATCGAAAAGAGAACAAGATAGACGTACTTGAAAATATAATTTTTATTCATTAATTAATGAGAGTACATCATAAGTAGATTCGACAGCATGAATCTCTTAGTCTATCATAAAGAAAACAAAAGAAAAAGAAACAAAACAAGATCTAGGGTGCTACATCTTGAATTGTTGACGACTTCTTGATATTAAGTCTCTGAGCTTTGTCCATTTTCGACGTAGGTGAAATCCTCTCTAAAAATGGAGTCCATCTATATAATTCATGGTTTCGTTTATCATATCCCTTTCAATTAATGTTCCCACAGTATAGACTTTTTGAAATGTGTCTAAGCCAAGGTATTGTAAAAGGCACTTGTATGGTGGAGACATATTGTCCATGAACTTTGGGACAAGTTCATGATCTAAAGGTCTTTGTGACAGAAGAGCAACCTTTGATCGCCACCTGGAAAAGAAGTCAATAAAGCCTTTTTTTTCCCTTGCTTAAGCAATTCAAGATCGCGCAAGGTAGTTGTGAGCTCGATGTTGTCTCCATATTGGGCTAAAAACGCTTTAACAACGTCACTACAAGTGGAAGTTTGTTTTGCATCGAGGTTACAAAACCATGATCTAGCAATTGGGTCCAATGAAAGAGGAAAGGTACATGCATATAAGCTATGCTCAACCCCTTTCAATACCATAATACTAATAAAGCTCATTAAGTGAGTCCGAGGATTTTCTGTAACCTTAAATGTTGGTAAATCCATGGTCAAGAACTTTTCTAGGAGAGTCTTACCACTAGGTTGTGGTGTAAGCTCATAATTGAAGTACTTATTCCCTAAGCTATCTCGAAGGACAAGTTTCTCCAAGGCCCCTACTCTTTCGGCACTTGCTTTTTCTTGCAGGATGTTTTCTTTTTCTTTATCTGCTTTTATTTTAGCCTTTTCTGCTTTTTTATGAGCCTTCATTTAGGCTTCTTCTTCTCCTAGGTGTAGACACCTAATTGTGTCACCCAAAAAACCAAACCCAGTGATGAATACCTTTCACGTCATTAATTGTCGAATGATAAGTGACTTTTATGTCACTTTTAGGGTATTTTTATGCTTATTTTTCGGTTTAGTTTCTAATAATTTTCCTAGTTTTAGGCTTTATCTCTCTCTTTTTCGTATTTTCCTTTTTCGATCTTTATTTTGAGTATTTTTGTATAGTTTTTAGTTTAATTTTGCATTTTATTTTTATATTTCTTTCTTTATTATATTTGTAGCTCAAGTTCTTAGTTTTTGTTTCTAATATTTTCTAGCTTCCTCTCGTTTTTTTATTTATTTTAAATTTCTTTATTTTATTTAATTTCTTTTGATTTTATTATTTCTTTTAGTTTTAATATTTTTTTTACTTTAATTTCATTTTTATTTTATTTTATCTTATTTTATCTCCCGACTTTTCCCTTGTGTATTTTTTGTTGTAGGTTGTGTTTGGAGGTCCGAGATTCGAGTCAAATGTGTCAAACCACAAGCTTCCAAGCCTCAATTTCCTGCCACTCTAACCTACACCACACCTCACCTTACCGTACACCACAACACAACCAACTCACCTCCCCTGCTCCTCCCCACTCCCTCTTCTCACTTAAACACCACCAGCAGCCACGCTGCTGCCACCATGAAAACCCCACAAAACAGCCGAAATCAGTCACCCATCTGCCACCATCTCCTCCATACCTCGCAACAGCAAACCACAACTAACACTCCCCTGCTTCCCTAATTCACCAACAACAACTACAGCGACAGCAGCAACTCCCATGCAACTCACATTACCACCATCACACACCAGCCACTTACTCCCACAATTAACCCCTCGAAACACTCGCAACAACAACCAATTCACCACCAAACTGCTCCCAACCAACGTTACCAAAATCACTCCAAAATAGCCCGCATAACCACCATTTCGCCACCAACAGCACCGACATCAACACACCAAAACCGCACCACCTCCACTTCCATTCTAACCCCAGCAATCACAACCAAATTCCTCACCAAGCAGCAAACCGCAACCACCACAAAGCCCGAACAGAGCAACCCCGAATTCCACCAGCAAACCGCCACCATTGCCTCGCCATTCAACCACAAACAGCCGGCAACAACCTCTAACAGTAGTAGCCCACGAATTGCATCCACAAAGCTTTAATTCAGTCCCTATTTCGACACCCTTTAGAGCGGGTGCTCTGCTATATCAAAGCGACCGCTCCTCTTCCATTCACTTTCTCCAATTTGAGGTAGAATGCAAGAGCGGACGCTCCGATTGGTTTGCGCGGCCGCTCCTCGTCTCCATTAAAAATCACGTGACTTGCTCGTGAATGCTTAAGCAATCTCCAATCAATGGATATGATTTGAGGACGGCTGAAGGTGAGCTTTGAGCCGTTTGATGGTGTCGATTGAAGTTGATGAACGGCTATGATGTTGATGTTGATGGTGATGAATTAGAGCAGCCAAGTAAAACGAAGAAGATGAATAGTAGGGGGGGTCTGATGTTTATTTTGGGGGATTTCGTGGGTATAAGTTTTGTTTTTCTTTTTTTTATATATATTTTTTATTTTAGTTTTGTTATTTAATTAATTTGATTAGTTTTATTTTTTCATTTTATTTTATTTTATTTAACTTGTAATATAAATACCTCCTTTGGGGTTTTATACTCTTTGAACAACAATTCACCCTAGTTTAGTTGAGTTCATTTTATTTTCTCTCTCTATTAGGGTTAGATTAGGATTCTCTCTCTCTCTAGTTTAAGAGTAGTTTTAGGGAGAAAAATCTTGGATTTTTCATGGAGTTTTGAGAGGTTGAAGAAACAATTTGTGGATTTTCTTCTCATATATTCAATGAGTCTTTCTAACTTTCTCTCACCTTTATTGCTTTCATTAATTTTTTGCTTATTTGTTTGTTGATTTGAGTAGTTAATTAGATTAGTTGTTTGATTCTTGCTTTATTTCTTGTTTTACCTTGTTTTCTATGCTTTTATTCATCATGATTGCTTAGATTTTGCTCTAGGGATATAGATGAAGGGGATGTTGATGTTTTTAATTGATTAATTGTGTTTGAATTGTGATTGAGGCTTGATTTGTGAGCATTGATGATGACTTTATTGCTTAGGCACTTTCTAGCTAATTGCCCCTATGATTTTTATCGTGCCCTTAATTAATTGTGCGAGAGTGAGTTAATTAAGGGTTTAATTTCATCCATGTTTAGGCTAGTTAAATTGCACGGGAGTGAATTGATCAAGTCGAGTTAATTAGCATGTTTGATTATGCGAAAGTGAATTAAATGTGTTGATTTCTCCTAATTAAGCCCATGATAATTTGTGCTCATTTGGTTAGTTAAATTCATTAATATGCCTCGATTCCCCTTTCCCTAGTACTTTTAACGCTTGATTTTATTTGTCTTACTTGTGCTCCTTATTGTTCTTTATAAACTTCATTTCCGACCTAGTTGTTTAATCGACTAAAACCATTGACACTTAGTCTCCGTGGATCGACCCTTTACTTGCCACTAAATAGTTTAGTGTAAGTTTAGGTATTATAAATTTCTAATTTCGTTTAGGTTAGTAGTCCTAATGACCTATTAACCCGCGATCATCGAACAAAGTGAAAGTGTGAAAAGTCTTGTGGCGCGGTTGTTTTAATAAAAAATACTTCTTTCTGTTTTCGAAAATGAACTCTATTTATGAAAGTGTCCAGTCCAATTTAGTTTGGTCCATGATAAGGATCTAATAATGGTGTATTTGGATTGGGCTCGAAAAGAGCTTTCCAACGATATATTACAAGCCAAATTCCGATGAATAATGAGGAAATTATGGCCAAAATACTAAGTTGGGCTCGAAACAAGTTTTATATACGGCCCAATGATCTAGTAGAGGGACCATTAATTATTATTCTTAAAGTCATTAGGATTGACTTTAATTTTCTAGAATAATCTAGAAGGTTATTTTGAATTCTAGTGGAATTAGGATTAATAATTATATTTTTTAGAAAATGAAGAATTTTATTTGGAATAAAACAAGTGTTTTAAAAAGAATTAAATCTGATTTTAAAAGATAAGTACGGACGTTAATTAGTCTAATTTAATTAGATTAAGGACTCTGTACGGATTTTAGAAAACACGTGAACCATCGTGAAACGACTAAGCTGTCGCGCCGCGCCTGACAATGTCGCTCCACGACAAAGCTATAGCGCCGCGCTGGACCCTGTTGCGCTGTGACAAAAGTAGTTTTATTCTAGATTGGATTCGGTCTTTTTCTGATCATTTCCGGACTATTTTTCTTATAAATAGGGTCGTTATTCCTCGTTTTCAAAATCACAAACAATCATCTATTCTCTTTGCTCTCTTAAGAAATAGCTTACTCTTTCTCCTTCTTTCTAAGTCTTTCCTTTTCAAAATACAATACCGCATTCACAAGTTCTAGACACACCTAGCGAATTTCGAAGTTGTCTTCTCCCTAGACGTGAAAGGTTGATAATTTCTGAGGGTTTGGTCCCAAAACCCTATTTTAATTATTTAAATTAATTATTTGATTTAATATTTTCCTTGAAGTTACTAACATGTGTATAGTTTTGATAGAAAGAGATATGAGGCATCGAAGTAAGTAATTTAATTACTTAATTATTCTTTTGATATAGAAATCATGCTTAGATTATATTAATTCCTAATATCATGTATGTTTCTAGTATCATGCTTAGGTTGCTTCCTATTTCTTCTATCATGTTAGTATCATATTAGGGATAAAGCTTTGATTTTTAATTCTTAGTGACATGCTAGGATTTTTATTAATCTTGTTAATATCATGCCTAGGATCTTGCTAATATTATGCTTTGATAATATTATTATTATGATGATGATGATGATTTGTTGATATTATTTTGTTGCTTGATATTTATTGTTATTGCTTGATCACGCCCTCTCTTATAGGATTAAAGGGAATTTGTATTTGTAATCACGCTTAATGAGATAATTAATAATCTTATTTAGGCTAATATGATTTTAATTTAAGTGATCGCCATTAATAGATTTGTTTGTGCATTAATATTCAACCAACATAGATTAAATAGCCTTAGTATTAATATATTGATTGTATGTTAGTCAGAAAGCGCACATGAATATGAATATGAGAAGACTAAAGTAGAGGCCTATTTAGGGCAGGATCAATCTCTTTTAGGTTGGATTTGTACTTTCATCCCCGAATATCCAGTCATGGTTCCAGACCACTATGAAGTTAGCGATCTCATCGATCGTGAAGGGGTGTAACCTTCACACTGTGAACGGTTTACAAGTTCCTAAAATTTGTTGGCGACTCTTTTGCTCTAGCTTCCTTCCCTTTGGACGCCACCATGCTCAAGTGTATGATCATAGTGGGGCTCAAGTGTGAGATGTTTGAAATATTCCCTACAGTTTTTGGCGACTCCACTGGGGAGGATTTCTATTTCAATTCCTAAAATTTATTTTGGCAATAATTTAGAATGAGTGGATGAGACTAAAAAAGTTCTAAGTATTCATGTGCGTAATTTTGATTGACATTATTGGCACAAGCATAAAAAGGGGTTCGCATTGGATAGACCATCCATAATGCGTCTAAAACATAGGATTTCTACACGTAGGAAATTTTGGAAATATCTTTCACAACTAGAATCGAAATAACGCTACAAAAAACTGGAAAATTCTAAAACAGAAAGCTACTGAGGCATGTAGGAATTGGCATTGAGAAAACAGTGCCCGTCGCAGTGCGATGGCACTGTCGCAATGTGACAGCAATGTCGTGTGGCGTCAGAGTTATCGTCTCGCGACAGGCCCTATTGTCTCGCGCTAAGTTCTTCCAATACCGAGCCAGAAATCTACCTTCTTGCTTTAACCAGTTCTAGTACTGTTTGCTCGATTTTACTTCCTTATTGAGTTTTTCTTACTTTTCTGAACCCATATGTGTTCTTCATATGGATATAACCCTCTGGGAATTCACGCTCCATCTACCCAATCGAACGCTCATTGCAACGACGGGTACACCCGAGTTTGTGAATTCACCAAACCATGAAAGCAAGTTTAACTTGCGGGGTCCCATCCATACGCGCCAACCCTTCCAAAGGTAAGGCTTCCGCGCGATGCATCAGGACTCATAACCACGGAACCTCTTTAACTAACCCTTATCCTTTAACTTTAGAAAACTAGAGCCATGGTTAGGTTGCTAACTTATTGTATCATATTGTGACTATTTAACTACTAGTGCATTACTTGCTTGTGCATACTTATGTGTGATTAAACTAACTGTTTGGTTTGACTTGTAATTATGAATATTCTTAAATAAACTAACCAAGGACTAAAAGACTTTGCTAAATTAATTGATTATCTAATTTGAGCCAGTAAATATGCCTAAAATCGAGTCATAGTTCCTTTAAGTCAACCCGAATTTTTATTCTAGTATACTGCACAAGCGTCAACTTGTTTTGGTCATATCTGGAGTTCTAGGAAGAGTTACAAGTCGTTAAACCTATGGATCTGTAGTCCCAAGTTTTATCTTTCATTTGGAGTTGGTTTCGTCCAATTCGGAGTCACAGATCAAATGTTATGACTAAAATACTACAGCCTGTCCAGTGTAGTGCATATACGTGAGGTCTTAACTTAGTCTTTCTTTGAGTCTAGCCACATAGTCTAGTCCCATGGTCATGACACGAGTCTTGAAGATATCACTTACACTCACAATTATTCACACACTTTGTACATACTCTTTTCTCACCATGACCATGTCTTAGGTTCATGCATGAGTCGCTCTTTCCGTCATTTGAGTTGGGGGGTCCACTTTATTCCTAATTTTTCCATATCCCTCCAGCTATCATCTTTCCACTCTCTACATGCTTTCTCCATACATATCATTCCCTTCATACTCCATGATCTTCCCATCTACGCATGTTGAATAAAGTTTGAGTCAAATAATTAATAATAAACATCCATAACTTCCCCTTCCACAACACTTGGTCAAGGAGAGAAGGCATTTTATCAAGGACAACACTTTCATTCAAATATTACTATTTGATAAACTAATTTGAAAAAAGAGAAAAGCTAAGAAGAAAATGGCAACTCAGGAAGAAGTCAATGAACTTTTGCAAAACCTTGATAGTTTAACTGAGATGATGAAGACTATTTCTCTTCAAGTCAATGACCCTACGAAACAACAACAAATGGAGCGAATGGAGGAAAGCTTGAGCAAGCTCTCAAATGACTACAAGTTCCAGGGGATTAGCTCACAAGGGGTCTCGATTGACAAGGAACTTCTTCCGCAGAAGTTTAATGCCAATGACATCCCTAGATTCAAGCCAACTGACAATCCTTACTTCCACTTAAGAGCTTTTGAAACAATAATGAATATTAAAGGGATTGATAGGAAGGTTTTCCATTCATTGTTTTCATTATCTTTAGAAACCGTTTGTCAACGATGGTTCTTTTCCCTTGAAAAAGAGAAAACCTCTTCTTGGGATTCCATAATAAACGCTTTCATAGATAGATATAAGTGCAACATTCAAGTTGAAACAGACCATAGACAACTTGAGATGCTAAAGCTAAAAGAAAACGAAGGGTTCACCTCTTTCTTCAACAAGTGGAGGGAAACTTCCGCTAATATGGTTGAGGTTCCTACAGAAAAGGAGTATGTAAGGATGTTCATCAAGAACCTCAAAGAAAAATATTCAAAGCATTTAAAATATGAACACAATTTGAATACTTTCAAGACCGTCTATGACATAGGTATTGAAACCGAAGATGACCTTGCAAAGCAAAAAGCTACTAATAATAGTAACAACAGTGGCTGGAAAGGAAAGAAGAACGACAATCCTTCTTCTTCTGAAAACACCCACTTGTAGGGAATATTTCAAGCACTACCCCAAGCTTGAACCCTACTGTGATCATACACTTAAGCATGGTGGCGTTCAAAGGGAAGGAAGCTAGAGAAAAAAGAGTCGTCAACAAGTTTTAGGAACTTGTAAATCGTTCATAAGGTGAAGATTACACCCCTTAACGATCCATGAGATCGTCAACTCCAAAAGGTCTTGAACCAAATAGGGTTTGGGGATGAAGGTACAAATCCAACCTAAAAGAGATTGAACCTGCCCTAAAAAGGCCTCTACTTTATTCTTCTCGTATTCATGTGCGCTTTCTGACTAATATGCAAAGAATAGGTTAACCCTAAACCTGTTTATCTATGTTGGTTGAATTTAATGCACAAGAAAAAACTATTATTGGCGATCACTTGAATTATAATCATATTATCCTAAACAAGATTATTAATTATCTTATTAAGCGTAATTACAAGTACAAATTCCCTTTAAATATGCATAAAAGGCGTGATCAAACAATAATAATAAATAAAACATCAAGCAACATAATAATCATAAAAACAATAATTATAACAATAATAATCATGATAATAATAAAGCTTAAATATAATAGCAAGATCCTAGGCATGATACTAACAAGATTAATAACAAATCCTAGCATGTCACTAAACAATAAAAATCAAAGCTTCAAACCTAACATGATACTAACATGATATTAGAAAAGAGTAAAAGGCACCCTAAACATGATACTAGAAAGCAACAGAAACATCCTAACATGATACTAGGAATTAAACTAATTTAAACATGCTTTCTACAAGAATAGAGCAATAAGATTACATACTTTGATGCCTCGTGCCTCTTTCTAATAACAAAATACACGCGTTAGTAACTTCAAGGAAAATAATAAAATCAAACAATTAAATTAAATAATCGAAATAGAGATTAGGGACCAAACCCTCAGAAATTATAACCTTTCACGTCTAGGGCGAAGGCAACTTCGAACTTAGATAGGTGTGTCTAGATCTCGTGAATGCGGAATTTTGTTAAAAGCTAGAGAGATGAGAAGAATAGATGATTGATGAATGATTCATTGATTGTAGATGAATAAAAACGGAGGTTCAGGACCCTATTTATAAAAAAACAGTCCGAAAATAGGTAGAATTTGATAAGGAATAAAACTCCACGCTGTCGCTGCAAAATCGACCTTGTCGCCAGGCGACAGGGTCTGTCGCGTGGCGACAGGCATGTCGTTTGGCGATAGCCTGGATTCCTACGCGCTTTCAAACACGGAGTCCACTTATGAATCAAAATTGATTTGTAAAGTCCGTATGAAAATCGAAATCGTATTTTTCATAAAATAATATTTTATTCCAAATAAAACTTATCAAAATATAATTATTAATTCTAATTCTATTAGGACATAAAATAACCTTCTAAAGAATTCTAGAAGACTATAATTAATTCTAATAACTCTAGGAATAATAATTATCATTGGGCTCTCCCCTAGATCATTGGGCCGCATGTAAAGATCAAACTGGGCCCAGTTTAGTATTTTGGTCATAACTTCCTCATTATTCATCGGAATTGGGCTTCTAATATATCGTTGGAAAGCTCTTTGCAAACCCCATGCAACTACACCATTATTGGACCCTTGTCGTGGACCAAACTAAGCTAGATTGGCTATTTTCATAAAATAGAGTTGTTTTCGAAAACAGAAAGAAAGAATTTTAATAAAAACCAACCACAACACTTGACCTTTCACACTTTCACCTTATTCCATAATAAAATGACGTGAAAGGTATTCATCACTGGGTTTGGTTTTGGGGAGACACAAATGGGTGTCTACACCACTCTAGTAACAATGTTAGTACCTTTGACCTCAATGGTGTCTTAGCCATGGATAATCAAAGACCTAAAAAGCAACTAAGGAAAGAGTTCACCACTATTGGGATGAGCTATGATATTGCCTTTGATTGACTCCATGCCAAAGGACTCATTACTCCCATTAGACCTATTCAAGATCCCACACCTGAAAAGAGGTTGCCTAGTTGGAACCTAAACGCACACTGCAAGTACCATCAAGGTAGGGGTCATACTACTGAGAGCTGTTGAAAGATAGAAGAAACCATCTAATATCTGATTGATAATAACAAGCTTCCTATACCTCCAGCTGGCAAGAAGACCGAGTGATGATAAAGCACAAGACACAAGGTGGGCTTCAACGACAAGATTTCGTGACCTCTTTTTTCTTTTTTTTTCCTCCTTTCCCCAATAAATCTAGAATAGGCACCTTTACATTTTCCTTAGATTTATTTTGTAGGATGTTTTCTTTTTTCCTTTTAATTAAATGAGCATTTCTTTTCTTGCATATGATCATTGTATTGCATTCATAAAAAAAAATTAAATAAATAAAAAAATTGCCAGACTAAACACAAGGTATACTAATGATTTGAGGCACCCCTTGTAGCCTGTCATATCACTTTCACCCATTAAATATACAATCCTTTCTTGATAAACCACTTTGAGCCTCGTCTAACGATAGACCTTTCATTTTTCCATCCCACATCTATCTAACCTTGGGATGGGATGGTGTGCAACTTATGCAATTTAAAAATACAAAAGCTTGAGTAATTTCAAAAAAAAATTAAAATAAACAAAAATAATAAAAGTGTGCAAAAGGGCAAGTGTTCCAATGTCTTTGATATGAATATATCTTTGATAAGAACACATCTCAGATTGCGTCTCTTATCGAGTGCTCGGTACCGTGCCTGAGAAACATGAATGCCAAGTGAGTAATAGACCGCATTATCTGGATTGCCCACACTTATCAAAAAAGATTCAAATAAAAAAAATGATGAAGCAAAAAAAGAGAGCAAAAATATAAACAAAAAGAGAGATCAAAAGTGAGGAAACCTCAAGCATAAAATACAAAGATGTCAAAAGCAAGGTTGCACACCTTGGGGGCTTATCTAGGGTCTTGAGTCTTTATCCCCTTCTTCTTCCAACTTTAGCCTAACCAGGTTACAACCCTTCAAAGACCTCTTTCAGGTATACACACACTTGTGCGAGGTTCGGCTAGAGCTACGTTCGGCCTGATTCCTGACGGATACGTAGGTAACCTCACATTGAGGTGCGGCCGTAATAAAATACATCCATACATGATCATATCTAGGGATATCCAATGCCCATCCCTATCCTTAGAGCTAGACTTGGGGGCTTGATCCCTACATCATTAGCTTACCTAGCCTAAGATTCATCACTATTTGACTCTTCTTAAATATTTTTCCACATACTTAGCCCTTGCAGCCTAATCGTAGTGTCAATTTCACACACATCACAGATACATGACCAAGTAATCCTTCCCGTAGGAACCCTTTGTCATGAAATCTTAACGCAACGCTGAAGCATGCCTTATCATATCAAGATCACTCATTGGATTACAAAGTATGAAGAGCTTAGCCTCCGTGCCTAAGTTACCCAAATACTTTCATCATCAAGTCATCAACTAGGATACTCTAGGATGTTATAATCCTTGCACCATGAGATACAACATTAATGCATACATTTTACTAAACTCATTCAACATGCACCACAAAAACTCAAACATTTTACTTCTTCCTTATCGCGTCTTTCTTTTTTCGGGAGAAAGTCTATACCCTTCACAAAAATGACGGAAAATTTTCGCTTTTCTGCATTTTAAGTCAAGCACATCACAATACAATGCACACACGAGTCATGTACATTAAGTCATGTCGTGTCAAGTAGAGTCTTGCACTTTGAGTCATGTTGAGTCGTATGTGTCAAAATACATTAAGTCGAGTTCACGCAATGAGTTGAATAATGTTAAGCCTTGGGTCAACCCTAAGATAATCATAAACATGAGCAAAGTCCTATAGCCCAAAATATAGCTGCAGGTACAGTAAGAGGCAATTTGATTAAGCGCAAATGAACGAACAGAAAAAATCTCTGACTTGGATTCAAGCACAACGCAGCATGATGCACCCTGACGCAACGCAATACACTATGACGTATCGCGACAGACCTGTCGCGGCGCGATAGACCTGTCGCTGTGTGATGGCTCTGATTCGCCCACATCAGTCTTTGATGGTCTCACGACTTGGATTGGTTGGTCTGTGACTAATCCATTTGAGCCTTTTGATAAGCATTTGAGCAATTGATAGATATTTAATTAGTAATCGGCTCGATTATATGACGATCAAATTATCGATTGAAAAAAATTGATTGAACAAGATTTGGAACATTTGAGTAGTGATTGACCATAATCACAAATAATTCCTAGGATGGAAGACTTCTATAGAAATGGACTTAAAGATCGAAGAATCTTAAGATAAGGTTCTTCCCAAAGCTAGAAAGGTCAATTACTCCTAAGAGTAAGGACAAGAAGATTTGAAGACTCAAGATGAAGAAGCCTTCAATAGGATGTTCCAAGATTAAAGGGTCTCTCTCTTGGATTTGAGAAAGACGTTTCAAGATGAAGCGGCCTTCGATAGGTTTTTCTATGATTGAGGAGGTTATCATTTGATTTAAGAAGATGGCACGAGATGGGCGATCTTTGATAGCTTTCACTAAGATTATGGAGGTTATCATTTGATTTGAGAAGATGGCACAAGATGGGCGATCTTCGATAGCTTTTGCTAAGATTGTGGAGGTTTTCACTTGGTTTGAGAAGATGGCACGAGATGGACGATCTTCGATGGCTTTCGCTAAGATTGTGGAGGTTGTCATTTGATTTGAGAAGATGGCACGAGATGGGCGATCTTCGATAGCTTTCGCTAAGATTATGGAAGTTGTTACATAGATTTGAGAAGAACGGTTCGTGATGAGGCGGTCTATGACGACATTCGCTATAATTGTGACGATTGTCACCATGATTCAAGAAAATAGCTCGTGATGTAGCAGCAATGATAGACGATGTTCCCTAGGATGTGGAAGATTGTCACAACAAAACTGAAGATCGTTACAAGCAGATTGGTCTTCAACGACGTTCCCTAGGATGTGGAGAGTTGTCACAAATAATTGAAGATGGCTACAAGCGAAGCTATCTTCGACGATGTTCCGTAGGATGTGGAGAATTGTCAAAAATCGGGATATGGCTACAAGCGGAGCAATATTCGATGGTATTCCCTACGATGTGGAGGACTGTCACAGCGGAAATGAAGATAGCTACAAGCAGAGCGGTCTTTGGCGATATCCCCTAGCTTGAGGAAAGTCGTTACAACGGCATGCAGCAACAAAAACGGTTACCCCATAGGCGTGTACTCGACGGTGCAACATACGCGTTTCTTAACTCTTTTATCTTTTTAACTAACGCTAGTTTGCGGGTATCGGCGTTACAAGAAAGATTTAGGATCGCAGAACATGCGTTTCTCCAAACTCAATCAAAGTGGGGGCTTCTATAGACACCTAATTGTGTCTCCTCGAAAACCAAACCTAGTAATGAATACCTTTCACGTCATTGATTGTCGAACAAAGTGAAAGTGTGAAAAGTCTTGTGGTGCGGTTGTTTTAATAAAAAATACTGCTTTCTGTTTTTGAAAATATACTCTATTAATGAAAATTTCCAGTCCAATTTAGTTTGTTCCACGATAAGGGTCTAATAATTGTGTAGTTGGATTAAGCTCAAAAAGAGCTTTCCAACGATATATTATAAGCCAAATTCCAATAAATAATGAAGAAGTTATGGCCAAAATACTAAGTTGGGCCCGAAACAACTTTTTTATACGGCCCAATGATCTAGTGGAGGGCCCATTAATTATTATTCCTAAAGTCATTAGGATTAAATTTAATTTTCTAGAATAATCTAGAAGGCTATTTTGAATTATAGTGGAATTAGGATTAATAATTATATTTTTTAGAAAATGAAGAATTATAATTTTGAATAAAACAAGTGTTTTAAAAATAATTAAATCTGATTTTAAAAGATAAGTACGGACGTTAATTAGTCTAATTTAATTAGGTTAAGGACTCTGTACGGATTTTAGATAACGCGTAAACCATCGCGAAACGACAAAGCTGTCGCGCCGCGCTAGACACTGTCGCTCCACGACAAAGCTGTCGCGCCGCGCTGGACCCTGTCGCGCCGCGACAGAAGTAGTTTTATTCTAGATTGGATTCAGTCTTTTTCTGATCGTTTCCGGACTATTTTTCTTTTAAATAGGGTCGTTATTCTTCGTTTTCAAAATCACCAACAATCATCTATTCTCTTCTCTCTCTTAAGCAATAGCTTACTCTTTCTCCTTCTTTCTCTGCCTTCCCTTTTCAAAATACAATACCGCATTCACAAGTTCTAGATACACCTAGACAAGTTCGAAATTGCCTTAGCCCTAGACGTGAAAGGTTGATAATTTCTGAGGGTTTGGTCCCTAATCCCTATTTCAATTATTTAATTTAATTGTTTGATTTAATATTTTCCTTGAAGTTACTAACGTGTGTATTGTTTTGATAGAAAGAGATATAGAAATCATGCTTAGATTATATTAATTCCTAATATCATGTATGTTTCAAGTATCATGCTGAGGTTGCTTCCTATTTCTTCTATCATGTTAGTATCATGTTAGGGGTAAAGCTTTGATTTTTAATGCTTAGTGACATGCTAGGATTTGTTATTAATCTTGTTAGTATCATGCCTAGGATCTTGCTAATATTATGCTTTGATAATATTATTATTATGATGATGATGATTTGTTGATATTATTTTGTTCCTTGATATTTATTGTTATTGCTTAATCACGCCCTCTCTTACAGGATTAAAGGGAATTTGTATTTGTAATCACGCTTAATGAGATAATTAATAATCTTGTTTAGGTTAATGTGATTTTAATTTAAGTGATCGCCAATAATAGATTTTTTTGTGAATTAATATTCAACCAACATAGATTAAACAGGTTTAGGATTAATATATTGATTGTATGTTAGTCAGAAAGCGCACATGAATATGAGAAGAATAAAATAGAAGCCTATTTAGGGCAGGTGCAATCTCGTTTAGGTTGAATTTGTACCTTCATCCCCAAATATCCAGTCATGGTTCTAGTCCTCTATGGAGTTAGCGATCTCATGGATCGTGAAGGGGTATAAACTTCACCTTGTGAACGGTTTACAAGTTCCTAAAATTTGTTGGCGACGTTTTTGCTCTAGCCTCCTTCCCTTTGGACGCCACCATGCTTAAGTGTATGATCACAATGGGGCTCAAGTGTGGGATGCTTGAAATATTCCCTACAGTAGGGCCTTTAGTTTTTGGATTTCCTCTCTATGTTTTTCCAATGCTGCTTTGTCACCCATGATTGGACTAGTATGCGAATGTGGAAGATAATCTAGTAATGTGTATCACGAGAAACAAAGTGCATTCACTTAAACATTTTCTGCCAAGCATTCAAACAACGATTAAAAAACAAAATGATTGTTTTTTTTAGTCCTTGTAATACGAATTCATTATAAGAAAGTTTATTGATAAAAATGTTAAAAAAAATTCACAAACAATCATTAACGGAATGTCATGATTTGTGTTGAATTCTACAAAGTAATCATCTAAGTTTCTTTTTTGAAGTGAATTGTTTTCAAAAAAAGGGAGAAAAGAAAGAAAAAGAAAGTTGGATGGATATGCTCATCACTTTTTAGAAATATTAGTCAACCTTAGTACTCTTTAAAATGATCAATATACTATGGTATTTGTTGATCATTTAGATTACAATAGAGTTCCTTTTTTTTTATGATGATTCTCATATTGCTCATCTTTAAAGGAAAATTATTATTTGTTTAAAAAGAATGATTGTCTCTGAACGTAAAATCAAAGAAATGAGTAAATCATTTTCTCGATTTTATCATTCATTATTCTCTCCTTTTTTTTGGTTGAGAATAAAATTTTTGTATAATACTTTTTTTTAGATTGGTTTCTTGATTTTTTTTTCGCTCCATTCTCTTTTTTTTTTTTTGTGAGGCAATCATCCCAAGTAAGGTTCTCGGGATTCTCTTTTTAAATCATAGAAGAGGTAAATAAATTATACTCTTAAGTCAAGGATGACTAATTACAACTAAAAGATGATGATCATAAAAATAGACACGTTTAAGAATGAGAATATTGATGACGTCCTATCAAGAGATGCGAACTTCTAATGACGAACCTTATGAGAAGTAATGTCATTAGTTTGATTATAAATACGTAAATGAATCATCATAATCAAAAGCAGTATTGTGCGTAATTTTCTGTCTTGCGCTAAGGTGGAAAGTGCAACTTCGAGAGTAGTGCCTGCCACACGGTTTTTTATTTTTTATTTTTTTTTTGCGAAAAAACACATAAAGAACGATAAAATACGTTTTTTTTTGGGAAAAGAAAGAAAAGGACGATTAAAAGACATTTTTTTTATTTTTTAACGATTAAAGATTTTTTTTTTAAACAAAAAGAACAATAAAAAAACAACTAAGTTAGACAACATTGTTAGCCAAAGAGATACTTCCTCATTACACATTATGTGTAACAAACCTTGTTGCATGCTTCCCAATACAAAATTTGTTAATGTTGATTAACAAAGTGAAGGGTTTGGGATTAAGGGTAGGAGAGAGAAAAGGGGAAATTTGATCAACCACCACTACCACCTGCCATGGCCTCTTACCGACACCACCCACCAATAAAAGCATCCACCACCACCCACATCCACCCTCTCCTTGAAACTACCACCACCACCACCCTATCCCGTAACCACCTTCTCACCACCACCATGACCCAAAACCCCACCGGCCAAATCAAACCAACACCACAACCATAACCCAATTAGCCAAAACTCACCCCATCCAAATCGCACCAATACCGCAATCGTAACCCAATCATCACAACCAAGATCTGAAACCCCTCCATAACCACCAAAACCAACCTCGCCCATCTCACAGCCACCACAAACCCAAATTAATTTTTAGGGTTTCAATTCTGAGGAGAATTGGCAACTATAACAAGAGAAAAAGGAGCCAGCGGCGACTTTGACAAGGAAAAAGGACGATGACTCGTGGTGGCTGGAGGAATTCTGGAAATTTCGGGCGGAGTGAGGTGGTGCTCAGGTGGATTCGGTGTTAGGGGTGGCCGACTGGGTGGGGAATTTTAGGCTAGGTCGTGGCTATGAGAGAAGAGTGAGAAATATAGTAGAGGTGGTGGTGGTGGCGGCGGCGGCGGAGACGATTAAGAGGGAGGTGAGAGAAAACTTGGTGATGATGGTTGTGGATGTGGTTGTGAGGGAGGAGAGAGATTGGGATTAGGGTAAATCGTGAATGAATTAATGAAGGTTAATATGTTAATAACATAAAATATTATTCATTTAAGGTGTGTTATTTATATTAAGTAAGGGTAGATTGGTCCTTTTACACAAAAAAATTACCATAAATGGAAATATTTACTTTGTTGCACATAATGTGTAACTTTCGTTTTTGGAAATTATTGCACATAATATATAACGGAGGAAGTATTATTAGCACCTACTTAACGTTTAACCTTGAAACAGTAATATCGTTTTCTTTGTATAACATTGCTCGTAATGAGTCAAAGTCAACATTGAACAGTGGGCGCGCACAAGACACAGAGTTGCGCAGAAGAGCCACGCGCAACTTCTGGACTTGCATTTGGAAGGTGCGCGCAACTTGACTAGTTGCGCGCGGCACATGGTAGGTTTGACTTTTTTTTTTTTTTTGGTTTTTGTCTTACAACAATGTTTTTACTAATTTTTTTAATATCTCTAGGTAACAAGTTGGAATTAATTAGATTAGACATGAAGAATATAATTAAACACATATCCATATATTCACATAAGCACATAAAAAGAACCGTTGAAGCATACAATGTCATTCTAAGGTCAAGGCTTAGGTGTCCAAAGGTACCATATCTAAGAAACGATGCACGAATCAATCACTCAACGTGTTGACCCGTGACATAGTTCCACCAACATTTTGTTGGCAATATGGGTGGGATGATTGTTATTGATTTCGGGATAGAAGACTAGTGTTGGCGACCCCTAGTCAAAGAGCCAATCCCCCAATGGTTAAAGTGTGCTATGATTATGCATCATGCAATGTTGTTTGTTTGGCTTTTACTTTTGTGAAAAAGGAAGATATTATGCGTTCAAGTCTCGCTCTATAACTAGAGATTATCCAAGTTAGTCATCGTTAAAACCCATAGGTAACCTAGTGTTGGAAACCTTGGACCATAACTATGAACTAATCTTGTAAAATCATAGGACTTTACACTTTTTAGGGTGTTTTAGGATATGAATTCCTAACTTTTTGGGAGAACTTTGAATTAGAGTTGATCCTATCATTATGCTTTTTTGTAAGAAACTAGTAAGGAGTCGCTAATGAACTTTAGGAAAACTCGTCAACCTTGTTCATGCCTTTCTCCCAAGTAGGGTTCAAGGGATATTTAGCATGAATCATAAGTTTACCCCATGCCCAAATTGGTCTACTTATACCAGAAATGAGTTCGGGAGCGAGGGTACTAAAATAACGTTCCTTTTAAGGAGGAATCGCTATTCTAGCCCTAGTACGACCTCTACTAGCTCTTCCTTTTTCACAATTTCATCACCAAATAATATATGCAACATGGCTCATAATAACTAAGTTAGTTGATTTTATTTACAAGAATTAATCATGTAGGAATTACATTGCGAAAACCGTTATTCTTTTGTTATTCAAATTCGTGAAAATAACAAGAAATAAACAATATTCGCCTTGACTTAGGTGATAAAACAACAATTAATTATTCAATTCTAATCTTTGATTAACAAAAGAATACTTATGTGAAATAATTAATTAAAAGTTTGTTTAAACTGATCAAACAACACTAATTAATCAATTAAAGTTATTTAAGCAATAAAAGAAAAAGTGATTAATCTAAGTGCTCAGGAAACTAACCTTTCTTTTTTATGCTAAATCTCCGTTTAATACGTTTATGGACTTTCTTTCTTCTTCTTACCTCTAAGGAATTCAATGGATTCAATTAGGTTTGAAGAGTATTTTTTAAGAAAGGTGAAAAGTAGTATGATAGTAAGAGAAATTGAGAGATTAGGGATTCACGAATGCTAGGGTTTAGAATTCTGATTTTTTCTAGTCCCCTTCGGGTTAAACGAATACCCCTATTTATAGGCATAGGAATCTAGGTTTAGGATTTTAGATCCGCGGCGTCAGGTGGCGCGCGCAAGTCTTGGAGTCGCGCTGGAGTGCCACGCACTTCTCTTTGACAGTTGCGCGCGGTGTGGTTTGCCTTATACGAAAATGCGCTTTTAAAACTTGTATAATTTTTTATTACGACGTTGGATTAAGGCGTGTGAGATATCATTGGAAAGATCTTAATGTCTCCTTTGCAATTACGTTAGAATTAGGTTAAAATCCTATATGGATCAAAAAATATGGCCGTTGGAGTGCAAGGGTGTCGGTTTTAGGGCCCAATTTAGTGTTTTGATCATAACCTCTTCGTTTTAACTCGAAATTGGGCTTATAATATACCGTTGGAAAGCTCTTTGAAAGGGCTATCCATCTGTATAGGATTTTCATGGAAATTTGATGGTTGGTTTATCTGATTGGTCAGTTTTTAATAATGTAAGATCCGTTGGATCTAATCATTGCATTTGACGCATTTGGGTCCGTTATTAATCAAGTTTAAACATGTATGAGCACGTTTTAGGCCTAATTAGTAATCGAAAAAGAATCTAAGATAACTTTGTCTCAAATATGGATTTTAACTTACTTCAAAATGCATTTCATAGTCCATAAACACTTCAACTTTGATCTAGCATGAAGAACGGGTTTTTGTAACATCATCGCACTTCTTGTCCGGACAGGAGGCCACTATGAGGAGGGTGTGCCCATCGTAGGGAATCCTTTCCCTTTATACCTATGGCCCTTTAAAAGCCTAGAACTTTACACTTTTTAGGGTATATTAGGATTTGAATTCCTGACTATTTGGGGGACCTTGAATTAGAATTGATCCAATCATTACGCTTTTTGTAAGAAATTAGTAAGGAGTTGCCAATGAGTTTTAGGAAAACTCATAAACCTCGTTCATGACTTTCTCCCAAGTAGAGTTCAAGGGATATTTAGCACAAATAATAAACTTACCCATGCCCAAATTGGTCTACTTGTACCAGAAATGAGTTCAGGAGCGAGGGTACTAAAATAACGTTCCTTTTAGGGAGGAATGTAATTCGTACGTGATTCCCCCCCTAAAGGGAATGTTATTTTAGTACCCTCGCTTCCAAACTCATTTCTGGTACAAGTAGACCAATTTGGCAATGAGTAAACTTACGATTCGTGCTAAATATCCCTTGAACTCTACTTGGGAGAAAGGCATGAATGAGGTTTATGAGTTTTCCTAAAAATCATTGGCGACTCCTTACTAGTTTCTTACAAAAAAGCATAGTGATAGGATCAACTCTGATTCAAGGTCCTCCAAATAGTCAGGAATTTAAATACTAATACACCCAACAAGTGTAAAGTCCTAGGCTTTTAAAGGGTCATGGGCATATAAGGAGAAGGATCCCTTACGATGGGCACACCCTCCCTATAGTGGCGACTCCACTAGGGACTTAGAGGTTACAAGATTAGTTTTTAGTTATGGTCCAAGGTTTCCAACACTAGGTTGCTTATGGATTGTAACGTGAATTAATTTGGATAATCTCTAGTTAGAGAGTGAGCCTTGAATGTATAATATCTTCCTTTTTCACAAAATTAGCCAAACAAGCAACATTGCATCATGCATAATCATAGCACACTATAACCCATGGGGATTGGCTTATTGATTAGGGGTTGCCAACACTAGGCTTCTATCCCGAAATCAGTAACAATCATCCCACCCATATCATCAACAAAATGTTGGGAGGACTATGTCATGAGTCAACACGTTGAGTGATTGATTTGTGCATTGTTTCTTAAGATATGGTACCTTTGGACACCTAAGCTTTTGACCAATAGAAAGGAATTATGTGGATCTTTGCTTACGGTATGCTTACGTGATTACATGACTATTTACGACGTGTTTTAGGATAGCTTTTTAGTTTTGGTTTACGTTCCCAATTACGAAGTTGTCCTTCATAATTTTGAGTCACATTCGAAGGGTATCATAAAAAATCAAAAGTCGTAAAAAAAATAGACACAAAGAAAAAATAGAAAAAATTGTTCGAAAAAAAAAATCGCACGAACAGGTGGCGCGCACAACTTATTAAGTTGCGTGACCACTCCCAGCGCAAGAGCTAGGACTACGCGTACATCCGCGCGCAACCTATTTCCTTGCGCACGCCTCATGCTGTCAAGTCATTTTGATTCTCTAAAGAATGATTGGCTTGTACAAACAATATCATTATTAATGAATTTTTTAAAGGTGATGCTTTCCATTCGAATGTATCTTGCGTCTTTCTTTTTCTCTTTTTTTTTTTAAAAAAAAATAAAAAGCGTATCACATAATTTTTCATACTTCCTTTAACGCCGGTTTCCAAGCTTGGGAACGAAGACTCCCGGGCGCTCGCATTCTACGTTTACCTTCAAACAATTCAGCCCTTTCAAACCATCTTCCTTCGACAACTCACTCTAATCCAACAACGATGTCAACCATAAAGAAACTCCAAGAGGAGATTGCTCGCTTAAGAGAGGAAAGGGCTCAAGAGGCGGAAGAAAGAAGAATTAAGAAACTCGAAAAAATTGAAAAGAAAAATGCCTAAGCTTTGGCTTTGCAACAAAAGATGGATGAATTATCCATAAGAGAGAAGTTTTTAGATAAGCTTATTCTTCGTTCCACAATGGGGAATAAATACTTTGACGCAAAAAAGTTTGCTCCTCCTACAGGACTTACTTTACAAAAAAACTTCGTAGCTACGGACTTGCCAATATTAAAGGTGACCAATAATCCAAAAAATCATCTAATGATTTTACTAGCACCATGGCTTTAAAGGGAGTTGATCCTAAGCTTTATGCTTTGATTTTCCCTTTATCTCTAGACCCAGCCGCAAGAGAGTGGTACTATGGGCTAGATGCTAAGTTCAAAACCTCATTAGAAGATGTTGTCTCGGCTTTCATCACGCAATATGAGAGTAACGTACAGTTCAATTCAACTTTGCGTGAACTTGAAATGCTTAAGCAAGGGGACAACGAAGGTTTCCTTGCTTTCTATGGTAAATGGCGAGAAAAGGCAGCCCATCTTGCCCAAAGGCCACCAGAACTCGAGATAGTACAAAAATTCATTGACAATTGTCATGAAAAATACAACAAGCATCTACGCTACCTTGGTTTAGACACTTTTCAAAAGGTCTATTATGTGGCTACTAGGATTGAAGATGATCTTGCTAAAGAAAAGGCAAACAAGCCTCATCATCATCAAACTAAGAATAACTACAAAAAGGGAAATGATAACACTTCATCCTCTATTGGTGTATTTGCGACTTCCACGTAGTATAATGGCACAATGCAATATAATGATCCACTTAAAAAAGTGGTCAAGAGAAAGAAAATTTACGCAATTCCCTGTGAGCTATAAAGAGTTGCTAGAAAAACTAAATGAAAAAGGATTGCTCGCACCAACAGGGCCAACGCCAATCACTCCTCCAGAAAAAAGAAACTCTCAATGGGATGACAATGCCTATTGTGCTTATCGTAGAGGTGTTGGACACGATACTAAACAATTCTTTGTCCTAAAGCACAAAATTAAAGACCTAGTAGACGATGGGAGAATTCCCACGCCTAAACCCAACAACAATATATCCCAATTGGGAACATTTCACATTAATGAGGATCATATGGGAAGTGATACATTCAATCCTTTGGATTATATCACTCTCATAGGGAAGCCTCTAACCACAACACTCGTAGGGGCAACTAATGAAGTGTGTGAGTTATGGGACGACGACTTCCAAGACTTATATGTCTCTAAGTATGCCGCCGTCCCACCTCCACCTTGTCTCCAAAACGAAACAAGTGGAATGTTTGATTAGGATCATTTGTTGGAGAAATCACAAGACTTATCAAATCTCTCCTTAGATGAGTAATGGCATCAAGAACAACTCATTGAACATCTTAAAATAGAGGCACAATCAAAGCCTCTAGAAGAAAGTTGGTTCACGAGTCCCACAACTAACCCAAACGAGATAGATCGGACGTGGGGAAAACTATGTCGTTGAACTAATCCTCCCTACGGTCAAACAAATTTATAATCACTCAACTACTTAAATACAAGTATAGAGGTAAGTCAAGGGTCGAACCACTAGGAACGGTTATGTTCAAGTATTTCTAATTAACGCCTAAGCTAGGTCGAAGTCTAAAGTGAAAGGTAACATTATTCTACTTCCTAAATCAAGAACCAAACAAATGAAACACTAGGGAGTGGGGATCAACATGCATTCATGATAATCAAGCTAATTAGGGAGTCAAGCAATCCAAGCAATGCAAAGACAAATAGTAGGAGCAATTAGGGGCATTCAACTAATCATCCTCACACTCTCTAACATAGATTTCTCTAGTGCTAAACAATATGAAGAAACATAATCAAATGCTCAACTAATTATGATCAAACCGATATCAAGTGGTCATGTCAATCAATTCAATCATGCAATCAATGCTAGCAATCATGGTTAGCTACTCCAATCAAAATTATGCAACTTGCAAACCTCTATGAATCAATTTAATCACAACAAAAGAACTACTCAAATTCCCAAATCAACCTCAATCCATCAACCACACATGTTTACCCACACCCTAGCAAGTAAACTACTCAAGAAACATCATCATCAAATCTACTATCAACTATAGAGAACAAGAATCAACAAAATATCAAGAACAATTACTCTAATCAAACATCAAATATCAAAATCAAACCAAACAAACATCAAATTAAACAAAGCAATTGAATGAGATAGAGTTTAGAAATTCTCATTGATAATTAGGAAGATCTCCAACACAATTGTCACACTTGCATCTTCAATCCCTCAATCACCATTGAAATTCTTCACTTTCTCTCTCTAAAACTACTCCTAAACTACCCTAATCTAGAGAGAGAAGCTCTCAACCTAAGAGAGAGAAAACTATTCTAAAACTAAAGAATTACATGAATGAAGAATAAAGGAAACCAAAAACTATATAAACAAAAGGAGAAAAGAAGCTTAAAAATCGTAAAAGACCCGGAAACCCGCGCCCGCGGAGAAATCGGCCGCGCCCGCGGAAGGGAACGGACACCCCGATAGCCGCGCCCGCGGCCCAAGCCCGCGCCCTCAGGGAGCTCTCGGGACAACCGCGGGTGCTTATTGCCCAAATACGGCAGTTTTGGAGCAGCAGCAACCTCGCGCCCGCGGGTACTGTAGCCCGCGCCCGCGGAAGTTTTCCTGGGCCAAATTCAGAAGGTTGTAACTTCCGATCTAAGAATCGTATGAAGGCCTGCGACCTATCATTGGAAAGCTCTTCAAGTCTTGTTTCCAACCCAACTTGAATCACCCTAATCCGATCTGTAGAACTTGAGATATGACTAAAACAATGCACAAAGGTCCTATTTGATACTTTGCAATCCTTCGTTTTCCTTTGTTTCAAACTCAAATTCAATTCCGAAAAGTGCATATTGATCCTAGTGGGTGCTATTTTTAATTCCCATGCATATAGCCCGCGACGTACCTACAAAACAAGACAAAGAAACGGAGAAGCAAGAGAAATAGCCGAGAAATGAATAAAATGATAAGAAAACCATTAAAAGCATGCATTTCTCTAAACTAACACAAAAACACGCGAATCGAGCATTATTCTCTAAAAACACGACATAAAAGACTACAAAGGAGCATAGAAATATAAAGAAAACATAGCCTAAAGGTGCCATAAATGGCACGGATCAAGATCATCTAACTCGTTCTGGGCGAGTTTATCAAAAACAACCAAATGGATCTTTAACTAATCAAAATCAAATTCAAAATCCACTACCACCTCCACCTGAGGTAGAAGATCCATTGGTCAAAGAACTTCGCCAATCTAAGGCGAATGTTAGCATTTGGGAACTCCTAAGTACTTCTAAAAAACATAGGAATTCTCTTATGAATGCTCTAACAATTTTGTCGGTAAGTACGGAGAAAACTCCATAGGATCTTGCCAACTTGCTTACTAGTGAAAATTCCGACAAATCAATCACTTTTACTAATGATGATTTGCCTTCAAAAGACACTACCCACAACAATGCATTATATCTAACTTTGGGGTGCAAGGGATACAACATCCCTCTTACTTTAGTGGATAATGGGTCTGCCGTGAACGTATACCCATTACGAACTGTGAAATATTTAGGCCTTAATCTAGAAAAAGATTTTCATTCGACAACACAAAGCATTGGGGCCTATGACAATTCAAGGAGATCCGTGTGTGGAATTGTCAAGCTACTAATTACCACAGGCCCAATACAAAAGATGGTTGAATTCCATGTCATGGACATTAAACCTACATTCAACCTTTTTCTTGGACGTCCTTGGATACATGAGCTTGGAGCAATACCATTTTTGCTCCACCAAATGATTAGGTTGAACTATCAAGGTCTTCCTATGACTATACATGCTTCTCCTCTTAAAAAAGCAATAAATGATCAATCCCTTTTAGAATTAAACCATGACTATAACGAAGAGGATATGTGGGGATTCACCACGGAGGCAATTTGCACACTAGAAATGGAGGGAAGCCTTGAAGAACCATTCAAGCTTGACCATATTCCACCCCAATAGTAAACACCATCTTATTTTAAGAGTAGTTACTTTCCTAGGATGCCTTTGGTAATAGGAATAAAGCAATCTCTTTTACATCCTATCCCAAAGAAAAGCTTTTCTTTTAGATTAGGATATAAGCCAACCAAAGAAGAACTCAAGTCTCACGATTCTAAGATCAAAGCACGTAGGGTAAATAATAAGACAGGAATAATCTCTTTACTCCTATCCGACAATCAAATCCTAAACTGACAATTCGTTAGGGAGGAAGAAGATTACACATGCTATAAATTTCCAGAACCACTAGTTCTAGAAGGTATCAAGAAGCCTGGATTCGAAATATTCCCCGATTGCTACTTCTTGAATGACGATTTCGAAATCGTCTAATCAAAACACCCAACTCCAGGGTGCTATGATAGGCAAGCATTTAATTTGCTATTTGGACTAGAGTAAAACCATGTTGCTATAATGACTAATCAAAATGCTATCCAAGATGAAGCTTTCAACCCAACCTCATTGATCTCCCCTTCCAGCAAAACTTTTGAGCATGGATGGAAGAAGACTTTCAAGTGGATTAACCATAGAGGTGACAAGCTAAAGATCACCACAGGTGAAGGAGAAATGCTTGAAGAATCCGACGATGAGTCTAGCTTAGGCTTTAAGGAAGATGAAAATTTAGGCCTTGTGGCCATTACTAAGTCTTTATTTTCTAGTTCTAAGGATGAGGATCCCGAAAAGGATTCTCCTCTCGACACTACAACAAAATCTGGAAAAAGGACCCCTCATAAAAGACCCGTCATCTTAATAATAGGTTTGTTTGATGTAGGAGATCTAATATTAGTGATAACGGGTCTCTTAAGTGTGATAGGTCCCACCAATTTAATTAGAAGAGAGATATGAAACCCGTTGTGAAACCTAACGGGTCTCTAAAATACAGTAGGGCCCACTAATTTTGGGATGGAAAAAATAATAGAAGTCTAGGAGACCCGTTGTAAGACTGAACGGGTTTCTTACCTTCTTAATTTTCTTATATCATACCTTATAAAGCCACTTTTATTCTAAAGCCCATTTCATTCTTACCTTCTTAGTTATCAACGCCCCTTGGATATTACCTTCATAATTCATTCTTATACCAACGCCAAGTCGCCAATATCCAATTTTTACCTTCTAGTTATCAACGCCCCTTTCATTCTAAATCCCATTTATTAAAAATATCTTTATTATTCTATCTTCATCTACCTAAATTTGTAAATACTTAAGGAATTTGAGCATACTTTAATGGTGACGGAAGAAGATCCAATTGAACAAGCAGTAATTGAGAGAAGAGAGATATTGAGAGCTCTTAAAACAGCTTAAGAGCTTTTTAAACCCAAGATGGAGATTCGTCACAACCCAGAAACAACTCCAAGGATGGAGATGCCGGTAACAACGAAAACATGTTTTGATTCTATTTGTACTCTCAAATTTTTTTATTTAGATTGATTATAATCCTTTTGTTGGATCTATTGAAAGATTATGTGATTGGGTAATTCGCACCCTAATAATTTAGATCCGAAGTATTTTGAGTTAAGGTCCAAAGATCTGTGAAAGGGACGAAAGTGAGGGCAAAAGCAGAAGTTTCGGCTTTACCAAATGAGTATTCGAGATCTACTAATGTTTCACCATGATTCAAGTATTATTGGTTTTTTTTTTCAAAATTAATTGCTAAATTGTTCAATTCATTGAGATTCATATCGTTTTTATAATTTTAATTGCAATTGTTTTGTTTGAGTAAAATTTTAGATTTGGCTTTCAATTGTTGGTGTTCTGATCTTAATCTGTTTTTTTTTTTTTTATTATTTTTTTTTTATTTTTTAAGTTTGAATGTTAACTTGATTATTGCTCTTCATTTTACTAAATCTTGACTTGTTTATTGGCTCTTAATTTAGCAAGATATATGTTAATTTCATATAACTACATAACATTTTGCATAATTGTTCCTAATATAGTTATATTATTGGGCATAATTATTCCTAATATTATTTATATCATTGGACAGATTATGCTATTGATAATCATGGAAGGAATACGGAGTACAAGATGGAAGAAATACGAAGTACAAGATACACTATTAATGTATGCATGGTCGTATGGAGTACATACTTGTAAATTATTCAATAAGCTACCACGCAATTGTAAATAATTATTTTGTAAATTTCAATAATTAATATATGTCGGTTTGTTTAATTACATATTCAAAGTTTGCATTTTCAATATTCCGCCAATTCAATAAAGTAATGACATTCAAATTTCAAAATAGTACGTATAATAAAAAATCATCAGAATTTTTATTTATTTTTTTTTTAAAAAAAAAGAAGAAACAGACCAGTTATGTAGCATATGGGCTCTGTTTGATACCCCACTGAAAAGACCTGTTATGCTAAATAACGGGTCTCTTATCCTTCTAAATAATTTTTCAAAGTACTAGTCTGACAAACCTAACTTCTTAATTAACGGGTCTGTTATGTTTTTAAAACAGACCCCCCCAAAGAGGCGGTTTGTTTATCTGACAGACCCCTTAGCTAGAGACCCGTTGCTTCGCGGTTTGTAAAGCATTTTTCAACGGGTCTCTTTGCTACTTTTTGTAGTAGTGCGATGTACTTTCTTTTGATTTCAATAATATGAGCACTATTTCCTAGTATATGCCTTTTCTTGAATCTTTTGGATGCTATAATAATCAAATAACGAAGATAATAACATGGCAAAATTGGCCTCAACAACACGAACTTTTAACAAGGTGCATGTAGCAGCATGAATTTTGATATTAGCCGTAACAGTACCAACTTCTTCATTGGGTGCATAAAACATTAGAAACCTAGGACCAGAAATTTTATCGAATACGTGGAATCTTTAATATTTTATTAACTTTTTGCAAATTTTGATATCATACTTAATCTTCAAAGTTCAAATTGACCCAAAACCCTAACCGAGACATTTTTTATAGCACGGAAATCGATGTTTTTTATAATATTTTTTTAATAAATTTGATCTCAAAATCGACTAAATTGACCTTTAAAACCTCGTTTGATAATTTTTTTTCCGCATACAAATTGAGGCACGCAATACCAAACGATTTTTTAAGATAATAAAATGTTATATACCATGTCTTCAGTAAAATTTTTGGTATCGGGCTTCATTTATGATATTTTGTGCACCTAATGAAGAAGTTTGTGTTGTTATAGCTACTAGTCAAAGTTCATGCTGCTACTTGCGCCTTGTTAAAAGTTCATGTTGTTGAGGCCAATTTCGCCTAATAACATTAATAAACTAGTTGAATTAATGAATGAACGAGAACAAAAAAATCCTGTAATTGAAGAAACTGAAACAGTCAATATAGGAACTAATGTGAGAAAGAAGTCAAAATTGGCTTAACATTAAATCTGGAAGAGCAATCGGCCCTCAAATTGACGCATAAAGAATTTGAAGACGTGTTTGCTTGGTCATACAAGGACATGCCTGGAATACATAGGGAAATCACAGAACACACCATTCCCTTGAGCCCTACCTCTTAACCAGTAAAACAAAAACTTTGACGAATGAAACCTGACGTCGCTTTGAAAATAAAACAAGAGGTACAAAACAATTACATGCTGGCTTCATTCGCGTATGTAATTACCCAAAATGGGTAGCAAACATCGTTCCAATCCCTAAAAAAGATGGATGAGTTCGCATGTGTGTCAAATTTAGTGAATTCAACAAGGCTAGCCCTAAAGATGATTTTCCCCTACCTCATATTGACATATTGGTAGATAACACGGCTGAACATGCGATGTTATCCTTTATGGATGGATACGCAGGTTACAACCAAATTCTAATGGCAAAAGAAGACGAAGAAAAAACATGCTTTATTACTCCTTAGGGTACGTAATGCTATATAGTCATGTCATTTGGTCTAAAAAATGCAGGAGCTACGTATCAAAGAACGGATATGACTCTCTTGCATGATATGATGCATAAAGAAATAGAAGTATATGTGGATGACATGATTGTCAAGTCTAAAGATAGAATAGGACACATAAAAGCTTTACGCAAATTCTTCACTCGCATAAAAGAATATAAAATGTGATTGAATCCAAAAAAATGCGCCCTCGGAGTGACTTGCGACAAGTTACTCGGATACGTAGTAAGCATACGTTGTATTGAGATCGATCCTTCCAAAATAAAGGCAATTGTTGATATGCCTCCCCCTCGAATGGAAAAAGAAATTAGGGGGTTACTTGGCAAACTACAGTACATTAGTCAATTCATCAATAAGTTGACAATGACTTGTCAGCCAATATTCAAAAAAACTAAAAAAAGAAGAAAGAAATGAATGGGACGATCAATGCCAAGAGGCCTTTGAGAAAGTTAAAGAATATCTCAAAAGTCCACCAGTTTTAGCACCACTAGTACCCAAACTACCTCTTAGGCTATACATTACCATTATAGATACAACCACAGGAGCCATGTTAGCACAAGAGGTAGGAAAAGTAGAGCGTGCAATATACTATATAATTAAAAACTTCATTCAATATGAAACAAAGTATAGCCCCTTGGAAAAAACAAATTTAGCATTAGTGTGGGAAACCAAAAAACTACGACATTATATGCTACCCCACACCACTCATGTGATTTCACAACATAATCCAATAAAGTATTTGTTTGAACAACCACCCATACAAGGAGGAATATCCAAATGGTTGGTAATGTTTGCAGAATTTGAACTAAAATATATTCCTGAAAATCAATAAAAGGAAAAGTAATATCCGATTTTCTAGCTTAACATCCTATTCAAACAAGTCATGCAGAAACTACTCAACTTCTCAAGACACAAGATGACAAGTGGGTAATGTACTTCGACGGTGCGTCCAATAAAAAAGGATGTGGTCTAGGAGTGTTACTCATAAGTTCAGAGGGAGCACATACTCCAATCTCAGCCAAACTAGACTTTGAGGCTACTAATAATGTCGCGGAATGTGAAACGTGCATTATTGGATTAGAAGCAGCAGCTAGAATAGGTGTGCAAAAACTAGAGTTATATAGAGATTCAAGTTTGATAATAAATCATATACTTAAAAAATGGAAAATTAAAAACTCCACAATGATATTATACCTAGCACACCTAGAGCAACTCATCGAGCACTTTGATTATGTTGACTTCAAATACCTCCCAAGGGATGAGAATCAATTTACTGATGCGCTAGCAAAATTAGCCTCAATGATCAACATTCTAGATCACTTAAATATAATGCCATTATACGTGTTGATAAAATAAATGAACCAGCTTATTGCAACGTAATAGAGGAGATAAATGACATCGAAAAAGACAATCGTTGGTATGATCATATCCTCTAATATATTAATCATGGCACATATCCTGCAAATACTTCATCAAAAGACCAACGATCTTTGAGAACGCTTGTAGCCCAATATGGTTTAGTAAATGGTCAATTATGCAAAAAACGATGACCCAATGGTCAAAGCTTATTGTGTATAGACCAACCCGAATCCTCTCACGTTTGTGGACTTCACATGAATGGAGAATTTCTTGAAAAAATAATCTCACGACAAGGGTACTTTTGGTCCATAATGAAACATGATTGCATACATGTCAAAAAATGTCCAGAGTGCCAAATGTTCGCTAATTTATAACACCTCCCACCATCCGATCTATATAACCTCACTTCCCCTTGGCCCTTTTCAACTTTGGGAATTGACATAATTAGTAAAGTTTCTCCAACAGGAGTAGGAGGACACGAGTACCTACTAGTAGCCATTGATTACTTTACTAAGTGGATCGAGGCCGCTTCTTACGTTAACATCACTTCTAAACTTGTTGCAAAGTTTCTCGAACGAAACATATTTTGTAGATATGGAGTTCCACATGAACTAATTAGTGACCAGGGGTCTCAATTCAAAGCGGAAGTTGAGACCCTCTTAGCTCGTTATAAAGTAAAACATCATCATTAGACCCCAAATGAATGGAGCTGCAGAATCGGCGAATAAAAATATAACAGTCATCATTAAGAAAATGGCAGAAAATTATGAAGACTGGCCGAACAAACTACACTTTGCCCTATGGGGTTATAGAACATCCATACGAACATCAATAGGAGTAACTCCATACTCCTTAGTTTTCGGCATGGACGCAATTCAACCAGTTGAACTAGAAATACCATCCCTACGCATCGTACTCGAAAGTAAGCTATCAGAGGGTGAATGGGTACGAGCAAGGTATGAAGAACTTTTATTCCTCGATGAACAACGATTAAAAGCTTTGCATCATCTACAAGTCTACTAACTACGCAACGCGCGACACTTTAACAAACAGGTACAACCCCGTAATATTAAAGAAGGTGACTTTGTACTAAAAGAGGTTAGGGGTCCACCAACCGATCCCAGAGGGAAATTCAAACCTAATTGGATAGGACAATACTGTGTAATTGAAATTCTATCAGGAGGAGCCGTTCGACTAATGGATATTGGTGGCGATGAAATCCATCAACTAATAAACATTGATCGACTCAAAAAGTATTACATATAAAAATCAGGATAAACTCGTTAATTCATAATTACCAATCATGTTTCTTAGCATTCAAATAAAGATTCTAAGTATTATGCACTTTACCGAATCACACGGTAAATCACATAACAGTTGGGGGTAATAAAAAAATATATACCATTCAAAGTGTTCAGATTTTTTTGAACTTTACGAAAAAACTCTTCCCACTTGGGGGGTAATAATGATTAAAAAACACTCGTAGCATAGTTGTCGCGCGCGGATGTTACGCGCAACAGAATAAGTTGCGCGCGACCGGCATACGCAACCTTGGACGTTGCGCGCGCCACCTAATAACGAACTACGAACCTAGGTGTAGACACCCAAATGTGTCTCCCCAAAACCAAACCCAGTGATGAATACTTTTCACGTCATTTGATTATCAAACGAAGTGAAAATAAGAAAAGTCTAGTGGTGCGGTTGTTTTTATTAAAACATCTCTCTTTCTGTTTTTGAAAATGTGCTCTATTTATGAAAATAGCCAATCCAATTTAGTTTGGTCCATGATGAGGGTCCAATAATAGTGTGGTTGGGTCGGGGTTGAAAAGAGCTTTCTAACGATATATTATAAGCCCAATTCCGATAAATAACGAGGAAGTTATGGCCAAAATACTAAATTGGGCCCAAACTGGATTTTACCTACGGCCCAATGATCATGTGGAGGGTTCAAAGGTTAATCCCATTCCTAAACTAATTAGGATTTAATTAGAAGCTTCTATAGTTTCTAAAAGATATTAATTATCCTTTTTGAAAAGATAAGATCAAAGAATTCGAAATTGAATAAAACTTCTCTTTTTGAGAGTCCTTGTTCTGTGCGAAATGGAATTTGTTCAAATATTATTTTCGTGCCTCATAATATTTATCCAAATATTATATGGTTAGATAGATCTTGAAATTATATTTCCAGTATATATTATAATATTAATTCCAAGCTATAAAGAAAAAGATATGATAAAATACGAAACTCTATCCAAAACTGACACTCTTCCACTATTTCAGCCATATCTTTTTATCTACAAAACATTTTGATCTGATTCTAATTGCGTTGGAAATTAGACTTCATGATCTTTTCAAAGATATATTATATGACTTATTTGGACTTATGGATCAAAGGATATGATAAAAACAAAATTCGTAAAAAACTGTCCCAGCGCCAGATGACAGAACCAATTTTATTCTGATTCGAATTCTTTCTCTTTCTATCGGTTTTCGGACTGTTTTTTTATAAATAGGGTCCTAGACTTCCATTTTCAAATCACCCAGAATTCTCTAATTCTCTCTATTCTCTCTCTTAAGCAATAGCTTATTCTTTCTCTCTCTAGCGTTCTAAACTAGCTTTTTCACAAACACCATACCGCATACATTAGTTCTAGACACACCTAGCAAGTTCGAAGTTTCCCTCGCCTTAGATGTGAAAGGTTGATAATTTCTGAGGGTTTGGTCCCAAATCTCTATTGCAATTATTTAATTTAATTGTTTGATTTATTATTTTCCTTGAAGTTACTAACGCGTGTATTTTGTTATTAGAAAGAGATACGAGGCATCCAAGTAAGTAACTTAATTATTATTATTTTGTCATAGAAATCATGCTTTAATTATTTTAATTCCAAGTATCATGTTAGGATGTTTTTATTGCTTCCTAGTATCATGTTTAGGGTAATAACTAAGATTTCTAATATTATGCTTAGGTTGCTTCCTATTCTTACAAATATCATGTTAGTATCATATTAGGGTTAAAGATTTGATCTTTAATGTTTAGTGACATGCTAGGATTTGTTATTAATCTTGTTAGTATCATGCCTAGGATCTAGCTAATATTATTATGCTTTGATGAGATTGAGAATATTATGATGATAATGATGATTATTTATTGTTGCTTGATATATATTATTGTTATTGCTTGATCACGCCTTTTATGCATGTTTAAAGAGAATTTGTACTTGTAATCACGCTTAATAAGATAATTAATAATCTTGTTTAGGCTAATATGATTATAATTCAAGTGATCGCCAATAATAGGTTTTCTTGTGCATTAATATTCAACCAACATAGATTAAACAGGTTTAGGGTTAATCTATTGATTGTATGTTAGTCAAAAAGCGCACATGAATATGAAAAGAATAAATTAGAGGCCTATTATTAGGGCAGGTTCAATCTCTTTTAGGTTGGATTTGTACCTTCATCCCCGAATATCCAGTCATGGTTCCAGATCACTATGGAGTTAGCGATCTCATGGATCGTGAAGGGGTGTAACCTTCACCCTGTGAACGGTTAACAAGTTCCTAAAACTTGTTGGCGATTTTTTTGTTCTAGCTTCCTTCCCTTTGGACGCCACCATACTTAAGTGTATGATCACATTGGGGCGCAAGTGTGGGATGCTTAAAATATTCCCTACAGTTTTTTGGCGACTCTGCTGGGGAGGATTTCTATTTTAATTCCTAAAATTTATTTTGGCAATAATTTAGAATGAGTGGATGAGACTCGAAAAGTTCTAAGTATTTCATGTGCATAATTTTAATTAACATTATTGGCATAAGCATAAAAAAGGTCCGCATTGGAAAGACCATCCGTAATGCGTCAAAAACATAGGATTTTTATGTGTTGGAAGTTAGGGAAATATCTTTCACAACTAAAATCAAAATAACGCTGTGAAAAAACTGGAAAATTCAAAAACATAAAGCTGCTGAGGAATGTAGGAACTAGCTCTGAGAAAACAGTGCCATCACCAAGCAATGGCTCTTTCGCCTAGCGACAGTGCCATAGTTTGGCAACAGGCATTGTTGCCTCGCGCTGAGTTCTTCCAATACCGAGCCAGAAATCTACCTTCTTGTTTCGACTAGTTCTAGTACTATTTGCTCGGTTTTACTTCCTGATTGAGTTTTTCCCTTTTTTCTGAACCCATATGTGTTCTACATATGGCCATAACCCTCTGGGAATCACGCTCCATCTACCCAATCGAACGCCCCTAGCAACGAAGGGTACATCCGATTTTGTTGAATTCACCAAACCGTGGAAGCGAGTTTAACTCGCGGGGTCCCATCCACTCGCGCCAACCCTTCCAAAGGTAAGGCTTCCGCACGGTGCATCCGGACTCATAACCATGGACCCTCTTTAACTAACCCATATCCTTGAACTTTAGAGAACTAGAGCCATGGTTAGGTTGCAAACTCATTGTATCATATTGTGACTATTTGACTAGTTGTGCATTCTTTGCTTGTGCATAACCTATATGTGTTTTCACTAACCGTTTGTTTGACTTGTGAATGAGTCTAAATAAACTAATTAATGACTAAAAGACTTTGCTTAATTAATTAATTAATTATTACAAATGATTAAAGTCTAAATAAATTGATCGAACTTGACTTATTACGACTTTAGGCTTGTCCCTTAAGAGTAAAATACTGGAAACAGTCCCAGACCATTGTTCCAGCAATGGCGCAAAAGTTTAGGCTGTAGCGCCAGGCGACAATGTTGTCGTCTTGCGCTGGTCTTTAGCGTGTGGCGACAGTCCTTGATTTTGCTCGAGTCTTCACGACGAGTCTAATTAATCAGTTTGTTGAATCGATTTAACCAGTTTATTAATGACAGTAGCCATGTTTAGTCCTTAATCGAGTCTAGTCACATAGTCTAGTCACATGGTCATGACACGAGTCAAAGCATGTCACCTACACTCACAGGTATTCACACACTTTGTACATATGTCACCCTAACCATGTCTTAGGTTCATGCATGAGTCGTCCTTTCCGTCATTTGAGTTGGGGGCCTATTCTATTCCTAATTCTTCCATAAATCTCCATCTATATCATTTTTTCACTCTCTACATGCTTTCTCCATACATATCATCCCCCATTCCATTCTTATTCCCTTCCATGTTCTCTTCCCATCTATTGCATGTTGAATAGAGCTTGAATCAAATAATTAACAATAAGTATCCCCGATTTCCCTTTCCACATCACTTGGTCAAGGAGAGAAGGGAGATTAATCAAGGACAAACCAATCAGTCGAAAAAGAAAAGCTAAGAAGTTAATGGCGTCTCAGGAAGAAGTCAACGAACTTAGGAAGGACGTGGCTAACATGACTAAATTGATGAAGGCTATGGCCCTTCAAATTAATGACCTTGTGAAGCAACAAAAAATGGAGCTCATGTAAGGAAGCCTAAGCAAACTCTCCAATGACTATAGATTCCAGGGCATTAGCTCACAAGGGGTCTCAGTGGACAAGAAACTTCTTCCACAGAAGTTCAATGCCAATGACATCCCTAAGTTTAAACCAACTGACAATCCTTATTTCCACTTAAAGGCTTTTGAAACTATAATGAACATTAAGGGGATTGATAGGAATATTTTTCACTCTTTGTTCTCACTATCTCTAGAAACCGTTTTCAACAATGGTTCTTTTCCCTTGACAAAGAGAAGACCTCTACTTGGGATGGAATAATAAACGCTTTCATTGATAGATATAAGTGCAACATCCAAGTTGAAACTGACCATAGACAACTTGAGATGCTAAAGCAAAAGGAAAACGAAGGGTTCACCTCTTTCTTCAACAAATGGAAGGAAACTTCCACTAATATGGTTGAAGTTCCTAGTGAAAAAGAGTCTGTAAGGATGTTCATCAAGAACCTTCAAGAAAAGTATTCAAAGCACTTGAAATATCAACATAATTTGAATACTTTCAAGGCTGTCTATGATAAAGGCATTGACATTGAAGACGATCTTTTGAAAGTAGATAGTGCGAAAGGAAAGAAGAACGACCATCATTTTTCTTCCTCTCCCACTAATGAAATACATGCTACGAACATTTATAAACAACGAATCCAAAGGTCAAAACGAGTGTTCACTCCACTTGGTATGAGTTTCGAGACAGCCTTCGAAAAGCTACACCACAAAGGACTAGTCATTCCCATGGTCCTATCAAATATCCAGTTCCAGAAGCTAGGCCACCTAAGTGGGATCCTAATAAACACTACAAATATCACTAAGGAAAGGGTCACAACACTGAGGAATGTTGGAAACTCAAAGAAGTTATACAAGACTTGATCGATAACAATAATACATCCGAAGTTCTAGCCATAGCAGAAGATCAAATATCCTTCGATCCTTCGCTCCTTATTACACCTGTAGGAGAGCCCATGATCGAAACAGTCTATATAACGTCTATCGATGAAGTAACCATGATTGAGGGAGATGACGGGGTTTTCTTAGATGATACCAAGGAAAATATGTCAAGTATAAGAGAAGACATTCGAATACTACAAGATGTCATTGCCATGCTCTTGAACGTGGTAGAAGGACTAGAAACTCGGGTAATGGATATCGAACAAAATTCTCACGAAGGATTCAATGAAGAACTCAATGCTCCTAAGCCACAGGCAAAACGGACCATTGAAGAATATACACCAATAAGAATGACTTATAGTGAAGCTTTTGACTATTTTCACAGTCAAAACCTTATCCATCCCATTGGTCCAATCCAAGACCCACCACCTGAGAAACGGCTTCCCAGCTGGGACCCAAACTCTTATTGCAAATATCATAGAGGCCATGGCCACACCACCGAAGAATGCTTCACCCTCAAAGACCGAATTCAAGATCTTGTTGATTCAAATTACCTTCGTGTTCCTCCAAGCAACAAGAAGGCCAAAATCTATAACAATGGTGGCAAGAGTAGGAAGAACAACAACCCTTATTTTGTTTCTTCTTATTAGAATGGAAGTTCCATCGATAAAAAGATTTTGAAGATCAAAGAACAAGAAAGGAAGTTCACCCCTATTGGAATGAGCTATAATATCGCCTTTGATTGACTCCTTGCTAAGGGACTCATCACACCAATTGGACCTATACAAGATCCTCCTCTTGAAAGGAGAACATCCGTATAGGAATCCAGACTCCTATTGCAAGTATCATCAAAGCAACGGTCATACTACAAATCAATGTTACAAGTTTCGAAATCTCATTCAAGACCTCATCGAGGCAAACAAGCTTCCATTTCCCCCATCTAGAAAGAAGACTGAGTTATGATAAACATAAGACACAAGATGAGCTTCAACGACAAGATTTCATGACCTCTCTTCTATTTCTTTTTCATTCTTCCTTTCCCCAATAAGTCTAGCATAGGCACCTTTCCTTAGATTTTATTTTGTAGGATTTTTCTTCCTTTCCTTTTAATAAAATGAGCATTTATTTTCTTTGCATATGTTCATTGCATTTCATTAAAAAAAAAAAAAAAAAAAAAATCCATGTCGAATTGAGCACAAGGTATACTAATGATTTGAGGCACCCCTTGTAGCCTATCATATCATCTTCACCTTTCAAATATACAATCATTTCTTAATAAACCACTTTGAGCTTTGTCTAACAATAGACCTTTATTTTTTCAACCCACATCTACTTAACCTTGGGATAGGATGGTGTGCAACTTATGCAATTTCAAAAGCTTGAGTGATTTCAAAAGATTAAAATAGTAAAAAGAAAAAAAAAACAATAAAAGTGGACAAAAAGGCAAGTGTTCCAATGTCTTTGATATGAATATGTCATTGATATGAACATGTCTCGAATTGCGTCTCTTATCGAGTGCTCGGTACCGTGCCAGAAAAACATGAATGCCAAGTGAATGATAGACCGCATGATCGGGATTGCCCACACTTATCAAAAAAAGAATTGGATAAAAATAAAAAAATGCAAAAGCAAAAAAAAGAGAGAAAAAATATAAACAAAAGAGAGTTAAAAAGTGAGGAAACCTCAAGCATAATAATACAAAGATTCAAAAGCAAGGTTGCACACCTTTGGGGGCTTATCTAGGGTCTTGAGCCTTTATCCCTTTCTTCTTCAACCTTTAGTCTAACCACGTTACGACCCTTAAAAGACCTCTTTGAGGTATACACACACTTGTGTAAGGTTTGGCTAGAGCTATGTTCGACCTTATTCCTAACGGATACGTAGGCAACCTCACATCGAGGTGCGGCAGTAATAAAAATGCATTTATATTCACATTCATGCATTATCATATCAAGGGATCTCCTATGCTCATCCCTATCCATTTAGAGCTAGACTTGGGGACTTGGTTCCTACATTATTAGCTTACCTAGCCTAAGAGTCACCATTATTTGATTCTTTTCAAAAACAATTTCCATACACTTAGCCTTTGCAACCTAGCTTTAGTGTCACTTTCACACACATCACAGATACATAGACAAATAATCCTACCTTTAGGAACCCTTTGTCATGAAATCTTAACATGACGTTAAAGTATGCCTTGTCATATCAAGATCACTCATTATCATAATTCTTATTGTATTACAAAGTATGAAGTACTTAGCCTCCATGCCTAAGTTACCCAAATATTTTCATCGTCGAGTCAACAATCGAGATAGCTTAGGGTGAATTAATCCTTGCACTATGAGATACAACATCAATGCATACATTCGACTAAGCTCATTCAACATGCACCTCCAACACTTTGATTCTTTTTTGTGTCTTTCTTTTTCGGGAGAAAGTCGGTACCCTCCACAAAAAATGATGGAAATTTTTTGCTTTTCTTCATTTTGAGTCAAGCACATGCATACACGAGTTATGCATGCTAAGTCATGTCACCTCGAATTGACTCTCACACATGTGTCAAAACACATTAAATCACATAAGAGTCAAACAACTTGAGTCAACCTCAAGTCAGTCAATCACCTTAGGTCAACCCTAAGAAAAACACCAGCAAATTCTTTTGGCAATCTTTTGATTTTTACAGGATACAACCATTCAGTAAAGCTCCTGTTCGCAGCCAACCGAACGATCTCAACAAACATTCAAGTAGCATAAAGCTCTTTTGTTCAGAGACGCGTGGACATATCATAAAGCTCTTTTGTTCAGAGACGCGTGGGCATATCATTTAAAGCTCTTTTATTCAGAGACGCGTGGACATTCCTTTCAAGATCTTTTTCTCAGAGACGCGTGGGCATCCTATCAAAGCTCTTTTGTTCAAAGATGCGTGGACATTCCTTTTAAGCTCTTTTGCTCATGGACGCGTGGGCATCCTATCAAAGCTCTTTTGTTAATAACGCGTGGACATTCCTTTCAAGCTCCATTGTTCAGAGACGAGTGAACATTCCTCAAAAGAAGCTCTTTTGTTCAGAGACGAGTGAGCATCAATAGTAGCGAAGCGCGACCACAACATCAACAGCAGTAAAACTAAAGATCGCTACAAGCAGTCACCTTCGACGACGTTCCCTAGGATGTGGAGAGTTGTCATAAACAATAGAAGATGGCTACTAGCGGAGTTATCTTCGATGGTGTTCCCTAAGATGTGGAAGACTAAAACAGTAGAAATTGAAGGCAACTACAAGTGGAGCAGTCTTCAGGCGATGTCCCCTATCTTGAGGAAGACCGTCAAACAAAATTGGTTACTCTAGAGACGTGTGCACGACGGTGCAAGATACGCGTTTCTTAACTATTTTATCTGTTTAACTAACGCTAGTTTGCAGGTATCAGCGTTACAAGAATGATTTAGGATCGCAGAACGTTTTGAATCATTCTCCGTCCCTATCGCTACTTTGACTTTTGTTTTCGAAACTTGCGTTTCTCCAAACTTAGTCAAAGTGGGGGATTCTGTAGACACCCAAATATGTCTCCCCAAAACCAAACCCAGTGATGAATACTTTTTACGTCATTTGATTATCAAACGAAGTGAAAGTGTGAAAAGTCTAGTGATACGGTTGTTTTTATTAAAACATCTCTTTTTCTGTTTTTGAAAATGTGCTCCATTTATGAAAATATCCAGTCTAATTTAGTTTGGTCCATGATAAGGCTCCAATAATAGTGTAGTTGGGTCGGGCTTATAAAAGCTTTCCAACGATATATTATAAGCCCAATTCCGATGAATAACGAGGACGTTATGGCCAAAATACTAAATTGGGCCCAAATCAGATTTTACCTACGGCCCAATGATCATGTGGAGGGTTCAAAGGTTTAATTCCATTCCTAAACTAATTAGGATTTAATTGGAAGCTTCTATAAGTTTCTAAAAGATCTTAATTATCCTTTTTCGAAAAGATAAGATCAATGAATTCGAAATTGAATAAAGCTTCTCTTTTTTAGAGTCCTTGTTCTGTGCAAAATGGAATTTGTTCAGATATTATTTTCGTGCCTCCTAATATTTATCCAAATATTACATGGTTGGATATATCTTGAAATTATATTTCCAATGATATATTATAATATTAATTCCAAGCTATAACGAAGAAGATATAAAAGAAATACGCAACTCTATCCAAAACTGATACTCTTCCACTATTTCAGCCATATCTTTTTATCCACAAAATATGTTGATCTGACTCTAATTGGATTGGAAATTAGACTTCAAGAGCTTTCCAACGATATATTATATGACTTATTTGGACTTCTAGATCAAAAGATATGATAAACAAAATCCGCAAAAAACTGTCCCAGCGCCAGACGACAGCCAATCTCCAACGTGCCTGATTCCCATTGCCTCAACATGCTTGTTGTGCTTCACTTGAGGCAGAGGTTTAGTAAGTGGATCAGCTACATTGTCATTTGTTCCAACTTTACAAATTCTGATTTCACCCTCTGATTTCCATTCTCTTATTTTGTGAAATTGCCGCTTGACATGGTTAACGTTCTGATGTTCCCTTGGCTCTCTGGCCTGAGCAATAGCTCCATTGTTGTCACAATAAAGGACTATTGGACCCTTGATAGAGGGTACAACATCAAGTTAACCAACGAACTTACGAATCCAAACTGCCTCCTTAGCCGCTTCAGCAGCTTCCAAGTATTCGGCTTCAGTTGTAGACTCTGCAATTGTGCTCTGCTTGGCACCCTTCCAACTAAACACTCCTCCATTTATACAGAACACATATCCAGACTGTGATTTGAAATCGTCTCTGTCTGTTTGGAAGTTTGCGTCGGTATAACCTTCAACAACTAATTATTCTAAGCCACCATATACCAGGAATTTATCCGTGTTCCTTTTCAAGTACTTTAGGATATTCTTGGCCGTAGTCCAATGCGCCTCCCCTGGGTCTGATATGTATTGGCTCGTAGCAGTCAAGGCATACGATACATTTGGCCTAGTACATATCATGGCATACATGATCGATCCAATTAGCGAAGCATATGGAATCTCATTCATCCTTTCTCGCTCATCAGGTGTCTTTGGACACTTCTTCTTGCTCAAGGTTATGCCATGTGACATGGGCAAGTGATCTCTCTTGGCCTCTTCCATCCTGAATCGTGCTAGTACCTTATCAATGTAAGTACTCTGGCTCAATCCAACCATCCTTTTCGATCTATCCCTATAGATCTTGATGCCCAATATGTACTGAGCCTCTCCCAAGTCTTTCATTGAAAAACATTTTCCAACCCAGGCCTTTACAGACTCTAACATCGGAATGCTGTTTCCAATGAGCAATATGTCATCGACATATAAGACTAGGAAGGCAATGTCACTCCCACTGACCTTCTTGTAAACACAAGATTCATCTGGATTCTTGATAAAACCAAACTTGCTGATGGCTTCATCGAATCGCGGATTCCAACTTCTGGTAGCTTGCTTTAGCCCGTATATGGACTTTTTAAGCTTACACACTTTCCCAGCATTGTTTTGGCCGACAAAACCTCCAGGATGTGTCATGTACATAATTTCTTCCAAAATTCCATTGAGGAAGGCGATTTTGACGTCTATCTGTCATATTTCATAGTTGTAATATGCAGCAATCGCTATAAGGATCCAAACGAATTTAAGCATTGCGACCGGAGAAAAGGTTTCATCGTAATCAATACCATGAATTTTCCTGTAACCTTTTGCTACCAATCTAGCTGTGTAAATGATACATTTCCATCTTTGTTGGTTTTCAATTTGAAAATCCACTTACATCCGATAGGTGTGTAACCCTCGGGTAAGTCAACGAAGTCCCAGACTTGATTTTTAAACATGGAATCCATTTTAGATCTCATGGCCTCTTACCATTTAGCAGAGTCGGCGCTCGTCATTACTTGCTTGTAGGTTGTCGGTTCGTCTCCATCCATTACCAGGATGTCCTGATCTCGGTTAATACTATCCCAAGATACCTATCAGGTTGAGACCTCGGCCTCTGCGACCTACGCAGGGTAACGGACTGAGCATTTGCATTGTCAGTTGACTTTGCACATTTTAACCAGCGTAAACAGATGCTGTTTGAGCACTTTGACTTTCAATCTGATTTTGTTGCTCGTCCTCTCGAACTTCATCGAGTTCGATTTTCCTCCCACTTGTCAATTTTGAAAGGTGTTCCTTCTCCAAAGAGACACCATCGCGAGCAACAAACACTTTGTTCTCAGATTTATTGTAGAAGTAATACCCTTTAGTTTATTTTGGGTAGCCCACAAAGAAAACCTTGGCAGATTTGGGGTGAAGTTTGTCAGAAATTAATTTCATGACATATGCTTCGCATCCCCATATCTTTAGAAAAGACAACCTAGGAGGTTTCTTCGTCCATAGCTCGTATGGAGTCTTTTCTACATCTTTTGATGGAGCACTGTTCAACGTTAGTGTCGTAGTTAAAAGTATGTGTCCCTAAAAAGAGATAGGAAGATCACTAAGACCCATTGTTGATCGTACCATGTCCAACAAGGTTCGATTTCTCCTTTCGGATACTCCGTTCCATTGTGGAGTTCCTAGAGGTGTCAATTCTGAAAGTATACCCTTTTCTTTTAGATGGTCATCGAATTCTTGGCTTAAGTATTCACCATCTCGATCCGATCGAAGGGATTTGATTTTCTTGCCAAGCAAATTTTCAACTTCAGTCTGAAATTCTTTGAACTTTTCAAACAATTCAGATTTATGCGACATAAGGTAGACATAGCCATATCTACTATAGTTGTCTACGAAGGTGATAAAATATCGATGGTCGTTTCTTGTGGTGGAGCTCATTGATCCACATACATCGGTGTGTATTAGGCCCAACAAGTCACTAGCCCTTTCTCCCAATTCGGAGAATGGCTGCTTAATCATCTTGCCTAATAAACATCCTTCGTAATTCTCAAACGATTGTAAATTGAATGAGTCAAGAACACCTTCATGTACTAGTTTCTTGATGCGTTTGATGTTAATGTGGCCAAGACGACAAGGCCACAAGTACGTTTGATTTGACTCAATGGTCTTAGCTTTCTTAGCGGTATTATTAACATTATAAACTTGTGTGTCTAATGAAAGTACATAAAGACCAATTTCAGAATGTGCAATACCATATAAAACATTATAGAATTGAATGGATTTTTCCCGTATTTCCACCAGAGAATCTAAGAGAGACATTACTGTCGAGATTTCTGACATTTCCGATTGATCGGAAGGAAAAAACTAACTATAAATAGACAAAAACCAACGAACATTCATTGTTCTTTACTCGAAACTCAAAACCTTTGGCATCCAACACCAAAATTGAAATAATGTTTTTGGTAATGTTGGGAACATAAAAACAGTTTTCAAGTTCCAAAACTAACTCAAGGGCAAAGGCAAACTAAGAGTTCCTACGGATACAGCTGCAATTCTGGCTCCATTGCCTACCCGGAGTTCAACCTCTCCCTTCGGCAGCTTCCTAGTGTTCCTTAGTCCCTGAGAATTGGAACAAAGGTGTGAGCCACATCCGGTATCTAATACCCACGATGTTGAGCTAGTGAAGTTTAAGTCTATAATGAATATACCTGATTTAGAAGCAACGGTTCCGTTCTTCTTATTTTCCTTGAATTTGAGGCAATCTCTCTTCCAATGTCCCTTCTTCTTGCAGTAGAAGCATTCGGAATCAGATTTTGAAGATGCTACCTTCTTCTCCTTGTTATCCTTGGTAGCCTTTGATTTAGGCGGAAAGGTCTTTTTCTTACCCTTCCCCTTAAAGCCTTTCATCTTCTTGCCTAAGAGTTTGAAAAGCTTGCCTTTTTTATCATGAGCATATCAAGCTTCCCCTCATCCTTAAACCTTTGCTCGACTTGCATCAACATACCATGAAGCTCGGATAGGGTTTTCTCCATGTTGCGCATGTTATAGTACATCTTGAACTGATTATAGCCTTTGTGCAACGAGTGGAGAATGATGTCAATTGCCATCTCGGTTGAATACCCCGCGTCAAGCCTTCCCATGCTCTCAAATAATGCTATCATTTTGAGTACATGTGAGCTAACTGGCTCTCCTTTCTAGAGCTTGCTCTCTGCCTGTGGGTTTCAAACCTTTCTGTTCGGGCCTGCTCTTGGAACATGTTCTGTAGCTCAGAAATGATCTCAAAAATTATGTCCTTCTCAAAGAAAGTCTTTTGAAGGTCGGAAGACATTGTGGCCAACATGATGCATTTGACATCCTGATTGGCAATTTGCAATCGGTTTAGGGCAACCTAAGTCACCTCCTCATTGGGAGTCTCCGGCATTTCCTCATCAAGGACATATTCCTTTTTCTCTTGCATGAGAACTATACGCAAGTTCCTTTGCCAATCAAAAAAATTTAGCCCATTCAACTTCTCCTTGTCGAGAATTGAACGCAACAAGAATTGGTTATTTGAGTTATTTGCAGACATTGTTCTACAATTGAAAGAATTTGAAATGAAAAATCATTCATGATACTTAAATAAGATTGAAATCATTCATATTAATCAAACTTATTTAAACGTCTTATTCACACACTAAATTGTCCCCATTTGGTGAGAATAAGTCGATTCCAAGATCCAAATAAACAATGAGTAGTTAAGCATGCTTTGGCTTGTCTTAACACTCAATATTCTAAGGTAAGAAACTCTTTGATAATGGCTCCAAGCCACTCTTGGTTAGATAAATCATAGCATCTAATGCTCTCTCAACAACTTATCCACTTTTCCACGACATGTTAGGAGTCCATCACTCATATCGTTGAGTATAACCAAAAGCAACTTGCATACCCGATATGCCTTACGTATCCTAGGGAGTAATAGTGATGCCTCGCTTTGGCGTAGCCCATCACTACTCTCAATAGGTCGGTAAGTGTTGTTTTGGAATGGCAATTTTACTCAATATTTTAGGGACCTAGGGTTTCTATGTTGGTTAATTTAAGTGAACTTAATTAATCATCGCAACATTCGAAATCCTAAACATGCATCTAACATATAATTCATATATATAATCATAAATATATATCGAAAACATAAATAATGATGCATTTGGCAACTAGCATGACACCCTGAGTCTTCAAGTCATCAAGGGTCGTCTTTTGCAACTTCATGGCTTCGTCATCCAAGAACCTCCGTCTTGAAGACATAACCAAAGTAATGCAAATACTAGTATCTACGATTAAGACTAATCTAAATATTAAGGTACAAAAATACTCAACGGTTCGCAGACCGTATTTAGGTTTACAAAAATACGAAACGAAACGCAGTCCGTATTTTCTATCCTAATCGAGCCCCACTAGTTGCCATTTTTATAAAATCTGCAGGAGAATAGACATTCTATTCATCCATTCACTATTTGTGAATGGCCCATGCATTTTACAACGATAAACAAGTAACAACGCACAAACACGCGTAAACTAGTAACTAATTTAGGTTGTTAATCTGATTAATGAGCCTAATTAAAACTAGTCAAAGTTGCTTAACCGATTATGTAATTTAGCGCAATTAAAATTGAAGCTCCCACTAAATTTCGTATCCATCTTAATTATTCCAATTAATAAAGCTGGTAAACCCAAAATTTTACCAAGATAAAATTTTGCTAATGCCGCTCAAAATCGAGGCCTAGCCTCCAAAATTTAATTAAAATAATTAAAACAAATATAATTAAATTAATTACAATAAATAAAACGGCCATACTCATTGCCTCAAAACCCGGGGCTATAGTGCTAAGTGTGGGGTTGTGCGCATCGTGCCGCAAGCACGTAGCACACCCCACACGCACTCCCCGTAACAGCATCAAGCATTGCACGCACACACTGCCCCACAAAAAACCAGCAGCATGCATGCACGCCCAGCCAAGCCTACGCACAGCCCTACGCGCACAGCAGCACGCACTGCTAGTTAGCAGGCAGCAGCCACGCCATGTGGCGCGCATCAACCCCTTGGCAGCCGCATGTGGGCTGCTTAGCAGCCCTGCCGGCCGTAGGGTTATGTGCCTTGGTTTGCGTGCCACTCTCTCGGGGTTAAATCCGAATTTTTCCGTGACTTTAAATAATTAATTCCAGATTAATTTTAGAATTAATTCAATGAGAAAAAATGAAAAATTATAATAAGTCCAACTTAAATAAAAATTCAACAAAGCGCACACAACCAAAATTATTCCCAAGAACAATTCTTTAATAAAATTGGTTCAACTTGGTGCAATAAAATAAATAAGGGCAATTCTCACTATTAATTTAATTGATTTAAATTAATCATGAGATTTTAACAAAACAAAGGGGAGTTGGAATTATGAACGTAAAATTCAAATAATGATTCCAACTTTAACTTGTGAATCCTTGAAAAATTATATCTTCCAATATGAAGATAAATGAAATTTCTTTCACAAGATTCAAACTTTATGATTCCAATCAACTTAATACATGATTAAATCAAAAATTCAACCAAAACAAAATTCATGGAATTTAGTAACTTAAAGATCCAACCACTTAAAACAATTAAAAAATGGATCTTTAGTACTTAGAAGCCTCAAAGAATAAATTTTTCACACTTAATGCAATGGATTTGCAATTATGTGAAAATTTAACCAATCTTTCAAGCACTAATTACTACAAAGTAACCATGCTTAAAGAGGTCAAAAAATGCAGAAACATTAAGGAAAGAACCATATACATAATCACCATAAATATGCCATTAAGATTCAAGGTTAAAAGATTTAAAAAATTTCGTCAAAAGGAAAAACCCTCGAAAAAAGGCATTTCTGGTCAGATTTTGGCCTTTTTTACAGCTCTTAGAGGGAAAAAACATTTCCAGAATGCTGTTTCCACCAAAAATTCATTATTTTTACGCGAAAATCTAGGTTCGGAGCCAATAATCAGCTTTAAAATGGGTTTAAAATTAACAAAACCGAGCTACTAATCTAATTAGTAACATAAACTAGAAAAAAAATTATTAAAAGTACTTTGAAAATTATTTGTTATAAAAATAAATGAGCAAGGTTCTGATACCACTGTTAGGTTTCGATGAGTCCAACTCACTGCGGAAATAAAACCCGAGCCCAAGAACAAACTCACAATTAATATAACAAAATGCATAAATAACAAGAATAGAGAAAAGACTAAATTACCCTTGTAGCGTGCTTTGCTCAACCGGAAAGAGCTCTTACTTGAGAAAATCCGAGCCTCACAAATGGCAAGAGAAAAACGCATAAAATTAAGCATTTATTAAGAAAGAAAGCTATGAAAAGAAGGTAAATACAACCTAAATACTCATCAAATGAGTGCCATAAATGGGACTCATCATCTGCTAATATCTTATGACGAATAAGCTTAGCTTGTTTTTGCTCTTCCGTAGATAGCGGATGAAATGGATCGTTAATATTGTCAGAAAGTGATGAAGCAGTTCCTTTGGGTCTGTCGACATCTTTTCCCAATGATTTTTTGATAAGACAGTGCCTAATACTATTAAGAGTAGGTTGTTCCTCTTCAATACTACTATCAGACATCTAATATGCTAGCCTAGCCTAAAATTGAAAACAAATTGAAAGCGTGCAAAATTAAGACTTAGGGTTTGTAAATACCTTAAACGATTCGCCCAGCAAAAGTGCTAAGAATTGTTCCCCACTAAATTCCAATTATGCTTTGCAACAATGGTGACTGCTATAAGAGTGACAACAATAACTCTCAAATTCTCTTTTCTTTTGTTTACAAAAGGGATGGGAATAAGGAGTGACTGCTAAAATAACTGAATATTAAGGGGTTAAAAATGGCGATTGACATGACCATCATGTCAAAAATCCAATGGTAGAAAGAATTCAAAATTTAGCCGCTGGATTCTTGACATGTGTCAGACCACCTTTTGGATTCCGCTTAAATGATGAAACGGTTGCCATTCCAAGCGTCACTTAAGTAGACCTTGTTTGCAGTCGGCAAACAAGGTCACTTAGGGGGCGGGGAAAACGGAGCTTTTTCGCTCCGTTCTTGTATTAAGTAGACCTTGTTTACAGTCGGCAAACAAGGTCACTTAGGGGGGAAAACGGAGTTTTTGATCTCCCTTCTTGTATTAAGTAGACCTTGTTTGCTGTCGGCAAACAAGGTCACTCAGGGGGGAAACCAAAGTTTTTCTCTCCCTTCTTGTATTAAGTAGACCCTGTTTGCAGTCGGCAAACAAGGTCACTTAGGGGGGGGGGAAACGGAGTTTTTTTCGCTCACTTCTTGTAGTAAGTAGACCTTGTTTGTAGTCGGCAAACAAGGTCACTTAGGGGGGATAATGGAGTTTTTTCGCCCCCTTCTTGTATTAAGTAGACCTTGTTTGCAGTCGGCAAACAAGGTCACTTAGGGGGGAAAACGGAGTTTTTTTCGCTCTCTTCTTGTATTAAGTAGACTTTGTTTGCACCCGGCAAACAAGGTCACTTAGGGGGGAAAACGGAGTTTTTTCGCTCTGTTGGTGTACTTACACGACCATCATACATCTTCAGAACTCTTAACTTTACTTCAACAAACCAAAGTGTGTGAATCCTAAACTTATGAAAAAAGTGCTAGAAAAAGTGCAAAAAACATAAGATACTTAGTTGATCCTAGTCTTTGAAAGTCGAAAAGACCATGATATCTAAGTGTGAACATTAGCTCCTCTAATGTCCTCACTTGGGGGGGGGGGGGCTAGTTGTGTTCGGAGATACCGATAACTGGTATAGTGCCGATATCTATTCGTTAATAGACTAAACGAGTTCGGGTTTGTAATCGTAAAACTCATATCGGTAACATCCCATAACGGCATAGATATCGGCCTGTTGAGCTTTAGCACGTGACGTTGATTAATTGACACTTGGCATAAAGTGGTTTGGATGGCATGCAGCCACCTGGCAGTAGAAGTCATTATAAATAACTGAGTTTATCCTAATTAAAAGGTAGCATTTATTATTCTCTCTCTCTCTCTCTCTCTCTTTCTTTCTCTTTCTTCATATCATCTCTTCTTTATCTTAAACACTTTCTAACTTTATCATCGGAGTGGTTATCCTCGGATTCACCTCGGGGTTAGCTAATCCTCATTTCCTGTGTAGTTGCTTAGTTGGACGATAGGTCTTCACGAATCTCGGATACGGGCTGTCGGATCGCAATAGGAACAAAAGGAAAATCCAAGTGTAGCATTAATGAATCTGGGTTAATCAAGCAAAAAAGATCCGACCCGTTTGCCATTCGCGAAACCACCACCCTCCCACCTGCTTGCTTGCTCGCGAAACTACCCCCTCAAACCTTCTCAGGCTAGCTTTCTCAATCGGAAACCTCAACTTTGGGTTGATTGAATTTCTCAATGATCTTTGTGATTTTGATTTGGTTTATTGTTGAGAGATTGGGAGTAGGGTTGCAAACGATCCGAGCCGAGTCGATTTTTTATTTTTTTTATGATGCTCATTGTGAGGTATGGGAGCTTCCTAGAAATCAGGCAAGATATTATAGACATATTTTTATTTGAGGGAAAAAAAAGGACCAAATTCGTTTTTTAGCCTCTTACTACAAATGGCAACTAAAAACAAAAAAATTAAAAAAAATTAAAAAAAACTACAAAAAAAAACTTTAATTCTTATTAAAACAAGGCTAAGTAATGTCCTCATACTACAGTCATTTATAATTACAAAATAAAATTCTTTATAATTCCCATTTGTATACACATATTTACCAAAACATTAACTTAAAAAAATTTAAAAAAAAAACATTAGTAAAAAACCGAGAAAACATTTACAAACTAAAACTTCAATTAGCATGCGCGCTTATGAACAGTGTTATGCCGAAATGACCCATGATCAACAATACTTTATACACATATGTAACAAGCACCCAAACATGAATCCTTTTCAAACTCATTACGTCCTTGAAAAAAGAAAAAGAAAACCCCCCACATTGCCACACCTCAAGACAACAATCATACATTCCTCACATAATCATTTTTATAAACATGTTCATAGATACTCATTTATAAACCCTTTCATAGATACTCATTTATAAACCCGTTAATAGATCCTCATTTATAAATATTTACAAGAGTTAATGACAAAAAAACCATTTTAACAAGCACTAAAAGCAAAATAATCTTATCCATATCAAAAATTAATAAAATCAAACAGTATGTTGCTAAGTTAGGCCCAATTCAAGGATAACCCATAAGAAACAATCTTTCCTAGCCTTGCTCCGAGTACAAAATCCAATCCATGTCAATTAGTTTACCAACCTATTTCCTTGCATAGAAAACAATAAAAAAAAAATTAAAATTAAAAAAAACCCTCTTAAAATGTTGCAAAACCTATAGGCTTATAAAAAATAATTAAAAGTTCTATTTTTTTACTACATTTAAAATTATCTATATCAAATCAAAAAGCAATAAAAACAAATAGTAAATATATTAAAATGAACATGTTACTAAGTTAGGCCCAATTCATGAATAACCCATAAAATTTATCTTACCTAGCTTTGGTCCAAATACAAAAGCCATAAACTTCATTTTTTTTGCCTTACCAAAAACATTATTATCAATTTTTATTAAAGTTACCCAATATACATTTCTTTTCAAACTCATTACCTACTTGAAAAAGAAAAAAAAAACAGAAAGACGCCCACATTGCCACATCTCAAAGCAAGAAAGACATGTTAAAATTCACACTAAAACGAGCGCGTAACACGCACGAGGCTCCCTAGTAAAAATAAAAATGCAATCATAGAATTCAAATCTGAAAATATAGTGGTACATAATTAAGATAAGTATTAAAAATATAGTTTTACATTATTAATATTAATATAATTAAGGAAAAATACACTTTAATAATCCCAACTATGAGCGATTTACTTCTAATAATCCCAAGTAAGGTTTATTTTTTAATAATCCTAATTATGGAGTCAGTTTTCCACTAGTAAACTTGGATGACCGGTAACCTGATAAGCAGGTTAAATTTTTTTATTTTTAGTTTTAATTACATGTGTCACATTTCTATTGGTCTAGAAAAAAAAGGTTAAAAAGAAAAATAAAAATAATTTAAAAATTAAAATAAAAAAGAAAAACTAAAACACCAGCTTTTCTCCTTCCCCCACCGGCACCTCCACAACCCAGCCTAATCTCGCTTGACCGCCGCTCCTCAACCATCCCAGCCGTCGGCCCTTCCTTTCCCTCTAAACCACCATTACCTCTACCCTTAAACCACCTACCAATTAGGGCTGCAAATGAGCCAATACGTTTCTGAACAACTCGTGAACAAGCTCGATGAAAGCTCGGTCAAAGCTTGTTCATTAAGTATTGAACGAGTCCGAACAAAAATATGAGGCTCGTTAAGTAAACGAGCCCAACTCAAACACCTTTGTGCTCGGCTCGTTAATGTTCATAAAGACTCGTTCATAGCTCGTTAATAACTCGTACATATGATCGTTCATATGCTCATTTCTAACGCGTTCAAGCTCGAAACAATTAATTTCACTATTTTAATTATTTTTAAAATAGTATAATTTTAATATGGAACCAAATCAATTATAATCAATTATCGTATATAATCAGATTAGCCATGTTAATAATATCATATTAAATTAAAATATATAGAGTATTACTTTTAAGAAAGTGAATAGTATATTTGCTCAAAATTTTCATTTATAATATCAAATACTAATTACTGCCTATCTTGTTGTTATGATTAATATCATCAAAGACTTTTCTGATTAGTGTATACTTATAATTTTTCAAATTTGATAATTATTAGCTTGATTGAGCTCGTTCACGTTTGAGCTCGTTCACATTAGAGCTTGTTCAAGCTCAAGCTTGAATCACAACCGAACAAGCTCAAGCCGAGCTCGAACAAAGCAAAACCTTAATGAACAAAGCTCGAACACAAAATTATGAAGCTCCTTCAAGCTCAAGCATGTCCGAACACTTCAAATCTTTATCAAGCTTAGCTCGAACAAGTGTTGCTCAAGGACGTAATGAGTTTGAAAATGATTCATGTTTGGGTGCTTGTTACATATGTGTATAAAGTATTGTTGATCATGGGTCTTTTCGGCATAACACTGTTCATAAGCACGCATGCTAATTGAAGTTTTAGTTTGTAAATGTTTTCTCGGTTTTTTACTAATGTTTTTTTTTAAGTTTATGTTTTGGTAAATATGTGTATACAAAGGCGAATTATAGAGAATTGTATTTTGTAATTATAAATGACTGTAGTATGAGGACATTACTTAGCCTTGTTTTGATAAGAATTAAAGTTTTTTTTTTTTTCAATGTTTTTAAATGTTTTTGTTTTTAGTTGCCATTTGTAGTAAGAGGCTAAAAAACGAATTTGGTCCTTTTTTTTCCCTCAAATAAAATATATGTCTATAATATCTTGCCTGATTTCTAGGAAGCTCCCATACCACAAAATGAGCATCATAAAAATATAGTTGTAACTTGTAAGTACTTAGGTCCTCCATCACCAGGTATTAAATTAGGCAAGTAATTATAAATTTGCCCAATTATCATGCCCCCCTCCTAAGCTAATTGCTCGATTATCTAAAGTGGTTTCTTAAGTGGTCTCTTGATTTTCTTATGTGATATTTCTTTTCTTATGTGATTTTTCTTCGTTGTTGAGTGATCTTTCTCTTTTTGAAAACTTTCTTAAGTGGTATCTTTCTCTCTAGCATTTAGTAAATTTTTTTTTCTAAGCTAATTTCTTTTTTAAGTGATCTTTCTTAAATTGGCTATCCTTTTTTTATGTTAAGTAACCTTTCTTAAGTGGTCTATCTCAATGATCTTACGTAAGTGGCCTCTCTCTCTAGTCTATTAATAGGTCACCTCCTAAGCTAATTGCCCTAATTATCTTAAGTGGTTTTTCCGTAGTGGTCACTCACTCTCTCTCTAGAAAGCTTTTTTCTAAGCTAATTGCCCTAATTTTTTAAGTGACTTTTCTTAATTGACCCGTCTCCCTCTCTCTCCCTCTCTTCTAAGTTAAATGCCTAGATTTTTGTATGTGATCTTTCTTAATTGATCTCTCATCTCTCCAAAGCCGATTTACCAAATTTTCATAAATTATTTTAGAAGCCACTCAAGTAAATTCGCTTCAACTCAACAAAAAAAAAAATTTAAAAAAAGAAACGAATGATTTTAACAACAGCAATGAAATTTTAACGTGTCATTCTTGCTTTGAGATGTGGCAATGTGGGGGTCTTTTTTTTTCAAGTAGGTAATGAGTTTGAAAAGAAATGTATATTGGGTAAATTTAATAAAAATTGGTAATAATGTTTTTGATAAGGTAAAAAAAATGAAGTTTATGGCTTTTGTGTTTGGACCTATGCTAGGTAAGATAATTTGTTATGGGTTATTCATGAATTGGACCTAACTTAGTAACATGTTTATTTTAATAGATTCACTATTTATTTTATTACTTTTTGATTTGATATGGGTAACTTTAAATGTAGTAAAAAAAAAAAAGGATTTTCAATTTTTTTTTAATAAGCCTAAAGGTTTTGCAACATTTTAAGAGGTTTGTTTTTTATTGTTTTCTATGCAAGGAAATAGGTTAGTAAACTAATTGACATGGATTGGATTTTGTACTTGGACCAAAGGTAGCAAAGATGATTTCTTTGGGTTATTCATGAATTGGGCCTAATTTAGCAATATGTTCATTTTAGCATATTTACTATTTGTTTTTATTAATTTTTGATATGGATAATTTTAAATGTAGTCTAAAGATAGGAGTTAATATTTTCTAATAAGCTTAAAGTTTTTGCAACATTTTAAGAGGTTTTTTTTTTTTTTTTTTTTTAATTTTTTTAAAATTGTTTTCTATGCTAGGAAATAGGTTAGTAAAATAAGTAATATGGATTGGCTTTTGCACTTGGACCAAAGCTAGGAAAGATAATTTATTATGGGTTATTCATGAATTAGGTCTAACTTAGCAATAGTTCACTTTAATAGATTTACTACTTGTTTGAATATTTCTTAAGTAGTCTCTCTAAACTTAGGTGATTGATCTTTCTTAAGTGATTTCTCTCACTAATGGTTCTTTTTTTCTTTCCAATTCCTAAGCTAATTGCCCTAAGTTTCTCTCATAAACTAATTGCCCTGATTTCTAAGTTATTTTTCTTTTTTTAGTGACCTTTCTTCCTGAGTAAGTTTTTTTAAAGTGATATTCTTAAGTGATCTCTCTTTCTTTTAAAGCATTTTAATAACACTTTTTCCTAAGCTAATTTTTCTTATTTTTATAAGTAATCTTTCAAGTGGTTTCCTTCTTTTTGTTTCTTTCTTTCTTTCTTAAGCCATAGTATAGTACTACATGATTGTATTTCATATGAAATACAATTTTTTACTATGGCCATAGTATAGAAACATGTTTACCTCAAATTGGATCCATAGCACCAAAATGCCCCCAAAACCCCTAAAAACCATGTGTTTGACACGAAAATCAAAGCATTTAAAAAATTTCGTTAGGCTTACCGGTTTTTTTTACAATAAGTGATAAAAAATAATTTTTAATTTTTTTTTGGGTGGTAAAATACAACTTTAAAAGCATTGGTGGTAAAAAATAATTTTTTTGATTTTTTGTGTGGTAAAAGTAAAAAAAAAACCTTAATGTGATGAAGGACTTGCCACGTGTGTGTCAACATTAAAAATATGAACAAAAGGGAAAATGAAGATCTGTGGACTGTGAAGTTGATAATGATGATCACAAAATGGCACTATAAAATAAATTTGAAAAACTCCAATGAAAAAGAGAATTGTGAAGATTTGATGATGATAAAATGCTACAAGTTCATATGCGAGTATCTTTGGCTTGTTGAGTTTTTGCACAACTAACCATATATGATATTTGCTCACATAATAATAATAGTTATTAATAGAGCATATACTTCGTATAATTTAAACATTGTTATTATTTTCATTAATCGGTGGTCTTTTACGTACACTCAGCTCGATCCACCCATATATAGTACGGAGTACATGAACTTCAATTCAGCACCTGTTAGCTTATTACGTGCTGAATCAAATTACCAAAAAGAGAGTTTCTTCTGATCGAAATCACGAAGCTAGTCCAGCATAGATCTTCAAATCATCTTCGCATTCAAGGTTGCCTTCATAATACTCAGGATGGCTCTCAACCATTTTAGCCACATCCTTAAACATTGCAGTAAGAGGGTGAGAACGGTAACATAAACTTGCTTCTGAGGTTTAATTTGAGCCAGTGATGCCATTGCTGTTGCACCTGATTCCTCTAAATGAGATGTAGTGTTTCTCACATTGATGAACCAATCTTGGTTAAGACAGTTCTCAACCTCTTTAAGGACTGTCCAAATCCGATGCTCATTATCAGGACAAGTTGCATCCGGAAGAAGACGGTACTTCCCACTTGCTGCAACTTTGTTAAAATCTTGCCAGAACCTGTCATGGTATTGGAATCCCAATTAAACTTCAAGAAATTGCAACCTTTTTGCCCATGAAAGTTTCAGGCCTTCAATGAGAGTAAGCAGTGGCAAAACCGAGGGATCAAGGGTGCCAATAACACTATGCATGTGCCTTGAGAATCTGGCAACCCATTCTCCATCATTATCATAAATCAGTCCACCAGCAAAACCATTAATTAATTCAGGCTGATCAGGAGGATATTGCATAAAGCTGATAGTCAATATGTGATGGTCCTGCACTCAAAAAGTACCAGACACAAGTTAAGCAATTAAATGCACAGGAACATACTTGTCAAAAGTTTGACATAAAATGAATTTACGAACCATATTCGTATTAGTTGCAGAAACTCTCTTCCTGCAATTACTTTCTGATTTCCAGAGTTCAACTTCTTGGGTAGCATGACAATGGCCATTGTGAGTCTTACTCAAGTGTTTGCAAGGGGGCCAGGGGCAACTTCTTCACAAACATAACAATAGCACTGTGTAGCAGTCAAAATTGAAGATTATTAAGTTTGAGTACTCAACTAGCACATGTTTGTATTTTGTAATTTAAACTTCCTCTCGAAAGTTAACTAAAAGAACACTGGAAAAACAAAGAACATAGTGTAAAGTAAGAATTTACAAGAAGCCAAGTATAACTGAAAAAACAAGAACCTACACTAAAAAACAGCTAGCATACTACAGAATCCGGTTTATTCTTGAGAGGAATGGTGCTCTGAGAGGAATGGTGTTTTTCGAACAAGTGTATTATTCCGATAGAGGGTTCGGAATTATTAGAAAGCTAATTATTCAGTGAGGTCAAGTGATCGGAATGCCTAGTTGGAAGCCGCTTCCGATCAGTGATATTAATGTATAATTAATATTACAAGTTAATCTTGACTGAACCCTTCGGGTCATACCCAAGAAACTTACGATCCGACATGACGAATTAATCCGAAAGGAATTAATGAGTCACTCGAGTATTATGAACATAGACGTTGGATATCGAGCTAGGAGCGTCGAGACCGAGCGTCGCAAGTCAAGTTGAATTAATAAATCGATGAGACGCAAAATAATCAAACGACACGACATATTAGGCTAACACACACTGTTGCAAGCAAGCCGCAAGCACCAAGCAGCTAGCTAGGGCTTGCGTACTTGCAAGGGCACTTGGGGGCTGCTAGCAAGGCATGCCGACCAGCCCGCATTGGCAGCCAAGCAGCGCACATCAGCCGCACGGGCTTGCGGTGATAAGAATGGTGTCCTTCGAACAAGTGTATTATTCCGATAGAGGGTTTGGAGCTATTGAAAAGCTATTAATTCAGTAAGTTCAAGTGATCGGAATGCCTAGGTGGAGGCCGCTTCCGATGAGTAATATTAATACATAATTAATATTACAACTTAATCTTGACTGAACCCTTCGAGTCACACCCAAGCAACTAACGATCCGACACGACGAATTAATTCGGAAGGAATTAATGAGTCGCTTGAGTAATAAATATTTAGACATCTGAAATCGAGCTAGGAGTGTCGAAACCGAGCATCGCAAGTCGAGTCGAATTAATAAAAGACGAGACGGTAAAATCAATAATTAATCAACAAGATTACCAAAATACCCCTAGCATCGGAATGCCCCGAGCAAACCGAGTGCTAGGGGCCAATGGTGCTAGCATACGTACCGCACCAAGGCAATGGTGCTTGGTGTGCATGACTAGCTAGCTGTGGCGCGCAGCTGGCCTAGCTGGTAGCATCAGCCGCACGCACGCTTGTTGATTAATTAGTTGTTGGCTATTTTCTTTTGTTTTTGATTTAAAAATAAAAGGAGAAAATTAATTTTACCAAATCTCCCACATTGATGGGAGAGTGGATTTCTCACTTGAGTTTCCCTATAAATACCCAACTTGGGATATGGGAAAACTCACTTGAGTAAGAGTTCAATTAGGCATCTCCACTTGAGAGAAAACCTATTAGCTCATTAATTACTCGGGTAGTCTTTTTGGTTGGACTTGGCTAACCTCCAAGTAGTAGACCGGTCGGGTCGAGTTGTGGGTGGACTTCGTTGGAGGTCTTATTTCCCTTTTCTCTCTTGTTTTGTGTTTTTACGGTTTTTCTTTTGTTTTCTCCTTTATTTCTCCTCTTTTCGTGGTTGTAGATATTGTACGAGGTTTGAGTCTCGATATTGGTGGTTTTCTAAGTTTGAAGATGCTTTTGGAGTAAGCTCAAAGCATTGGGAAAGCTCAAGATGCAAGGAAGTGGATGCTCCAAGTTCTAGCTCTTGCGCTCTCAAGTCATGCTCTCATGAAAGATGGTGTTGAACCCACCGTGGAGGCCCTTAGAAACTGCCACCCCCAACATGCATCAAGTGGAGTTCACGAGACCCATTTGTGAGCGCACAAAGCGGCGAAGAAGTCAAAGATACCCAGAAGAGCGCGGGCGCGCAATCCACACGTGCGAGCGGTCAATCCTCCTTATTTTCCGGGTTCACTCAATTTCATTTTCCGCGCCTCTTATAAATACCTATTTAACCCGAATTTTATAGGAAGTTTTTTGACATAATTTTGATTTAATTTTAGCTTAGTTGAGAATTTCTCTCTCTAGTTTTAGGGTTAGTTTAGGAGTATATTTAGAGAGAGAAAGTGAAAGATTTCAATGGTGATTTGAGAGATTGATGATACGAGGGTGACAATTGTTTTGAAGATCTTCTCTATTATCAATGAGCAATTCTGACTCTATCTCATCTTATTGTTTTGTTTAGATTCATGTTTGTTTGATTTGATTTGAATGTTTGATCTTGATTAGTGTAATTGTTCTTGATATTTTGTTGATTCTTGATTTCTTAGTTGTTTGTTGTTAGATGATGATTCTTGAGTAGTTGTTTGGCTAGGGATTGGGTGAAACTTGTATGATTGATTGACTGTGATTAATTTTGGAATTGTGTTGATTAATTGTTGAGATTAAAATGATTATGTAAGTTTGCATGGGTGTAATTCGATTAGGCCTTGAGAATTGTGCTAGATTGCATTGTAATTGCTAATGACACGACCAATTGATTTAGGAATTGCAATTATCGATTGGTTTGGATTGTGATTCTCCTAGTTTGTTATTCGTAGAGACATCTAGATTAACTATTAGGAGATAGCTCTTTAATTTCAATTGATTGCTCTTATCATTAGTCTTCACAACCATTGATTGGCATGTTTGTCCCAAGTTGTTGCAATTGTCATGATTACTTGTTAATCCCCATTCCCTAGTGTTTGATTTGTTTGGTTGTTTGTTTTTTTAATTGTTAGTGTTACTTCTTCACCTTCGACTTCGACCTAGCTTAGGCGCATAATTGAGAGCGCTTGAACATAACCGTTCCTTTTGGTTCGACCCTTGACTTACTTCTATACTTGTATTTAGGTTTGTTAAGTGTTTATAAATTTTGTTTGGCTTAGGGAGGATTAGTCAACGACCTAGTTTTCCCCTCATCAAAATGGCGCCGTTGCCGGGGAACGGTGTCTGTGTTTGAGTTTTTTTATTTCTTGAGTCTAGGTCTTTATATATACTCTTCCTTTATTTGATTTTTTCTTGTTTTGAAGAAAAAAAAATGGCATGTCTCTCATTTCCTCCATATGACAATGAGCCTTTTGTGAATATTTCAATAGACTTGAGGGATTTCTTGATTATGTTGTAATCTTTGGGAAGCTTGTGAGATTTGTTATTTTGGTATGAATGAGCAAACTAGGGATTAAGTTGAATGCATGCATAATGGGGAATTTAGAGCATTGTCAATTGATGATGTTTGGGATTTTTAGGTTTGGTTCGCTTGGGATGTCTATAATAGGGGTAATCATGATTCTAATATTGATGTACAATGTCTTAATTCTTCTAATATTAACATGAATTCCCATGATTTTTTATATGATTTCATTAGTGAACCTAGAACAAATGATTTCAACTATATTTCCCCTTTTGTTCATGATAACGAGGTACATGCTCAAGTTGATGCTAATGGTGTGTTTCAATTTTCTTCATTATTTACCATGCCTTCTTGTGATGTGCTTCATTCCCTTAATAACAAATCTCATGTGTTTAATTGTGCCCCCACTCCCCAACGTGATGTATATGCTCATGATTTTAATGTCTATTCTTCCAATCTTGGTTATGATCCCTCTTCTCTTATTGAAACTCAACCTTCTACACATTTTGAATCTCTTGTTGATATTTTTGAATATCAAATTAGGCGCATTGAGCTTGATAATGATTTTGGGCCTGGTAAGGATTTGATTCTTAAATCTATGAGAAGTCAATTAGAGATAATGAAAAAGAATAAGGAGCATCTTGAGGAAGGAAGGAGAAGCAAAGAGGAGCTAGAAAGCCAATTGTCATCTTTAATGCTTGTTTGTGAAAGTTCTTATTTTAATATGTGTGTTGAGGGTGATGATGATGATTTTGAGCAACTAAGAGTGTGTGAGGATCCTATTAGTGAGCATAGGAGTGAAGGAAAGGGAGTTGAGAGTGATGATGATGAGGATGATTTTGTGAATCTAAATTCCCCTTCCTTTGTTGATTGTGATGAGTCTCAAGTGCATGATTGTGATTCTTCTATCCATGAGTATTTGGACTCGTTTGAGGTTATGTCCAATGTGTTCTTTGAGAGTCAAACGAAAACCCATAGCCTTTTGAATGAGTTCATGGAGGATGCTTCATGGGAGAGAGATGAGTTTGAAATGAATTTGCATCCATTCATGCATGGTTTTGAGACTTTAGGCTTTAAGGATGTTGAGGGAGTTATTGTTCATTGTTGTGATGAAGGGGATTATGTAGTTCCTCTTGGAAGTTGGATGTTTGAGGGGGATGGAGATTATGAGTGTTCTTATTTTAAGGATTCTATGATTGATTTCCATGCTCTTATTGGTGATTTGAGGCATGGTGGTAAAAAAGAGTTCATTTGTGAGACCATTGCCCCTATTCCCTCCTCTCATGTCCCTTTTTCAAGGAAATTTAACCATATCCCCTACACTCCTATATCCCTCCCTTCTTTTGTCAATAAGCCTATTGGGGACCCCCTTGTCTATGACGATTTACATGTCCCTCATTCGTTTTCTATTGAGGAAAAGGGTGATTTTGCCACCTAAAAATATTTTGAGGAGAGTTTGCCTTATTCTTCTTCTTCTTCTTCTTCTTATTCTTCTTCTTCTTCTTCTTCTGTTGAATTTGCTTTTGATTTTTCTTCCTTTTCTTGGCATCTCTCTCCTCATTTGCGTGCACTATGCTTGTTGCACGCTCTTTTCCCGTCATTTGCCTACCTTCTATCTTACGAAATGTGTAGTCGTGCATTTGACAAGCTCTTGCGTTCGTTGCAATATTATTTACTAGAGCGGTCACACTTAAACCTTAAGCAAGCCTTTCTCGGGAAATAACCCGTGTTTTATTGCTTTCATTTTCTTTTCTTTTTAGAATAGATATTCTCTCATGGAAATGTTTGTGTGCCTTTTTCTAGGTACATAACTTGATATACTTTGGTGCATTGGTTTGGATCAAGAATCAAGGAAGTTTGACTCCTATTTTTGCTAGCATATGGAAAACAAGATTCAATTCTTGAAGAAATTGTCTTTGAAAGGTTAAATTGGGTCATTTGCGGGTATTTACACCCACCTAAATTCGGTAATATCTTTCCTTGCTTTTTCTCTAATGGTTGATAACTTGTTGGAAATGTGTTGGTTTGTTGGATTGATCTCTTTGTTTTCTCCTCCCGTGGATTATTTAAATTATTTTTTATTATGTTGTCTCATTCAAGCTTGGGGGAGGGTATTCTATCATATTTGGTAGGATTTTGATTCATATATGCCATGGACGATTGAATATGCATTTTCATGTTCTTTATTTTGAAACTCCAAAAAGACTTTTGTTTCTATCAAGGCAAATTTGCAATGTGTTTTGTTTTGTTCTTGCTTTGGACATTATACTTTTGGACTTGTATAGTTAAATGATTTTCTTCTTAAATGGAAATGGTGTGCATGTTTTGAGAGTATCTTTGGTTGATTCTAGGATAGGGTATGCTAAGGTAGCGATTAAGACCTTTTGCGACCTTGTAGCAGGATTCCATTGGTTTGTTGTAAGACGGAGTTGCTCCCTTTAGTGGATTTGAAGCTAATAATGAGTTTTTGCTACAACCATGTGAGGTTTTATTTCTTCTTGCTTTCAACATTCCTTGATTGAGTGGGCACATGTATCCTTGAATATTGCTTGCCTTATCTAGAATCTGACTCTCATCTCCCAAGATCGCAACTAAGCCATTTAGGAAGGACAAAGGCATCTTTTCGGGGTGGTAATTTTTTACTTTTCTAGGATAGTTTTAATTTCTTTATTTTGGGTTTACATTTGACTACTTGCTAACCATTTGAGACATAAACCTTCTTTTCAAGCCATATCTTTAGATTTTGAGTCTTTTGTTTCATTCTTGTTCCCATCTTTGGTTTTTGTGAAGCATTTGGTCTTTATTGTTGGAGTATTTGGTGGATGAGATTGATTGTTTGGTTTTTTTATGTAAGCAAGTTTGTGTTGTAAATATCTTGTGAATAAAAGGCAAATGCTAAGTTGAAGAAGCCGTCCATAGTTAAAAGAGGCGAGGATAATGCAACAAAGTCAAAAAAAAATAGAAAAATGAAAAAAATGAGAAAATCAAAGCAAATTCAAATGCTCTGGAAAAAGTGAAAAAAATGAGAAAAATGAAAAGCTCAAAAATATTTTGATGTAAGTGTCTTTCTCCCTATTTTAGGCATTAAGGACAATGCTTTGTTTAAGCTTGGGGGAAGCGTTATTACGCTTTTTGTATATATGTTTGTGATTTTGGCTTTGAATAAGCTTGGAGGTGTTAGTGTCTTAGTTTGGTGATTACATGGTTTTAGTGTTAAGATTTGGCCAATCTTTGCTTCACAGTATAGGTATACCACCAAATTTCAAATTTTAGCCTACATTCACCCTTTTCGCCTCACATTACAACCCTTTACAAGACCTTTTGACCTTTTTGGTTGAGTCACAAGTCGGTGGAGGGAGATGTGAGTCAAGCCTATGGAGCGGTTTGCATAGTCAAGATGTCGAGTAGCCTTAAAATCTTTTCTTTTCCGGTTCCTTCGAGGAATCATTGAGATGCTCACTAGAGGTGGATTTGAAACTAGTTAGAACGTGGTAAGATTGTTTGGGATGAAGGTGAATTGTGTCTTATTAGTTCTCTATGCTTAGCATATTTTATGTTTTAATCAACTTTGGATATCTTGAAACGTGCACTCCCTTATTTGCTTAGAAAGAATTGCATTCATTTGTATTTGTTCATTTGCAAAATCCATTCATGAACATTTGTTTTTCTTTTCTTTTCTTTTTGTTCTTTTTCATGCTTTGCCTTGTTTGTTTGGTTTGAGAGAGTTGTGGGTTAACCTCTTAGGAAACCCTCACGAGACCTCACTCGACCTCATTGGTTTTAAGGGCTTATTGTAGCTAAAAACAATCGTGATTATTCCTATGAAAGTGAGTTAGTGTATATTCTTGTCTCCTCTCTTTTCCTTTTGTTTGTTTGAATAAGCTCGTCATTTTTCCCTTACTTGTTTTGGTTTTGCTCGAGGACGAGCAAAAGTTAAGCTTGGGGGCATTTGATGAGTCCCATTTATGACACTCATTTGATGAGTATTTAGGTTGCTTTTACCTTCTATTCATAGATTTCTTTCTTAATAAATACTTAGTTTTATGCGTTTTTCTCTTTATTTCCCTTTTCTCTCTTGTTTTGTGTTTTTATGGGTTTCTTGTGTTTTTTCCTTTATTTCTCCTCTTTTCGTGGTTGTAGGTATTGTACGAGGTTTGGGTCTCGATATTGGTGGTTTTCTAAGTTGGAAGATGCTGTTGGAGTAAGCTTATAGCATTGGGAAAGCTCAAAATGCAAGGAAGTGGATGCTCCAAGTTCTAGCTCTTGCGCTCTCAAGTCGTGCTCTCATGAAATATGGTGTTGAACCCACCGTGGAGGCCTTTAGATACTTCCACCCCCAACATGTATCAAGTGGAGCTCACGAGACCCATTTGCGAGTGCACGAAGCGGAGAAGAAGTCGAGGAAACCCAGAAGAGCGCTGGCGCGCAGCCCCTATGTCGAGTTTGCATGGTGTGTGCACGGGCGCGCACCCTTAACTTGCCCGCGCGGGCGCGCACCCTTTACTTGCCCGCGCGGGCGCTCCTCAATGTATTCCAGCTTCTCTCGATTTTGTTTTCCGCGCCTCATATAAATACCTATTTAACTCAATTTTTGTAGGAAGTTTTTAGACATAATTTTGATCATAATTTTAGCCTAGTTGAGAATTTCTCTCAGTTTTAGGGTTAGTTTAGGAGTAGATTTAGAGAGAGAAAGTGAGAGATTTCAATGGTGATTTGAGAGATTGATGATACAAGGGTGACAATTGTTTTAAAGATCTTCTCTATTATCAATGAGCATTTCTAACTCTATCTCAACTTATTGTTTTGTTTAGATTCATGTTTGTTTGATTTGATTTGAATGTTTGATCTTAATTAGTGTAATTGTTCTTGATATTTTTTGATTCTTGATTTCTTAGTTGTTTACTGTTAGATGATGATTCTTGAGTAGTTGTTTGGCTAGGGATTGGGTGAAACTTGTATGATTGATTGATTGTGATTAATTTTGGAGTTGTGTTGATTAATTGTTGATTAAAGTGATTAATATAAGTTTGCATGTGTGTAATTCGATTAAGCCTTGAGAATTGTGCTAGATTGCATTGTAATTGCTAATGACACGACCAATTGATTTAGGAATTGCAATTATCTATTGGTTTGGGTTGTGATTCTCCTAGTTCGTTATTCGTAGAGACATCTAGATTAACGATTAGGAGATAGCTCTTTGATTTCAATTGATAGCTCTTATCATTAGTCTTCACAACCATTGATTAGCATGCTTGTCCCAAGTTGTTGCAATTGTCATGATTACTTGTTGATTCCCATTCCCTAGTGTTTGATTTGTTTGGTTGTTTGTTTTGTTAATTGTTAGTGTTACTTCTTCACCTTCGACTTCGACCTAGCTTAGGCGCATAATTGAGAGCGCTTGAAGAAAACCGTTCCTTTGGGTTCGACCCTTGACTTACTTCTATACTTGTATTTAGGTTTGTTAAGTGCTTATAAATTTTGTTTGGCTTAGGGAGGATTAGTCAACGACCTAGTTTTCCCCCTTGTCAGCCGACTATGAAAAGGCGGTCTGTCCTATTAATCCCAATCTTCGGGGCGATATTTAGGTTGTTGATATTGAGCAAGTTAGTGTTCGTTATCACTTACGCAGCTTTGCTTATAAGCCCAACCTTGATCAATATGGTTCTAAGGTTGGTCATATCTGTGTTAACACTTCTACAATGCTAAGGGTTAAACAGACTAGTTATCAACCTCAGGCCGCTGCCGACAAAGCTGGGCCTAGCAAGAGACCTGGGCAAGCCCAAGTAGTAAGTTCCGACATCTCTGAGTCTGAAAGAGGCTCTAAATCCCTTGTGCACGACTCTTTCGTTAAGTCTGTATTAAATGATGAGGACGAAGAGGGTGAAGAGGTTAACTAGGAGGAAGATGCCGGTGCCGAAGAAAGGGATAAAATAATTGACTAGATGGCTCAAGTTACCAAGGAGGAAAGCCTTGATGATGAGTATAACTCTGAGACCGATGACGCCGACCATCGCCACCCTCTTAATATCCCTACCGATAGCAAAGTTGTGAAGGCTAAAGTCAGCAATGCGTGGCTCAAGTTGGCTGCTGAGAAAGATTACTGCCGACATGCCAAAAGATTCTATAGATTACCAGAGGGCTATGATCTTACTCTTCCTCCCCCGTCATCTAGCGTCCTTGACTGCCCAGCCGGACATGTTGCCATTTACGCCAAGCATTTTGATTTCGGCATCTGTTTCCCTCTACATCCCTTCATTGCCAAGATTCTTAGGGCCTGGAACGTCTACCTTGCCCTGCTTACTCTTCATACAATCCGGGCCGTTGTCGCCTTGGTATGGGTTATGTTATACAAGAACTTTCCACTGACCCTTAACTTATTTGGAAAACTCTTATCGTTGAAGCATGACGGGCAGTCTTAGGGGTGGTGGTCATTGTATACGACATCCCATAAGTATACTGTCCACCCAAAGCTATCTAGCTACAAAGGCTAGCAAGATAAATTCTTTTTTATGTGTGTCCCTGAAGATTTTCCTATCAGGAGAACGTTTTATCATCCTCACCCCCGTTTTGGCCACATTATCGATAGGGAACTTGGTGAGTAGAAGCGCAGGGCTTTTGATCATTTTGATGTTGAGGAAGTTAACGTTGGGGACGGTAAAGTTCAAATCATCCCTAAAGTTTGGGTGCCGAACATGAAGTATATTCTCGGCAATGCTCCTTTATCATATGTCGGTCTATGTTGGACCGACAACTATGGTACTTGCCTTGTATTTAATTATAAGTCGCTTTAATGTATTCTAGCCACATTTCAGATTTTTTTTTCTTTTTCCTTTTTTTTGACATTCTCTTTCCATTTGTCTTTGCTTATGTAACTAATTGATACATTATCACTTATTGAAGGCGTTGAGAAACTTGACAATAAGGCCCCAAGTCTTTCTTCCGACGATAAAAGAGTTATCAGACGTCACCCTGAATCACCCAGACCTAGTTACAATACTTTAGTTTTATTCTGCAGTCGTGCAACCGCTCGTAATCCGAAGAGAAGAGCAGAGGAAATGGCCGATGAGAACGCTAGAAAGAAACGACTGGTATCCCTCGCCAACAAGTGTGGAGGTGCAACTGGAGCTGGCACCTTAAGGACGGATGACGAACGACCCCCAAAGAAATCTCGGGAAGCCGAGAAGCATCAGAAGCCGTCAACTCCTAAGCAATCCGATGTCCCAAAAGACAAAGCAATTAACCCCTCCACTATGTCTACAAGGAGGACGTTGCCAGTCAATGTTACGGTTGAAGACATTACGGAGTCTCCTTCTCCACCTCACCCTGACACTGCCATTCAGCATGAAACTCAACTCAGGGTTCCTGGCGGTTCTGATGTGAGTGCTCCCGGGCATCATATATCGGGCCAACCAATGGATTGAACATCCATCGGGTAAAATTCCCGATGAGGTTATCCATAAGTTTGCTGCTCCTGAAGGCCATTCAGGATATCATTGGCAGCCTGAGTTGGATGTATGCCGAAATGAATCCATCTTCACCGATGACCCAATGCGAGGAGGAAACCTTGGGTATCGGCTTCTTCACAACCTGGCCACCCCTGTGGACAGGCCTGCTGGTATTGTCGGCTCAATTGCAGCCCAGCATATGCACGATTTGATGAAGGTATTATTCTCGGCCTAATCTATATCAAATTATCGACTTTTTTCTTACCCTAATCGTGTTATTCCCAACTTACGCTTTATTTGTATTTAGGCTTCCATGTCCGGTACTGAGCTTGTTGAAATGTACCGTTATTATCAAGAGAAACATCATCAGGCTTCTTTAACTCAAGAGGCCCTGAAAACGGCCCTAGAGAATGCCGATAAAGCTCTTGATGGGATTAGGGCAGCGAAGAGAAAGGATGACGAGGATTTAAAGGCTCTTATAGCAAATGCTGGGAAGCTCGAAGCTATTGAGAAGGAAACCAAGCTCCTCTAGAACCAACTAACTGAGAAGAATAAGGTTGCTGAGTAACTATTATTGTTACAAAAAGAGCTTACCGACGCCAAGAGCTCTATCATCCATTTAGAAGAACAGGTTCAGAGGATGGAGGCTGATAAGCCCGGCATTCGGCAAAGAGTTGTAAGCCGGTATCTGTGTTTGGCGAACTTCATCGAGAGATTGCAGAACCGCTGGGTGGACAGCTGCTCAAAGGTGCGTTGTTCAAGTCATCGGCTGGAAGAAAGACGATAAGGCTAAAGTTAAGAAAGCTTTTAATGACAAAGCCCATAAGATCTCCACCGGTTTTGAGCGGCAAGAGTTTACTGATGAGGATCTCCTCAATGTTGTGCGTACCGGAGATGATGGCCCTATGGAACCTAACATTCTGAACTCTCCGAAACCTGAAAATCCGCAAGCTTGAAGGGGCGAGCAGTCATCAACGACATCATCATATGGCTCTTGTTTGATAGGGCCTTATCTGCTTTGATATGCAATTTAAAATCTTTGTTTTTGCGAGACTCATAATTTTTTGACAATGTTGTTTTATCGGCATGTACCCTTTTTTGTGATGATGCCTGTCGATTGTCATTCTAACACTTCTACTTCTGCAAAAACTGTCTTATCGTCAAACTACTATTATGGATGTCAAATTAAAAGTTTACCCCATATGTATGTACTTGTTTTGCTTCTTTTTTTTTTACAAAGTTTTATTCTTCAAATCTTAATACAATTTTATTGGAACAATCGCAAAAAGAATGGCTTAGCTGCCATTTTCAAAGTAAAGACATTCAATTACCGACTTATCCCTACTTAATTCATTAAAAGTAACTTATCGGCCATTTTATGTAAGCAAATTTATTTTGGATTTTTCTCGGGATGGAAAAAATTTCAACGTTAGATTATTCCCAGGATGATAATATTTCAACGTTTTCATAAAACTTGGGATGTACTTGGGATGCAAGTATATGCACTAATCCCTGCGCCGATATTAATAATTGTTATTATTGGCGACACGTACTGTACGTGTTGGTACATTTGTGTGATGCTATTCTTTATTGTTGATTCAAAGTACAATATCGGTCACTCAACGTGCTGCATTTCGCAGTTAGTTGAGTACCCTTATCGGCAATCTTAATCGTGGGTACGCCTCAAATCGGCATATACCATGACATGATTTGGCTAGTATTATATTTTAAACCAACAACCTCACGAGCTAATGAGTACAACTGATCAAATCGTAAGCGCATTAACTTCGTGGAAGTGGTTTTTAGCTGTCCGTCCCATTTGACGATGGTATGTCAAATGGAGGATGCCTAATCAACTTGCGTATCAGAATTCGTACCTTTTTATTATTAGTAGTACTATCTGATAAAGATAGCTCAAAAGATTTACATATTACATCTAAACATAAAACTTTTTTAACACCGCTGCATTCCACACATTTTTCAATGGTTTTCCATCCATCGTTTCTAAGTAATATGATCCTTGCATAACTGTATCCCTGATTCGGTATGGGCCTTTCTAATTTGCTGTTAGCTTCCCATCAACATTACTTTTTCCTGTAGCTGTCGATCTCCTCAATACTAGATCTCCCATGTTTAACAGGCGATGCTTTACCCTTCTGTTATAAGCCCTTGGCATTCTATCCTTGTACGCCGCCGATCTCACTGCTGCCTTTTCATGCAACTCTGGTAAGAAATCCAATTGTTGCCGTAGCAAGAGATCGTTTTGTTCTTCACAGTAATGTTGTATTTTGAAAGTGGGCAGCCCGACCTTAGCAAGGATAACGGCCTCGGTGCCAAATACAAGATTGAAGGGCGATTCTCTCGTTTCCTCTCGAGTTGTCGTCCTGTTTGCCCATATAGTATCCCTAGTATGAGATCTGCCCATAACCCCTTTACGTCTTCTATCTTCTACTTGAGATATGTGAGAATCTACTTATTAGCGGCCTCTGCCTGACCATTTGATTGAGATGGCAGACCGCAGCATATGCAAATTTTACCTTGTATATGGCTAAAAGATCTTTTACCGGCTTACAATCAAACTGTGAGCCATGATCAAAAACCATTGCCATTGGAAACCCAAACATTGTGAAAATGTTTTTCCAAATGAACTTTTTTACCTTGGATGTTGATATCTTTGTCACTGGTTCTGCCTCTATCCACTTAGTGATGTAATCAATTCCTACAATCAGGAATTTCCTTCCCCCTGTTGCCGATGTGATAGGAATGGTGTCCTTCGAACAAGTGTATTATTTCGATAGAGGGTTCGGAATTATTAGAAATCTAATTATCAGTGAGGTCAAGTGATCGAAATGCCTAGTTGGAGACCGCTTCCGATCAGCAACCATTTTTTTTCTTTTGAAAAACGTCCTAAAGGACACTAAATTTCAATAATAAAAGCCATACGGCATCTACAATTGACAATGAACGATAATAAAAACGAATTTAATAAGATCAAACAAGAATTAACCGGGGAAGGGATAAGAATCCAAATACATAAATATAACAATTCGGCATATTCTCGATTCGTTGTCTCATACAACTTTTTGAGTGGATCCGTCATCGCTACGCAATTTTATGAGAAAGTAAATTCTTGTGCTGATTCCGTAACCCAAATCTGAACCATAATCAATAGTAGCCCCACACAACCACGGATCAAATTAAACACAAATAAAACCTTACCTTTCGAATGAGTACGAAAAACCTTGTCTTTCGAAGGAGATCGAAAAAACCTTGTCTTTCAAAGGAGATAATCCCTTTATTTCGAGGGAGTCCGATCAGTATTATTAATCCATAATTAATATTACAACTTAATCTTAACTGAACCCTTCGGGTCACACCCAACCAACTAACCAACCGACTAATTAATCCGAAAGGAATTAATGAATCACTCGAGTATTATGAACAAAGACGTTAGATTCGGAGCTTAGAGCGTCGGAACCGAATATCAAAAGTCGAGCCAAAATTTAGGAATTATCGAGACAGGAAAATGCTTCAAGTAACAAGTAAAAACCCTAGCCACGCAAAAGGCTAGGGAAGCGCGCCACGTGGCGATGCACATGGCATCACGCCATGTGGCAGCATACGTGGCAGCGCACATGGCAGCACGCCATGTGGTAGCGTGCTGCCATGTGCGCAGCTCCAAGTGGCATCATGCCACGTGGGCAGTGCACCATGATGGCAGCGTGCCATGTGGCAGCGCACCACATTGGCAGCGCCATGTGGCATCATGCCACGTGGGCAGCGCGCCACGATGGCAGCGTGCCATGTGGCAGCGCACCACATTGGCAGCGCCATGTGGCAACGGAGCGCTGACCCGGGTGACAGGTCATGGACGTGGGCCAAAGGGTGGCGGCCCAACCGAACCCATCTTGGGGCTCAAGGTTGGGTGCCACATGGTTTGCTCACAATGGATGTGAGTTGCCTTAGGGAGCAAGTGAGGAAGTGGTCCTCACCTAACCATGTGACACTTGTTACTTAGTGATTCCTTAGTTTATTTAACTAGGAATTGAATTCAACATTCTTTCCATGTGAGATCTTTTTGAGAAAAAGTCCCACGTTGAAAGATGAGAGGAATTCACAAGGAAGCATTCCTTATAAATAGCCAAGGCATACCTTAGGAGGTCTCTGCAGTAGGAACTCAAAAAGGCATCTCCACTTGAGTAGGAACTCAAAAAGGCATCTCCACTTGAGTAGGAACTCAAAAAGGCATCTCCACTTGAGGGAAAACCTTTAAGTTCATATAATACTCGAGTAGTGTTTTGGTTCGACTCGGCTAAACTCCGAGTAAGAGACAGATCAGGTCGAGTTGCGAGTGGATACCGTAGGAGGTCTCTGCAGTTGCAAGACTTGGCTTTGAAGTAAGAGCTCCGGGTGTGAGCGAAGCACGCGACAAGGGTAAGATCATCTTTTCTCTCTTTCTTGTTATTTATGTCATTTAGTTATATTAATTGTGAGCGGGTCTTGGGGGTCTGGTTTTGTTCCGCGGTAAGTTAGACTTACCGAAACCCAACAGCGGTATCGGAGCCTTGCTCATTTATTTTTGTAACTAAAATTTTCAAGGTGTTTAAAATGGATTTAATTTCTGGTTGTTGTTGCTAATTAGATTAGTAGCTCGATTTTATTAATTTTAATCTCGTTTTATTTAGAATTTTGGCTTCAAAACCTAGATTTTTGCCCAAGACTAGTGAATTTTGGGTGATATTTTGGAAAGATTCTGATTCTTTCAAGGGTTGCGAAAAAGCCTAATTCTGCCCAGAAATACCTATTTTGAGGGATTTTTCGTTTTGACGAAAATTTAAAATCTTCTAAACCTTGAATCTTATGGCATATTAATTGTGAGTATGCATTTGGTTCTTTCCTTTATGCTTCTGCAATTTTAGACCACTTTTGAGCATAATTACTTGGTAGTAATTGGTGCTTAATAGTTGGCTCAAATTTTCACATAACTGCAAATAAATTGCTTTTAAGTGTGAAAAGTTTGTATCTTGAGGCTCTTAAGTACTAAAGATTCAATCTTTAATTATTTTAAGTGATTGAAACTTTATGTTACTAAATTCTATGTATGTTAATTGAAATTTTTTTTGATTAAATCATTATTAAGTTGATTGGAATCATAAAGTTTCAAAGTTGTGATAGATTTTACATTAATCTTCATATTGGAAGATATAATTTTTCAAGAATTCACAAGTTAAAGTTGGAATCTTTATTTGAATATTTATGTTCATAATTCCAACTCTATTTTAATTTTGTCAAGTCTCATAATTAATTTGTGTTGGTTAAATTAATGGTGAGAACAGTCCTTTTTCATTTTATGTTGCATCAAGTTGAACCAAATTTCATTAAAGAATAGTTCTTGGAAGTAATTTAATTTAGTGCACTTGAATGATTTTATTACCCCGGTGCCTAGCAAACCAAGTCGAGAGGCTTGATGTTAGGAACTTTGGGGTTTTAGGGCTATATTTTTTTGCGTTTTGCCGATATTAATTATTTTAGTTATGTTTAAATTATTTTAATTAAATTTTGGAGGCTAGGCCTCAGTTTTGAGCGGCACTTGCAAAATTTTATTTTGGCAGAATTTTGGGTTTACCGGCTTAATTAATTGGATTAAGTAAGTTGGATGTGGAATTTAGTGGGAGCTTCAATTTTTAATTGCGCTTAGTCACATAATCGGTTGAACAACTTTGACTAGTTTTAATTAGGCGCGTTAATCAGATTAACCACCTAAGTTAGTTACTAGTTTACGCGTGTTTATGCATTGTTATTTGTTTATCGTTGTAAAATGCATGAGCCATTCACATATAGTGAATGGATGAATGGAATGTATATTCTCTCACAGGTTTTATAAAATGGCAACTAGTGGGGCCCAATTAGGATAGAAAATACAAACTGCGTTCCATCATGTATTTTTGTAAATCTAAATATGGTCTGCGAACCGTTGAATATTTTTAAATCTTAATATTTAGATTAGTCCTAATCGTAGATACTAGTATTTGCATTTTTTTGGTTATGTCTTGAAGACGGAGGTTCTTGGAAGACGAAGCCATGAAATTGCAAGAGAAGACCCTTGAAGATTTGAAGACTCAAGGGGTCATGCAAGTTGCCAAATGCATCATTTACTTATGTTTTCGATATATATTTATGCTTTTATATATGAATAAATATGTTAGATGCATTTCTAGGATTTCGAATGTTGTGATTATTATTAATTTCACTTATATCAACCAACATAGAAATCCTAGGTTCCTAAAATATTGAGTAAAACTTGTCATTCCAAAACAACACTTGCATGTTGGTAGTGATGGGCTACGCCAAAGCGAGGCATCACTATTACTCCTAGGAACGTAAGGTATGTTGATGGGTTTGCTAAAGCAAGACATCGCATAAATGTTGGTTTTGGTTATACTCAACGATATGAGTGATGGAGTCCTAACATGTCCTGGCAAAGAGGATAAATTGTTGAGAGAGCATTAGATGCGACAATTTATCTAACCAACAGTGGCTTGAAGCCATTATCAAGGAGTTGCTTACCTTAGAGTAATAAGTGTTAAGACAAGCCAAAGCATGCTTAATCACTCGTTGATTCTTTGGATCTTGGAATCGCCTTATTCTCGCCAAATAGGGACAAATTTAATGCGTGGATAAGACACTTAATAAGATTGAAAATTTGCATAGATGCCTTTAAGTTTCAAACTTATTATGTTATTTTCTTGATAAATTGTTATACTTTGCACTTATATTTGTAGAATTCCAAATCAAACTATATTATTTTTAATGATTGGTAAAGGAAATCTTGGAGAATAGTTCTCAAAGAAAGAAAAGGCATTTCTAAAATACTATTCTCATAAATGACTTTTAGAACTAAGTTCGAAAGGACGGTTGGAGATCATGTATTCAAAATACTAGGTAGTTTTGATAAACATGAAGTATTGAGTTGAAAACTCAAATTGTTAGAGGTTGACAACCAACATATCTTTTCGCTTTATACACTAGTGAGTACAACTCATTGATATATTAATTCAAGTACGAATTAAAGGAAAAGATGGAACTTTGTTATACGGTGCACTATATGCTTAATTATGCCTAAAAAAGTATAAAAGTCAAAACACTTAAAGAAACGGTTCTTAAAGGTTGTGAGATGATGTATAAATAAGAAATATAGGAAACAAGGAACAAAGAAAAGGAATAAGATTCCATTTCTACTAAAGAGTTCATGTTATTGTAGTTAACTTAGCAACTCGTTATCTTCACAAATATCAGATACTGCATGAGGGTTCCACTTTAAAAGTGACCTCAAACCATTGAAGATAAGCTAAGTTATTGACTTACAATCTTTGAATGAAGCGAGGAGAGCTACATCAGTTGTAAGGTCACATGCTTTGTTTAAAGACCTTTTAAAGATAAGGCTGGAATAAATAATGGTTATTATTATGTTCCATAATCAGCAAATAATCCGTTTACACATGGAAAGACTCACATTCGATGTAAAGAGCAATAGTTGTGAATTCATTTGAATGGCATGGTTATCTAAACCATGAGTCAAGAATGCTTGATTATAAACAAACATTTCTCTAACATGATAAACTCACAAAGTTCAAGTCATGGGCATGATTTGTGTTCCGAACATCTTTAGCAATGTCACATTAACAAGAACGTACTCAAGGCTATATAGGCTCTTGACAGTTGATCGATTCAGAATCGTTCTAAGACAAGCAAGTCTTACTTGTTGAAATAGACAAAGCAAAGAGCTATTGATCTTGGTATAGACAATTGACTCCAAAGCTAAAGAGGATTCAGTTACTTCAACGTTTCACAAAGAATTTGAAAGAATATGGCTAAATTCATCAAATGTGAACAAACTTGACTTAAGTAGCTCAAGAGTTCAGTGAAGTACAGAATCGACTTGGAAAGATATCAAAACGTCTAGATTAGATCGAGCGATGTTTTCTTAAGCCAAGCGTGACCATCTCAAAGTTATGAATGGAAATTTTCATAAATAACTCCGCAAAGATCATAGTATGTACTCACGGAGACCTCGATGTCATATGAAAATGACTCGAACGATGATGGATCACATCTCTTCCTATAAAGTTCTTAAAGATTTGCACAAATGACTAATGTTACACTAAATAAAATTTCGAAGCTAAGAAAGGACGTCATATTCAGCTATGGATAGAAATAACTTCTAAACGTATTTTCATGTATATGTCTAAAACTCTTAGCCTTAGTGGGAGCTCACTGGCTCAATGGGAGCTAAGTGACTCAGTAGGAGCTCACCGGATTAGCAAGATCAAGGTGGCTCAATGGGAGCTTAATGGCTCATTAAAGGATAATATAGCTCAAATGGGAGCTAACTGTTTGTTTCACAACGAACTTTTACCCAAGGACAATATACATGTCTCTTTGTAAGTGAGACTACGGGAATTACCTCCACAACCTAATTGAGAACATAATGTTTGTTGCTCTAAGTGGTGTCTTTCTAAAGAGTAACACATTCCAAAACAACAAGTGGGAGAAAAATGAACTCGATAACCATCAAGATTAGCAACAAACTAGAACTGAGAATCTCGGAAGACCTTAAAAGGGCTTCGTGAGAATACTTGATCAAGAATACTCAAAAGGACTTTACAAGTGCCTTAAAAGAGAATTCATTACTCACAAAACTTCTAAAAAGTTGGAGTAAGATCAACATAATCAAAGGGCTTTGAAAGCGCCTTGAAACTCAGTCTTTGATACAATTAACCCGTATAGGTATAGAATTCACCAAAGGCTTGGATTGAATCCTATAAGTTTCTATTAAGTTAGAAAGTTACCTAAGACTTATAAGCATACTATTTACTATTAGTTAGTAAGGGAATAAATGTCTTGTAAGATAGCTACGACAAATCCAAATTCCGAATAGTGGTTAGAGGCCATAAAATCCGAAATAGACTCTATGTTTGAAAATCATGTTTAAAACTTGATTAATTTGCATGAAGGGTGAAAGACCCATCGATCGCAAATAAGTTTTCAAAGAGAAAACTAACAAATGTGGAAATGTATATGCATACATAGCTAGATTGGTTGAAAAGGATATAATTAAAGTCACAGAGTTGATTTAAATAAAAACTTATTCACCAATCGGAATGCTCAAGTCTTTTCGTGATTATTCTAGCAAAATTGCACATATGAAATATGGCAAAATAGATACCAAAACCGCCTTCCTAAAATAGGATTTTGGAAGTGGGGACTATGAAAATAGTCTAAGGGTTTTGAAAATCTAAATAATGCTAGATTTGAAAGCAAGCTCAAGAAATCCATTATGGGATTGAAGGAATTGGAACGTGTTTTCTCATAAAGTTAATAAAAAGGATTGGCTTATGAAGAAACATAGAAATTCTTATGGATAAGAAGATTAATAAGTGGGAGCAAGAGTCAATCTTGTAAAGTCCAACAAGAAGTTTACGAACTCTGTTGTGAATTAACTATCAAATGCTAAATGCTTAGATTTGAAAGTTTCGACAATGGACCAAGCTAAAGACGATACTTAGTACATATTGGGAATTAAGATCTATTGTACATACTTAATAAAATGTTTAAACGAGTAAAGGAATTTACCGTGTTAAACATGAATTGAAGGACTCTGAAAGGCTTTCGACCCAAATGTATAAAACTATGTAAATGTTTGAACTACGTATAAGCAAGGATAAATACTAAGTCAAACAAGAAAGACTCTAATAGAGACTTTCAACCGTATCTGTAGGGAATATTTCAAGCATTAACCCCAAGCTTGAACCCCACTGTGATCATACACTTAAGCATGGTGGCGTCCAAAGGGAAGGAAGATAGAGAAAAAGAGTCGCCAACAAGTTTTAGGAACTTGTAAATCGTTCACAAGGTGAAGATTACACCCCTTAACGATCCAGGAGATCGTCAACTCCAAAAGGTCTTGAACCAAATAGGGTTCGGGGATGAAGGTACAAATCCAACCTAAAAGAGATGAACCTGCCCTAAAAATAGGCCTCTACTTTATTCTTCTCGTATTCATGTGCGCTTTCTGACTAACATGCAATCAATAGGTTTACCCTAAACCTGTTTATCTATGTTGGTTGAATATTAATGCACAAGCAAAACTATTATTGGCAATCACTTGAATTATAATCATATTAGCCCTAAACAAGATTATATTATCTTATTAAGCGTGATTACAAGTACAAATTCCCTTTAAATATGCATAAAAGGCGTGATCAAGCAATAACAATAAATAAGCATCAAGCAACATAATAATCACAATAATCATAACAATTATAATCATGTTAATAATAAAGCTTAAATATAATAGCAAGATACTAGGCATGATACTAACAAGATTAATAACAAACCCTAGCATGTCACTAAGCATTACAAATCAAAGCTTTAGCCCTAGCATGATACTAACATGATATTAGAAAAGAGTAAAAGGCACCCTAAACATGATACTAGAAAGCAATAATAACATCCTAAGCATGATGCTAGGAATTAATAAATAATAAACATGCTTTCTACAAGAATAGAGCAATAAGATTACATACTTTGATGCCTCGTACCTCTTTCTAATAACAAAATACACGCGTTAGTAACTTCAAGGAAAATAATAAAATCAAACAATTAAATTAAATAATTGAAATAAGGATTAGGGACCAAACCCTCAGAAATTATAACCTTTCACGTCTAGGGCGAAGGCAACTTCGAACTTGGCTAGGTGTTTCTAGATCTCGTGTATGCAGAATTTTGTTTGAGAAAAGCTAGAGAGATGAGAGCATAGAGAAATAGATGATTGTAGATAATTGATGATTGTAGATGATTGTGAATTTTTATAAAAACGGAGGTTCAGGGCCTTATTTATAAGAAAACAGTCCGGAGATAGGTAGAATTTGATAAGGAATAAAACTCCACGCTGTCGCCGCAAAACCGACCTTGTCGCGTGGCGACAAGGCTTGTTGTTTGGCAACAGCCTGGATTCCTACGCGCTTTCAAACACGGAGTCCACCTTGTAAAGTCCGTATGAAAACTGAAATCGTATTTTTCATAAAATAATATTTTATTCCAAGTAAAACTTATCAAAATATAATTATTAATTCTTATTTTATTAGGACTTAAGAGAACCTTCTAGAGAATTCTAGAAGACTACCATTAATTCTAATAACTTTAGGAATAATAATTAACATTGGGCCCTCCCCTAGATCATCAAGCCGCATGTAAAGATCAACCTGACCCAGTTTAGTATTTTGGCCATAACTTCGTCATTATTCAGCGGAATTGGGCTTATAATATATCGTTGGAAATCTCTTTGCAAGCCCCATCCAACTACACTATTATTGGACCCTTTTCGTGGACCAAACTAAACTGGATTGGCTATTTTCATAAAATAGAGTTGTTTTTCGAAAACAGAAAGAATTTTTTTAAAAACTAGCCGCAACACCTGACCTTTCACACTTTCACCTCGTTCGATTATCATTCAACGCAAAAGGTATTCATCACTGGGTTTGGTTTTGGGGAGACACAAATGGGTGTCTACAGTATCACATAGCAAATAGTTTAGCAAGACTCGGTGAAACTGGATGAGCTAAAATGTAACATGGATGGAATAAGATTGAGAATCATTCTACAATTAAATCCATCATGTACGCTAAGATATGGAATCATCACACGACTTACTTGCTTAGAGCATGTGAAGTATGTGTATAGTAACAATCAATTTGAATCTATGTAATACATCGTTAGATTATGATCAACAACATCCAAAGCACTTGTTTAAGTATGAGGATGAGTTCTTGACGCATGGAAACAAATATAATCTGAGCATTGATGTTGCAAGCACAAACCTTAACAATGATCAGATCCTTAACAAGGATGCCATTTTTAAGGACGAGCTAACAAGCGTCATGGCTTGAGAATGGTAACATGGATGTGCATCCATGTGTAATGTGCGAAAATTTAAGATAAATTTCCACGATCACAAGTGATTAGGGTATCCCAAATCATTGTGAGTCGTTTGGTGTGAAACCCAAGCAAAGCATCATCAGGAAGTCTACTAAAATATATGTTGAGAATATTGTTGCCTTAAAGGCAATAATAAGGAAGATGTTAAATGGAAAGTTCGTTGTTGAACGTTGATGATTGTAGGTTGTCAAGTTGAAGATCTCAATCATGAAAATGAGTGGGAGCCATCACTTGGACGATAAATCCTAAATCACAGATAATCCATAACACTCTCAAATTTTATCATCTTATTATGAAAGTGATCAATAATGAAGATGCTAAGATTTGCAAAGTAATTATAACTAAACCTATGCAATAAGTGAACGACAACATTCACAATTGCACGAAAGAGATCAAGCATATTAAATATGGGTGTGATTTCTATAAATGTTTTATAAAGAGTATTACTCTGAAAACATTTGGAAAAACAATTTATCATAAGATGAAACGTTGAAAGGTCTCATAGTGGAATAAAAAATTATTACTAATTATTCCACAAAACTATTTAATTGTGGTTTAGAATTAAATTATGAGCCCGTTCGATTTTGAGAATATTCAAAATAGGGTATCAAGACCAGTCTTGGATAAAGAAACACCTATTATGTGAACATTGAATATTATAATAGAAAATTACCCCTAATCGAGGTCATTTAAATGATGGACGATTCATGACCACTTGAGATTAGTGTGTAGTTTGATTTATAGCACCGTTTCTTGTGCTACAAGGACATGATTGTCATAAATCATTTGCACAGGTATTGGTTTAGAACCATACTGGATTGACCTATGAGAATACTTTAAGAGATTTAAAAATCGTCATAAGTATATTTCTCATTATGGCTATCGGAACCTCTTTCCTCGACCATGAGTATTGTGAGTTCTCTTTGTTGAGTACTAGTCCGCTTTAATGTTCGTCAAACGTCTGCCGTACATGGGGATTATAACGAAAACACTCGGGCGGCTAGGTCCTCTTAGTAAGAGAAGATGATAGTATAAGACTGGGAATGCCCCCCTACTAACCATAGGGAACATGTCTTTGTTGTTTACAAGGCCTCTTGAAGAGCGAGACTGTAAAAATGCATGATCGTGCTCAAATAGATTTTAGAAATCATATGCTTATTGACAGTCAAACTCGGATTTCGAAAAAACACTTCTGAATGTAATAAGGATGATGAATAATCTTACCTTATAGTTCATGAAGAGACATTAAGAGACATAAGAAACAAGCTATACACTAAAAGTGCACTTGTCCGGAAGGACAGGTGGGACATTTATAGGAATGGTGTCCTTCGAACAAGTGTATTATTCAGATAGAGGGTTTGGAATTATTAGAAAGCTAATTATTCAGTGAGGTTAAGTGATCGGAATGCCTAGTTGGAGGCCGCTTTCGATCATTAATATTAATCCATAATTAATATTACAGCTTAATCTTGACTGAACCCTTCGGGTCAAACCCAAGCAACTAACGATCCGATATGATGAATTAATCCAAAAGGAATTAATGAGTCACTCGAGTATTATGAACAAAGATGTCGGATTTCGAGCTTAGAGCGTCGGAATCGAATCTCAAAAGTCGAGCCAAAATTTAGGAATTGGCGAGACGGGAAAATGCTTCAAGTAACAAGTAAAAACCTTAGCCACGCGAAAGGTTAGGGAAGCGCGCCACGTGGCAGCGCACATGGCAGCACGCCATGTGGCAGCGCTCATGGCAGCGAGGCGCGGACCCAGGTGACGGGTCATAGACGCGGGCCGAAGGGTGACGGCTCAACCGAACCCATCTTAGGGCTCAAGGTTGGGTGCCACATGGTTTGCTCACAATGGATGTGAGTTGCCTTGGAGAGCAAGTGAGGAAGTGGTCCTCACCTAACCATGTGACATTTGTTACTTAGTGATTCCTTGGTTTATTTAACTAGGAATTGAATTTAACATTCTTTCCATGTGGGATCTTTTTGAGGAAAAGTCCCACATTGAAAGATGAGAGGAATTCACAAGGAAGCACTCCTTATAAATAGCCAAGGCATACCTTGGGATTGTTCACTTGAGTAGGAACTCAAAAAGGCATCTCCACTTGAGAGAAAACCTTTAAGTTCATATAATACTCGAGTAGTGTTTTGGTCCGACTCGGCTAAACTCCGAGTAAGAGACCAATCGGGTCGAGTTTCGGGTGGATACTGTAGGAGGTATCTACACTTGCAAGACTTGGCTTTGAAGTAAGAGCTCCGGGTGTGAGCGAAGCACGCAACAAGGGTAAGATCGTCTTTTCTCTCTATCTTGTTATTTATTTATGTCATTTAGTTATATTAATTGTGAGCGGGTCTTGGGGGTCAAGTTTTGTTCTGTGGTAAGTTAGACTTACCGAAACCCAACACGATGGGAACGGCCCTACTATATCCATCCCCCACTGTGCAAATACGGGACAGGATTAAGTATTGGCATTAGGTCATTTGGCGAAAGGTTGATAATTGGGGCGTACTTCTGGCAGTTCTCACATTTCTGCACGTATTTCAGAGCATCCTCATTCATTGTCGGCCAATAGTACCCCTACTTCATTGCCTCGAGTGACACGGCGCATCCTCTCATATGATTGCCGCAAGTCCCTTCATGTATTTCTTAAATGAGTCTTGCTGACTCAAAACTCGTAATGCATCTTTGTACGGGTAACGAGAACCCTCGTTTGTATAACTGACCGTTATGCATCATGAACCAAATGCTATCCTTTTTCAGCTTTTGTTATTCACCTTTATCAACTGGCAGTGCCCCATATAGTATATACCCTAAAATCTTGTCGTACCACTGACTGCCATTATCTACACACAAGATTTGCTGTGAAGTTTCATCAATGCTTCTCTATTTCAAGATCTCTACCATCATTGTTCTCTCCAAGTCATTAAAGCTTGAACTTGCTAACCTTGCCAGGGCATCTGCTTGTGTGTTTTACGTTCTTAGAACTAACTTCACCTCAAAAGATTCCAGCTGAGCCGCTAGCTGGTTGAGCTTCTCCAAGTATTTTATCATTGCCGGCTCTTTTTCTTTGTAACCCCTAGTGAACTGGCTTGCGACTAGCACCATCAAGGCATGAAAAATCAAGGACATCCAACAACAACAAAATTGGCCAACGAGACTCTTCATAAGACTAATGTCCCCCCAAGCTAAACAAAAATACATCTCAACATCCCATAAATACAAAACAAAGATCACATGATAAAAAGGGATGGAGGTAAAATCTCAAAGAAGGGGGAACTAGTTACCATTAGGCCTAACACTATCATTATCATCATCCCTATCGTATGAGAAGCCGGATGGGGGACCATAAGGATCCCATCACCCGGTGTAGCCGGGCGGCCAACCATAATGGCCCCTAAAGTTATCTTGTTGCCAAGGGTCCAAGGGAGTAAATTTCTCGGGTAACTCAAGTGGCAACGGATGGGTGGGATCGACATAGGGGTAGTTAGGATCACCCCTATAGCCGCTCCCACCGGGCACACGGTAATCATAGTTACCGTGCTCATCCGGAAATGACCTAGTCTCGGTGTTGGACCCTTGAGGTCCTTGCCAATATGGGTAAGTAGGCTTCCCATCACCTCTTTTAGATGGTACAGGACAGAGTTGAGGAGGGAAGTACGGGTAGTTAACCGGGGGAGTGATCTCCCCACGGTTAACACTCGCATCATATAGTTGTTGTTGTTGTTGGAGAAACATACCTTGTTGCATTTCGAAGATGCCTCTCATTTGGTTGTAGATGGCCTCAAAATCTTGATCATACATCCCCTCCATTCGGACTTGCATGCCCGCCATTTAGGCACTCAAAGCTTCCATGTTGGGGTTGCCGAATCGATTGTTGTCGAGGTTGAGGTTGAGGCACTTCTTGCTCTTGTTGTTGATGTTGTTGTTGTTGTTGTTGATGATGATTTCTTTGAATTTGTTGCTCTTCATTGAGCACATCTTCCATGTCTTCATCCTCACCGGGGATGCGGTTGCTCAAGGGCACAAACAATACATTCAGGGCATGCCAGTAAAGGGAAGTTAAGGAGGGATTCGGAAGATAGCACCGATGAGAATTCCTCACAAGCTAATCAAACACCTTGTCGTCATCGCTCTTTGCTATGAATTGCACTTGCTTGAGCTGAACGGTGTCGAGGTAAAGGGTGTCGAGATTCCCCACCGGAGTGCAAGAGAAGAGATATCTCCCATAGCCAAGGCTGGTAGCCAACCTAGTGATCATGCTACCACAAGGAATGTCTCCCGACCTACTGCCCCTCATGTCATGCAATTCCTCAAAAATATGTGCCCGAAGTTCAACCTCCCAAGCAACCTCTTCCCTAGTTTCCATCCATAGAACTCGCAACTCGGCTTGGGATATCTTACCCAAATCTTGCTTAGGGAACACCGAGTACCCCAACAACCGATGAAGCACTCGTAGACATGGCTGGAAAATGTCGCTTGCAAGGGAATAGCGGGCGGAGAACTCATTCTTCCCTGAGATTGCCTGCCACCAAGCATTTTGGGAATACCCATCCAAATAATCATGCTCGGAGAAGAGAATATCTGCCCCGGGATTGAAGTCAAGGGCTGCATTGAACTCGGCCAAGGACATGACATGCTCAACATTGAAAAGCTGGAAGGTGATTTGGAAGTCCTTGGTACCAACCGGAGTAGTAGTCAAAGAGGCTAAGAACTCCCTAGTTGGCTCAAGGTAGGTTCGATAGCGCTTGTTGACAAAGCTACCCAACCTAAGGTTGTCGAATAAGACCCATAAGTACTCATCAATACCTAATTTGATCATGCTCGATTGATGATAATGCCGTGAGAGCTTTATAGTTCTTTTCTTGAAATTATTCCAAAGCGGCTTATGGTTTGGATTGGCAAATCGTGTTTTTGGTAGAGGAAGAGGGTCTTCATTTTGTGTTTGGGAAGAGGGAGTGTTTGATGGAGAAGGTTCTTTAATGGTTATGTTTGTTTTTCTCTTTTTGGAAGTGAGGGATTTCATGATCTTAGACATTTTTGCTTCACCAAATTCACAACCAAAACACAATAATAACTCCACAAATCACCACAATCACAACACTACCACAAGACTTTGTTCAACCAACCAAATACTCCAATCACCACTTACTACCAATCACTACCAAAATCAACCTTCCTCAAATTGCAACCAAATTTCACAAGTGAGCTACACAATCAACAACAACACAATGTAAGGCATAATTAATCAACAACAACACATATAATTAACACAATTACTCAATCAATCAACATATTCAACCAAAATGATACTACTACTATTCAAAATCACCAAATTAATCAAATTCTTGCTACAAATTAATATAATAATGTAAAATAGAGGTAAAGAAGATAATTGTACCATACAAGAAGCAAGAATGATCAAGAATTAGGCACCAAAATCCACCACACCAAAAATCCCCAATTTGCTCTTCAATGGAGGAGAGAGATTGGAGAAGAAAAAATGGAGAAAGGTAGTATGATTTTTGATGAAAATGATGAATTTTGAGTAGGAAATTGTTGAATATGTGAGTTATTTTAATGATTTGAGGGGTGATTTTTGATTGTTAAAGGGTTAGGGTTTTGTTCTAGAGGGAGAAGGAGGTGCGGACGAGCGTGGTTTTGGGAAAGAAATGAGGAAAAGAAAGGAGAAAGAAAGAAGAAGTAGCTCGTCTAGGCCATTGCGTGGTCGCGCAGCAGGGGTGCGCACCCGCGCCCCTGCTGCTCCTCTTCTTACTTGCTTCTTGTTCTTGGTGCGTTCATATATGGGCTTAATGATCTTTATCATCTCGGGATTATTGAACCCACTAAACACATCAGTTTCTAAACCCTTTTTCAGTGGGTTCAACATCCCAAATTAATGAGAGCACCATAATGAACCCACCAAGCACAAATTTACTTCATATTTTAGCACAACTTTTCCTAACTTACCTCCTAAATTACCTTACCTATTCAACTCGAAATTCAATAATATCGAGCATACTCTCACCAAATACCACGAAACACCTTCCTATTGTGCTTACGCTCGTTCGAGATAGTCCAATTTCCATGAATTCAACCTATTAATCGAAATACAAAACAAGTGAAAGAAAGAAAAACAATTAAAAGAAAACTAAGAAAAACGGAATCAAAAGAAAAAGTTAGAAAATCGGGTTGCCTCCCGGGAAGCGCTTGCTTAAGGTCCTTAGCTTGACCCTTCCTCCAAATCATGGAGGGTCAAAGAACACCACCTTATTCAAAGTGGTAGAGGGGACAAACTTTTTCTCATTCCTTGGCAACTTCACATCGTTGCTTGATGTATTCTCATTTGTTGAAACTTCCGAAACAAGCTCACTTTGCTTCAACTTCATTATCTTCTTCATAAAAGCTCTCTTTTTCTTCTTTGTCTTCTTACTCCTTCTAGTGGACGGCTTCTCACCATCAACACTCTCGGAGTTGAGCTCGTCCTCTTGAGGGTAGAGCTAAAACCATGGAGGAATATCAATCACCTCCTCGTCCACAAGCTTAAAACACTCCTTGTTTTCTTCACTAACCTTCTTGCATTCAACACTTAAAGGCACATTATCACAAACCTCAAGAACTTTGGAATGAGGGGAATTTATGCACATAATTCCATTCACAAGAGACAAAGATTCATGCATCGGTTTAAGCTCAAAAGTAGCCTTATTGTTACCAACTCTAAAAGTAATAAGACCTCCCTTCACATCCATCAAAGCTCCCGAAGTAGCTAAGAAAGGTCTCCCTAAAATGATAGGTATGTTATCATCTTTTGCTATCTCAAGCACAATAAAATCAACCAAAATAGTGAACTCTCCTATCTTGAGGGGAACATCCTCAACTCTTCCCTTTGGAAACTTAATAGATCGATTGGCCAATTGCAAAGTCATATTGGTTGGAAGAAGCTCACCTAGCTTAAGCTTCCTAAAGACTGAATAAGGCATGATACTCACACTAGCACCAAGATCACATAGAGCATTTTAGAACAATTTTTCATTGATTTTGCAAGGGATAGAGAAGTTACCCGGATCTTTCATTTTCTTGGGTAAATCATTGTGAATGAAAGCGCTACAACATTCCCCAACCTCTACCAAATCAATCTCATTGCACTCTCTCTTGCCTCTCAATATTTCTTTAAGGAAATAAGAATATCTTGGCATTTGAGTCATGGCTTTGGTGAAAGGGATTGAAAGATGAACTTCCCTAAGCATGTCAAGAAATCTCCCAGATTGTTCATCAATTTTGTTTCTCAAAAACTTTTGGGGATATGGAAGTTTGGGCTTAAGTACCTCCACTTGCACTTTTTCATCACTCTTCTCTTCCTCTTGGGTTTCTTTACTCACCTTCTTTGACACATTGATCTCTTTTTCCTCACTTGAATCACTCATCTTCTCATCTTCCTCACTCTTCCTAGAAACTCTCTCTTCAAACACTTTCCCACTCCTTGTGGTGATAGACTACACGGGTTTCTTAGGTTCAAGTCCTTGTGAGGGTAAAGAAGAAGGGCTAGAATTCACACTCTCTTTCAAGGTATTAGCCAATTGAGTGATTTGAGTTTCAAGCATCTTGTTGTGTGTGATAATCTCATTGAAATTTTTATCACTTATCGACATGTAAGTGTTCAAAATTTTAGTTTGGTTCCCGATGATCTCTTCCAAGGTAGTTCTAAAAGATGAAGGTTGAGCATAGGAATTCTCACCATTACCTTGATTTCTTGGAGAAAATCCGGGTGGGGGTCCCCTTTGGTTGTTGTTTTGAAAATTCCCCCGATTTTGGTTGCTCCAATTACCCCGATTTTGATTTTGGCCATTGTTTTGGTATTGGTTACCATAGCCTTGACCTTGGATTTGCTTTCCATACCCTTGGCCTTGGCATTGATTATTATAGTTCCCTCGGAAATTTTGATTTCCTTGGTTTCTATAACCAACATTGTTATAATTATCAAAGTTCCCTTGTTGGTGAGCATTTCTATTGTCAAAGTTTCTTGGTCCATAGAATCTTTGTCCATTGTTGTTATTTGAAACAAAATTCACTTGCTCACAATCATTATTATCAACATCATCACAATTCTCAAATGCATGTGGACAATTAGAAGAATCATGGTCATATGACCCACATACATCACAAAACACACATCCATTTGGCATATTATTCGAAGTTAAAGGAGGAGTAGAGTTAGAAGATGTACCTCTCCCCTTATTATGGGAGGGAAGAATTGGTGCTTGTGAAGAAGCACTCTTAAGTTTAGCCTTAATTGAGGTCATCTTCTTTCCCAAGTTTGAGATTTGTGAGGACAAATTGTTGATGGCATTGAGATGGTCGATTGAATAAACCGTTGAACCGCTTTTTCTTGTCGACTCTCTCTCACCTTCCTGTCAATCCATGTGATATATCACCACATTTTCAACTAAGTCCACCACTTCATCCTCCGTTTTGTTCATGATAGGGCCTCCGGCACCAGCATCCAAGCAAGACTTGCCTTGGGGGCTTAAACCTCCATAGAAGATTTGGATGATTTGATAGGTAGGAATCCCATGGTGTGGGCACTCTCTTTGGTACTCCTTATACCTTTCCCATGCCTCATAAAGACTTTCATTCGGCTTTTGCTTGAAGCTTTGAATGAGAGCTCTTGCTTTGGGCGTCTTCTTTTGTGGAAAGAACTGAGATAGAAACTCCTTAGTCACTTCATCCCATGTTCTCAAAGAGTTTGGCTTCACTTCTTTGTCTAACCACTCTAAAGCACGTCTAATAAGAGAGAAAGGGAAAATTTTAAGTCGAATAAACTATTGAGAAACCCCGTTCACCTTGATTGTGTTGCAATACTTTTAAAATTCCTTAAGATGGTTTAGGGGAATCTCATGCTTTGCACCACTATATTGACGCCTCTCTATCAAAGTGATCATCGCCGGTCTTATCTCAAAATCATTTGCCGGTGTCGTAGGAGGAGAAATTCCGCTTTCAAACCTATAAGCTCTCGGAGTTCCCAACTCCTTCAATGCTACTCTCGGATTAGCACCCATGCTTTCTCGTTCTTCTTCTTCTTCAAGAAGATAAAAGCGCGTGAAGGATGTACGCGGAGAAATAACATACAAGACATATAACACACAGCCCCGTGTCACGGGATGGGCACCGTGACACGGAAAAATATGTCGTGGCGCGGTGAGATTTCCCATGGCACGGCACTTGTTTCTATGACACGGTGGAATTTATTTCCATTTTTGCATCGAAATTCACTATTACCCTAATTACGCTCAGCATTTTTAAGTGTCGTTTCATAATTTCGGGCCATTTCAGTTTATTATTTTAATTGGGCTAAAATATGACATGAATAAAAAGGTTTGGGCCAAAATAAAATTGGACTATGCTTTGATTAACACTAGGACTGATTTTATGAACTGAGTTTTATTGAATATGAATTTTAAGCACTCTCGGTATAAATACTCAACCCGGCCAATAACGACGGTGAAAGTTGTTCATCATCGAGTTTGGTTTCAGGGAGACATTTTTAGGTGTCTACACAAGGCAGGGAAAGTTCAAGAAAGTAAGGTCCCATTCAAGCCATCTCAGTCTAGTGGACCACAAGTTGGAACCAGTAGCAATAAAGGGAATGTTCCTAAGGGGCGTGTTTTCGTAATGAATAATTGTGAATGTGAAAGCTCTAAATGATTTGATATGTTATCTATGTTGTTAGAATTTCGATTGGTTCAAGCTTGTTGAATCCTTCTATGCAACTCTCATTAATAAAAGTTGAATTTGAATTTCAAGATTCATGCGAAGTTTTCATGAGAAACATAATTGTCCGAATTCTATGTGAATGTTGAAGTTTGACGGAATTTTAATTCCAAGGTGGAAGATACATATTTGCTTATATCAAGTGGAAACTGGAAATAATTATTTTCATTTGCATATCATTGTGTGTATATATGTTATTTTACATGGTTATTATGACGGAATATATAAATTCCATGATTATTGGTGGAATGAGAATTATTTAATGAGTGTTCCTAATGTAGAAATTGGTAACTAATTTCCTTATAAGGAAATAGATATTATGTGTTTTTGTGAAATATTTCTTTCATTAAAATCATATTTGGAATGATTGTGAGTTTTAAGAAGTTGTTGTATTGGTTTACTCATTTAAGTAATTTTCTATTGATTAATTTCTTGACCTTATTTGGTATAATTAACTATGTGGTATATGGAAAGTATTTGAATCATACGAAGTTTATATGTGATTAATATGGTTGAGTTGTTATTTTGAGATTAAAGGATTTGATGACTACCATGTGATAAATGAGGAGTTATTTTGGATTGTTAAAGGTCATAACCATGAACATTTGGAGGATTTGTGTTATCAAGTCTTTACTAATTTTTGGAATGTGATTTATGTTGAGCAAGGAAATACTAATTGTGGTAATGATGAGTTGGATTGGTTCTATATAAGTGTTGAAGTAAGGTATTTGTATTTTTGGGAGATATGAATTGGATATTAGCGTTAATTTATGATCGTTTGTATCTAAAGGTGAAAAGTATCCATATTGTGAGGATGAGTATTGTGATGATTATTTAAAGAAAAATTATTGATGATTGAATCTTTGAAGAAACTTAATACAAAAGTTAGAGGATTTTGAGTCAATTCAAGTAAAAGGAAGTATTAGAGATAAAGGTATTTGTTAAACAGAAGTTATTTGAAGAAATAGTACCATGTGAAGGGATTTAATGACGTTAGTTAGGAAAATTATTGTTCGGATGGTTACTTTAAGAATTTTACTCTGAGGAACTGATAGAAAAGTTAATTGATATAGAGAAATTATTAATGATGGAATAATCAATAATTGCATTGATTTATTAATGAATTGCCTTAAAGATAAACCAGATTGAGGAATTTAATGTTATGAAAAAAAGAAGATTGAATTTTTGAATGTTTTAAAGACGAAGTATTATTTGAAGTGACCAAGAGTTAATGATTACAATTTAAGGTTGTATTACCATGATTTATCATGAATTTGTTGGGAAAATCGTAAATTCTTTTGGAAGATACCCTGAGAGAAGTTACTAATCTATGAACGATAAGAAGGTCAAGAAAAGATGTATTCCTTTGATGTTTGATACCTATGATAGTCTTTGCTATGAAGTTGAATATGTGATTATTGTAATTATAGAGTTTCTTTATGAAAAAGTATGACTTTAATTAAAACAAGTATTTTACAAGTATGCAAAATTAATTTCAAATAAATTAATAAAAAAAATAAAAAAAAAAAAAAAAGGCTTTTTGTTCCTTGTTTTTAAATAATTGTTTAGATTGAAAACTTTCATAGATCTTTTAAAATCTTTTATTAAATATTTTGATTTCAGTTCATACCTTATATATGAGACTTTTACAGTGTTTTCAACGATTTCTCCTAATTTAAGTATTTTAAATTTTTCGAATGACTCATAAAAATATTTTACGAGTTTTCTCACTACTTTTGTAAATAAATCATTTTAAAACCTAAGCTCTTTTGGATGTTTGAGACTTGCTGAGTTTCTTTACTTTTCTTTGATGATTGTTGATAAATTGTTAATATAGTTAATTAAAGTAGTTAATGTGTTAATCGAGTTACAGGGACGTAACTCCTTTTAAGGGGGGTAGAGGGCGATAGAGTTTCGTGCATCTGCTTTTCAAGTCATTTTTGAGTAATTTTGAGTCTTTCTTGAGCTACTTGGAGTCCTGAGTCGAGTTAGGATGTGCATGAACCAATAATTTAAAATGATTTTTGTATCTCTTTTAGCTAACTTTCGGGACGAAACTTCTTTTTAGGAGGGTAGACTATAATACCCCGTATTTTTTAAACATATTTTTTAATTAATTAATTAATTATTATTTTCTAAAAAGGGTATTTTAGTAATTTATTTTACTATTTGAATTTTGGAGCCAAAATGATATTTGAATTTTGGCGCCAAAAGTATTTTAAAACATAATTATTATTTTTGGATTTTGAATAAGATTTAGGAAAAATTGTCAAAAATAATACAACATTTAAGCGGTCCTCTAAAAACAAGTCCACTTTTTGATTCTTTTTAAATAATACAACCTTTGATAGTTATCCGCTTTAAACAAGTTAAAACCGGTAAGTAACCGAATTAACATGTTACATGGGACACATGTCATTGTATTATTGGTTTGTTTATTTAATTTAAATTATTTAAATTTTTTTTTCTGTTTTTAATTTTTAAAGATATAAAATAATCATAATTGCTTTTTTATTTACTTATTTTTTTTATTATTATTATTTTCCAAAAAAACCAAGCCCTCCCCTTCACGGCCTTCAGCTACCTCCTTCCCTCCTTGCCTACAGGCTGCAGCCCTTCTGTTTCCCAACGCCCGACCCCCATTCTGTCGATGATGTGCTCCCTAAATTACTCCGTCGACATCCCCCGCCAGCGATCCCTTTTGCAACCCCTCTTCCCGCATTCTCTTTACAAATCACTCATAACCCTCCTTGCTAAACTTGACTCGGAAAGACGGAAAGGGATATGGGTTTGGGTGAGCTTCGTCGATTGGTGAATGGGTGAAGATGGCTAGTTCACGAGCTAGGGTTAGGAAAGTGGATTCGGGGTGGGGAAGGGGCAGGGTGGGACATTGCGAGTCGAGATTATGGATAGGTAAGTACATCGATCGTCGCTGGTCGGGATGGGGCTCAGGTAGGGGTCGTCGGTCGTCACTGGCAGGGTAAGGGTCACTAGTTTGGGTGTGGGCGGAGGAGAAAGAGGGAGGTGGAAGGAGGAGTAGTGGTCTAGTTGGGGTGAAGGTGGTGGCGACTGGCTGCTGGTGGTGGTTGGCTGATGAGGGAGGGGTGGGTCTTTGTTTTAATAAAATATTTTAAGTGTTAAAAAATTAACCACAATTAAAGTTTTAATTAGGGGTTGATTAAGCTATTAAACAATTTTTTCAAATAAAAAAATAAAATTAACCGATCATTTAAGTCATACGTAAATTATCTTGTTTAAAGTAGATACCCTCTAAAGATTGTATTATTTAGAAATAATCAAAAGTTTGACTTGTTTTTGGCGGATCACTCAAAGGTTGTATTATTTTTTACAATTTTTCCTTAGATTTGTTATCCATTTATTTTATTTTAAAAATCGAATTATTTATACATATTTCAGATATTTTAATTAAGCAAAAATTATATTTTAATTATTTAATTAGGAGGTTCGAATTTCCTAAATAGTTTGTTACGATTTTCGGATTTTCTAAGTATAGAAAATATGATTTTCTTAGTGAATTTATTTAGTGATTAATTGGTATTTTCTTAATCAATTATTTTATACAAAATATATTATTTACACAATCATTTTTATTTCTTAAAAACTTGCAAAATATTTTCCTAAATATCTAAAGGGACGTCCGAAAATATGATCTTTGGAAAGCTCAAATTTTCGGCCACCATATTATATTTGAGCAAAATTATTTTGGTAATTTTTGGTATTTTAATAATTATCTCCCTTAAATCTATTATTTTCCTTAATTTTTATTTCTCATCTCCTAAATATTTGATCATCTTATTTCCCTACCTTATATCATCCTTGATTATTCCCTAAGAAAACTTATTTTTCCATATTATTTTTCATGACAACATACTTTCTTTAAATTAATCATTCTTAGTCACCTTAATATTAAATTTTCTATAATTTCATAACTCTCTTCTCCAAGTAATTTCCTTAATTCTTTTTACCATAATTCTTTCTAAATTCTCCTACCATAATTCTTTCATTCATGAGCCTATAAATACCCCCTCATACCTCTCATATTCTTCACACCAAAACTCAATTCTCTTCTTCTCTCTTATTCTTCTTTACCCCAAAACCTTTTCTGACTTTTCTTCTCCTCTATTCTAAAAGAAAATCAGCCCGTATACATTTGAATCCAATTTTCGAGCCCTTCTGGTAAGTTTTTTGGGTTTTGATGTTTCACCGAAGATTGTTTCTCTCGAAAAATTCTTGAGGTTATACTCAAGAATCACCTATTTCGGAGTTATATTGAAGGAGTTATGGCCTCTGCAAGTTCTTCCTATTCTTTCCAATGAAAATTCAATTCTCTTTAATCCTATTCCTTTATTTTCTTCATGGTTAGTTTTCTAAAATATAAAAACCTATTTCAAATTTAAAATTTTATATTAAAAGTATTATTATTTTTTTAGTCCATGCACATTAGATTTGGGTTTATGTTGTGATAAACTTATGGTTATGTTAATTGCAAGGTGTATTTGTGATTGAACTTTGAAAGTGCGAAGTGTTGATTGAGATTCAGAATCAGGGTACGTTTAGGTGGCTAGATACTTTTGAAAGTGATTGTTTGAATAGCACATTTTATATGATTTTATTGGTGATTGAATTAAATTGAGTTGAATTATGATTTATGAAATTAAGTATATATGATTTTATTGGTGATTGAATTAAATTGAGTTGAATTATGATTTATGAGCTTATAAACACCCCCTCATACCTCTCATGTTCTTCACACCAAAACTCAATTCTCTTCTTCTCTCTTATTCTTCTTTACCCCAAAAACTTTTCTTACTTTTCTTCTCCTCTACTCTAAAAGAAAATCAGCCCGTATACATTTGAATCCAATTCTCGAGCCCTTCTGGTAAGTTTTTTGGGTTTTGATGTTTCACAGAAGATTGTTTCTCTCGAAAATTTCTTGAGGTTATTCTCAAGAATCACCTAATTTGGAGTTATATTGAAGGAGTTATGGCCTCTGCAAGTTCTGCCTATTCTTTCCAATGAAAATTCAATTCTCTTTAATCCTATTCCTTTATTTTCTTCATGGTTAGTTTTCTAAAATATAAATACCTATTTCATATTTAAAATTTTATATTAAAGTATTATTTTTTTAGTCCATGCACATTAGATTTGGGTTTATGTTGTGATAAACTTATGGTTATGTTAATTGCAAGGTGTATTTGTGATTGAACTTTGAAAGTGCGAAGTGTTGATTGAGATTCGGAATCAGGGTACGTTTAGATGGCTAGATACTTTTGAAAGTGATTGTTTGAATAGCACATTTTATATGATTTTATTGGTGATTGAATTAAATTGAGTTGAATTATGATTTATGAAATTAAGTATATATTAATATTGTTTAGGAAATTCTCAACGGCGACCCTCAACTTCTGTAGCACTGAAATGATGACCTTCCTTTTTTTATTTCATAAAATGACCCCAATTAAAAATTTGTTTTCACTTATAACCTTATTTCACTAAATGGTTAATTTTAATTAACTATGGTTAGGTTTTTTTATTAAAATGAAAAACTTAATAAAAATAAAAAAAAACCACCGATGTACCATCAAACCGCCCATACCACCACCTTCAAACCTCCCAGCCACTGTCACCTCTCTCCCTTCACTACTGATGCCGACCCATCCTCCCTATCGCGCCGACGCCAAAGCTTCCCCTCCGTCCGACAGCAACGCTATCCCAGCCCCACGACGCTCTCTCTCTCTCTCTCCCCCTCCTCTCACTCTTCTCCTCCCACCACAACTTCCCTCTCTTTCTTCTCCGCCTAGATCGAACCCAAACCACCGTTATTAGGGTTTCGACTCAAGTGAGGCAGCTCGGGTTAGGGTTTCGAACCACCACCACCTTTATCGAAACCCTAAACGGATGGTTCGGGTTGTGGATTTGGGTTCGGTCTAGGCGGAGGTGAAAGAGAGGGAGGAGCGGCATGCCGACGAGTGGCCCTAATATGAGTCATGGGTCGAAGGAGACAGATAGGGAGGGTCTTGGGTTTGGTGGGGGTGTTGAGTTGGGGTGAGGGGCTAGTGGTGGCGACAGGGTGGGGCTTAGGTGGTGGCAGTAGCTGGGAGTGAGTGATGGTGAAGGTGGTGATAAGTGACTTTTATGTCACTTTTAGGGGTGTTTATTAAGTCGTTTTCTGGCTTTTAGGGGTTTTTATTAAGTCGTTTTCTGGCTTATTTTCCAATAATTTAGCTCATTTTTAATCTTTATCTCTCTTATTTGCTTATTCTCGTCTTTTGTCTCTTAATTTGAGTATTTTAGTAGTTTTTAGTTTATTTTCGTAATTTATTTTATATTTCTTACTTTATAATGTTTCTAGTCTTGGTTCTTATTAATATTTATCTTCTTGTTTTCCTCCTTTTATTTTCTTTTATTTTCAAGTTTGTTTTCTTTATTTTATTTAATTTCATTTGATTTTATTATTTCTTTTAGTTTTAATATTTTATTTTACTTTAATTTTATCTTTATTTTATTTTTATTTTGTGCTCGATCCTACCCTTGTGTATATTTGGTTGTGTAGGATTGTGTTCGGAGGTCCGAGGTTCGAGTCAAATGTGTCAAACCACAGGCTTCTAAGCCTCAACCTGCTGCCTTGTTAACCTTCACCGCACAAATCCCTAAACCTTCACCGCACAAAAAATCCCTAAACCTTCACCGCACAAATCCCTTGCTCCCCAGCTTTCCACAACAACAACAACAATTACAGCCCCAAAATCCCACCTTTAGCCACCAAATCACTTGCTATCCTTAGCTCACTACCGCAACAACTAAACAGCACCAGACCGCCACCAATTTCAACCACCGGCCACAGCACCAGACCGCCACCAATTTCAACCACCGGCCACAGCAATAACAACTCCCTCACCTCCCCTGCTTCCCTCACCTCACGAAAACAACTCCCTTGTTCCACCAAGTCAACTCACAACCACCACAACTCCACCACGCATTCCAGCCCACAAAACCAACAATAACTCCAACAACACCACAGCCCCGAATTCACCTGCAGCCCGCAACCAATCGCAACTTACAGCCACCCACCACCACTCACGCGCAACCGCTGCTGCGCTGCACCTCTCACTAAATACAAACCCGAGCAGCAGCAATTTCCCAATCACAAACCGCCACCAATCAGCAACCGCGGCAACCCAAATCAGCATATGTAGCAACCCAGACCACCGCGGGCGCGGCCTTGGGTCCTTCCACCCCTTTTAAATTTTCGGTTGATGCCTGGGAGATGCCCAGCCGCGGCCGCTCCGTTTTATCGGGTCCAATTGTACGGAATTAATGAGCTTCAACGGTTGGGATTAATTCAATTAATCCAAGGGCCACAATTGACAACGATTAACGGTGAAGATGATGGTTGATGATGCACTGATGGTGAAGATCAGAGAGCAGAGCAGCTATTTGATTCGAAATGAAGAAGGTGGAATGCGTGGGTGGTGGGTCTGACTGTAGTTTTTGGGGATTTTTTATTTTGTTTTCCTTTTATGTTTTTTATTCCTTTTTTCTTCTTTATTTATTTCTTTATTTTACTTTATTTATTTATTTCTCTTTATTTTCTTTTTATTTTTAACTTGTAATATAAATACCCATTTTTGGGTTAATCTCTTAACAATTATTCATCCTAGATTAGATTAGTTTAGTCTCTCTTTTATTTTCTCTCTCTTGGGGTTAGATTAGGATTCTCTCTCTCTAGTATTTAGGAGTAGTTTTAGGGAGAGAAAGTTTGGATTTTTCATAGAGTTTTGAGAGGTTGAAGAAGCAATTTCTGGATTTTCTTCTCATATATTCAATGAGTCTTTCTAATTTTCTCTCACCTTTATTGCTTTCATTAATTCTTGTTTTTGCTTATTTGTTTGTTGATTTGAGTAGTTAATTAGATTTGTTGTTTGATTCTTGTATTTCTTGTTTTACCTTGTGTTTTGGGTGTTTCTGTCCCTCGGGAGAGTTACAGCTCAAGGACTTATCCAACTGCACCTGTACCTACAAAACAACGGAGACTCCGGGGATTTGGAGCTCCGCCTCTGACGATAAGTTAGAACATGCTGGAGAAAGTAAAAAGTGCGGAAAAGGTAAAAGTAGGATCTTCTCGGATTCCGAGATCAGGAGATTTCTCTGATGTAAGAGAATGTCAGGAATATTGTAATAAAAATCAATCTGTCCCACAAATGGGGGAAATCTCCCTATTTATAGGGTCATTGGGAAAAGTGTGCCCGCGTTTTTGCGGCTTTTTGGGGGAATTTGGCCTTTGAAGGCCGCCATTTCTTCTCTTGATAGTGGATTCCACGTGTCATGCTGCTATTGGCCTCTTTTGAACCAATTCTAGATGGACACGTGTCCCGTTTTAAGTGGCCCACGTGGCGGGGTAATTTTCCCCAAAACATTTGCCCCTCACAGATGTGATGTGACAGACCACGTGGCATCTATGACACTTGTCACTCAATAATTGGTGGAACAGATTTTACTGTTCACCTTCTAGGAAAATTACCAAGGTGTCCCTGGAATTACCCCTCTATAAATAAACATTTGCCCCTCTCCTTTTCGCTCATTTACGAAAAATCTTTGAGAGAATTTTTGACTTTTCTTTAGAGAACGATTTCGCCTGCCGCCTGCTTTTTGCCGCTTGACTCAGACGGTTCGAACGACTTTTAGTAGTACCTTTTCAAGGTAACTACCTGCTCTTTCTCTCTCTTTTCATTTCACTTTTTTCTGCCTGTGTTTGCTTCCTTAGAAATGGTATCACAAACACACATGGCACGGCCTAGGATAGCTGTCAGCCGGTCACCTGGGACGGCTGAATCTAGAACTAGGGGTGCCGCCTGTCCTGAACTGCACTCGCCAACAAATCTGTCCGTGTCTATGCAGGACACTATGGCTAGAACAAAAAGGACAGCTCGGTCGCCTAGTGATGAAGAGGACGAGAGTCCTATCATGGTTCCTAGGAGCGAAGTCTCCTACTATCCATCAGGCGTCCCCATGACGCCGGATGCCTCCATCTTGAGTGAATCGGGGAGTGACTCGAGTGATGAGACATCCGACTCTGAAGAGGCCTCATCTCAGTCAAATGCTTACACAGGCGGTCCCAAAAGTGAAGAGGGGCTGCCTGAGAATGCTGAAGAGGTATCCGAAGAGGAGGCCGCCTCTGTGAAGTGCGGCCAGGAATAGACTTCCTCTTCTCTTCAAAAAAGATACACCCCATACTTCACCCAAATATCCGCATCTACCCAAAGGACCATGCGGAAAAATTTAGAAGAGATCCGGGATACCTATGTTATGGGAGCCGGCTACAAAATAAACGTCCCTGCCCTTGACGACGTAATCGTCTGGCCGCTTGACCATAGCTATGGGGATTGGTGCTTTGGGTGCTATGCGGCCACAATTCAGGCGGGCCTTAGGTTCCTGTTAGATTCAGCTATTGAAAGGATTCTAGATGGGTACCTGTAGGGAATATTTCAAGCCATTAACCCCAAGCTTGAACCCCACTGTGATCATACACTTAAGTATGGTGGCGTCCAAAGGGAAGGAAGCTAGAGCAAAATAGTAACAAGTTTTAGGAACTTGTAAACCGTTCACAAGGTGAAGATTACACCCCTTAACGATCCATGATATCGTCAACTCCAAAAGGTCTTGAACCAAATAGGGTTCGGGGATGAAGGTACAAATCCAACCTAAAAGAGATTGAACCTGCCCTAAATAGGTCTCTACTTCATTCTTCTTGTATTCATGTGCGCTTTCTGACTAGCATGCAAACAACAGATTAACCCTAAACCTGTTTATCTATGTTGGTTGAATTTAATGCACAAGCAAAACTATTATTGGCGATCACTTGAATTATAATCATATTAACCCTAAACAAGATTATTAATTATCTTATTAAGTGTGATTACAAGTACAAATTCCCTTTAAACATGCATAAAAGGCGTGATCAAGCAATAACAATGATAATCATCAAGCAACATAATAACAATCATCATAATTATAATTATAATCATAATCATAATAACAATCATAATTAAAATAATTATCATAATCATGTTAATAATAAAGCTTAAATATGATAGCAAGATCCTAGGCATGATACTAACAAGATTAATAACAAATCCTGGCATTTCACTAAACAATAAAAATCAAAACTTTAGCCCTAACATGGTACTAACATGATATTGATATGATATTAGAAAGCAACAAAAACATCCTAACATGATACTAGGAATTAAACAAATTTAAACATGCTTTCCACAAGAATAGAGCAATAAGATTACATACTTTGATGCCTCGTATCTCTTTCTAATAACAAAATACACGCGTTATTAACTTCAAGGAAAATATGAATCAAAACAATTAAATTAAATAATTGAAAGAGAGATTAGGGACCAAACCCTCAGAAATTATAACCTTTCACGTCTAGGGCGAAGGCAACTTTGAACTTGGCTAGGTGTGTCTAGTGCTAATGTATGAGGAATTGTGTTTGAGGGAAGGCTTAGAAAAAGAATAGAGAGAGAGAAAGCTTCTAGCTTTAGAGAGAAGATTGATTATTGTTGATTGAAAACGGAGGTTAAGGACCCTATTTATAAGAAAACAGTCCGGAAATAGGTAGAATTTGATAAGGAATAAAACCCCACGCTGTCGCCGCAAAACCGACCTTGTCGCTTGGTGACAAGCTCTGTCGCGTGGCGAAAGGCCTGTCGTTTGGTGACAGCTTGGATTCCTACGCGCTTTCAAACACGGAGTCCACTTATCAATCAAAATTGACTTGTAAAGTCCGTATGAAAATTGAAATCGTATTTTTCATAAAATAATATTCCAAATAAAACTTATCAAAATATCTAATTATTAATTCTAATTCTATTAGGACTAAAAGAACCTTCTAGAGAATTCTAGAAGACTATAATTAATTCTAATAACTTTAGGAATAATAATTAACATTGGGCCCTCCCCTAGATCATCGGGCCGCATGTAAAGATCAACCGGGCCCAGTTTAGTATTTTGGCCATAACTTCCTCATTATTCATTGGAATTGGGCTTATAATATATCGTTGGAAAGCTCTTTGCAAGCCCCATCCAACTATACTATTATAGGACCCTTGTCGTGGACCAAAATAAACTATATTGGCTATTTTCATAAAATAGAGTTGTTTTTCGAAAACAGAAAGAAAGATTTTTTAATAAAAACCAACCGCAACACTTAACCTTTCACACTTTCACCTCGTTCTATAATCATTTGACGCAAAAGGTATTCATCACTGGGTTTGGTTTTGGGGAGACACATTTGGGTGTCTACAGTACCGCTTGGGGGTGTGGCAACTAACACCCAATTCCTTGGTTAATATATTAGGGTTCATAGCCGCATGCAGGATGAAGGGTGTTGAGCCTAGCTTTGAGGCCTTCGCCCATATGCATTACCTTAGCAAGGCCCCCAAATCAGCCGGTCCCGAATGGTTCACTTTGTCATGTAACAAAGGTTACATGATGACTTTGGGGAAAGAAAATAAGTGGAAGGATTGGAGGAACAAGTTTTATATCATCTCCTCCCCTGACACCATCTAGAACAGAAAATACAATTCTTGGAATCAAAATCCCTATCTGCTGGGTTAGAAAGCCATCCTCCCGCCTGTATCTGATGAAGGCTGGGATCAAATTTTGACGCCTGGGCTATTTAAAATTGAAGTAAAAACTGTCAAGGGGGGAACTGAGAAAAAAATAACCCCAAAAAGTTATATCTCAAAGTTCGACTGGTAAACTGATCCCTTCTACCTGGCCGCCTGTGGCCTTAGTAGTGAAAAGGGAAGAGGTGGGCAATCGCATGAGTCTTTTGCGTAGCTTTTTTTTTTTTTTTTTTTTTACTAACATCTCATTCGGCCTTTTGCAGAGGAAGCCATGTCTCAATTAGATCCCAACAAGAAGCCAAGGAGCGCCGCCTCTACTTACCGTCAGATGGTTCGGCAGAAGAGCCAGATTTTTAGAAAAGTGCAGCTGGAGCATGTAAGTTCTTCTACATCTGCCAACTTTCTTTTAGAATTTTTCAAATTCCACTCTTTCATTTCTAAGTTGTACTTTTTCAAGAAGGATCGGTGAAGCCGCCTGTGCTGCCAACCCTTGGGCAAAAGCCCCCAAAGCAGCCAGCTCTAGATGAGGATCCGACGCCGACTAAGAAGAGAAAGACGGTTGCTCAAAAGCCGTCTGCAAGCCAATCCGGATCCCATCCTTCTACAAGCGGCAAATCGCCGGCTGCCATGGCTGCTTTGAAGCAGGCGGAGGAGTCCAAGTCGACCAAGGACAAGCCTCCAACTGGGGCTACCGACTCTCCAGGTGGTCTTTCTAACAGACGGAAGGACAAACACGCACAGGATCTGGTTGTTATCCCAGGTACCTCCGCCATTGATCCTTTGCCTTACCCTTGTAGGGTTAAGACTTATAGTCATTCGCCAACCAGCTCTGAAGCCAGCCGGTCTATTGGCCGGATCTGTGCCAGCCTCTCACCAAGTGTTGATTGTGCAGATGCCCCCCAGGCGTCGGATGTAAAGCGGATCGCCAAGGATATGATCGCCTCCGTATCTGCTGAACAACGCGACTCTATCAAAGGAGTCGGCTCCCTGAACTTTGATGCTATCCTTGCAAATTTGGCAGAGGTAATTTCTTTAAGTTATTTTCCAATCTTTGCCTTTGCCGACTGTATACTAACTGCCCTTTCCTTTTGGCCGGATGAAGGCCATGCTGCGAGTGAATGGTCTTAAAAAACCATTCAGCGACAAACAGAAAGAGGTAAGAGCTGCCAACCTAAGGGCCGCTTCTAATCTTGACAAAGCCATGTATGATGTAAATAAGACTGAGTTGTTGACCCAAGATATCCTATACTCACAGGCGACTGTAGAATTGCAAGTGAAGAAAGATTTGGAGGCGGCCCAGAAGAGGGTGACTGAGCTGAAAGCTGAGCTGAAAACGGCTAAGGAAAAGGTGGAGGAGCTTCAAGATGCTGGAAAAGAGACGGATAGTCTCAAATGTCAGAATGAGAAGTTCCAACACAAACTTGCCAATCAAGAAATGCAGCTCACGTCCAAATGGTCCGCCATGGTTGAGGAGGAGAAGAAGCAGCTCATTCAGGAGAATGAAGTCGACTGCGTCATTCGCATGAAGATGGCATGGAAGTCCTTGTTCCCCAATGACGATTACTCCGTTTGGGAGTATCGTTATGAGAAAGCTACGAATGAACTGGATGCACAGGCGGACCAGGGGGCAGATGGCGGCGAGGAGATCCGAGATGAGGACGAGGCTAAGGAGGGAAACGAGCAGCATCCGACCAATGATGAGATGGCGGATGAAAATGAAGCCGAGTCCTCTCCCGAAGCTGATTAGATTGAGTTTTCTACGGCCGAATGGCCTTTTCAGATACATTTCCGGCCTGCGTGCCGAGTATGATTGTCTTTTTACCGACCGTGGGGTCGGGTTACTCTAACAATTTAACTTTAATTTTACCTGACCAAGGGGTCAGTTTTTAATGATGAATCATCTAGCCATTAGGTCGGTTTTTAATACTTGGTGTTTTAAATTTGAAATTTGAGCTTTGAATGGTATACCAGATGTTCTTGCCCCTGGGCGGCTGTGCGCTTGGGTTTACAAGTTGGTTGATTGACTTTGGAAATTTTGTGATACCTAAAAAGGGTATGATTAATTTCTAAGTTAATCAATCACTAAGGTGATTGCCCCAAGCCAAGCGCGCAGCGGCCACTTGAGCAGCCGGTGTCGAATGCAAGCGATCATTTGACGTCTTTGTCACAATCGGATAACTGTTCATGCTACAAATATTACAAGTTGCATAAACTAGAATGTAAAGTTTGCATTGGTCTGCCTGCTATTCTTTTATTACAATAACAAGCGGTCCTATATTTTCCAGGCGACCTCATGTGCCTACCCCATTTCAAATGGGTTTTTGAAGCTTAGTTATCCTACTTGGGCCAATTTTAAAATTGGCCGTATGTGTACGTTGATGGCCATAATTTAATTATCCAATTATACTCAATGTCCGTTTGCCCCTGGTGGGAAGACTTGTATAATTTCGAGAAGTAATCTAAGTTAGAACTTCAGTCGATTGCCGGCTGAGGTGTTGAACATCCGGCTTTCTTTGTCTTGGTCGCTCTTTATATTACCCCGGTTAGACGGCTATGAGTTGACCAATTAGGTCGTTTAATTTTTGTCGTCTGTATGTGCTGGTAGAGCAAACGATAGAATGCCCTCTGCGACGATAACACCCGGAGGGGCGTCGCCGGACGCCATATTTCACATTGGAGCAGGCGAATTTATAAAATGTGTAACCATCCGGCCACTGGCCTCATGTCTCTTTCAAAAGACGGTTATATAGCCACTAAACCTTTTTGTGCTTAGTTTATTATCTGGCCATTGGCCTCACGCTATTTGGACGTTAGTGTTTAACTTCCAATTTTAATCTTAATTTATTAGGCGGAGGTGTACCGTATGTATATCAAACAGGCGGCACATATGATAGGACGCATGTATATAGAGGAATAGATAACATAATTTGGAAATAGAAAGCAGCTTTTTCATTGATAGGCTTTCTATTTACAAAAATTTACAACACTTAGAATAGTACTTTTTGAGATTGTCTACATTCCAAGTTCTGGGCAGCCGCCTACCGTCTGGTGTCTTCAGGCGGTAGGTGCCGTCTCTGACTTCCTCATAGATCCGGTAGGGGCCTTCCCAATTAGGAGTCAGCTTTCCAAGCTCATTTGCCCTACCGGTTGTCTCCATTTGGCATAACACAAAGTCCCCAACTTTCAAAGGGCGCTTATGTACTTTCTTGTTGTAGGCCCGAGTCATTCTCAGACAGTAAATCTCATAGCTCAAGGCGGCATTGCCCCTGCGCTCCGGGAGTGAGTCCAATGCTAGCCGCATCGCCTCCCGGTTTGCCTCTTTATCGTATAGCATGACTCGTAGAGTCGGCTCGTAATGCTCGATGGGCAAGACGGCTTCAGCACCGTAAACCATGAGAAATGGGGTTTCACCGGTTGCCCCCTTTGCAGTTGTCCGGATGGCCCATAGGACATGAATTAATTCTTCAGCCCATAAACCTCCGGCTCTTTCAATTTTCTTTTTAATGCCGTCTGAGATAAGTTTGTTGAAGGCTTCAACTTGGCCGTTTGCTTGGGATCGACCGACTGATGCAAAATAATTTGAGATCCCTTGATCTCCCAACCAAGTTTTGTGTTGAGGCGTCTCAAACTGAGGGTCGTTATTAAATACCATAAACATAGGTACCCTAAAATGGGTGATAATGCTCTTCCATATGAAAGAAATGACATCCTTGGTCTTGATATTTTTGACCGCCTCCGCCTCCGCCCACTTGGTGAAGTCATCCACAGCCACTAAAATATAGCGCTTTCCGCCTGGAGCAGGCGTGTAAGGTCCCAGAATGTCCATGCCTCATTTAGCAAATGGGATTGGGCTGTGGATTGCCGTCCGGTTAGTAGCCGGACGATGGATTAGCTTGCCAAATTTTTGACACTTGTCGCATTTTTTAACCATCTCCATGGCGTCTGACTCTAGAGTAGGCCAGAAGTAATGGCGCCTAGCTTTAACGGCTAAGGATCTGCCGCCTGCGTGAGAGGCGCAGTATCCCGCATGCAAATCTTCAAGAAATTCCCTCCCTTTCTCGGGGGTAACACACTTCAGTAGACGCTTCAAGAAACCTGCTTTGAAGAGTTCTCCGTTTCTCATCTCAAAGTTTGCAGCTCGCTTCTTCATGACGGCCGCCTCCTGTGGTGAATCAGGAAGCGCGTCGTCTGTCAGATATGCCCGGATGCCATCCATCCAGGTAGAGCTTTGGTCAAGAATTCCAATAGGCTCCTCATGTATACTTCTCTTTTCCAAAACTTCCCAAAAGACTGACCGAGGCGTATCACAGCAGGCGGAGGATGCCAGTTTGGACAACGCATCCGCCTGATTGTTCTCAGATCTGGGCACCTGATTTAGATGGAATTCTTCAAGTGTTCCAGTCTCTTCCTTGACCGCCTGAAGATATTTGATCATAGCCGGATGGGTGGCTTCATACTCACCTTGGTACTGGTTAACGACCAATTGTGAATCAGAGTAGGCGTCAATTTTGGTTGCCCCTGCCGCCTTGCTTATGCGGATGCCGGCTAGCAGGGCTTCATATTCCGCCTCATTGTTTGAGGCCTGGAACTTGAACCGCAGTGCATATTCAAATTTGTCCCCCTCAGCGGACTCATAAATAATTCCTGCACCACAGCCGTTCATAGTGGAGCTCCCATCCACATACACTTTCCAAACCTGATCAGTATTGTCCGGTGGAACCGGTCTTGTCATTTCGACAATGAAGTCGGCGAACGCCTGACCCCTCACTGCCTTTCTTAGTTCGTAAGTGATTTCTAGACTTTGAATTTCAATAGCCCATTTAAGCATCCAACCGGATGACTCCAAAGTTGACATAGGCCGCTTGAGAGCTTGATATGTTTATATCACAACCGGATGCGCCAAGAAGTATGGTTTCAACTTCTTGACTGCCATGTAAAGGGCGAGGCCAAAATTTTCAACCATGGGGTACTGGAGCTCAGCATTTCTGAGAACATGGCTAATGAAATAGACCGCGAGCTGGATGCCGTCTCTTTCAGCAAGGAGAACGACACTGAGGGCATGGTCTGAGACGGCTAAGTACATGTATAACGTCTCTTTGGGCAGAGGGCTAACTAGCCTTGGCAAAGAGTGTAAGTGTTCTTTTCACTTTTGGAAGGCTGCCTCATCATCATCCCCCCATTCAAATCTAGTCTTCTTCCTGATTGCTTGGAATAAGTAAAGACACTTGTCACCTGACCGGCTGAGGAATCTTCCCAATGCCGCCAGGCAACCAGTTAGTTTCTGAACTTCCTTGAAAGTGCGAGGTGACTTCATGTCAATTACCGCCTATATCTTCTCGGGGTTAGCCTCTATCCCCCTTTGATCAATCAGGAATCCGAGAAACTTCCCAGACTCAACACCAAAGACGCATTTCTTGGGGTTTAACATAACCTTATGACGCCTGAGTGTGGCGAAGGTTTCTCGGAGATCAGCAAGGTGATCCGTCTGGAGTTTGGATTTGACTATCATATCATCAATGTACACCTCTACGTTCCTTCCGATTTGATTAATGAAGACTGTATTAATCTGACGTAGGGAAAAGTAGGTCGTTTTCTACCCTTTCCTAGAGCCAAAGAAAATTTATAAACACTCGAACAACCTAATACGAGTATATGGTAAGTCAAGGGTTGAACCCAAGGGAATGAGTAGGTGTAAGCTATAGCCTAGGCCAAGCTACTTCGAAGATTAAGGGAAGATGCGGTTGGTAACTAGGTATCAAGAAAACTAGATTAATCAAGAAATTCAATATACTAAACACTAGGGATATTGGTTCCACATGCAAGCTCAATGATTATGTTAATTGAAGGATCACTCAATCAATTTGAACGTTACAAAGTAGAAACAATAGTTGCAATCAAAGGAATTCAAAAGCTATCTCCTATAAGCCAAACTAGGGTTCACTGTGAATAGATAGCTAGGAAAATCACAATCAAAATCAATCAATTAAAGCAATTCTCAATTCAAGGGTTCATGTCATTGAAATTTGCAATTCAATCTAGATTAATCTTATAGGTTGATCACTCCTAGTCTAATTAATCACATGCACAACCATGTCAACCAATTTAATTGCAACAATTCAATCAATCAAGGATCGTTAACTAGCAAAAATCATCAATCTAGCATGCTTCCCCTTCTCCCTAGCAACTAATCTACTCACTAATCATGGTGAAATTGAAAAACAAAACAAATTCAATAAAAATCATATTCATTTCAAGTTCAATTAAGAAGGAATTCAATCTCTCAACAAATTCCAAAGCAAGGGAAGAAATTCAAATCAAACATTCAAAAATTAAAGGAAATTGCAATCAGAGTAAATTCAAGGGAAAGAAATCTCACAAAATTTCATTGATGAGAAGAAGAAATCCAAGATCAAAGTGAATCCAAGATCAAATTCAAGTACAATCAAGTAATCTTAAGCTTCTCTCTCTACTTTCTCTCTCTACTAATCTGGAAAAATATATGTCAAGTACAATTTTAGTCGCCCCCCTAAAAAGGAAAAGATTAAGGGTATAAATAGAAGAAACAAGCGAAGGGGGCGGGGTGCCTGGTGCGCGCGCACCACCAGGTCGCACGCGCGCACAGGTGGGTCTGCGCGTACGCACCCTCTGTGCCGCTCGCACGCACCCCTGATCGGTGCTCGTGGCCTTGCCTCCTTCGCTTGCTCGATCAATCTCCGCGCTCCCGATCATCCTTATCATTGGTGCACTCGAGGCGATGCTCGTGAGAAGGGGACCTAGCCTAAATAGGACTAAACACGCAAAGCAAGCACTATTATGTAAAAACACGATAAATAGGACTAAAAATGGGAATAAAACTATAAAGAAAACCTAGCCTAAGAGTGCCATAAATGACACTCATCATTATCATTCGTTGGAAAGTAGCAAGCGCATTCTTCAAACCAAACGGCATCACAGTATAGCAGAATAACCCTTGATCAGTGACGAAGGCCATCTTCTCTTGATCTTTTTTCCACAAGGGTATCTGATGGAAGCCAAAATAAGCATCCATGAAACTCATTAAGGCATGGCCGGCTGTAGAGTCGACAAGATTGTCGATCTTTGGGAGAGGATAACTGTCCTTTGGACACGCCTTGTTGAGATATGTGTAATCAACACACATGCGCCAGGTTCCATTCGGCTTGTTTACAAGCACAACATTCGCCACCCAATCAAGGAAGTTACATGGCCGTATGAACCCAGCGTCTAGCGGCTTTTTTACTTCGGCAGCTGCCGCCTGACTTCTTTCCTCGCCGTGATTTCTTTTCTTTTACCGAATGGGCTTCTTTTTTGGATCCACGGCGAGTTTGTGGACAGCGAGATCCGAGCTGATGTCTGGATCCTTCTCAGTGATGAGGACGTCTAGGAATGTTCCAATGGAGGACGTCTGTCCATCATCCACTGAATGGATCATCCTCTTTAGATGATCCTTGGTGCCCCGAATGGTCAGGCCATCGCATGCGAATCCGCCTACTATAGTGTAGACCGGATCCTTGTTGGTATCTGAGTTACTAGTAGACTGGACAGTTTTTGACGACTGCCCCGAATTCGTCTTAGAAGTCGCTTTGGACTTCAAGACATAGGACTTCAGCAAGCCCTTGTCAGCCAGACGGTCCAATGTCCGCTTGAGACTATAGTAGTCGTTGGTTTCATGGCCCACTTCCTGATGGAAGTGGCAGAATTTATTTTTGTTCCGTGACTGAACGAAACTCTTCATAGGATTCGGCTTCTCCATGGTCAGCCGATCCTTCACGTCTGTAAAGATGGTGTAACAGTCTTTATTGAATTCATACCCTGAGACATACAGCTTGAATTCTTTCTTTTTCTTCTTCGACGGCTGATCAGGTTCCTCAACCGCCCAAACTTGTTTTCTCCTTTTGCTCGCTTCAGCTTTCTGAGCCGGCTGAGCAGACCGACTCTCTTTTTGCTTGTCGGACTTCTTAGAGTCCGACTAATGGCTGGAAGAGCAGAGGTCGGTGGCTTGAATAAAGTTCTCTGCCTCTATTAACGCCTCTTGAAAGGTGAAAACCCTCTTTTGGACAAGGTCAAACTTAAAGGTCGACCCGTCCTTCAGACCCTTGAAGAAGTCTGTATAGGCTACCTCGTCAAACAGCCCCTGGATTTGAATTCTCACCAGGTTGAACCGCCTGACATAGGAGCGAAGTCCCTCTTTATCTCCCTATCGGATGGTGCTCAAATCGAGACTTGTTTTCTTGGCAGGGATGTTCATTTAGAAGTTGGAGGCAAATAGGAAGGCAAGCTTCCTGAAGCTGTTAATGCATCCGGCTGGCAAGTTGCCAAACCATTGTTGGGCGACGCCCTTCAATGTAGCCGGGAAGCACCGACACTACATAGCATCCTCTAACCCCTGCATGTGCATGAGGTTAGAGTAGGCCATGAGGTGACCCTCCGAGTTGGTGGTACCGTCATAAGCACCCACCAACACATTCTTAACCTTGGCCGGCTGTGCGGCCTCTGTTATCTCCTTGGTGAACTTAGAATTTTGTTCACCAAGTTTGAGCAGATGGAGCTGCCACTCCAAAGGTTGGACATTGTATGCCGCCTGACCCCCAAAGAGGGTCGGCTGCATGAAGTGCGGAGAATACGAACCGTAGACCATGGGAGGTACGTACGGTGCATTCCCGATCATCTAGGGGCCATAATGGACGGTATTACCGCCTGTATGGCTCTCATGCAAGGATTGAATATTCCCTACAGATGTGTTTTTCAAGTTGTCTGGAAAGCTCGAAGTAGAGGCTGGCTCAGACAGCTGCTGACTTCTCCTACGCTCGATGATTTGTCGAGCGTCAGGGGTAGAATTTTTTTTACCCACCGGTTCTTGCTCCCGGCTAGGCTTTCTTGGATCCTTCTGGGGTAGAAGGATCTTGGACCAGTCAAGGGTTGCGGCTGCCTTGTCCTTTGGATGCGGAGTTGGCTGCCTGTCCCTAACTGACTTCTTCCTCGCAGTTCGAGGAGACTTCTTGGCCGGCTGACCCTTGCTAGAGCCAGCTGTTTTCTTTTCGATCAGGTCCTTAATCTCACCCTTGAAACTCGTCATGAATTTCATGAGCTCGTCCCTGGTGACTGGAGCCTGACCTCTTGCCGACTGGGTTTCCCCTTCCGGCTGACCAGGGGGCCTACTTGTACCCCCGTGGCTTTCACTTCGTTCCAGAGTGTCTCTAGGACGGATGCGCTTTGTGATGAGATAGCCATCCTTGATAATGTATGTTTCGACCTAAGGATCATCATCCTCATGGTCTGTAAAGACCTCCAGCTGATTAGCCTTAGGGTCAGGAGGCGGTATAGACTCTTGAACCATCTTTGTGGTACTCTCCCCACAGATGACCCTAAATGTTTTGGGTGTTTTTGTCCCTCGGGAGAGTTACAGCTCAAGGACTGATCCGGCTGCACCTGTACCTGCAAAAGAACGGAGACTCCGGGGATTTGGAGCTCCGCCTCCGACGATTAAGTTAGAACGTGCTGGAGAAAGTAAAAAGTGCGAAAAAGGTAAAAGTGGGATCTTCTCGGATTCCGAGATTAGGAGATTTCTCTGATGTAAGAGAATATCAAGAATATTGTAATAAAAATCAATCTGTCCCACAAATGGGGGAAATCTCCCTATTTATAGGGTCATTGGGAAAAGTGTGCCATTACATAGGTCATTTGACCTAGAGTTGATGGGCTGCCCGCGTTTTTGCGGCTTTTTGGGGAATTCAGCCTTTGAAGATCACCATTCCTTCTCTTTACAGTGGATTCCACGTGTCATGCTGCTATTGGCCTCCTTTGAACCAATTCTAGGTGGACACGTGTCCCGTTTTAAGTGGCCCACGTGGCGGGGTAATTTTCCCCAAAACACCTTGTTTTCTATGCTTTTGTTCATCATGATTGCTTAGATTTTGCTCTAGGGATATAGATAAAGGGGATGTTGATGTTTTTAATTGATTAATTGTGTTTGAATTGTGATTAAGGCTTGATTTGTGAGCATTGATGATGACTTTATCGCTTAGGGACTTTCTAGCTAATTGCCCCTATGATTTTTATCGTGCTCTTAATTAATTGTGCGAGAATGAGTTAATTGAGAGTTTAATTTCATCCATGTTTAGGCTAGTTAAATTGCACGGGAGTGAATTGATCTAGTTGAGTTAATTAGCATGTTTGATTGTGCGAAAGTGAATTAAATGTGTTGATTTCTCCTAATTAAGCCCATGATAATTTGTGCACATTTGGTTAATTGAATTCATTAATATGCTGCGATTCCCCTTTCCCTAGTGCTTTTACCGCTTGATTTTATTTGTCTTACTTGTGCTCCTTATTCTTCTTTACAAACTTCATTTCTGACCTAGTTGTTTAATCGACTAAAACCATTGACATTTAGTCTCCGTGGATCGACCCTTTACTTGCCACTAACTAGTTTAGTGTAAGTTTAGTTATTATAAATTTCTAATTTGGTTTAGGTTAGTAGTCCCAACGACCTATTAACCCTCGATCAGGTGGCTGGTGGCTGTGAAGGTGGTTGGATGGTTTACTTTTTTTTATTTGGTTTTCTTTTTCAAAAAAAAAAAAAAAAAAAAAATCTAGCCATGGTTTAGTTTTTTTCACCAAATAAGATTCATTAATGTTGTAACTAGGATAAATTTCTTAAGGAGCGTCATTTTGTATAACTGAAAAACAAGAGGATTAGCATTTCAGTGTTACAAAAGTTGAGGGTCGCCGTTGAGAATTTCCCATATTGTTTTAATAAATGTATTTTTTTAGGATTGACTTTCATATTATGTTTTGAATGGTTTGAATTTGAATTAAATAAAAGGTTTTTCAAAGGAAGAGTTATTTATTTTGAAAATTTATTTATATGAGATTTAATTCTCATGTATTTATTAAAAGGTTGATTTTAAAATCATGTTGAATTAAATAAAAAGGAGTTTTGAGTCAACATATTATAAAGGTTGATTTTATTCAAAGAGGAATTTTATGAGGATTCATTGAATTATATATTTAAAAGCTTTACAAGCATGATTATTATATTAATTCCACTATGCGAATTCATTGAAGACTATGGACTTTGTACGACCTAGTCTTTCTTCAAGAATAGCCTTAAAATAGTAGGAGACTAGCTTGGGGGGTGTGCACACTTAGAGAGAAAATTGGGTTTTGAAATAATTGATTTTAATAATCATTATTATTGAATTATTGGAATTGTTTTGAGAATATTGAGAATTGGCTTTGAATCATGAGTTTTGGAATTATCGATATTGGTTTTAAAAGCATGTTTGCAAATAAATTGAGTTTACATTATCTTGCACTTATCGTACTTAGCATATTTTGCTAATTCGTATTTCCTATTTATTTTGGTTCACCCTGTTTACCGTAATGGTAAGCAGTGTTGACTATTTTCAGGTGGAGTCATGAATGAGCATATTTTCACCTATTTTTATAAGTATTAATAAGAGAAAGTTGAGATTTCCGCTGCAAGTTTTGTTATTGAGTTAAGTATTTTGAGTAGTCTTGCGTAATCACGTGGCGGTAACACTCCTAAGTCTATCTCTACGGTATAATTATATGTATTATACTAGTATTTCAGTAGAGAGAGATTTGGGGGTTTTACATCACACCATTAGTGCTTGGCCCTTACTGGCCAGCCTTGCCCGCAAGGCATGATATAGATATAGATTGATATAAGAGATTTAGTAATCATAATAATTAAAAAATTTCAAAGCTTTTTTTTTTTTTAAGAAAACAGAGGAAGTACTTCACAAACAGATTTTAAACCGATTTAATGCTAACTTACAAATTGTATAACTTCAGATGAAGTTTTTATTAAGGTGATTGTTGATCGAATCTGCAGTGGAATTAGTTCTAAGGTGTTATGTACTTCTATTGGAATCTTAGAGGACTACATTTCCTTTTTCTTCATGTAACAAAAAAAAAGTAAAAAAATCAAGTTTTTTTCTTAGTTCTTCTTATATGAATTTTACATCATGGTTTTATCCAATAATTAAGATATTTTCTATAGTTACATCCTTGATTTCTTGCCTTGCTATTCACTTTTACTTTTATCTCATGACTTGGCTAATTGGCTTGTTAGGAGGTTGGGTTTCCCTTGTATTGAATTTTCCCTTAAATACACTGATCTTATCTAACTCACTATTCATGTATGTGATCTTAATTTCACTTGTTTTTTTTTTTTTTTTTTTTTTTTTTTTTGTAAAGATTATACACTGATTTACTTTAAAGATGTCCACCAGTATAGTCTTATCAAAAAAAAAAATATATACTAAAACAGACACCGAGAGACGAGAGTGACACGTGTCACATCCTGATATTGTTTTTCCCTTCTAAAATTCCACTCCCTTTTTAATCAATTATTTTTATTTATTTATTGTTAATATTTGATTCTCTACTAATATTATTCTAAATCTTTCATATTATTTTTGTGGGAAATATATTCCTTTTTATTTGGTGTACATAACTTTTCTATATACATTTACCTAAATAATTATTCCACCTCCTTTTTTTATCTTCTTTTAAACGGAGCATTGTTACGTTTTGTCAAAAAAGTAATAATAAAATTAATTCATATAATTGATGTTAGAGAAATTATTTGAAAACATCATTTAATTTTTTTTTTCAAATACCTCTAGCTATTATTTTATTTCAATTTCAATATAACTATATATTCAAATTAATTACAATTTTATTTCTGAAATTTACTACTACGCATATATTATCACAAATTAAGAATTTATAGATCGAGTATAGTATAACTATAAAATAAAAGTTGTGTTTGACAATTATATCAATTGCCTAATTCTAGGGAAATGTAAAATATCAATTAATGTTTTTGTAAATTATGTAATTAATAGTATCAAAATCTTAGCAAAAACAAAAATATTATCTGTTACCGAGACATTTAATTGAGATGATAAATTTATTACATCTGACATTCATAAATAATCTGCGTACTAAAAGACACGCTGTACATATTGACAGTTGATATTATACAAATTAAACTTTAAAGACGTTAAACAAAAATTATTTAACTACAATTATTGAATAGCTTCAAACACATCTTTTTTATAATAACAAAGAACGACGATATCATGTATGTAGATCATCAATCCATAAACAAAAAATGTAATAATATAGATTAGTGTTACCCAATTATCGATTGTTCTTGCCTTTAATAATCAGAGTAGTATTTATTTCCATTGAAATAATGCTTTTCTTAGATATAAAAGGTGATATGGTATTTGTAATTAATATATCTATATGTATGTTGTGCACTTTTGCTATTAGTTTTAGTGGATATTTTAGTCTATTGTTTTATTTTATTTTATGTTTTTTTTTTTGGTGTTTAGAGAGCCATAAGGCAAAATATGGGAATCGACCTCAAGATCACTTGGAATCGAGAGGGGAGCTCTAAACACTTGAGCTACCTTACTCTTTGTTTGATTAATTTTTTATGTTTATTAAAAGACATTTATAAATAAGTATTCACTAATATGGCCACTAAACCTGATCAAACCAAGCCTCGCCTAAAAAAATTCTCGAGTATGGGCAGCCCTAAAAATTCATTTTATAATTTTTTATTTATTTTATTTTTTATTTATTTTATTTTTTTTTATTTTTTATTTTTTTTGCTTTGCCTATTGATATAAATTATGACAATAAAATTTCTATATGTTTGATGTGTATGTTTTATTTATCAAATTTTATTTGTTAAATATAATTAAATTTCTTAAAAATTATTAGATTTACCGTGTATGGCACGGGCCTTAAGCTAGTGAATTATTATATTAATCATTATTTATTTTATATTTCAGATTTCAATCATTAATAATTAAATTTTTTTTAATTATAAAAATGAGTATATATTGATGTGTGTAACACCCTAATATATAGCCCCTTTTTCAAAATCAATTAACTAAAATAAATTTTTTTGGAGAATTATCAATGTGTCACCTTCGTGGCTTCGTGTGTTAAAACAATAGAGTTTTAAGGAATTCAACAATAAAAATTAATCAAATTAAAATAAGCACTTTAAAATAAAATAAAACCTAAGTTAAACATCTTACAAATTGAAACCACGACTTAAGACTCTTATTCAAATCCAAAACCATTCACATAAAGAATTAATTCAAATCATAAATTTAATAAATAAATTCATTAAATAATAATCATAATGGAAAATTGATTACTCCCTCCGTGTTTTAATAAGTGTTGCAGTTTGACCATCACATAGTTTTAGGCAATTTAATTGACTTAAATAAAATACAATTCATCTTACATTATATCTACGTACGTTTCTTCAGTGTTGAAAAAAAAATTGGAGGAAATTGGCGAAAATTAGCGAAATTTAGGTATACTTCGATACTTTAAAGCTAATACAATTTCGTTTATTTTTGTAGCAATTTCTTATTTACTTTTGTATTTTTAGGTTAAAATTTGTTGAAATTGAAGTAAAAGAAGTTCAATCAAAGTGTTTCGAAGTTCAAATTGCTAAATAATCAGTTTTTTTTTTTTTTTTTTTTTTTTTTTTTTTTTTTTTGTGAAATGGGAAGTAGAAGAAGTTCAATCAAAAAGTTCTTTTTTTGGTTCTAATTTCGTTTGATTTACTTTTGATTTGTGTTTTTGATTAACTTTTCGGAAATATATCATGTTTCAAAGTGATTACTAGATGGATTTGTGTTGATTTAGTTTTATTTACTTTAAATTTGGCTAGAAATTTAAACGAAATTTATATTTAAAAATTGAAAGTTTGTGTGTTTCAGTAAATTTATTGATGCATTTTGTATTTGAGTGTGTTTGTGTAAGTTTTTGATTAACATGCAATTATAATCATGTATTTATTTGTGTATTTAGTAGTTTTTTTAAGTGATTTCTGGATGAATTTGTTGTAATTTCCTTTGGTTTACTTGAAATTAGGTTAGAAATTTGATAGAAATGTTGTTAAGGTATGTATTTGTATGTTTGAGTGTCTTTGTATAAGTTTTTGATTTGCATGCAATTATAAATATTTGTTTGTTTATGTACTTAGGTATAAATTAATTTGGTGCAAAATAAATAAATCTTCTGAAAAATTTATATTCGTAATGTTCTATTTAAAGTAAATGTTTCAGTTTTAAAAGTAAGTACATAATATTTCAGAGTTAATGAAATATTTATATAATAATTATATAATAATAATAATGAAATATTTAAACTGATCTTTATAATGTTGTGTTTAAAGTAAATATTTCAGCTTCAAAAGTGAATACATAACACTTTAAAGTTAAAGAAATATTTATATAATAATTTGATATGACTAATTTTCATTTTAATTTGAATTGCATGCAGATTGAAATGAAGAAAATTTCAAAGAAAACTATTTCAGTTACGAAGAAACCTACAAAGAAACCTCATGTTCGTTGCAAACTAGAAACAATGAAGAAATCTCAAAAGAAACCTCATGTGGAAACTCCAAAGAAATCTCCTGTTGCAAGCTTGCAGCTACAAAGAGATCTCCGAAAAAAAAAGAAAAAAAAAAGAAGAAAAACTGTTGCAGCTACGAAGAAATCTCCAAAGAAACCTGTTACATGTATATTATCTTGAATATTCAGTTCAAGTTCTGTTCTACAAAATTCCTTCTAAAATGTGCAAAGCAAATACAGTATGTGTGAGGAGAGTAGCCCGTCGTTGGGGATCCCACTTCCTCCTCAGCCATGTTGCGTATGCTGAGCTTACGGCAAGTGCTTTGGCCATCCATGTTAGCCTACCTAGCCCTCATTTGGTTAGGCCAATTTGAGGCAAGGGTTTTTCACACGATGACTTGTTATTTGGTTGATTTTTCCGTCTCGTCGATTCCTTAATTTGACTCAACTTACGACACTCGGCTTCGACGCTCTAAGCTTGGAATGCGATGTTTTTGTTCGTAAAAACTCTATTGACTCATTTAATCCTTCGGATTAATTCTTCGTTTCGGTTCGGTTCGGTTACACGATTGATTGTGACCCGATGGGTTTAGTCAAGATTAAGCTAAATATCAATTATTCATTAATATTATTGATCGGAAGCAGCCTCTAGCTAGGCATTCCGATCACTTAGCCTCAGTGAATAATTAGCTTCCAAATTAATTTCGAACCCTATATCGGATAATACACTTGTTTGAAAGGCACCATTCCTTTCAGCGTAGTCGTTTGAGTGAAAATACTCTTGTGGTCTTCTGAATTCTTGTAGAGATTATGAAACCCTAGATTTTCATTTCTCGCCATATAAACATAAAAAGGAAATAAAATCAAGAGAAAAATTATCATCTCAACGATGAGATCTATTTATTGAACGCAACTAAAAGGTTTTTGGGGCTTATCACCGGCAAGAACACCAGTGGAACCCCTACAAAGATTCACAACTGAGACCAAGAGGAATAGTGATGGTAGAGATAGAGAGAAAAGGGGAAGAGGGAAGGCAAACCATAAAAAAAAATAATAAAAAAAACCTAGCAATGGAGGTTAGGAAAACTCTCCCAAGGGAGAAACCCTAAAGATGAATATGCTTTAGAGATCCGACCCGGTCCATATTAAATTCCTAGATCCGTCCTTGTATTTCCTTTTTCTTACTTACCATTAAAAAATTAAAAAATAAAATCTCTACATACACAAATTAAACACAAGTCTACAAATACGGAAAACTACGTAATGGGTTGGAACTTATTTGTATGAGTGCATTCCCCCAAAGCAGTATTTCTTTGGCGGAATTTGATTTATTATAAAACTAATTCTTTGCCCGAGCAGCGCTTGGATATTCACTAAAAAACATATTTTTATTAGTTACTCTTAAGTTTGTATTTTTTTATAGGTTTTGTATACATTTAAATATATATTTACTTTATCAAATTATTATACGTAGATGAAACACGCTAATATAAAGTAGGAAAATTTGTTCGGAAAAACCTTTTAGAGTGAACTTTTTGTTCAGAAAAACCTTTTAAAAAAATTTTGGCTAGGAGAAACCTGTTTATAGATTTTTTTTTTGTTCAAAACAACCAAGTGGGACTTTCCGATGTCGACTCGTGTTTTTAGGCATTGACCACCCTTTTTTCCACATGTACGTGTCATGTGCCTCTTATTTTTCTAATCACACTCCCCTTTCCTAATTCCACTCTATTTTCCCTCAAATTAAACACTCACACACTCCTCTCTCTCTCTCTCTCTCTCTCTCTCTCTCTCTTTCTCTCTCTCTCTCTCTCTCTCTCTCCCTCCTCTCTTTGTGAACAAGCATCAAGGCAATTAATGTCTTCTCTACCATGCCTGCAACATCATCAATGAAGATGTGAACATGCATTCAGTTTACACCCCCCTAAAAACAGTAAGTTTAATTTAAAATCAATTCTTTCTTTTATTTCATTAAACATACGTTGATATTTCACTCTTCTGCTCTGCCATGGCTAAGGAGTAAGGACAAAGCAAAGTGGACTGCATCATCTTCAAGGAAGCGGAAGCCACAACCAGACCTCAAATCACCACCTCGAGCCATAATTTTTTGTGTAATTAAGTAATTTTAAAATTAGGGAAAACCCTAATTTTTTATCAACTATCAAAAGCATAAGAAATTGATAAATTAAGCACTTACCTTTGGTCGAAACTTGTTAGTAAAGCCGTCAATTGCTTTGAACTCCAACAATGGCTGGTTCTCAGAGAAGAGAGAGAGAGCAGATATAGAGACAGAGAGAGGAAAGGGAGAGGAGATGGAGTGTTTAATTGGAGGGAAAATAGAGTGGAATTAGGAAAAGGGGGGTGTGATTAGAAAAATAGGCGGCATGTGACACGCTGACGCGAGGAAAACCTAGGTCGTTAAGTTCTAAGTATCCCCCGATCAAAACCAAATTGTTGGATTTTGATGAGTCCGACTCACCGGGGAAATAAAACCCGAGCCCAAGGAATACTCACAATTAATATAACTAAAGACATAAATAACAAGATTAAGGAAAAGACTAAATTGCCCTTGAAGCGTGCTTCGCTCGACCACCGGAGCTCTTACTTGAGAAAGCCAAGTCTCACAAAGGGCGATGAACTCCAACGGCGATAGGATAAAGTCGTATCACCTAATCAAAAGTAAAACCTAAGTCCTCTACCTAATGTAGATAGGGAAGTAGGATCGAATCCATAGGGAAACAATTAATAGTTATTATAATCTAAACTATTGAGCAATCAAAATTGTTGTTATTAAAAGGAATTATACTACGGAGATTAAGATTAGGGAGAAATCAATTAATAAAAGGCCTAGGGTCACATATTCACCAATAATTAATATTCCGGGATAAAACATAACAATCAATAATTAACATTGCACATATAACATGATTAACAGGCTCTCGCAATTTATTAATCAACATAGATCTAACAGGCTCTCGCAATTTATTAGATCTAAGTTCCTATTGAAAATAGCCTTTAATATCAAATTAACATCTACTCGATTCATCAATTCAATATTACTATACTTTTACAATCATTCACATCTGCTCGATCCATAATCTAATTGTAAAGCATTAAAACAATTCAATGAGAAATTATCATGCAATATCAAAAATCAATAATAACAAATTATCCCTTCATATAAATTATGGATCCCCCAAAATCCTAGAATTAAACTACTCACGCATATTATAATCTAAACTAATCAAAGCAATTAAAGAAGACATGAATAAGATTAAAGCAAAGAAAATAAGTAATAAAAGAGAGAAGAGATAGTACCAAAAGAAGGAAGTATGAAATTGCATGAACCAAGAGTGTCGGAGAGAAACAAGAGAGAGATAATTCTAAGAATTTAATTAAGAGGAAAAAGAGAGAAAAGATTGAGAGAGAAAAGATAAAGAGAGAAAAGATAACCAACTCGCTTAACAAGAGCGTACTTAAAACCAAAACCAGAAAAATCCTAAGCTTAAACAAATTAATCAACGCCTAAACGCCTTCTAGAAACACGCGTGCCTTTTTGCTCCATCTTCATAATCCGGGCACTCGTCAGATCGAGCCATAGGCTGCCCGATCGGGCCCGGTCTTTCTTGGCCGTGGCTTCCTCTTCTTTGGGCTTTAACTCATACGAGGCCCAATCCTAATACTCATTGGTCCATAGTTCGGACCAATTCCAAGAACCAAGCCCTTAGTCATCGATATGATCGGTCTTGGGCTACTATCAACTGTCATGAATGTGCTATAAGCTCCAATATCTCGTAGTGGTCGTGAAACCATAGGAATCACCAACAAATCCGAGAAATTCCTACAAAACAAATGCCAACTCTACAAAACACTTGAAACCACACATTAGTACTCAAAGTAGCTCCAAAGAGCTCAAATATGCATGTAAATGACCGTGGGACGGGGGATAAAATAACATATTGTAGACACCCATTTGTGTCTCCCCAAAACCAAACCCAGTGATGAATACCTTTTGCGTCGAATGATAATCGAACGAGGTGAAAGTGTGAAAGGTCCGGTGTTGCAGTTGGTTTTTATTAAAAATTCTTTCTTTCTGTTTTCGAAAAACAACTCTATTTTATGAAAATAGCCAATCCAATTTAGTTTGGTCCACGACAAGGGTCAAATAATAGTGTAGTTGGATGGGGCTTGCAAAAATCTTTCCAACGATATATTATAAGCCCAATTCCGATGAATAATGAGGAAGTTATGGACAAAATACTAAACTGGGCCCGGTTTGATCTTTACATGCGGCCCGATGATCTAGGGGAGGGCCCAATGTTAATTATTATTCCTAAATTTATTAGAATTAATTATAGAATTCTAGAATTTTTTAGAAGGTTCTTTTAAGTTCTAATAGAATTAGAATTAATAATTAGATTTTGATAAGTTTTACTTGGAATAAAATATTATTTTATGAAAATACGATTTCAGTTTTCAAACGGACTTTACGAGACAATTTTAATTGATAAGTGGACTCCGTGTTTGAAAGCTCATAGGAATCCAGGCTGTCGCCAAACGACAGGCCTGTCGCTACGCGACAAGCCTTGTCGCCACGCGACAGAGCTTGTCGCCAAGCGACAAGGCCGGTTTTGCGGCGACAGCGTGGAGTTTTATTCCTTATCAAATTCTACCTATTTCCGGATGTTTTCTTATAAATAGGGTCCTGAACCTCCATTTTTAATCATCAATCATAATCATCTACAATCTACAATCAACAATTTTCTCTTTCTCTCTCTCTAAACTTTTCATAAACAAAATTCCGCATACACAAGATCTAGAAACACCTAGCCAAGTTCGAATTTGCCTTCGCCCTAGATGTGAAAGGTTATAATTTCTGAGGGTTCGGTCCCTAATCTCTATTTCAATTATTTGATTTAATTGTTTTGTTTAATACTTTTCCTTGAAGTTACTAACGCGTGTATTTTGTTATTAGAAAGAGATACGAGGCATCAAAGTATGTAATCTTATTGCTCTATTCTTGTAGAAAGCATGTTTAAATTTGTTTAATTTCTAGTATCATGTTAGGATGTTATTATTGCTTTCTAGTATCATGTTTAGGGTGCCTTTTACTCTTTTCTAATATCATGTTAGTACCATGAACGGTTTAAAGCTTTGATTTTTATTGCTTAGTGACATGCTAGGGTTTGTTATTAATCTTGTTAGTATCATGCCTAGGATCTTGCTGTTATTATGCTTTAACATGATTATTTTAATTATGATTGTTATTATGATTATAATTGTGATGATTATTATGTTGCTTGATGCCTTTTTTATTGTTATTGCTTGATCACGCCTTTTATGCATGTTTTAAGGGAATTGGTACTTGTAATCACGCTTAATAAGATAATTAATAATCTTGTTTAGGGCTAATATGATTATAATTCAAGTGATCGCCAATAATAGTTTTATCTGTGCATTAAATTCAACCAACATAGATAAATAGGTTTAGGGTTAAACTATTGGTTGCATGTTAGTCAGAAAGCGCACATGAATACGATCAGAATGAAGTAGAGGCCTATTTAGGGCATGTTCAATCTCTTTTAGGTTGGATTTGTACTTTCATCCCCGAACCCTATTTGGTTCAAGACCTTTTAGAGTTGACGATCTCATGGATCGTTAAGGGGTGTAACCTTCACCCTGTGAACGGTTTACAAGTTCCTAAAACTTGTTGGCGACTCTTTTGCTCTAGCTTCCTTCCCTTTGGACGCCACCATGCTTAAGTGTATGATCACAGTGGGGTTCAAGTTTGGGGTTATGGCTTGAAATATTCCCTACAGTTTTTGGCAACTCTACAGGGGAGGATTTCTATTTCAATTCCTAAAATTTATTTTGGCAATGATTTAGAATGAGTGGATGAGACTCGAAAAGTTCTAAATATTTCATGTGCGTAATTTTGATTAGAATTATTATCATATGCATAAAAAAGGTCCTCATTGGATAGACCATCCGAAATGAGTAAAAAACATAGGATTTTTTAACGTAGGAAACTTGAGAAATATCTTTCACAACTAGAATTGAAATAATACTGCGAAATCTGGAAAATCCTAAGAACGTAGATACCTGCTGAGGCATGTAGGAACTAGCGTCTAGAAAACAGGATTGTCGCCTGTAAAGCGCTTTTGTCACCTGGCGACAGTTCTGTCGCTTGGCAATAGGGGTACTTTTGCGGCGACAGTCCCTGTAGTCTGGCGCCAAGTTCTTCCAATACCGAGCCAGAACGCTGCCTTCTTGTTTTGACCAAAGGTAAGGCTTCCGCGCGGTGCATCCGGACTCATAACCATGGACCCTCTTTGACTAACCCATATCCTTGAACTTTAGAGAACTAGAGCCATGGTTAGGTTGCAAACTCATTGCATCATATTGTGACTATTTGAACTATTTGTGCATTCTTTGCTTGTGCATACCCTATATGTGCTAACCGTTTGTTTGACTTGTGTTTAAGTCTAAATAAACTAATTAATGACTAAAAAGGACTTAGTCTAACTAATTAATTAATTAATTTGACTAATTAAAGACTAATAAAGTAATCAATCTGACTTAGTACGACTGTAGGCATGTCCCCTTAGAGTAAACTTACTGGAAACAGTCCCAGATTAATGTTCCAGCAATGGCGCAGAAGTTTGGGCTGTGGCGCCGCAGTTTATTGTTTGTCGCCTGGCGACAAGCTTCAAACTGTGGCGACAGTTCTGTTGTTCCGGCGACAGTCCAGATTCTTACTCGAGTCATCACGACGAGTCTAATTAAACAGTTTGCTAATCAGTTCGATTATTTTATTAATAAACAGTACCTTTGTTAAGTCCTTAATTGAGTCTAGTCACATAGTCTAGCCGCATGGTCTTACACAAGAGCCTTAACATGTCACATACACTCACTAGTCTTAGCACACAATTTGTATATGTCACCATGACCATGTCTTAGGTTCATGCATGAGTCGTTATTTCCGTCATTTGAGTTGGGGGTCCACTCTATTCCTAATTTTTCCATATCTCTCCATCTACATTACCTTTCCGTACATAACTCACACTTTCCTTCTTAAACACTTTCTACATTCATACACTACTTTCATCTTACGTGCTTCCTCCATACATCATTCACCTTACTACACTTTTTTCCCATCCATACATGTTGAGTCGAGTTTGAGTCATGTGATTGACAAACAAAAAAGGGTAATGATGAAACAAATGCACAAGGCAAGCTTTTTACCAAGATTTCATGCTTTCTTCTTCTTTTTTCAAACCCTTCCCCAATAAGTCTAGCATAGACACCCTTTATCCTCCTTATATTTTTTTTTTTTTTAGAGTTTGATTTCTACCCTTCACTTTTTTAATAAAATGAGCATTTATTTCCTTTCATATGATCATCGCATTGCATTGCATTAAAAAAAAAAATTCCAAATCGAACTAAGCACAAGGTATATCAATGATTTGAGGCACCCCTTGTAACCACATCATATCACCTTTCACCCTTCAAATATACAATCCTTTCTTGACAAACCACTTTAAGCCTCGTCTACTGATAGACCTTTCTTTCTTCAACCCACATCTACTTAACCTTGGAATGGGATGGTGTGCAATTTATGCAATTTTCAAAGAATAAAAGCTTGAGTAATTTCAAAAAATTCAATAAGCAAAAATGATAAAAGTGTACAAAAGGGCAAGTGTTCCAATGTCTTTGATATGAACATGTCTCAAATTGCGTCTCTTATCGAGTGCTCGGTACCGTGCCTGAGAAACATGAATGCCAAGTGAGCGATAGACCGCATGATCGGGATTTCCCACACTTATCAAAAAAGGTTCAAAATAAAAAAAATGCAAAAGCAAAAAAGAGAGCAAAAAAAAAAAAAAAAAGAAGGAGCTCAAAAATGAAAAACCTCAAGCATACAAATACAAAGATTCAAAAGCAAGGTTGCACACCTTGGGGGCTTATCTAGGGTCTTGAGCCTTTATCCCCTTCTTCTTTTAACCTTTAGCCTAACCACGTTACAACCCTTAAAAGACCTCTTTGAGGTATACACACTTGTGCGAGGTTCGGCTAGAGCTACGTTCGGCCTGATTCCTAACGGATACGTAGGCAACCTCACATTGGGGTGCCACCGTAATAAAAATGCATTCATATTTACACCATAATTTATCATATTAAGGGATCTCCTATGCTCATCCCTATTCATTTAGAGCTAGACTTGGGGGCTTGATCCCTACATTATTAGCTTACCTAGCCTAAGAGTCATCATCATTTGACTCTTCTCAAAATACTTTTTCCACACACTTAGCCCTTGCGGCCTAACTTTAGTGTCACTATCACACACATCACAGATACGTGACCAAATATACTTCCCTTAGGAACCCTTTGTCATGAAATCTTAACACAACGCTGAAGCATGCCTTGTCATGTCAAAATCAAGATCAATCATCATTGCATCACAAAGTATGAAGTACTTAGCCTCCGCGCCTAAGCTACCTAAAAACTTTCATTATCAAGTCAACTAGGATAGTCTAAGATGTTACAATCCTTGTACTGTGAGAGATAACATTAACGGATTAAGCTCATTCAACATGCACCTTCAAAAACTTCACTTCGATTCTTTTTCGCATCTTTCTTTTTCGGGAGAAAGTCGGTACCCTCCACAAAAATGACGGAAAATTTTTGCTTTTCACAATATAATGCACACACGGGTCATGAGTCACACGTGTCATTTCACTTCGAGTCGAGTCAACCTCGAGTCATTCACAGCGAGTCAAGTTTATACCTTGAGTCGTGTCAAGTCAATGAGTCAAGCGACATTAAACCTTAGGTCAACCCTAAAATAATTAAAGGAATTAGCAAAGTCCTATAGTCAAAGATAAATACAGGTGCATCCCAACGACAGCAAGAGCAGAATAGGGAAGACCCTACTCCAGCGCCAGACGACAACATCTAGCTTCTGGCGACAGATTTCAATGCTTGGCGCTAGATCCCTGCGTCTGGCGACAGAGCCAAATCGCGACGCCAGAGGCATTGCAGTGGCAACAGAATGCTCAACCACTTAGAGCAATTATTTCAACCTCTTTCAGCAATTTAGGGTTCCTTGGTACGCCAGTTAGCCCCTATAAGCAATTTGACATGATTAAGTAGTCGGCTTGATTACAATCGCAATAAGTGATTGACCTGACGAAAGATCGTCTCACTTAGCTTAAAGCGCCTAAACATTGGCTCATCGCAAGACACCGACATACTGGTTCATAAACAACAAAGGCACCGACATAATGGTTCACAAGCAGAAAAAGCGCCGACGTACTGGCATAGCGGAAGCAAAGTTCAAGCGAACTTTAAAAGATCGACAAGCGTTGGTCTTCGGTAATTTTCTTCGAAATATTATCGCAACAAACATTCAAGTATCATTCAAAGCTCTTTTGTTTTGAGACGCGTGGACATTTCTTTTCAAGCTCTTTTGCTCAGAGACGCGTGGGCATCCTATTAAAGCTCTTTGTTCAGAGACGCGTGGACATTTCTTTTCAAGCTCTTTTGTTCAGAGATGCGTGGACATTTCTTTTCAAGCTCTTTTTCCCAGAGACGCGTGGGCATCCTATCAAAGCTCTTTTGTTCAGAGACGCATGGACATTTCTTCAAAGCTCTTTTGTTCAGAGACGCGTGGACATTTCTATCAAAGCTCTTTTGTTCAGAGACGCGTGGACATTTCTTTTCAAGCTCTTTTGCTTAGAGACGCGTGTGCATCCTATTAAACCTCTTTGTTCAGAGATGCGTGGACATTTCTTTTCAAGATCTTTTGCTCAGAGACGCGTGGGCATCCTATTCAAGCTCTTTTGCTCAGAGGCGCGTGGGCATCCTATCAAAGCTTTTTTGCTTAGAGACGCATGGGCATCCTATTCAAGCTCTTTTGCTCAGAGGCGCGTGGGCATCCTATCAAAGCTTTTTTGCTCAGAGATGAGTGAACATCCCTCTAAAAGCTCCATTGTTCAGAGACGAGTGAACATTCCTCAAAAAGAAGCTCTTTTGTTCAGAGATGAGTGAACATCAACGGCGACGAAGCACGACCACAACATCAAAACAGCAAGATGGCGTTCCCTAGCTTGTGGAAGGTTGTCACAACAACAATGCAACAACAAAAATCGATTACCTTCAGAGACGTGTGCTCGACGGTGCAAGATACACGTTTCTTAACTCTTTTTTCTGTTTAACTAACACTAGTTTTCAGGTATCGGCGTTACAAGAGTGATTTAGGATCGCATAATGCTCTGAATCATTCTCCGTCCCTATCGATACTTTTGACTTTCGTTTTCAAAACTTGCGTTTCTCCAAACTCAGTCAAAGTGGGGGATTCTGTAGACACCCGGTTGTGTCTCCCCAAAACCAAACCCAATGATGAATACCTTTTGCGTCGAATGATAATCGAACGAGGTGAAAGTGTGAAAGGTCCGATGTTGCGGTTGGTTTTTATTAAAAATTCTTTCTTTCTATTTTTGAAAAACAACTCTATTTTATGAAAATAGCCAATCCAGTTTAGTTTGGTCCACGACAAGGGTCCAATAATAGTTTAGTTGGATGGGGCTTGCAAAAAGCTTTCCAACTATGTATTATAAGCCCAATTCCGATGAATAATGAGGAAGTTATGGCCAAAATACTAAACTGGGCCCGGTTTGATCTTTACATGCAGCCCGATGATCTAGGGGAGGGCCCAATGTTAATTATTATTCCTAAATTTATTAGAATTATTTATAGTCTTCTAGAATTCTCTAGAAAGTTCTTTTAAGTTCTAATAGAATTAGAATTAATAATTAGATTTTGATAAGTTTTACTTGGAATAAAATATTATTTTATGAAAATACGATTTCAGTTTTCATACGGACTTTACGAGAAAATTTTAATTGATAAGTGGACTCCGTGTTTGAAAGCGCATAGGAATCCAGGCTGTCGCCAAACGACAGGCCTGTCGCTACACGACAAGCCTTGTCGCCACGCGACAGAGCTTGTCGCCACGCGACAAAGCTTGTCGCCAAGCGACAAGGTCGGTTTTGCGGCGACAGCGTGGAGGTTTATTCCTTATCAAATTCTACCTATTTCCGGATGTTTTCTTATAAATAGGGTCCTGAACCTCCGTTTTTAATCATCAATCATAATCATCTACAATCTACAATCAACAATTTTCTCTTTCTCTCTCTCTAAACTTTTCATAAACAAAATTCTGCATACACAAGATCTAGAAACACCTAGGCAAGTTCAAAGTTGCTTTCGCCCTAGATGTGAAAGGTTATAATTTCTGAGGGTTTGGTCCCTAATCTCTATTTCAATTATTTGATTTAATTGTTTTGTTTAATACTTTTCCTTGAAGTTACTAACGCGTGTATTTTGTTATTAGAAAGAGATACGAGGCATCAAAGTATGTAATCTTATTGCTCTATTCTTGTAGAAAGCATGTTTAAATTTGTTTAATTCCTAGTATCATGTTAGGATGTTATTATTGCTTTCTAGTATCATGTTTAGGGTGCCTTTTACTTTTTTCTAATATCATGTTAGTACCATGAACGGTTTAAAGCTTTGATTTTTATTGCTTAGTGACATGCTAGGGTTTGTTATTAATATTGTTAGTATCATGCCTAGGATCTTGCTATTATTATGCTTTAACATGATTATTTTAATTATGATTGTTATTATGATTATAATTGTGATGATTATTATGTTGTTTGATGCCTTTTTTATTGTTATTGCTTGATCACGCCTTTTATGCATGTTTAAAGGGAATTGGTACTTGTAATCACGCTTAATAAGATAATTAATAATCTTGTTTAGGGCTAATATGATTATAATTCAAGTGATCGCCAATAATAGTTTTATCTGTGCATTAAATTCAACCAACATAGATAAATAGGTTTAGGGTTAAACTATTGGTTGCATGTTTGTCAGAAAGCGCACATGAATACGAGCAGAATGAAGTAGAGGCCTATTTAGGGCAGGTTCAATCTCTTTTAGGTTGGATTTGTACTTTCATCCCCGAACCCTATTTGGTTCAAGACCTTTTGGAGTTGACGATCTCATGGATCGTTAAGGGGTGTAACCTTCACCCTGTGAACGGTTTACAAGTTCCTAAAACTTGTTGGCGACTCTTTTGCTCTAGCTTCCTTCCCTTTTGACGCCATCACGCTTAAGTGTATGATCACAGTGGGGTTCAAGTTTGGGGTTATGGCTTGAAATATTCCCTACACATATAAAACATGAATATTAAACGGTATCCACCCACAACGCGACTCGACCGGTCTACTACTTGGAGGTTAGCCAAGTCCGACCAAAAAGACTGCCCGAGTAATTAATGAGTTTAAAGGTTTTCTCTCAAGTGGATTTTTCTAACTCTTACTCAAGTGAACAATCCCAAGGTATGCCTTGGCTATTTATAAGGAGTGTTTCCTTGTAAATTCCTCTCATCTTTCAATGTGGAACTTTTCACAAAAAGATCCCACATGGAAAGAATGTTGAATTCAATTCCTAGTTAAATAAACCAAGGAATAACTAAGTAACAAGTGTCACATGGTTAAGTGAGGACCACTTCCTCACTTGCTCCCCAAGGCAACTCACATCCATTGTGAGCTAACCATGTGGCACCCAACCTTGAGCACAAGATGGGTTCGGTTAGGCCGCCACCTTTCGGCCCGCGTCCATAACCAGTCACCCGGGTCCGCGGCCCTTGCCACATGGCGCTGCCACTTGGCGCACTGCCACCATGGCATGCTGCCACTTGGTGGCTGCTAACGTGGTTGCCACATGGCGTGCTGCCATGTGCGCTGCCACGTGGCGCACTTCTATTTGGCGCGCTTCCCCTAGCCTTTCGCACGGCTAGGGTTTTTACTTGTTACTTGAAGCATTCTCCCATTTCGCCAATTCCTAAATTTTTGCTCGACTTTTAAGATTCGGTTCTGACGCTCTAAGCTCGAAATCCGATGTCTTTGTTCACAATACTCGAGTGACTCATTAATTCCTTTTGGATTAATTCGTCGTATCGGATCGTTAGTTGCTTGGGTGTGACCCGTAGGGTTCAGTCAAGATTAAGCTGTAATATTACTTATTCATTAATATTACTGATCGGAAGCGGCCTCCACCTAGGCATTCCGATCACTTGAACTTACTGAATAATTAGCTTTCAAATAGCTCTGAACCCTCTATCGGAATAATACACTTGTTTGAAGGACACCATTCCAAACACAAATTTATAACCAAACCCAACCCTAAGTATAGAGGTAAGTCCAGGTCGAACCCAAGGGAATGCGGTATAAGCTAAAGTCTCTAGTTAAGCTATTCCGAAGTCTAGGTAAGGGTTAGTCTAAACAAACTAAATAACGCTACTAAATGAATACAAGAACGATATTAAGGATTCTAGGGAATTAGGATCCACATGCACTCATGACAATCACACTAATTGGGCGAGAATTTAACCAATCGAATAATGTGAGGGAAGGTAGCAAATGCAATCAAAATCACTTAAAGAGCTATTTCCTAGGATCAAGCTAGATGTCTCTACAAATGACTTCAAAGGAAAATTGCAAAACAAAATCAATCGATAATAATAGCTTCCAAATCAATTTGTCGTATCAATGAAAACTATTATGCAATGTAGCTTGATAGTTAAGGTTGATCACTCCACAAGATATCAAACACATGCACAAATTTCACCAACCAAATGTTGATCAATCAAAATCCCCCGATTAGCTATGAATTATCACTCATACATGCTTCACCATATCCCTAAAAAGCAAACTACTCACTACACATTGTAAAATTGAATAGCAAAACTAAACTAATCACCAATTTTATCATCAACATTGTATTCAAAAATATACTCAAGCTATCAAAAATCAAATCAAACAAGCAATAAGTAATTCAATCAAATATCAAGAATCAAAACTAAATTGCATTAAAGAGTAAAGAATTCTTACAAAACTTTGATCAAAATCAAAGAGGAAGAAGATTGAAAGTAGCATTCATCAAAATCACCAAGTTTTTCTCTCTAAATTCTAAGAACAAAAGTTTCCCTATTTGAGCTTCTCTCTTTAAAGTTCCAATCTATTACAAATTCTAGTCTAATCCTCTCTCTAGAAATGAAGAAATTCTATATATAGTAAACTAACAAAGGAGGAGTTAGTTAATCGTCCAAAAAGAACCCCAAAAGGCGCGCCCTCTTCTATAAATGTGCGGCAGCAAAGAAGTGGGTACGGAACAGGGGGAGAGCAGCTGCGCGGCCGCACCTCCCACCTGCGCGGCCGCGCACAAGGCCTGCGCGCTCGCGCCACAGTCGAGCGCGCCCGCGCCTAGAAGCAGGGGAGAGCTTCCTCGTGCGGTCGTTGATGCTCCCGTGCTCTCCACTTGATGCATGTTGGGGGTGGCAATCTCCAAAGATCTTCACGGTGGGTTCAACACCGATTTTAATGCCCACGCATCTTGAGAGCACGGCCTTGAAGACTTGGCTTTTGCACCCCTTCACATTTGAGCTTCAAGAGGAGAGACCGACTTGCTTCTTGAGCTTTATAAACCCGAGAAAACGCCATTGAGCTCCTTGAACATCACCAATCTCCTGAAATCAAAGAGAAGCAAACAAGTAAAGGAGAAAAGGCAAAATAAACTAAGAAATGCAAGAAAGTGGGAAAACAACTAAGGAAAACACAAAATAGAGAAATAATAAGTAAAACTAAAGAAAAAGAGATAAAAGAGATATAAAAGCAATCAAAATTCATCCTAAAAGAGGCTAAATGAGTGCCATAAATGACACTCATCACACGCACATGTGGGAAAAAGGAGGGTCAACGCCGGAAAAAGGTTAGTCAACGTCGGAAAAAGCCACTTGGTTGTCTTGAACAAAAAAAATTTATAAACAGGTTTCTCCTAGCCAAAAATTTTTTAAAAGGTTTTTCAGAACAAATTTTCCTATAATGTATCTCTATTTTTTAGAGCTTGTAGTTTGCTGACAAATTATGAATTTAAACTTGAGTTAGAACCCCTATTTTTAAGTAGGAAATGAACATTTTATTTTATAAATTAACGAATTAAGATTCAAGGGAATGTACAAGATTTTCTAATCTTATTATATTTCGTATAATTAAAACTTTTTAGTTTGATGATTTTCTATTGGAAAATTTTGTCGTAAATAAGTCAACCTTTGTGCGGTTAGCTCAAAATAAGTCAATATTTTGATTAACCCAACATAAGTCAATCTTTGTAGGGTATCTTCACAAAATGATTCATGATCTGTTAGTTTGAAAGGTAACCAGTTCTTTAGGCTAAGTAGGCCACATGTCATAACGTGATTGGTTCATTTTATTTTTTTTAAACCTCATTTTAAAATATTAATCATAACTAATTGTTTTAATTTATTTTATATTTTTTTTATTTATTTTAATTCCCCTCCCTCTATCGTGGAACAACCCTCCATCCCACTGGCGTTGGTCACATCACATGTACCTCAGGTCCCTTGCCTACCATCACCGATCACCCCTCACCACCAACGATCCCTTTCTCTTTCTTCCATCCCACCACCGAAGCCTCTACTTGCCCATCTCTCTCTATTTTTTACGTGCTTCAGGTTGGGATGATTCGAGGTGCGGGTGGGTTTGCGGTGAGTCGGTGACCGGTGGTTAGGAGGTGGGAAAAAATGAAGACTGATTTTGATAAATACCGGCTAGTTAATATAATTCATCTAATTCAACTGTATACCCCCTAGAAGTCGTTAATTCACGCTTCAATCGAATGGAAAATTGCGTTATTCACTCAGTTCGAAATTGTATTCTTACATTCACCCTTCAATCGGTTCGCCTAAATCGGAATAAATTAGGTACAAAATAGTTTGCAGGTGGTTTACATTCGTCTTTTCGCATGTTACCGGAGAAAGAAAAAAAGGTAAAAAAAATCACTAATTTACTATGATGTTATTTTTAATATTTTCTTATTTATTTATAAGGCAAATGTATATTATTTTATTTATTTAAAGTTGTTGTACGGTATTATTTTATATTTTAGGGTTATTAGGCTGTAGATTCTTTTTTAAAAAATAAATTATCTTATTATATTTTAAGCTAAAAAAAAATGTTTTGACGGAAAAATATTAATTATAAACATGACTTGTGTACTTATGGGATATTTTTGGTGATTACTATAGTATAATATTAATGAAAATGATGACTGATATATGCATATACCTAAGCTTCCTTATTAAAAAAAAAAAAAAAAAAAAAAAAAAAAGTCCTATGAGGAGAAACAACAGAGCGCGGTTTAATTTTAATTGTTTCCCCAATTCGAATTTGATTCCCGGTAAATTCAAGTTAAACTCCGGGTCACACAATATTAAACCAAATAACCCAGAAACCCAGTTGTTGTCTTCTCATTTGAATCACACAAAACATACCGTCACAGACTGACTGACTACTAAGTCAATCAGTAGAATCCACATTTTCACCCCATTTATTCCCGCCATTGTCTCCTCCGCCTCTCCACCACCACAACACCCCCAATAATGGGCATCAAAGATCTTCTCAGATTTCTTAAACCATACACCGAGCCCATCCACGTTCGAAAATATGCCGGCGAGTATTTTCCCTTTCTTTTACATTCGTCACACCATCAATTAATAGTGTGCCTTGTCACATATAAGAATTTCTGCTATTCAATTTATCGGATTTAATATTTTTTTTTTTTTGCAGGTGGGTATTGATGCTTATGCTTGGCTTCACAGAGGAGGTTGTTTTTTTTTTTTTTTTTTTTTTTTTTTTTTTTTTTTTTTTTTTTTTTTTTTTTTTTTTAATTGGAGTTCAAAATGGGTTTAATTTTTAGAAGTATAATTGAATTATTTATTTTTTTTTAACAGCATACTCATGTAGCATGGAGCTGAGTTTAAATTCAGAGGGAGAAAAGAAACCGCAATACATTAATTATTTCATGCACAGAATTAAGTTACTAAAGCACCATAAGATTACACCAGTTGTGGTTTTTGATGGTGGGAACATTCCTTGTAAAGCCGGGACTGAGAACGAGCGATACAGGCATGTTTTAATACCGCTTGCTCGAATGTGGAATCGATTTCGTGTTTTATGTGCTTAATTTATGGTTGTAGTAGACACTAATTGGTCTGTCATACTATATATTGATTCAGGAGAAGAAAAGTTAACAAGGAAATGGCAATGGAGAAACTTAAAGAGGGGAATGTTGGTGGTGCCATTGAGCTCTTTCAGGTTAGATTAATGTCTCTTTGTATGATTTCGATGAATCATTACCTTTGTTTATCGGATGCATTAGTGATTATTCCTATTTTGAATTGTTTTGTTACATATTAAATTATGTTAATCAGCCTAGTTTCTCTCATGTTTAGTAGTTTGATGGCTAATTTTATTCTTCTGCTGGTATCTTTGCTTAATTTTTAGCTACATTAGTTGAAAAAGAAATGGGCTGCTTGCAGCATACATGGAGAGTTAACATATCAAGTTTGGAATTTGTGAGGAATGTTTTATATCATTTGGATATAACCACGCCGAGATATATCTGAGCTATACTAACCAAGCTAGTTCATCTTGGATTCTTTATTTTTGATGTTGACCGACTTTGCAAGTTTCGGAGCACAGGATTATAGAAAAAAAAATCTGACCCTGCAACGTTTGAAAAGTTCTTTGTTCCACTATGTCCAGTTGTGTAAATTTGGCTATCGCTTCAAAATTTACAATGTGGAATATGAAAATGTTTGAGATAAACATTACTTAGTTTTGTACTTGCTGTACTCTTTTTGTCATTAGGGTTCATTATGAACACTAAAGCCAGTAAATAGCTCTTATGAAGGGCCATAACTTGGACAGTCAGGTCCCTGCGCTCGATGCAGTAAGTTTGTGATAGCTTTTAGTCTTGAGGACTAATAGAAAAGTGTTACGAGTCTAAGTGGTGTTGCAACAACCACCGTGGAGGATTCAGAATAGGGTATATTTTGGATGTGGAAGAAACAAAAATGATATGGAGCAATCAAAAGATGTTGTTGAGATTGAAAAGGTTGTAACTTCTTTTCTGTTCTTCAATGTTATCCTGTATTCCTGACATAAGGGTTTTTTTGGCTTTTTTTTTTCAAAAATCAAACTTTAGGTTACCTTGGACTTCCAACTATCATCAAAGTGTAAATGTATTTAGTTCTCATGCCCACATATGAAACTAATTTGTTGACCCTAAGATAGCTAATTTATACTATTGTTACAAGTTCTGCCAATTTCTAAGACATCAAATGAGTCAGCAGGACTTGAAATTATTGTTAAATTTGATGTGAAGTGTGTATTACTGAATAACCTCAAAAAAGAAGTCCTAAAAATAGAGAAAATGTGCAAGTTGACTCTCAAATGACTGGCATGTTTGTTGCTAGGTTTAGTTTTATGCACTAATTCAGTGGTTCTCACGAGTCTCACCTTCTTCAGATTCACAAAAATGAGGAATATATTGTGTGTTTTTCAATTAGAAATAGTTTTTGACATCGCTAAGAAAAGAGAGCTCTAGATCGGCTATCATGTACACTGTACACACTTAAACCAAATTATATGGAAGTAGTATGGAACACTATTACTCTCTGGACAAAAGTTGTAGCTACTGGTTATATAAGAGCCTCAACAGGCTTCTTTAGACACTAAAACTAGTGTTGATCTTCTAAGATAAATTTCAAAAAGTAGGAAGTAAAATTCTCCATTGCAAGTGCACTGTGTAGAGGAACTAATGCAACCTGTCCTGCAGTTCTTACGAGCTGGTCTGCAGGTTTTACCATTGAAAATATCATGTACATCAACCTAAATAACCAATATTTACTTTTTACTCCATAATGGAATGTTAAAATCGACCCGTTTCGGCACAGATCGGTTGCTTAATTGCTTTAGGGGATTTATATCTCATATTGTTTACTTTGTAGTATGCTAATAATATAATATCTTGCAGTACTTTGAACATTAATCTTGTAGTTATATTTGCAGAATGTTATTATCAGAACATGTGATAGTATAAACAATTATTAAATTTTGTTTTTTTTTTTTTATTTATTTTTTATTTTTTATAATTGTAGGTATAAGTACTAAGTCCTAAGTAAGTCTTTGCTAGATTAATTAACAGATAAATTCACTTTGTACTCCATAATATTGATTATTGATTGAAGTCCCATCCATCTCTTGATATGTGTCTGCCTAAAGCAATGCATAAACTCCAACATTGACTAGTTTGGTTCTTTTCTGCAGAGAGCAATCAGCATCACTCCATCTATGGCACACCTATTGATACAGGTATGTCATTCACCCAAGTAATGTTTTGCTTTTCATTGACACGTTAAATATGTGAGCTTTTATATTTTTGAGTTTGTTCTTTGGATGCTTCTAACCTAGTAACCTGCTTCTATAAGATTATTGGCTCACTTGTGTACTTGTGTTCAGACTTTGAAAACAGAAAATGTTGAGTTTATTGTTGCTCCATATGAAGCTGATGCACAATTGGCATACTTGTCTAGCCTTGGAGAAGAACATGGTGGTATCGTGGCTATAATTAGCGAGGACAGTGATCTGTTGGCATATGGTTGCCCATCTGTAAGAACTTCGTCAACTCTCTGTCCCTGAAGATGGGAGTTCTACCGCTTACTGGCAACTTTCCAATTCCATATTGTTGGTTCATTCATTGTTTTCACATATTTATATATGCTGGTGAACAGATCATTTTTAAAATGGATCGATTTGGCAATGGTGAGGAGATCATTATAGATAAGGTTTTCAACTCGACAGAAATTAAACCATCATTCCGAAACTTCAACACTGATTTATTCATAGGTATATTTTCAAACAATTTTTAAGCTTTATTTTTTTAATACTTTTGAAAATTTTCAGTTATAAATGCTGAAGTACTCAAGCTGGATCTCTTCCCTATAACTTGCATTAGCATTTGTATTATGTATTTGTAGAGGGATAACAAGGAAACCTCTATACTTTATCTGGCATTTTTTTAAAATATTTTTTCTCCTAGATGTTTGAACTCAAATTGTGACTTATGGTGTTTTTGCCCTCAGATATGTGCGTCTTGGCAGGCTGTGATTTTCTTCCATCTATTCCTGGTATTGGAATTGTTAAAGCTCATGCGCTGGTCTCAAAGTACTGCAACATAGATCGTGTAAGTGTCTTTTGTCAGCCAAGCATATCAGAATTATGAGTGTTTATTCTCTAGGAGATCAGACATAGAATCATATTAGGATTTGTTCGTCTTCTTTCCACTTCATCCAAGGTTTCAAATAAGACTAAACGACACAATTCTTGATCCTAATTATTTGAATCTGCTTAGCTCTTGCATTATAGGATTATAAGCCCTTAGGATAACTCTAGATTTCATGTTTATTTCTCTCAGAATGTTTTTTTTGCAGAATGGAAATAATACTCAGGAAATTTGATTGAAAGAAGAGAAGAAGTAAGTTGGATTAAAATCAACGCAATTGAATTTATGTATATATGAGGCTAAAGGAAGTCAAATAAAATTACCTAAGCTGTCTAGATATAAAATGGATCTTTGGAGCTTCACCCTTCAGAAATTTAGACCTTCCTCACTGTTGAATACAACCAGCTTTTAAAGAGCGTAATTCTTGAAATATTTTCTATAAGTGTCTATGCCCTCTTCTCAGTATTACGTTAGCTTTCTTTAGTCTTACATCTTTCAAGTACTTAATTTACAGATAGCTGAGTTAGTACTCTCAAACAATTACAAAAGAATTTTGAAAATACAATAACTGCATTTTCTCTAACAAGAATGCTGATTTCCCATCAATTATTTCTTTAGTGTGAATGGAACTCAAATGTTGCTGTAAACTTGTAAGAATATTTCCCTTTTCATTAGCTTGAAGCTTCTCCTAATAGCTCTGCTTTGTTGGCTAAAATCTGAAAAAAAAAAAAAAAAAACCGTCCAATTTGTCATGTTGAACTATTGTGAATTTATCAAAGACTGTCCTTATGGATCCATGTTAACCTTAATTATCTTAAATTTAATCGGATACCTAAACCCATAGTTTGCAGGCTAGAGTGCTAGACCCCCTCTGTGTTAGTCTTTTAAATTTTAACAGTCAACATATCAGAATAAAATGGCTAGCATGGCATCCTCCTTCACCTGCTTGCTTGCTTCTGGTTTTATAACCTGAACTCTGCCATTGACTTCTTGTATGATAGATTCTCTATTACAGGCAAGGGTGCATCATTTAATGTCATAACATTTGAGCTATTCAACTAGCCATCACATTTGAGCATCCTCCTTCACCTGCTTGCTTGCTTCTGGTTTTATAACCTGAACTCTGCCATTGACTTCTTGTATGATAGATTCTCTATTACAGGCAAGGGTGCATCATTTAATGTCATAACATTTGAGCTATTCAACTAGCCATAACACTCTATTTTCCTCCTGCTCGTCTACTCTTGCAGGTGCTATCAGTTTTAAAGACTGACAAGGGTAAGCAAGTGCCTGATGATTATGCAAGATCTTTCAAGGAAGCAGTGGCGGTGTTCCAACATGCTACAATGTAAGAAAATGATACTCAAAGGGCTGCCTCACCAGCTGGCAATTTCCTATATATATATATATATATATATATATATATATATATATATACAAACTAGGTAATGGTAGATTTACCTCTTCAATTCTTGCTTACTGCTGATGTTGTTTTTCCTACATTATCTATAGATATAATAGAGAAAAGAAGAAAGTTGAGCACATGAAAGAACTCCCAGAAACACTTTTGGAGTCACTCGGAGGAGAAATTGATTTCTTGGGACCATATCCTTCTCATTGCTTCCCTTTAACTAGGCTCATTGGAGATGCATATGCCAATAATCATACACCTCTTATATGGAGAAGGTTATTTGAACATGAGACTGAATAATCCACATTTTAATATTTACTACTACAGTAAGGAGGAACTTTTGTCTACTCCAGGATAGAACCATTTGATCCTATTTTCATTCCAAAACTGCCTTCTTACAACTAAGTCAGGAAAACCTCAAAATGCCTCTAGATCTAAAATTATTAGAAATAACCTCAAAATGTCCATCGACATTGGACAATGGACATATTATTTAAATACCGAGTGTGAATTTACCACTGCTCTTAGGAGTAGTGTCCAAGCTTCTGTATCTGAAATGATGTTTTTGCAAGTTGTTGCATGAAAGCTGTGCTGTAAGATCACTTACAAAACCTATCTTATTGAGAAACCTTAAATGAAAAGACATAAAAAGTTAACATTAAATGAAAATTCCATTTATATAGCCGAGACAAAAGCCAAAATTTTCCCTACCAACAACATTATTTGTGATGCTTTATATGAAAAATAATATGTATAATAAATTTAAAAAATTACCCCCATTCCTAAGGTTGTTTACTTGTGTCTGTGTATAAGTGCCGCACACTCACTTTTTCTTTAACCACTGGTGAAAACTATCAGAATCATTCCCCCATCAATTTCAACTGCTATTGCTGAAGGTAATTTAGACCCCTCTACAATGGAAGCTTACGAGTGTTCACTGAGCCAGAAAAATTCTGGATTGGCTGAAATTGATCAGTGGGAGGTGTCTGATCCAGCAGATGCTGTAGAGACTCGTTCTGCTTTGTCTCAACAAACCAATAAAGGAATTAAGCATCGTAAGTTTGTTTCCCTCTATTTTTACCACCCCTGCCTTGAAAAACCGGTGAAGAAAAGACCCTATAATTGTTATTTTAAGATATGATTTCGAAAATAACATGTAGCTGCAACGATTACTGCACACAGGAGCAGCGAAACCTTATCCAGCATTCGAAGTTCATGGGGACAAAGAGAAACAAGAACAGAGCTGTTTTACTGTATATTCATACCCAAGTATAAAAGAGAGAAACATTTCAAGTAAGTTGATCATCAAAGAATATCCTGCTTTACTTTTGAAAGTCTAAATATATGTTACACAAATTCACAAGACAATAATGCCATTGTATTTATAGGCACAAGTACTATGACAGCCCCTAGACAAGTCTTGAAGGAAAGAAATTTCTCGGATGAAGCTGCAGCTCTTTCAAAATTAGTCCTTGCATCAGAGGCTCACAATGATGAAGAAATCTCTAGTGTTTCTGAGGAGTTTCCGGTAAAGACACCTGACAATAATCCATTCCGAAAAAGGAAACTTCATTCAGAGAACATAGAAACTACCCCTACAACAAAGTCATCAGTGACTGAGGATGATCAACTCGAGTTGAGAAGGCAAACTCTTGATTCCCAGGGAAGTGTAAACTCTACAATTCAGACGTTAGATGACAACAAAGAACAGTTTAAAGCTCTGAAAAAAGGTAAGATATGCAACTGCAAAGCTTCAGGAAATAAAAAAAGTAGTATACTGAATTTCTTTGCTCGCATTTAATTAAGAGCCAATCATTGATTTCTGTACTTGGTTGAATGTCTAATTTAAAGCTATTAACACCAAATTTTGATGTTGTGTAATGTAAAGCATGTACCAAGGTACCTTTTGAGTATGCTTAATTTTCCAGCATTGTACGTCTTAGTTGTATTAAGTTTAGCTCATAGCACATACAAGTAAGACTTTACTTGTATGGATGACTTTGTTTAAGATTAGAGAGAGAATCATCATGTATTTGTAAATAGTATTTTTCTCAATAGATTGATGTTAGTTTTATAGTTTATGCCTTCAACATTAATCTTAGTTCTAGAAATTGTTTCTTATCATTTTGAAATGTTACTTCAGTGCAAATAGAAAATTTTATAGGATGATATAATGAAATCTTAGATAGTCTTTGTGTACATTAAAGTACAAATTTGTGCCTACACCCATATGTAGATAGCACTACCTGCACCTCTCTCTCTTTAGAATGACGTTATTTTATAGTTTTTCGGTTTCGAATCACGTATAAATTGTTGAGTTTTATATATGTAAATGTTTATTTTATATTATTAAATGTTCAATCTTATTAACACAATGTGCTATATTTAAATTATAATATAATATTTTTTTTCCACTTTTATTTTTAGAGAACTTGTTTTTTTATTATTTAATTAATTTAATTGACTTTGTTTAAAAAAATATCTTTCAATATAAAATAAAAGAATTCAATTACCATTGTAATCATTTTAAATTAATACATATATACTGTTTCTTAAACATTAAAGGGAACTTTGAATATTTAGGAAAAATTGTCCGAAATAATCCGAACTTTGCCTCATTCGTCCAAAATAATCCCATCTTTTGATTATTTTTCAGTAATTCGACCTTTAATGTCATACACTTCAAATGGTTTCAAGAGATCGGTAAGGTAGAATAGATTATTTTGGGCGGATGAGGCAAAGAAAATGGAGTAGAAAAGTGAGTAAAATTTTGAGGAGATCGAGAGAAAATGTAGTAGTAATACCTTTTTTTTTTTAACGTTGCATTCATATGAGGAGTAATAAATGGTGGAAAACTATATTTTTTTCATGTTGATAATAGACTAAGGGGCCATTTGGTTCACAAGGGGTAATCGGAATGGAATGAACAAAGGGAAAAGAAAAGAATGGAATGTAAATACCTTATATTTGTTATGTTGTTTGTTTTAAAAACAAAGGTAAACAATCCCACCACCACACAACCACCACCCAACCATCTAATTCATTAACTTTTCACCTTTTCCATCCATCAAACCACTCACCGCACCTCCCCCACCAATCGCTGCCCTTCACCAGCCCTCCCCCGCCCCTCGCCGACCCAGCGCAACTTATCCCTCCCTCGAAAAACCTCCCTTAGCCCAGAAAAACCCTAAAATCTAGTCTCACTCCCCATAAAACCCGTCGGTCGGCCCTTCCCCACCCTCAAAACCCTAGCGCCTAGGGTTTCAAGGGTGGGGGAGGGTCGGTCGGCCGTTTTACAGTGAGGGAGATGGTTTTTTTTTTTTTTTTAGGTTTTTCGATGATGGGTTTTGAGAGTGAAGATGGTCGACGAGGGGAGGGGAGGTGCGGCGAGTGGTGACGTGGTTGGCTGTGGTGCGGTGGTGCAGCTTTCCGGTGATTTGGGTAGGTAGTAGGGTGGTGGTATGGTGGCGTAGTGGTGGCTGGGGAATGGGGGCATGGAAATACCTGGGGGGGAGAGTAGGGAATGGACTTAGAAAAATTTGGGGGAATGAAGAGGGTAAAAGGAATAGGAAAAAAGGCCAAACAAACAACAATAAAGGGAATCAGGGCAGTTGATTCTCATTCCCTTTGATGAATACCCCTAACCAAACGACCCAAATAATATTTAGGAAATGGGGTGTAGGTATTAATAATTAACTCCAAAGTGATTTGGGTTGAATCCATCATTTGAAATGAAATGCTTACATACAAACATGCCGCTCGTATTAGGCATATCAAAAAGTTCTTCCTATATTCAATCTTTTTCAATTCATTTTTTTTTAATTTTCTTCCACATCACCTTATTTCCAATAATCTACTACACTTTTTTTTTAAAAAAAATAAATTTTTTACAAAAAAACCCTCAATCCCTCACACATAAATATAATGAATAACCCATAAAACATCAACCATATACAACATGTAATTATCTTACAACATAACTTAATAGATAGCGAAGAAAGAAGAATTAAAACAAAGATATTTTGGGCTTGTTGGCGTTCGATACTGAATATTAGAGTAGACGAACCCTTCATTTGAGCTTAGGTTAGAGAGAGATATCACACTAGACGAACCCTTCATTTAAGCTTAGGTTAGAGAGAGAAATCGGAGTCATTTGAGTTTAGGTTAGAGAGAACCCTTCATTTGAGCTTAGGTTAGAGACAGATAGAGCGTGCATATGCTTAGGTTAGATTAAAGTATAAATAACTATGACGGTGAATTATGGGGAGGTAATCTACACTATTTGGTTGTTTCCCTCTCATATTACAATATTTGCATATAACAATTTACCGACTTTTTTTTAAAAAAAATACTATCCAATATACCAAACATGAAGAATCTATCTCTACCCTTTTAAAAACCAGAAGTTGTGTTACTATTTGAAATCTACAGTGTATTACCGTTTTTACCCTTCTTTTTTTCCCTTTTTATTCGGTTTTCTTTTCTCTTTTACGTAGTGTTTGCTGTTGATGTAGAGTTGTTTCAGCCTTTGCTGACTTTGCACGCTTTAAGCTAATGTGGCATTCTTGTCCTCACCTAAAACATCTCTTTTTTTTGGGTTTTGGTTTTCTTTGTTTTTTTTTCCTTACTCCTTTTTTTTTTCTTTATTTGGTTTATTTTCTCACCCCCCCCTTTTTTTTCTTTTGGTCTTATGTTTACGATTTTTTTTTCTCATTCTTTTTTTAATAAATTTAATAATATAAAATAAAAAAAAACTCATTTATGGTGATTGCCTAAGCTGTGCTTTGTTTTGTATTTTTTTTTCCTTATTTTATTTTCCTTTTAAGAAAAAAAAATATGGGTTTTAAAAAGTGTCTTTGTGCATGCTTTAGTTGTGATTTTTTTTTTCCTTTTTAAAAATATTTAAATTTTGGGTGTAAAGGATGATTGCTGTTGATTTCTTGTTTTAATTTTTAAAAGAGGTTTAGAGCTTTTGGAGGGGGATGGGGGTGAATAGTTTTTGGGGGTTTTGGGTTGCTGATTCAGCATGTGTTGTATTAGTCTACCATATGTGGTTTTGGGTTGGTAATTAATTAGTAACTAATTAAATATTCATGATTAATCTTGAAAAGAAGTAGTACAATAGAGCAGTTTGATTTACAGCTTAGTATAGAGGATTGGTTATTACAAGAGGGAGAGGTTAATTCAGTTAGTGAGATTGGTTACTTGCAAAGATGTGGTCTTCCATATATTAAGGGTTATTAGAGTGTAGCACTGTGTATACTTCTTTTACTGCTAATAGTCTTTAAAATTGTGTCTACAAGACTTGCTGTTAGGTGTACTTTTATTTATTAAAAAAATATATTTTTTGTTCATTGGGTGTGTTCCTATATTAGATATATATATAGATGATTTTGCTTGTTTGTGGTTTGCCTAGCACTTGCACTCTTTCTTACAATTGATTTCTTCTACTTTTGGTGCTTAAAAACTTACATCAAAGTGATTATAATTCTAAACAAAGAAAGATCAGGTAACTTAAATCTTGTTAGTTGCTTGGTGTAGACACCTAATTGTGTCTTCCCAAAAAACCAAACCCGGTGATGAATATCTTTCACGTCATTGATTATCGAACAAGGTGAAATGTGAAATGTCTTGTGATACGGTCGTTTTAATAAAAATACTTCTTTCTGTTTTCGAAAATATTTCTTTTCGTACTCTATTTATGGAAAATGTCCAGTCCAATTTAGTTTGGTCCATGATAAGGGTCCAATAATGGTGTAGTTGGATGGGGCTTGAGAAAAGAGCTTTCCAACGATGTATTATGAGCCCAATTCCGGTGAATAATGAGGAATTTATGGCCAAAATACTAAATTGGGCTCGAAATGAGTTTTATACGGCCCAATGATCAAGTGGAGGGCCCATTAATTATTATTCCTAAAGTCATTAGGATTAACTTTAATTTTCTAGATTAATCTAAAAGGTTCTTTTAAATTCTAGTGGAATTAGGATTAATAATTATACTTTTTGGAAAATAAAGAATTTTATTTGGATTAAAACAAGTGTTTTAAAAGATTAAATCTGGTTTTAGTTATGATAAATACGGATTCTAATTACTTAATTATATTAGGAAAAGGACTCCGTACATCATTTTTATCTTTTCAGCACCATCACCAAACGACATCTTCATCACGCTGCGATGGAAGTAGAATTACTCCGAATCGAATTCTAACTCTTTTCTAATCGTTTTTGGATGTTTTCTCTATAAATAGGGTCGTGTTTCCCCGCTTTAATCATCAACAATCATCTAATTCTATTCTTTCTCTCTTCAAAGCTAGAAGCTTGTTTTTTCTCCCTCTTTCTAAGCCTTCCCTTTTCAAATACAATACCGCATTCACGAGTCTTAGACGCACCTAGCTAAGCTCGAAGTTGCCTTCGCCCTAGACGTGAAAGGCTGATAATTTCGGAGGGTTTGGATCCCAAATACCTATTTCAATTATTTGAATTAATTGTTTGATTTAATATTTTCCTTGAAGTTACTAACGTGTGTATTTTTTTGGTAGAAAGAGATACGAGGCAACAAAGTAAGTTGTTTTATTGCTTTATTTCTATAAGAATCATGTTTAGATTATTATAATTCCTCGTATCATGTTAGATTGTCTTTATGATTCCTAGTATCATGTTTAGGGTATTAATTAATATTTCTAATATCATGTATGCTTCTATTATAATGATCAGGTTGCTTCCTATTTCTTCTATCATGTTAGTGTCATGTTAGGGCTACAGCTTTGATCTTTAATGTTTAGTGACATGCTAGGATTTGTTATTAATCATGTTAGTATCATGCCTAGGATCTTGCTACTATTATTATGCTTTGATGAGATTGAGATTGTTATTATGATGATGATGATGATTATCATGCAGCTTGATATGTTATTATTATTGCTTGATCACGCCCTCTCTTGCAGGTTTAAAGGGAATTTGTACTTGAAATCACGCTTAATAAGATAATTAATAATTTTATTTAGGCTAATGTGATTTTAATTCAAGTGATCGCCAATAATAGATTTGTTTGTGCATTAGTATTAACCCAACATAGATTAAATAGGTTTAGGATTAATATATTGATTGTATGTTAGTCAGAAAGCGCACATGAATATGAGAAGAATAAAGTAGAGGCCTATTTTTAGGGAAGGTTCAATCTCTTTTAGGTTGGATTTGTACCTTCATCCCCGAATATCCAGTCATGGTTCCAGACCACTATGAAGTTAGCGATCTTATGGATCGTGAAGGGGTGTAACCTTCACCCTGTGAACGGTTTACAAGTTCCTAAAACTTGTTGGCGACTCTTTTTCTCTAGCTTCCTTCCCTTAGGACGCCACCATACTTAAGTGTATGGTCACAGTGGGGCTCAAGTGTGGGATGCTTGAAATATTCCCGTAGACACCTAAAAATGTCTCCCCAAAATCAAACTCGATGATGAACAACCTTTCGCCGCCATTATTGGTCAGGTTGAGTATTTAATCTTTGGAGTGCTTAAATCCATGTTTCCATTCAATACATTTCATAAACCAATCCATTTCTTAGCTCATTCCCTACACCATAACTTATTTCTCTTTTCGTGTCCACATCACAAAACCGAGAGAAATTGATTTTGTGGCCCTATAATGTTGATCCAATTATTATTTTGTTGGATAGGCCTTGAAATAAGCTTTCCAACAATATATCATAAGCCCAATTCCGATTTAAAACGAAGAAGATATGAGCAAAATACTAAACTCGGCCCAAAACCGACACCCTTTCACTAAAATAAAATCTACCAATGATTTTGACCTGATTCTAATTGGGTTGGAAAGTGGAATTGATAAGCTTTCCAATGATATATTATATGCCTTATTCCGAGTTACAGATCAAAATTTATCGTAATTTTAAAAACGCGTAAAAAACTGGAATTACCGCGCAGCAGCTAAAATGTCGCGACGTGGCAAGAACTGATGTGGCACGGGGCACAATGCCGTGACACGGTACTCTACACCGTGTCACGGTGCCTTTTTTGTGTATTTTCCGCATTTCCTCACGCATTTCGAAAAAAAAGTACATCGTGACACGGCGCCACGTGCCGCGCCACGGTGGACTTTGCCGAGTCACTTCATTTTCTGCCATGTCACGGTACCTGTGCCGTGTCACGGGATTTTCCCGTGTTTTCTCCGCGCAAAACCTGCACGCGTTTTATCATTTTAGGGCAGCTATTGCACTGCGACACGGCATTTTCTGCCGTGTCACGGCACGTTTTACCGTGTCGCAACATCTGCCGTGTCACGGCGCCCCAAAACTAGGGTTTTATCTTTTTAGGGTTCTGTGTGTTCCCTCTACTCATTTTCTCTATAAATACCCCCATCCTGTCTACAGTTCGGGGCACCAAAAATCATTCTCTCCTCCTTACACCAAAAATCATTCTCTTCTCCCTCTTTAGCCTAAACACTAGCCACCCTATTCTTCCATAATACTTCCCCTAAGCACTCCAAGGAGTCCATACTTGACCCGAGGTTCCGTCCTTAAACCACGGCGTGAAAGGTATAATTAACTGAGTATTTGGACCAAATCTTCTCTACTTTTTATTTAAATTAATTTCAATTTAATTTATATATTTATTGAAGTTACTAACAGTTTATTCATGATGTAGCAATTCAAGGAAACACGAAAAGTGAGTAATTAATCACTTAATTACTCTTATTTTTATTCTTGTTGCTAGTATCATGATTAGGTTTATTATGATTTGATTTGACTAACAATTCATTGTTGAATTGCTTCCAATATTAATGTTGATTTTTACTATATTTGTTGATCACTATATTGCATGTTTCAAGGGAATATGTAATTGAAAATCACGCCCAATAAGATAATTTGGACGACCGGTTTAGGTTCCTTTTTAATCTTGTTGTTTAATCAAGTGATCACAATATTTTAGAATTATATGTTGCATTAATATTCAACCAATTTAGCCTAATTTTAGTTTGGAGCAAATTGAATCTTTGTTTGCATGCCTTTGAGATCGCAGGAATCACTCTTCACTATAAGAATCGAGTAGAGGTCAATACGGGCGAATGTGACTCCATGACTCACTTCGTACCATCATCCCCGATCCTCCTTTCGTGGTTTCGAACCATATTGAGTTAGTAATCTCATGGATTATGAATGGGGTGTAACCTTCACGGGTTAATCGTTGTTGCCTATCGTTGTCCCTTTATTCGTGGTTGCCTTTTATGATCCGTGAACGGTTTACAAGTTCCTTAAAAACTTGTTGGCAGCTCCCTACTTTCCTTGTCCCTAATCGTATTATGTCAATTCCCACTTCCTAAGAGTGCCAAGCATATTCACACATGCTTTAACGTAGGCTCACTTCAAACGACGCCTACAATTCCCCACAGTTTTTGGCGACTTCACTGGGGAGGATTTTTATTTTATCCTAGAATTTATTTTGGCAATAATTTAGAATGAGTGGATTAGACTCGAAAAGTTCTAAGTATTCATGTGCGTAATTAGGGGGGTAAGTCGGATATTAATCCTCCAAACATAACCATGTTGTTTAAATCCCATACTTGATAACCATGTTGTTTAAATCCCATACTTGATTCCCAAAAATATACACCCTTTTTCTTGCTTTTTGCCTTTAAAACAAATAAAGTCAAAGTCAATTTGAGTCAAGTCATTAAGTCAAATATGGTTTAATTTATAGCTCTTAGTCAAGAAAGGAATGGCGACTAATCAAGGACAACACTTTCGTCCAAGTTTTACTCTTTGATAAACCTATCCGACAAAAGAGAAAAGCTAAGGAGAAAATGGCAATTCAGGAAGAAGTCAATGAACTTAGGCAAAACCTTGCTAGTTTAACTGAGATGATGAAGACTATTGCTCTTCAAGTCAATGACCCTGCGAAACAACAACAGATGGAGCGAATGGAAGAAAGCTTGAGCAAGCTCTCCAATGACTATAAGTTCCAGGGAATTAGCTCACAAGGGGTCTCGGTGGACAAGGAATTTCTTCCACAGAAATTCAATGCCAATGACATCCCAAGATTCAAGCCAACTGATAGCCCCTACTTCCACTTAAGAGCTTTTGAAATAATAATGAACATTAAAGGGATTGATAGGAAGGCTTTACATTTGTTGTTTTCACTATCTTTAGAAACCGTTTGTCAACAATGGTTCTTTTCCCTTGATAAAGAGAATATCTCTTCTTGGGATTCAATAACAAACGCTTTCATAGATAGATACAAATGCAACATTCAAGTTGAAACTGACCATAGGGAACTTGAGATGTTGAAACAAAAAGAGAATGAAGGATTCACTTCCTTATTTAAGAAGTGGAGGGAGACTTCTACCAAAATGGTTGAGGTTCCTACTGAAAAGGAATCTATAAGGATGTTCATCAAGAAACTCCAAGAAAAATACTCTAAGCATCTCAAATACCAAAGCAATTTGAGTTTTTGCAAGGCCGTCTATGACATAGGAATCAACATTGAAGACGACCTTGCAAAACAAAAAGCTGCTAACAATTCCAACAGTGGCTGGAAAGGAAAGAAGAACGACAATCCTTCTTCTTCCAAAACTACCCACTCAAATAACGTTAGCACCTTTAATCTGAGTGAGGTCCTTGCTATGAACAATCAAGGACAAAAGAAGCCATTTAGGAGAAACTTCACACCTATTGGCATGAGTTACGACACAGCATTTGATCGTCTTCATGCAAAAGTCTCATAACTCCTATTGGACCATTTGGAGATCCACCGGTCGAAAGGAGGACGGCTAATTGCAATCCCAATGCAAATTGCAAATACTATCAAGGCAGGGGTCATCCTACTGAAAACTGCTGGAAATTAAAAGAAGCAATTCAGGATCTAATTGATAGCAATAAACTCCCATTGCCTCTTGCAAGCAAGAAGCCAAGTATCAATAATGCTCCACTTTCGGATTCCTTGTCCATATCTGATGAGGAAAACCATGTTGATCCATTATCCCTCATCAAACCAATCGAACAAACTCATGCTATCAAAGAAGAGGAAGAAATGTTTTTCAATGTCATGAGCAATTTTCCCACAGGAGAACAACCTGCCATTAAAGAGGAGGTATGACTTCTTATAAACACAATGAGGGAAGCAATAAACCTATATCGCGAGACCCTCAATCATGAAAAATTGGTACAAAGTAAGCGTGCCCTTGAAAAAATGATGCCTGTAAAGAATACTGAGAGAAAACCTTTCTCTCTCAAAGTAATTGAGACACCCAAAAGGGGTAACAAGGTATACACGCCCATTGGGACTTCTTACGCCAACATGTTTCAAATGCTCTTCGAGGGTGGGAAGATCAAACCTCTCAAGCCAAGACCATTTAAATCACTAAAAAGGACGGATAGATTCTACTGTCCATACCATCAATCAGGAGGGCATACCATAGAACACTGTTTCAAATTCAAGGATCTAGTTCAAGGATTGATTGACAGTAAAAAGTTGGTTCAAATCCAACCAGAAAAAGATGTTAGCATCAATGGAGTATGGGACAGTGATGATGAGGATGTTTACCTTAAAGATGTGGAAGAAAGTTCACTTTCATCTATTTACCCAGTCGGTGATATTTGGGATGAAGAGGATTCTCCTATCGACGTCCTCACAAGATCAGGGAGAATGCAACCTCCTATCACAACGCAACCCATTCCTACTACTTAACAAGTTCCCATACCAATCATAGAAGACAATGATGTTGTCTAACAACTTAAGAAGACTAAGGTCGAGATGAACGTATGGAAACTACTAGCCACATCCCATGAGCATAGAGTCGCAATAATGGATGCCTTGGCTAAGGTAAGAATAGACTCAAAAACCACTCCTGAGGGGTTAGCTAACTTCCTCACGAGTGATCTCCCTAACCCCATCAATCTAATCACCTTTTCTGACAAGGACTTACCTCCAGAAGGTGATAAGCACAATAAAGCCTTAAACCTCACAGTAATCTGCAAGAGAATGAATGTCCCAATGACTCTTACAGATAATGGGTCAGCAATCAATGTTTTCCCACTTCGAACGGCGAGGATGCTAGGAATAAGAGATGAAGACTTGTCTCCATCTACGCAAGGCATAAGAGCTTATGACAACACTCGTCGCCAAGCTCTCGGAACCATAAGGATGAATGTTACGGTAGGAGTTATTGAACATGCTACCACCTTCTAAGTAGTAGACATTAAAGCCTCTTTCAACTTATTATTAGGACGCCCTTGGCTTCATGACCTTAAGGTCGTCCCTTCGTCAACAAGTGAAGGCCATAGTTGGAGGAATTCCTGTCACAATCGATGCTTCCCCAATGAGAATTAAGGCAATTGATAAACCTATCATAAACGTGGAGCATGTTGAAAATGACGAAGATTTATGGGGCTTTAATGCAGAAGAGGTCTCCTTAATCGAAGAAGATGAAAGGACCCTTCTTTGCTACGACCTCCATTCCAATATTACAGTGAATGCTATCCTTAGAAGACAAGGGCACTTTCCTGGAATGACTCTAGGAAAGAAGAAAGAGATGGAAAAACGAATCGGACTACCTGGCCTCCCTAAGTTAAACACTTTTGGACTTGGTTTTGAACTAACTCTAGAAGATCTCAAGCAAGCCCGGGAAAAGACCAATGCATGAAGGAATGCTTGTACCCAAAATAAAGCAATCCCAATGGACCAATATCCTCTCACTCTAAACGGTCAATTCATAAAAGAGGGTAAGATTATCCATGTTATGAATTTCCTGAGCCCTTTGTCAAAGATGGGGTAAGACAACCAGGATTCGAAATCTTTTTGGATTTCAATTTCCTAGACGAGATCCCAACTCCTATTCACAAAGAGAAAGCACCCCCATGTTTTGACTTTAATATCATGGGACTACTCTTTGGCTATGAGAAAAATGAGCCTAAGCGCATCGACGATGATTCGACGCTTATCCAAACGGTCTGGAAAAGCGAAAAATTTGATCCCACGAAGCTCATTACTCTAGCAGAAGGATTAGTTCGAGGATGGCGAAAGACTGTGAAGGTGACTACGCCAAGTGGAAGAAAGATCTCCATAACAACAGGACAAGGACCAATGTTCGATGAGTCTGAATCGTTTGAGTCTGAGTCTGAGTTCGAGTCTGAATTCAAGTCTTCTGTAGTCGAGTCCTCTAAACCCTCTATAGTAGCATCTCCTTCTCTTCCTTCTACTTCAAAATCTACTCCTAGGATAGTCAGTAGTCAAGTCCCAACGGACATTTCTTTAATTGATGTAATGGTTTATGAATTCAATAACATGTCCTCATTTGCTTACTCCTCGTGTCATTCCTTACTCAAGATGAGGAGAATTGCTTAACTAACAATGAAAGTGACAAAGAAATAATTAAGGCAATGGAAACACTTGAAAACAAAACACCAGTAATTGAAGACACAAAAATGGTTGATATCTCAAAAGATCCAACAATTAGAAGAGAAGTTAAAATTGGTCTAACTCTTAGTAAAGAAGAAAGAACCAATTTAATTAATCTACTAAAAGAATTCATTGATGTGTTTGCTTGGTCATATGAAGATATACCAAGAATAAATAGAGAAATAGCTCAACACATAATACCACTAATTCTAGGAATGAAACATGTAAAACAAAAGTTACGTCGAATGAAACCCGACGTAGCTCTTAAAATAAAAAAAGAAGTTCAAAAGCAAATAACTGCAGGTTTTATCAGGGTATCCAAATACCCCGAATGGGTCGCAAATGTGGTGCCAGTTCCTAAGAAAGATGGAAGGGTAAGAATGTGTGTCGACTATAGAGATCTAAATAGGGCTAGTCCAAAGGACGACTTCCCTTTACCACACATCAACATTTTAGTAGATAACACAGCAAATCACGTACTTCTCTCGTTCATGGATGGGTACGCAGGGTACAACCAGATTCTCATGGCTGAAGAAGACATGGAAAAAACTACATTCATAACACCTTGGGGCACTTATTGTTACACGGTAATGCCATTCAAGTTGAAAAACGCGGGTGACACTTACCAAAGAGCAGCGATTGCCTTACTCCATGATATGATGCATAAAGAAGTTGAAGTCTATGTGGATGATATGATTGTGAAATCAAAAGACCGTCTAGGACACCAAGTAGCCTTAAGAAAATTCTTCGAAAGACTAAGGAAATACAACATAAGGCTAAACCCGGCCAAGTACGCTTTTGGAGTCACCTTAGGAAAAATCTTAGGCTATGTCATTAGCTCTAGAGGAATAGAGATAGACCCAACTAAGATCAAAGCAATTCTGTCAATGCCGCCACCCAAGACCGAGAAACAGATTCGAGGATTTATTGGCCGGTTGCAATACATAAGTAGGTTCATATCCAAGCTAACCACAATATGTGAACCAATATTTAAAAATCTTAAAAAGAATGTGCCAGTAATATGAGACGATGAGTGTTAAAAAGCCTTTGTTAAGAACAAAGCCTATCTTGCTAATCCTACTATATTAGCACCAGCGCTTCCAGGAATCCCTCTTCGATTGTACGTAACAGTCACTAAAGAGACAATGGGAGTTATGCTTGCACAAGAAGTAGAAGGAAAAGAAAATGCCATCTACTACTTAAGTAAAAAAATGCTCAAGTATGAAGTACGCTACACACCACTTGAGAAATTATGCCTCGCACTAGTGTGGGCCACAGCCAAGCTAAGACATTACATGCTCGTTCATACAGTCTATGTAGTATCTCGAATGGACCCACTTAAGTATCTCTTCCAGAAATCTACACTTAACGGGCAAATATCAAGATGGATAGTCAACTTAGCCCAATTCGATGTAAGGTTCATGCCTCAAAAAGCTATTAAAGGATCAGTGGTCTCGGACTTCTTAGAAGATTTCCCAATAGAAGATTCAACACCGATGCATGAGAATGATTTTCAAGACGAGGATTTGATGGTTACGGAAGATGATACTTGGACATTATACTTCGACGGAGCGTCAAACCAAAAAGGATGTGGCGTAGGAGTATTATTAGTATCACCTAAAGAAGAACACGTCCCAATCTCCATAAAGTTAGATTTCGACGTTACCAACAATGCTGCGGAATATGAGGCATGTGTGGTAGGCCTCGAAACAGCTTTGGCATTGGGAGTAAAGAAACTTTGAATATTCGGAGATTCTTCCTTAATCATTAATCAGATTTCCAAAAGATGGAAAGTAAGGAGTGAAAGCTTGGCTCCTTACCAAACATATCTGGAAACTTTTACCAATCAACTAGGAAGGGCAGAATATACATACCTACCAAGAGAAGAAAATCAATTTGCTGATGCCTTGGCAAGACTAGCCTCGATGGCTAGGATTCCTAAGGAAATTGAGCAAATGCCTGTAACAATAGAAAAAAAGGCATAAACCAGCTTACATTCAAGCTATAGAAGATGATATAGTAGTTCAAGAAGAAGAAAAAGAAGAAGAACCTTTGTATATTGACATCCTCAACTATGTCACCAAAAGAGAATATCCACTTCACGCTGATAAAAGAGCAAAATGAGCTCTAAGACTATTGGCTTCCCAATATGTGCTCATAAACGATGAGCTACATAAAAGGGTACCTAAAGGTAGAGCTCTTCTATGTGTAGGCAAAAAGGAAGCCCAAAGGGTAATGAGGATAATCCATGAAGGAGCATGTGAAACTCATATGAATGGCAAAATTCTAGTCCAAAAGATAATGCCCCAAGGGTATTATTAGACTACCATGAATAGGGATTACCATTAATATGTAAAAAGATGCCCTAAATGCCAGATATACGCTCACTTGAAACATGTTCCTCCCTTTCTCCTTTACACCTATACATCACGATGGCCATTCTCAACATGGGGAATAGACATTATTGGAAAAATCAGCCCTCTTGGGATAGGAGGCCATGAATACATTCTAGTAGAAATTGATTACTTCACAAAATGGGTTGAAGCAGCATCATATGCAAAACTCACCGCAAAACATGTAGCACTCTTTATCGAAAGGAACATCATATATCGATATGGAGTCCTACATGAAATGATAAGTGACAACGAAACTCACTTTCAAGCGGAATGTGAAGAATTGCTTCAAAAATATGGCATTCAACATCATCACTCTTCCACGTACAGACCTCAAGCAAATGGTGCACTAGAGGCAGCGAATAAGAATTTAAAGACTATCATCGAAAAAATGATAGAAAATTACAAGGATTGGCCTGACAAACTCCATTTCTCTCTTTGGGGTTATCGCACGTCAATTCGTTCATCTACTGAAAATACGCCATTTTCCTTAATATATGGAATGGATGCCGTACAACCTATAGAATTGCAAATACCTTCCCTACACATCGCCTTGGAGAGTAAACTCGATGAGGTCGAATGGACTAGAGCAAGATATGAAAAGCTAATTCTACTCGATGAAAAATGACTAGAAGCTCTACATCATACTCAATGCTACCCAACTCGCATAGCTAGACACTTTAATAAAAAGATCAAGAAAAGAAACATCAAAGTAGGAGACTTGGTATTAAAAGCATTAAGGAATAATGTTCTAGACCCAAGAGGAAAATTTAGGCCTAATTGGTCCGGACCATACATCGTCAAAACTATCCTATCAGGAGGTGCCACAAAACTAACTGATATGGACGGTAATGAGTTCTCAAATATGATGAATCTTGACTAACTTAAGAAATTCTATCCATGATGATTTGAGTAACATACTCAAAAGAGCTACGTTTGGCCTGATTCCTAAGGAAAGGATATGTAGGCAACCCTTTACAGGGTGCAGCCACTTTAATTTATACAAATCTCACACTTCTGCATTAGCACGCCAACGCAGAGAGAACGTCGCGCAGACTTCAAGTCCATCGTGCCACGACAAGATCTGTCGCACAGCGACAAGGACATCGCGCTGCGACAAGTTTGTTGCGCCGCGATGAATTCAAATTTCCGGCGCCAATATTTTTTCATCGATCTGGGTAATTTTTGGTGTATTTCGGGAATTTTCAACTTTCGTACTCGAACAATTTTTGAAATTAATCTAAGTTATTCATTGTTTTAATAAAAAAATCCAACGTAAAAAAGTCGATTTAATTTAAAAAGCTGAAAATTTGCATTAATAAAAGTAAAATTACATTATTGATGGAATTAAAATAAAGCTTAAAAATAAAATTGACTTGAGAATAAAAATTGACTAAAAAGTAATGCTCTAATCGGTCTTCTCTTTTCTAGCCCTTTTCCAATTCTTGTCTGCCTCTTCTTCATCGTCCATCTCTTTCATCAATAGGGATCCCTTAGAAAATCTGCACACAATCTTAGTATTAATAGTTTCCCCTTTAGCCATCACACCAATCTTCTTTTCAACCCACACTTTCTTTTCTGTAGAGTCAGCTTTTCTTTTCTCTTTGCCCTTAGTAATATTTTCTTCTTAGGCATAATAGGAGCCTTAAATTCAACTCTTACACCCAGACGATCTTTGGGAGGAATTTTCTTATCTCCTAAGCGATCTTTAACATTAGTCTTGTACATGTTTTGGACTTTGTTCTTGTCCTTTTGAGATCTACCAAGTAACCACTGCTTCACATCTCTAGACAAAGAAGGAGGAACTTTTTGGGTAACAACTTCCCACAAAGGTCTAGCACACCAATAGTCATCAAATCTTTCTACATCTTGTGAAACGAGAAATTCATAAGGGCGACGAAGATCCCCGGGAGGAACGGTTTGAGCAAGGCCATATTGTCTTTTTACTCTGGAAGGGTAGTAAAAGGTTAACTTGGACAAACTTGGAAGACGGCAAAAAGGTTGATTATTGACACCAACCATCTTCTCAATTTCCTACCAAGGAACAACCCATTTAATAGCAAAGTCGCAAGTTTCAAAGATTCTACTCCACTCCCGACAACCCATCTTTAGGGAGAAACGTTTCTTCCTCCGTACAAGGAAATTGGGTGTATACTTTCCAATATTGTCAGGAGGGCTAATTAATTCAAGCCTTTCCATTAGCCAAATCTACAAAAATTCAATGCAAATAATTAGTATTACTATACAAAATTAAATATTTTTGATTTCTGTAACTAAAAGTATTGATTTTCTACATGTAATAAAACTAGAGAACCTCTAAGAGGTGCTTTCGGATCTCTTTTTAGTTCATCTAAACTAAGCATAGTTTCTCCAACGATTAATGGCATTGGATTTCTCCCTGATTCAATTTGCTCCATGATAGATGCTAAAATTCCTTGACCCTCATGAATGTTTCCGCTAATGAGAAGATATTGGCTAAACATGCAAAAGAGGAAAGCCCTCCTCTTATGAACATGAAAAGACTCAGAGCATGGTCTATCAAAATAAAAATGTGAAAATTCTTTCAAATTTACTACATTCCCATGCACTATGTCTTTTTAAGTCCCTATCCCTAAGGTTAAGGAAACGGTCAAAATCTTTATAATAATATTCGATCACCTTAGGAATTACCGCAAGATTTAAAGAGGGAAAGCCAAGAATGGCACCAAATTCTTCCGGTAAAGGGCAAATTTCATCATAACCTAGTTTAAAGCAATGGGTATTTGAATCCCAATATTCTAAGGCGGTATGAATAAAATCTATGTCAAGATCTACCCCCTTAATACCATATAAACCCCCAAACTAGAAAAAGTCAAGCTCTTTCCTCTCTTTGGCAGTCAAAGACTGGCATCACTCATGAGTAAAATCACTAAAACTCTTAGCCATGACTACTTGATTAAAAATTATAAGCTAAGTGTTTTTAATCTGCTCGAATTATGCTGAAGTCGACAGATTTGGGGGCTATTTATAAACTGAAACAGACGCAAACCAAATCCTAAGAGAATCTGGAAAAATAAAACCATCGCGCCGCGATGGCTTGGTTTTTATCGCGTCAAAACAACGCGCTAAGTTGACCGTGTTTTATCCAACTTCGACTCAGATTTGTACTTTGACTTTACAGTTCTGATTCTTTTCAAAGCCTTATCCAACCTTATTTTTGGTAATTTTCTTTCAAACACTTACCCCTATTGATTATTTTAAGTTTAATTAATTTTAAGCTTATTTTAGTCAAACTGAATTTTATTTTTCATTTTTCTTTTTGGGGGAGGAAGTCGGATACCTTCTGTTAATAATAAAATGACGGAATTTTTTGCGCAAAAATTAATCACAATTTTGCACACACTCACATACACATAAAATGAAACATAAAAATGTAAGAATAGACATAGTAATCATAGGATGTATATACAACATGTCTAACATAAGTGTTAAATAATACAACGCAAAGTCCTACATAGTCAAATAAAAAGCACAGGTACAACTACGGTGCCAGAGGATGTAAATAAGGAACCCCGAATGTATCCAAAAACTGCACAGTCCGAGGAGTCAATCCCTCACCAGCCTCAAGATCACTAATAGTCTAGAGCGAAAGAGTAGGACTAGCCCATCCAGGCTCACCCTGCTAAGGTCCCGATTGGTGGGGTTGCTTCGGCTGCTACAATGACGAGCCAACTTCGTACGTCCCACCACCCGCGAAAGGAGCCGATGTCACACCTCCCTGGCCAGTTGGCCTCCCCGATGCACCCTTAGAAGAAGAACCGGAACCCTCCGGTACCACAGTCTAATCCGACTCTGCTTGACCACCCTAGTTCGCAGCCGAAGTACGACGACGCCTCGAGCCAGATCCGGATCTCTCCCTCCTATCCTCGGGTCTCGTACGAGTACGTGACGGTGGAACAGACTGAAATAGAAAAACATGCTAAGTCAAATACAAGAAAAATAAGTGAAGCAAATATAAAGTAAAAGTCAAAGAGAAATACCTCCATGCCATCACTCCCACGACGATCGGTGACTGAACCTCACAAACTGATAACGAAAGGCGTCCATGCCTCTCGCCATCCTCGTCATCACCTCGCGGGAAAACTGCCAAGCAATAATGTCAGGAAACAATCAAAGAACATGCATGCAAACAAAATAATGATAGACGGCTCGCCCAGGTCTGGTGATGAGGTATCGACCTCTCCACGAAGCGCCACTCTTTAGGGGCCAGAGGAATCATCTCCTCAACCGGACCGAAAGACCCCTGATAGGTAATGGACACTGGTGGAGGTACAAACTCCGCAGCCTGCAAGAATAAAATCTAAGCGATTAGAATTTGCTGGGGGCTACCAAAAGAACAAATCAAAAGATGCAAAATATACCTCCGCTTCCTCTGACAGGCAAGGTGGTGGAGCAAAACGTGGAAAATGTCTTTCACCATAACCCTGGTTCGAATGGCTATGACGCTGCCGCTCCATACCAGCTGGCGACCTAGCAATATAAACTCTCAGGTCCGCCTGGTCCATCATATGCCACGGAGGACGGGTAGGAACAACAAAAGACTCTGAAGAGTGCTGCATCGTAACTCTCTCGCTCAGATACACCACAGCATCATATGTCCCCTGGAAGTAGCGCTGAGCTGTGTACTTGATAGCCCGCGCAGGAACGTCAAAATCAGCCCATGGACGGAAGTGGACCTCAGGTCCCTGCAAAACGAATGCACATGAGTTGGAATCCTACTCAGAAGATTGAACAAAAATGACTGAACAAAAATGACGAGCAATGCAAACCGAGAGAAGCAACTCTCGAACAAGGGCAGTAGCAGTCTGGTCAGTATAACAGCCGCCCCAACTAGCAACAACAGGGAGCCCTCGAGACGAAGGCCTGGCTGGCGCCAAAGATGGCATATACTTGTAGAACCACACCTGTAACAACAAGGAAAGGTCGACAAAGGCTAAACGTCAAAATTAAACTTTTGTCAGGAGGAATAGAATGTACCTCTACGATCCTCCAAAAGCTAGAAAGTGTGACCTCCTCGTCAAAGCTGCGATGACGATAGGCGAGTCGCAATCCCAGCAGGAAGTCAGCATAGGCCAGGCTGGCCCAGTCAAAAGTTCCGACCACTCAAAGGTCGCGAAGAGCAAGCAAATAGTAGAGCAGCACTCGGCTACCCTTGTCAGGGGAGAAGGTCCCTGATAGAAGAATCAAAGCAAAGATGCGCACTCGCTGCTCCGAGGTGGTCGCATCATCTCGAAAAGCCTCCGCTAGCAAGGTCCAACGAATGGATCGGCTACTCATCTGAAATGGCCGAGACTCGCCGCGGGCCCGAACAACGATAAGACCTAGTAGCTCCTCTACCTCAGGGGAGAAAAGGGTAATATCGCTATCGAAAGGAACTGCAGCTGACAGGAACTCCAATCCGGTAATGGTAGAGAAGTTAAGGGGAGTGACAGTCATCTCACCCCAAGGAAAATGGAACGTGTTGGTGGTGTCCCAGAAGAACTCCACCAAAGCTCGAACCAAGAAACGGCTCGACCTCAAAAAACAGAGAGCCTAAGTAGTCTGCAGCAAAGGAGTCAAACCACAAGACTCCCACAACGCAAGTAAGGTCCTCGTTGTTACGGAAGTAAGAATCGTATAGCTTCCCAATAGTGTCGTTGCCCGAACCGTGGCAACGAACTTGGTCGTCAGTCATCCAAAGCCGAACACGCTCTGAGATATGAAACCAGGGCGCGAAGTACAAGATACGCCCATCCCACTCAGGAAACTCCCCAAGGCTAGTGGAAGTTCCCTCGCCGACGTCGACAGGCTTGTCCTCTCGGTAAGCCCCACGAGAGCGTGAGCCAGAACCGCGTCATCGAGACATGCTAATTATGCAAGCAAACAGTAAATAAAAGGTTCTATAGTATCTAAGGTTCGCCTAGCCGCATGATACTATGTTTGTCAAAAACAGAGTACGTAGTACTAAAACAGAGCATGTTTTTTATTCAAGCAAAAATAGTATTCTCAAGAAATCAAACTATTTCTCGTAATATTGTGACGAATGTTATGACAAATATTGTGACAAATTAAGTAAGAAAAGCGAATAAAAACATGAAGAATAAAGTGACATTATTCTCACGAACTCAAAGTGCCCAACAATGGCAAAACGTTCGTTTCTTCACCAAATTGAGTCAAACAAGTCTCAAAACACTCCTAACGTGATATACAAGCATAAAAAAGCAATTTCATGGCGAGAAATTTGATAAACAAAGCAAAACAAGCAAGAACATTTTTGGTTTTTTCGAAAATCCGCAAATAAACATGCACGAAATTCTTCCAAATTGACAGGAATTTGAGCGAAACTTACTAGATCGACAAACTGTAGATCGAGAGCTTCGATTTGCAAGAAATTTGAGCGAATTTGGTTGAAAAACGAGCAAGAACGAACAATTTTAGGTTTCGAGCGAAACCGAGCAAGAAATGAGGCAAACACGAATTGAGGAAAAAAGGGGTTTTATTAAGAAACCCCGACTCCATCGCGCCGCGATGGAATATCGCGACGCGATGAGCATGGCGCGCAGCGATGACACGTGGCAGCGTGCGCTGGCTCTCCTTTCTTCAGCAGTGCAATTCTTGGGCCCGATACTGGTTATGTGGACCTTATTCAGTAAATTGGATTTCTTGGTACGTTGGTTAGCCCCTACAAGCAAATTGACATGATTAGCAGTCGGCTCGATTACAATCGCAATAAGTGATCGACCTGACGACGATCATCTCACTTAGCTCAAGCCCCTAAGTATTGGCTCATCACAAGCACCGAGGTATTAGTTCTCAAAGCAAGCACAAGCGCCAAAGTACTGGCTCATTACAAAATGCGCCAAAGTACTGGTACAGCAAGCAATCACAACAAAATATCAGTAAGTATTCAAGCAAAGCACTAGCAAACTGAGGATCAACGTGCGATGGTCTTCGATAATTTTCCCCAGGTGTGGAAGATTGTCACAGCAAAACTGAAGATGGCTACAAACAGCGGTCACCTTCAACGATGTCCCGAAGTATAGAGGAGATTGTCTATAGCGGCGAGGTACTGCCGTGGCGAGGTACTACCACAACACTGGAGATGACGAGGTATATTCACCTTCGACGATGTTCCCGAGGTTTTGTGGAAGATTGTCACAAACAAATGAAGATAGCGAGACACTGTTACCTTCATATGGCGTTCACGAAGCACTGTGGAGGTCGTCACAACAGCATGCAACAACAAAATTCGATTACTCCAGAGACGTGTACTCGACGGTGCAAGATATGCATTTCTTAACTTTTTTATATGTTTAAAATAACGCAAGTATGCAGGTATCGGCGTTACAAGAATTATTTAGGATTGCAGAACGTTCTGAATCATTCTCCGTCCCTATCGCTACTTTGACTTTTGTTTTCGAAACTTACGTTTCTCCAAACTCAGTCAAAGTGTGGGCTTCTGTAGACACCAAATTGTGTCTCCCAAAAAACCAAACCCGGTGATGAATATCTTTCACGTCATTGATTATCGAACAAGGTGAAATGTGAAAAGTCTTGTGATATGGTCGTTTTAATAAAAATACTTCTTTCTGTTTTCGAAAATATTTCTTTTCGTACTCTATTTATGGAAACTGTCCAGTCTAGTTTAGTTTGGTCCATGATAAGGGTCCAACAATGGTGTAGTTGGATAGGGCTTGAAAAGAAGCTTTCCAGGGATATATTATGAGCCTAATTCCGATGAATATGAGGAAGTTATGGCCAAAATACTAAATTGGGCTCGAAATAAGTTTTATACGGCCCAATGATCATGTGGAGGGCCCATTAATTATTATTTCTAAAGTCATTAGGATTAACTTTAATTTTCTAGATTAATCAAGAAGGTTCTTTTAAATTCTAGTGGAATTAGAATTAATAATTATACTTTTTGGAAAATAAAGAATTTTATTTGGATTAAAACAAATTTTTAAAAGATTAAATCTGGTTTTAATTATGATAAACACGGAGTCTACTTAATTATATTAGGAAATGGACTTTGTACAGCGTTTTTATCTTTCCAGCACCATCGCCAAATGACAGCTTCATCGCGCCGCGATGGAAGAAATTTTACTCCGAATCGAATTCTAACTTTTTTCTAATCGTTTTCGGATGTTTTTCTTTATAAAAAGGGTTGTATTTCCCCGTTTTAATCATCAACAATCAACTAATTCTATTCTTTCTCTCTTCAAAGCTAGAAGCGTGTTCTTTCTCCCTTTTTCTAAGCCTTCCCTTTCCAAATACAATACCGCATTCACGAGTCTTAGACGCACCTAGCCAAGCTCGAAGTTGCCTTCGCCCTAGACGTGAAAGGTTGATAATTTCGGAGGGTTTGATCCCAAATCCCTATTTCAATTATTTGAATTAATTGTTAGATTTAATCTTTTCCTTGAAGTTACTAACGTGTGTTTTTTTTTTTATAGAGAGAGATACGAGGCAACAAAGTAAGTTGTTTTATTGCTTTATTTCTATAAGAATCGTGTTTAGATTATTATAATTCCTAGTATCATGTTAGGATGTATTTATGATTCCTAGTATCATGTTTAGGGTATTAATTAATATTTCTAATATCATGTATGCTTCTATTATAATGATCAGGTTGCTTCCTATTTCTTCTTTCACGTTAGTGTCATGTTAGGGCTACAGCTTTGATCTTTAATGTTTTGTGACATAATAGGATTTGTTATTAATCATGTTAGTATCATGCCTAGGATCTTGCTACTATTATTATGCTTTGATGAGATTGAGATTGTTATTATGATGATGATGATGATTATCATGCAGCTTGATATGTTATTATTATTGCTTGATCACGCCCTCTCTTGCAGGTTTAAAGGGAATTTGTACTTGAAATCACACTTAATAAGATAATTAATAATTTTATCTAGGCTAATGTGATTTTAATTCAAGTGATCGCCAATAATAGATTTGTTTGTGCATTAATATTAACCCAACATAGATTAAATAGGTTTAGGATTAATATATTGATTGTATGTTAGTCAGAAAGCGCACATGAATATGAGAAGAATAAAGTAGAGGCCTATTTTTAGGGAAGGTTCAATCTCTTTTAGGTTGGATTTGTACCTTTATCCCTGTAGACACCTAATTGTGTCTCCCCAAAAACCAAACCCAGTGATGAATATCTTTCATGTCATTGATTATCAAACGAGGTGAAATGTGAAAGAGTCTCGTGATGCGGTTGTTTTAATAAAAATAACTTTCTTTCTGTTTTCGGAAATGTACTCTATTTATGAAAATGTCCAGTCTAGGTTATTTTAGTCCATGATAAGGGTCCAATAATGGTGTAGTTGAATTGGGCTCGAAAAGAGATTTCCAATGATATATTATAAGCCCAATTCCGATGAATAATGAGGAAGTTATGGCCAAAATACTAAGTTGGGCCCGAAACAAGTTTCATATACGGCCCAATGATCTAGAGGAGAACCCATTAATTATTATTCCTAAAGTCATTAGGATTGACTTTAATCTTCTAGAATAATTTAGAAGGTTCTCTTAAGTTCTAGCGGAATTAGGATTAAAAATTATGTTTTTAGAAAATAAAGAATTTTATTTGGAATAAAACAAGTGTTTTAAAAGAATTAAATCTTATTTTAAAAGATAAGTACGGACGTTAATTAGTCTAATTTAATTAGATTAAGGACTCTATTTGGCTTTGGGCTAACGCGTGAACCATCGCAAAACGACAGAACCATGTTGTTATTATTATGTTGCTTGAAATTATTGTTATTGTTTGATCACGCCATCTCTTGCAGGATTAAAGGTAAATTGTACTTGTAATCACGCTTAATAAGATAATTAATAATTTTTTTTAGGCTTATACGACTTTAATTCAAGTGATCGCCAATAATAGTCTTGTTTGTGCATTAATATTCAACCAACATAGATTAAACAGGTTTAGGATTTATATATTGATTGTATGTTAGTCAAAAAGCGCACATGAATATGAGAAGAATAAAGTAGAGGCCTATTTAGGGTAGGTTCAATCTCTTTTAGGTTGGATTTGTACTTTCATCCCCGAATATCCAGTCATGGTTCCAGACCACTATGGAGTTAGCGATCTCATGGATCGTGAAGGGGTGTAACCTTCACCCTGTGAACGGTTTACAAGTTCCTAAAACTTGTTGGCGACTCTTTTGCTCTAGCTTCCTTCCCTTAGGACGCCACCATACTTAAGTGTATGATCACAGTGGGCTCAAGTGTGGGATGCTTGAAATATTCCCTAAAGTTTTTTAGTGACTCCACTAAGGAGGATTTCTATTTTAATACCTCAAATTTTTTTGGCAATAATTTAAAATGAGTGGATGAGACTCGAAAAGTTCTAAGTATTCATGCGCGTAATTTTGATTAACGTTGTGGCATATGCATAAAAAGGTCCGCATTGGATAGACCATCCGTAATGCGTCAAAAAACATAGGCTTTTTACACGTAGGAAATTTGGGAAATATCTCTCACAACTAGAATCAAAATAACGCTACGAAAAACTGGAAAATTCTAAGAACAGAAAGCTGCTGAGGCATGTAGGACTGGCACTGAGAAAACAGTCCCCGTCGCAGTGCGATGGCATTGTTGCTATGCGATAGCAATGTCGCGTGGCAACAGGGTCATCGTCTCGTGACGGTCCCTGTTGTCTCGCACTAAGTTCTTCCAATACCGAGCCAGAAATCTACCTTCTTGCTTTGACTAGTTCTAGTACTATTTGCTCGATTTTACTTCGTGATTGAGTTTTTCTCACTTTTCTAAACCCATATGTGTTCTACATATGGCTATAACACTCTAGGAAGTCACGGTCCATCTACCCAACCGAACGCTCATTGCAATGACGGGTACATCCTAGTTTGTGAATTCACCAAACCATAGAAGCAAGTTTAACTTGCGGGGTCCCATCCATACGCGCCAACCCTTCCAAAGGTAAGGCTTCCGCGTGATGCATTTGGACTCATAACCATGGACCCTCTTTGACTAACCCTTATTCTTGAACTTTAGAGAACTAGAACCATGGTTAGGTTGCAAACTCATTGCATCATATTGTGCTTATTTGACTACTTGTACATTATTTGCTTGTGCATACTTACATGTGATTAAACTAACCTTTTTGTTGACTTGTTTAAAAGTTTAAATAAACTAATTAATGACTAAAGGACTTTGCTTAATTAATTGACCAATTAATATAAGTAATTAAAGTCTAAATAAATTGATCAAACTTGACTTAGTACGACTATAGGTTTTTTCCTCTAAAGTAGAACGCTGGAAACAGGCCCACACCAATGTTTCAGCAATGACGCAGAGGTTTGGCCTGTGGCGCGACACGCTAGTGTCCGTCGCGACGCGACAGCAATGTCACGCCGCGATGTTACTGGCGCATCGTGACAATCCCATTGTTTGTGCGATGGTCCAATTACCTACTTGAGTCTTCACGCTGAGTCTAATTAACCAATTTATTGACGACAGAAGCTATACTTAGTCTTTGTTTAAGTCTAGTCACATAGTCTAGCCCATGGTCATAAAACGAGTAAAACATGTCACTTACACTCACTAGACTTAGCACACACTTTGTGTATATGTCACCATGACCATGGCTTAGGTTCATGCATGAGTCGTTCTTTCCATCATTTGAGTTGGGGGTCCACTCTATTTCTGAATTCTTCCATATCTGTCCATCTACATCGTCTTTCTACTCTCCACATGCTTTCTCCATACATATCATTCCCCTCATTCTTCCATGATCTTTCTCCATCTATGCATGTTGAATCGAGTTTGCGTCAAACAATTAACAATAAATATCCATAACTTCCTTCTCCGCGGTACTTGGTTAAGAAGAGAAGGGCGCTTAATCAAGGACAACACCTCCGTTCAAGTTCTACTCTTTGATAAGCCCATCAGACACAGGAAAAAGTTCGTACTAATGGCTTCCCAACAAGAAGTTGATGGGTTAAAGCAAAACATGAACAATCTGACTGAGATGGTGAAGACTCTCGTTCTTCAAGTTAACGATCCTAGCAACCACGACAGCTTGAGCGCATGGAAGAAAGCCTTAAGCAAGTTTCCAACGATTATAAGTATCAAGGAATTAGCTCACAAGGGGTCTCGGTGGACAAAGAACTTCTTCCGCAGAAGTTTAATGCCAATGACATCCCTAGATTCAAGCCAACTGACAATCCATACTTCCACTTAAGAACTTTTGAATCAATAATGAATATTAAAGGGATTGATAGGAAGGCTTTTCACTTGCTGTTTTCATTATCTTTAGAAACCGTTTGTCAATAATGGTTCTTTTCCCTTGAAAAAGAGAAGACCTCTTCTTGGGATTCCATAATAAACGCTTTCATAGATAGATATAAGTGCAACATTCAAGTTAAAACAGACCATAGACAACTTGAGATGCTAAAGAAAAAAGAAAATGGAGGGAAACTTCCGCTAATATGGTTGAGGTTCCTACTGAAAAGGAGTCTGTAAGAATGTTCATCAAGAACCTCCAAGAAAAATATTCAAAGCACTTGAAATATCAACACAACTTGAATACTTTCAAGGTCGTCTATGACATAGGTATTGAAATCGAAGACGACCTTGCAAAGCAAAAAGCTACTAACAGTAGTAACAAAAGTGATGACAATCCTTCTTCTTCCGAAAACACCTACTCTAGTAACAACATTAGTACCATTGACCTCAATGAAGTCTTAGCCATGGATAATCAAGAACCCAAAAAGCAACTAAGGAAAGAGTTCACCCCTATTGGGATAAGCTATGATACCGCTTTCGATCGACTCCATGCCGAGGGACTCATTACTCCCATTGGACCTATTCAAGATCCTGCACCTTAAAAGAGGTTGCCTAATTGGAACCCAGACGCACACTGCAAGTACCATTAAGGCAGGGGTCATACTACTGAGAACTGTTGGAAGCTAAAAGAGGCCATCCAATATTTGATTGATAATAACAAGCTTCCCATACCTCCAGCTGGCAAGAAAACCGAGTGATGACACGGCACAAGACACGAGGCGGGCTTTAGAGACAACATTTCGTGACCTCTTCTTCTTTCTTTTATTCATCCTTTCCCAATAAGTCTAGCATAGGCACCTTTTATTTTCCTTAGATTTTATTTTGTAGGTCTTTCTTTTTTCCTTTTAATAAAATGAGCATTTCTTTCCTTGTATATGATCATTGCATTGAAAAAAATAAATAAATTAATTAATTAATTAATAAAAAAAAATCTATGTCGGACTAAGCACAAGGTATACTGATGATTTGAGGCACCCCTTGTAGTCACATCATATCACCTTTCACCTTTTCAAATATACAATCTTTCTTGATAAAACACTTAAAGTCTCGTCTAACGATAGATCTTTCTTTTTTCAACCCACATCTACCTAACCTTGGGATGGGACGATGTGCAACTTATGCAATTTCAAGAGCTTGAGTGATTTCAAAAAAATTAAATTCAAAAAAAATTCAAAAAAGCAAAAAAATAATAAAAGTGTGCAAAAAGGCAAGTGTTCCAATATCATTGATATGAACATGTCTTTGATATGAACACGTCTCAGATTGCGTCTCTTATCGAGTGCTCGGTACCGTGCCTGAGAAACATGAATGCCAAGTGAGTGATAGACCGCATGATCGGGATTGCCCACACTTATCAAATAAGATTCAAATAAAAAAAATACAAATGCAAAAGCAAAAATAAATAAGAGAGCAAAATAATAAACAAGAGAGTTAAAAAGTGAGGAAATCTCAAGCATACAAAATACAAAGATTCAAAAGCAAGGTTGCACACCTTAGGGGCTTATTTAGGGTCTTGAGCCTTTATCTCCTTCTTTTTCAGCCTTTATCCTAACCACGTTACAACCCTTAAAAGACCTCTTAGAGATATACACACACTTGTGCGAGATTCGGCTAGAGCTACGTTCGACCTGATTCCTAACGGATACGTAGGCAACCTCACATTGGGGTGCGGCCATAATAAAAATGCATTCATTCACATTCACATTCATGCATGATCATTAGCTTACCTAGCCTAAGAGTCACCATTATTTGACTCTTCTCAAAATATCTTTTCCGTACACTTAGCCTTTGTAACTTAGACTTAGTGTCACTTTCACACACATCACAGATACATGACCAAATAAACCTTCCCTTAGGAACCTTCGTCATGAAATCTTGATACAAAGTTGAAGCATGCCTTGTCATATCAAAATCACTCATCATTCCATCACAAAGTATGAAGTACTTAGCCTCCGTGCCTAAGTCACCTAAATACTTTCATTATCGAGTCATCAATCAAGATAGTCTAGGATGTTACCATCCTTGCACCATGAGATATAAAATCGGCACATACATTTGACTAAACTCATTCAACATGCACTCTCAAACACTTCACTTCATTTCTTCCTTTTCGTGTCTTTCTTTTTCGGGAGAAAGTCGGTACCCTCCACAAAAATGACGGAAAATTTTTACTTTTGCGACTTGCACGAGCACGATCACAATGCAATGCACGTACACACGAGTCATGAGTCATGTCGTGTCCTATCACATCGAGTTGAGTCTACACACACGTGTCAAAACACATCAAGTCACAATAAGTCAAATAGCACCAAGCCTTGGGTCAATCCTAAGATAATCATAAACATGAGCAAAGTCCTATAGTACAAGAACAAAAATGTAGGTACATTAAGTCCAAAGCTGAACGAGCAGAAAAAAGCCCTGACTTGGATTCAAACACAAACGCAGCACGATGCACCCTGACGCAACGCAATACACTATGACGTATCGCGACAGACCTGTCGCGGCGCGATAGATGTGTCTCTGCGCGATGGCTCTGATTCGCCCGCGTCAGTCTTTGATGGTCTCAAGACTTGGATTGGTTGTTCCGTGATTACTCTATTTGAGCCTTTTGATAAGCATTTGAGTAATTGATAGATATTTGATTAGTAATCGGCCCGATTACATTTGATTGATGATCGGCCTGATTATCGATTGCATATTGATTAAGCGAATTTGAAAACTGATTTGAGTAGTGATTGATTATAATCATAAAGAATTCCTAGGATGGAAGATCTCTATGGAAATTAACTTGAAAATCGGAGAATATTAAGATAAGGTTCTTCCCAAAGCTAGAAAGGTCAATTACTCCTAAGAGTAAGGACAAGAAAGTTTGAAGACTCAAGATGGAGAAGTATTCAATAGGGGGGTTCTAAGATTAAAGGGTCTCTCGCTTGGATTTGAGAAAGACGTTTCAAGATGGGCGATCTTCGATGGCTTTCGCTAAGATTGTGGAGGTTGTCATTTGATTTGAGAAGATGGCACGAGATGGACGATCTTCAATGGCTTTCGCTAACATTGTGGAGGTTGTCATTTGGTTTGACAAGATAGCACGAGATGGGCGATCTTAGATAGCTTTCGCTAAGATTGTGGAAGTTGTCACCTAGATTTGAGAAGAACGGTTCGTGATGAGGCGGTCTTCGACGGCATTCGCTATGATTGTGAAGGTTGTCACCATGATTCAAGAAAGTAGCGCGTAATGTAGCAACAATAATAGACGACGTTCCCTAGGATGTGGAGAGTTGTCATAAACAACTGAAGATGGCTACAAGCAGAGTTATCTTCGACGATGTTCCCTAGGATGTGGAAGATTGTCAGAAAACGGGAGATGACTACAAGCGGAGCAATCTTTGATGGTGTTCCCTAAGATGTGGAGGACTGTCACAGCAGAAATTAAAGACAGCTACAAGCGGAGCAGTCTTCAGGCGATGTCCCCTAGCTTGTGGAGGTCGTCAAACAAAAACGATTACCCCAAAGGCGTGTACTCGACGGTGCAAGATATGCGTTTCTTAACTCTTTATCTGTTTAACTAACGCTAGTTTGCAGGTATTGGCGTTATAAGAATGATTGAGAATCGCATAACGTTCTGAATCATTCTCCGTCCCTATCGATACTTTGACTTTTGTTTTCGAAAATTACGTTTCTCCAAACTCAGTCAAAGTGGGGACTTCTGTAGACACCTAATTGTGTCTCCCCAAAAACCAAACCTAGTGATGAATATCTTTCACGTAATTAATTATCAAACGAGGTGAAATGTGAAAGAGTCTCGTGATGCGGATGTTTTAATAAAAATAAATTTCTTTCTGTTTTTAGAAATGTACTCTATTTATGAAAATGTCCTGTCCAGGTTAGTTTGATCCATGATAAGGGTCTAATAATGGTGTAGTTGGATTGGGCTCGAAAAGAGCTTTCCAACGATATATTATAAGCCTAATTCCAAAGAATAATGAGGAAGTTATGGCCAAAATACTAAGTTGGGCCCGAAACAAGTTTTATATACGGCCCAATGATCTAGTGGAGGGCCCATTAATTATTATTCCTAAAGTCATTAGGATTGACTTTAATCTTCTAGAATAATTTAGAAGGTTCACTTAAGTTCTAGTGGAATTAGGATTGATAATTATGTTTTTAGAAAAGAAAGAATTTTATTTGGAATAAAACAAGTGTTTTAAAAGAATTAAATCTGATTTTAAAAGATAAGTATGGACGTTAATTATTCTAATTAAATTATATAAAGGACTCTGTACGGCTTTGGGCTAACACGTGAACCATCGCAAAACGACATAACCATTGCGCCGTGACGAAGTTGTCGCACCACACTGGACCCTGTCGCACCGTGACAGAAGTAGTTTTATTCTAGATTGGATTTGGTCTTTTTTTGATCGTTTCCGGACTATTTATCTTATAAATACGGTCGTATTTCCCCATTTTCAATCATCAACAATCATCTAATTCTATTCTTTTCTCTCTCTTAGGCAATAGCTTATTCTTTCTCTCTCTATCTAAGCCTTCCCTTTTCAAATAAAAATACCGCATTCACGAGTTCTAGACACACCTGGCCAAGCTCGAAGTTGCCTTCACCCTAGACATGAAAGGTTGATAATTTCTAAGGGTTTGGTCCCAAATCCCTATTTCAATTATTTAATTAATTGTTTGATTTAATATTTTCTTGAAGTTACTAACGCATGTATTTTGTTATTAGAAAGAGATATGAGGCATCGAAGAAAGTAATTTAATTACTTAATTATTCTTTTGATATAGAAAGCATGCTTAGATTATATTAATTCCTAATATCATGTATGTTTCTAGTATCATGCTTAGGTTGCTTCCTATTTTTTCTATCATGTTGGTATCATGTTAGGGTTAAAGATTTGATCTTTATTGTTTAGTGACATGCTAGGATTTGTTATTAATCATGTTATTATCATGCCTAGGATCTTGCTAATATTATTATGCTTTATTGAGATTATTATTATGATGATGTTGTTGTTATTATCATGTTGCTTGAAATTATTGTTATTGCTTGATCACGCCCTCTCTTGCAGGATTAAAGGGAATTTGTACTTGTAATCACGCTTAATAAGATAATTAATAATTTTATTTACGCTAATACGATTTTAATTCAAGTGATCGCCAATAATAGTCTTGTTTGTGCATTAATATTCAACCAACATAGATTAAACAGGTTTAGGATTCATATATTGATTGTATGTTAGTCAGAAAGCGCACATGAATATGAGAAGAATAAAGTAGAGGCCTATTTAGGGCAGGTTTAATCTCTTTTAGATTAGATTTGTACCTTCATCCCGAATATCCAGACATGGTTCCAGACCACTATGGAGTTAGCGATATCATGGATCGTGAAGGGGTATAACCTTCACCCTGTGAACGGTTTACAAGTTCCTAAAACTTGTTGGCGACTCTTTTGCTCTAGCTTCCTTCCCTTAGGACGCCACCATACTTAAGTGTATGATCACAGTGGGGCTCAAGTGTGGGATGCTTGAAATATTTCCTGCAATCCCCGAATATCCAGTCATGGTTCCAGACCACTATGGAGTTAGCGATCTCATGGATCGTGAAGGGGTGTAACCTTCACCCTGTGAACGGTTTACAAGTTCCAAAAACTTGTTGGTGACTCTTTTGCTCTAGTTTCCTTCCCTTTGGACACCACCATGCTTAAGTGTATGATCACAGTGGGGCTCAAGTGTGGGATGCTTGAAATATTTCCTGCAATCCCCGAATATCCAGTCATGGTTCCAGACCACTATGGAGTTAGCGATCTCATGGATCGTGAAGGGGTGTAACCTTCACCCTGTGAACGGTTTACAAGTTCCTAAAACTTGTTGGCGACTCTTTTGCTCTAGCTTCCTTCCCTTTGGACGCCACCATGCTTAAGTGTATGATCACAGTGGGGCTATAGTGTGGGATGCTTGAAATATTCTCCACACTTGGGATAAATGTATTTGTTGCATATGTATCTTATTGATTATTACATTTTTATGATCTATGCAACAATTTCCAGTAATCTAATGGACCAATATCTTGATTATCCATGACAAAAGACAATTCCATACATTACAGGACTGTGACAAGGACATATCAGATTTTCCATTATAATTTGATCTTGATTTGTTCCATGAAATAACTTGTTATTAGTTCATTTTGATTTAGTCATGGAATATAGTCTTAGGTTTTCATGAGGTTTGGTGGTTGGTTTAGATGCTTTGATTACTGAATTCATGTTATTTGTTGTTAGTATAAGTGTCTGTTTAGTTTGTTATTATCTGCATAATCATGTTATGTATTGTTAGAAGGTGTGTGTGTTGTTTGGAGTATAGGTTATTAGTGATTAGTTTATTGGTTTATGTCGTTTGTTGTTGGGAGAAGCCTGTGTTATTTGGAGTATAGCTTATTACTGATTAGTTGTTTTGGTTAGCTTTTCATGAGGTAGCTTTATATAGAAATAAATGGTGGTCATAGATTAAGTCTCTGTTGTGTCTTGTAAGGGTTTTGGTGCTAATCTGTATGAGCTTGTCATGTAATGTAGTGTAGGGATGTGTTGTTTAGGTTGAGTAATTTTTAGATTTATGGAGTAATTTGTATATTCATGGAATAATGGTCACTCCTTTTCTGGGTTTTGTGTGTGTCTGTTATGATTTTTTCATCCATTGAGACATTTGTGTTATAATTTGTTTTGTGATTTAGCCATGGAATAATAGTCATGGAATAACATGTTTCCCTTTCTAGCCTTTTAAAAGTTGTTTATGGAATGTAATGATTAATTATCATTTTTTTTATATCATGTGATTAAGAGATGTGGACTTGCTTTTCATGTTGTTATATCATGGTATATGGTGATAGGAGAAGTTTTGGTTTCCTGTCATCTTTTGTTTATTTTTTTAAAAAAAAAATCCCTAGGAAGTGTCCTGTTTTGAGTATAGTTATGGTTGTCTATCTATGCAGCTATGTAAGTGCCTTTTATCATAGAGAATTTATCGTGTGTGATTGTTGCTACTGTTTTGAGCTGCTTTTCTAGGGTTGTTTATGAGAATATTGGGTCCTATCATAGGTTGACTTGGTTCTATAAAAAGGCAAGAGGGATTGTTTAGGTATTTGCATTTGGGCTGTATATAATGGTTGGTGTTTTGGACCTATAATAAAATTTTATGCCTGTGTTTTCAGGTCATGGACTTGCCACCCACACAAGTAGTGATGCCATTTTGTCCTCTTCTGAAGCAAATTACCAAGTACTTGAACTTCCTTGATCCAGATTACTAGTTTGTTGATGAGCTAGGGAGCATTGCTTGTGTGGTGATTCAGACAAATTGCGGACCCATTGCATCGGTTTACATTGGTGCCTATACTAACAGTATAGAAGAGTCTTATGAAGTGGCTACTAGAAAGGTTGTTTATGACCTAATGAAAAAGTATGACATAGTTGTTGAGGATGTAACTTATTTAAGGAAACAAATGTATGATCGCTGTGGTCAGTTGTTTTGGTTCAAGAAGGAAGATCTAGAACGCATTAAGAAGGAGGAACGCAAAGCCTGTATTTACGAAGACCTTCCTTTTGGAACTGAAAACAATCATAAGAAAATTGTAGTCGACTTTGTTGTTATTTTAAGGGCTATCTTTAGAATTGTTGAGATAAGGTGCACTCCAATTGAAACCATTGAGCATTCTCCTGATGAGTACATTTCCTGGTTTACTGTCATGCATTATAAAGAAGGGATAGGTTTTCGGTGTTTATTTAGTGATTATTACCGAGCTGCAGCTAAGCAAAGCCTAGCTAGAAAGGTTGTCGACTATCTGAGCGATGTTTTTAACCTTGTAATAGTTTATGCTAATTATAAGGTCAGAACAGCTAGGTTTGATGCCATATTATGTACCTTAGAGAGGGAGAGCTATGTAAGTGTCAAAGAACGTGTGTTGGGAATTAAGGAGGAGCTGGAACCTTCTACCATTCTTATTGAGCAGGATTGTCTTACTCCACTTGGACATGAATTCCAGGTTCCTGTGTCTATCCCACCTTTTGTGCCTCCTAAGAAACGCCTATTATGACATATATATGCTGAAACATCTCCTATTGGTGATTCTGGTTGTAAGATGGTCTCAGTGTTTCTAGTGCCAGAGGATTTGGCTCATTGTTTTAAGCGTGCAAAGTTTGGTGCAAATAAGAATTAGGTCCTATTAGTGTGTGCCTCGAAAGTAGTACTGCTGTAGATGTATTACCTAGCTCTTTTGCTTATTTATGTAGCTGGGTTATTGTTCTATTACTAGGATTATCATAGGACTATCTCCTATCCTTTAGTGTGATTTTAAGGCTATATCAAGTGACATTGTGTAAGATATCTTTTGTGAAAAACATTTCTGCAGCTAAACTTATGTACTTCGTATGATATATTTGACGGAGTAATGTAATAGAGTTAGTCAAATCTTTTTTTGTATGAGTTCTATTCAAATTATTGTTTTGGTCTCTGAGATATGCAGAATTTACATATGTTCTTTTCTATATTGTTTATTTACTAAAGTACTTGGAATGATGTTGGCTAGCTACTTATTACATGTTATATTTGGTAACCAGGATTGATGCATTACAGTTGCTCATTCTGTGGAATTACATTAAGATAGCTATGTAGAATCGTTGTCTGTTCAGCTATGAGTATGTCTTATAACATATCATTTTTCCTTATTTAATAAAGATAGATAACATTGAAGGTTATTTTTCTAAGCTTTGTATTTCAAAAATCATTTTGTAGATCGTTTATTACGAGAACCATCATCTTCAAAAGGATATAGCACTAAACGCCTAGAAAGTTTAGAGTTTGGGTCTCAGGATGGAAGCCAGAGGTATATATAGCTGTCGAAATATGTTCCTGTAGAAACCTGATTGTGTCTCCCCAAAAACCAAACCCAGTGATGAATACCTTTCACATCATTGATTATTGAACGAGGTGAAATTTGAAAGAGTCTCGTGATGCACTTGTTTTTAATAAAAATACTTCTTTTTGTTTTCCAAAATATTCTTTTCGTACCCTGTTTATAAAAAATGTCAAGTCCCATTTAGTTTAGTCCATGATATCGGTCCAATAATAGTGTAGTTGGATGGGGCTCGAAAAGAGCTTTCCAACGATATATTATAAACCAATTCCGATGAATAATGAGGAAGCTATGGCCAAAATACTAAACTGGGCCAAAAATGATTTTATATACGGCTCAATGATCAAGTAGAGGGTCTATTAATTATTATTCCTAAATTCATTAGGATTGACTTTAATCTTCTAGAATAATATAGAAGGTTATTTTAAGTTCTAATGGAATTAGGATTAATAATTATACTTTCATTTTATTTAGAAAATATAATGAATTTAATTTGGAATAAAATAAATATTTTAATGATAAACTGATATTAAATTAATAATAAATACAGAGTCGAATCACGTAATTATATTAGGGAAAGGACTCCGTACAGCTTTTTTATCATAGCCGCGCCATCGCACTGCGAGGAGTCTATCGCGGCGCGATAGCTCTGTCGCATCGCGATAGGAGCAGTTTTACTCCGATTCGAATTCGAACTCTTTTCTATCGTTCCGGATGTTTTTCTCTATAAATAGGGGCGTTATTTCCCCGTTTTTAATCATCAACAATCATCTATTTTATCTCTCTTTAAGCTAGAAGCTTATTCTTTCTTTCTCTCTCTTGACTTTCTAAGCCTAGCCTTTCAAAACACCATACGTCCATCACGAGACTTAGACATACCTAGCCAAGCTCGAAGTTACCTTCGCCCTAGACGTGAAAGGTTGATAATTTCTGAGAGTTTGGTCCCAAATTCCTATTTCAATTATTAAATTAATTGTTTGATTTTAATATTTTCTTTGAAGTTACTAACGTGTATATTGTTTAGATAGAAAGAGATACGAGGCAACAAAGTGAATAATTTTATTGTTATAAATCTTTAAAAAAGCATGTTCAGATTATTTTAATTCCTAGTATCATGTTAGAATGTTATTTATTGCTTTCTAGTATCATGTTTAGGTTGCTTCCTATTTCTTTTATCATGCTAGTATCATGTTAGGAATTAAACTTTGATCTTTAATGTTTAGTGACATGCTAGGATTTGTTATTAATCTTGTTAGTATCATGCCTAGAATCTTGGTAACATTATTATGCTTTGATAGAGCATATTATGATGATGATGATTGTTGTTATTTATTATATGTTGCTTGATATTATTGTTATTGCTTGATCACGCCCTCTCTTGCAGGTTTAAGGGGAATTTGTACTTGAAATCACGCTTAATAAGATAATTAATAATTAATAATTTTATTTAGGCTAATATGATTTTAATTCATGTGATCGCCAATAATAGATTTGTTTGTGCATTAATAATCAACCAACATAGATTAAATATGTTTAGGGTTAATATATTGATTGCATGTTAGTCAGAAACCGCACATGAATATGAGAAGAATAAAGTAGAGGCCTATTTTTAGGGCAGGTTCAATCTCTTTTAGGTTGGATTTGTACCTTCATCCCCGAATATCCAGTCATGGTTCAGGACCAATATGGAGTTAGCAATCTCATGGATCATGAAGGGGTGTAACCTTCACCTTGTGAACGGTTTACAAGTTCCTAAAACTTGTTGGCGACTCTTTTGCTCCAGCTTCCTTCCCTTTGGACGCCACCATGCTTAAGTGTATGATCACAGTGGGGTTCAAGTGTGGGATGCTTGAAATATTCCCTACAGTTTTTGGCGACTCCACTAGGGAGGATTTCTATTTTAATTCCTAAAATTTGTTTTGGCAATAATTTAGAATGAGTGGATGAGACTCGAAAAGTTCTAAGTATTCATGTGCGTAATTTTGATTGACATTATTGGCATAAGCATAAAAAGTTCCGCATTGGATAGACCATCCGTAATGCGTCAAAAAACATAGGCTTTTTACACGTAGGAAATTTGGGAAATATCTTTCACAACTAGAATCGAAAAAACGCTGCGAAAACTGGAAAATTCTAAGAACACAGAAAGCTGCTCAGTCATGTAGGAACTAGCGCTAAGAAGACAGTGCCCATTGCATTGCATTGCGATGGCCCTGTCGCGACGCGATAGCAATATCGCAGCGCGATAGGGTTATCATCTTGCAATGGTCCCTGTTGTCTCGCGCCAAGTTCTTCCAATACCGAGCAAGAAATCTGCCTTCTTGCTTTGACCGGTTCTACTACTGTTTGCTCGATTTTACTTCCTGATTGAATTTTTCCCTCTTTTCTGAACCCATGTGTTCTAATATGGCCATAACCCTCTGGGTATTCACGCTCCATCTACCCAATCGAACGCTCATTGCAACGAAGGGTACATCCGAGTTTGTGAATTCACCAAACCATGGAAATAAGTTTAACTTGTGGGGTCCCATCCATACACGCCAACCCTTCAAAAGGTAAGGCTTCCGCGCGATGCATCCGGACTCATAACCATGGACTCTTTTTTGACTACCCTATTCCTTGAACTTTAGAGAACTAGATCCATGGTTAGGTTGCAAACTCATTGCATCATATTGTGCTTATTTGACTATTTGTGCATTTTTTGCTTGTCCATGATCTATGTGTGTTTACATTAACCGTTTGTTTGACCTGTGTATAAATCTAAATAAACTAATTAATTACTAAAGGACTTTTCTTGATTAATTAATTAATTAATATGGTTAATTAAAGCCTAATAAATTGACTAAACCTGACTTAGTACGACTATAGGCTTGTCCTTTTAAGGTAGAATACTAGAAACAGACCCAGACTGACGTTTCAGTAATGACGTGAATGTTTGACCTGTGGCGCGACATATAAGTGCTAATCGCGACGCGATGACAATATCGCGCTACGATGGCTCTGGCGTACCGCGACAGTCCCGTTGCTTCTGCGATGGTTCAGTTCTCTGCCTGAGTCCTCACCTGAGTCTAATTAATCAGTTTGTTAACAGCTAAAGTCTTATTTAGTCCTTAATTGTGTCAAGGCACATAGTCCCATGGTCTTACACAAGCGTCAAAGCATGCCACTTTCACTCACTTTTTAAGCACACACTTCATATATGTGTCACCATGACCATGTCTTAGGTTCATGCATGAGTCGTTCTTTCTGTCATTTGAGTTGGGGGTCCATTCTATTCCTAATCCTTCCATATCTCTCCATATACATCATCTTTCCACTCCCTACATGCTTTCCCCATGCATATCACTCCCCACATTCTTCCATGATCTTTTCCCATCTATTGCATGTTGAATTGAGTTTGAGTCAAATAATTAACAATAAGTATCCATAACTTCCCTTTCCACAGCACTTGGTCAAGGTGAGAAGGGCGGTTAATCAAGAACAACACCTTCATTCAAGTAATATTATTTGATAAACCAATTCGACAAAAAAGAAAGCTAAGAAAATGGCGTCCCAAGAAGAAGTTAATGAACTGAGACAAAACATGATTTACTTGACCGAGATGTTCAAAACTCTCGCTCTTCAAGTCAATGATCCTAGCAAACAACAACAGTTTGAGCGAATGGAAGAGAGCTTGAGAAAAATCTCCAATGACTACAAATTTGAAGGGATTAGCTCACAAGGGGTCTCGGTGGACAAGGAACTTCTTCCGCAGAAGTTCAATGCCAATGACATCCCTAAGTTCAAGCCAACTGACAACCCTTATTTTCATTTATGAGCTTTCGAGACTATAATGAATATTAAGGGAATTGATAGGAAAATTTTCCCTTCACTATTTTTGCTATCTCTAGAAACCGTTTGTCAACAATGGTTCTTCTCCCTAGACAGGGAGAAAATCTCTTCTTGGGACTCTATCACAAATGATTTTATTATTGATAGGTACAAGTGCAACATTCAAGTTGAAACCAACCATAGACAACTTGAGATGCTGAAACAAAAGGAAAACGAAGGATTTACTTCCTTCTTCAACATGTGGAAGGAAACTTCCGCTAAGATGGTAGAGGTTCCTACCGAAAAAGAGTCCGTAAGGATGTTCATTAAGAATCTCAAAGACAAATATCAAAAGCACTTGAAATATCAATGCAATTTAAATACCTTCAAAGCTGTTTACAAAATAGGCATTGATATCGAAGACGACCTTTTGAAGGTTGAGAATGCGAAAGGAAAGAAGAACGACCATCATTTTTCTTCCTCTCCCATTAATGAAGTACATGCTATAAACACCTCTAAACAATGAATCCAAAGGTTGAAAAGAGTGTTCACTCCACTTGGTATGAGTTACGAAACAACCTTCGAAAAGCTACACCACAAAGGACTAGTCATGCCCATAGGACCTATTAAAGACCCAGTTCCAGAAGCCAGGCCACCTAAGTGGGATCCTAATAAACACTGCAAATATCACCAAGGAAAGGGTCATGATACTGAGGAGTGTTGGAAACTCAAAGAAGCTATTCAAGACCTGACGGATGACAATAAAACTTTCGAGATTCTAGCCATCGTAGAATCAAATATCCTTGGATCCTTCTCTCCTTATTACACCTGTAGGTGAGCCCATGATCGAGGCAGTCCATATAACCTCCATGGATGAGGTGACCATGATTGAGGAGGATGAAGGAGTTTTCTTAGATGATACCAAGGAAAACTCGACGAGTCTAAAAGAAGACGTACATAAACTACAAGATGTCATTGCCATGCTCTTGAATGTGGTGGAGGGCCTAGCGAATCCGATGTCAGTCATAGAACAACGGTATCATCACCAGGACTGGAAGAATGAAAAGAACGACCACCTTCTTTCTTCTTCTTCCCATCAAGAACTTAAGGAAAAATTCAATGCTCCTAAGCCGTGGGCAAAACGGACCATTGAAGAATACACACCAATAGGAATGACTTATAATGAAGCTTTTGACTATTTTCATGGTCGAAATCTCATTCATCCCATCAGTCCAATTCAAGACCCACCACTTGAGAAACGGCTTCCCAACTGGGATCCAAACTCCTATTGCAAATATCATTGAGGCCATGGTCACACCATAGAAAAGTGCTTCACCCTTAAGGATCGCATTCAAGATCTCATTAATTCAAATTTCCTTCGTGTTGCTCCAAGCAACAAGAAGGTCGAAATCAATTACAATGATGGCAAGATCAGGAAGAACGACAATCCTTCTTCCACTTCTTCCTATCAAAATGGAAGTCGAGTCAATAAAAATGCTTTAAAGGCCAAGGAACCAGAAAGAAAGTTCACCCCAATTGGGACGAGCTATAATATTGCCTTTGATCGACTCCTTGCTAAGGGACTTATTGCTCCAATTGGGCCTATGCAAGATCCTCCTCCTGAAAGGAGAACACCCGAATGGAACCCAGACTCCTATTGCAAGTATCATCAAAGCAACGGTCATACTACAAATCAATGTTGCAAGTTTCAAAATCTCATTCAAGACCTCAACGACGCAAACAAGTTTCCATTCCCTCAAGAAGACCGAGTGATGATAAGCGCAAAACACAAGGCGGGCTTCAACGATAAGATTCTATGATGTTTTTCTTCTTTTTTGATTTCCCCTCCCCTTAATAAGTCTAGCATAGGCACCCTTTATCTTCCTTAGATTTATTTCATAGGTTTTTCTTTTTCCTTTAATAAAATGAGCATTTCTTTTCTTGCATATGATCATTGCATTGCATCATTAAAAAAATAAAAAAAAAATAAAAATAATTGTCGGACTAAGCACAAGTTATACCAATGATTTGAGGCACCTCTTGCAGCCATATCATATCACTTTCACCCTTTTGAATTACAATCCTTTCTTGATAAAACACTTTAAGCCTCTTCTAACGACAGACCTTTCTCTTTTCAACCCATATCCACCTAACCTTGGGATGGGATAGTGTGCAATTTATGCAATTTTCAAAGAACAAAAGTTTGAGTGATTTTACCTAGATCTCAAAATTCAGAAAAACAAAAGAAATAAAAGTGTGAAAAAGGGCAAGTGTTCCAATGTCTTTGATATGAATATATCTTTGATCAAAACACGTCTCAGATTGCGTCTCTTATCGAGTGCTTAGTACCTGTAGGCGTCGTTTGAAGTGCGCCTACGTTAAGCATGTTGTGAATATGCTTGGCACTCATAGGAAGTGGGAATTTACATATACAAATAAGACAAGGAAAGTAGGGAGCCGCCAACAAGTTTTTAAGGAACTTGTAAACCGTTCACGGCTCATTTAAGGCAACCCCGATTAAGGGACAACGATTGACCCGTGAAGGTTACACCCCATTCATAATCCATGAGATTACTAACTCCATATGGTTCGGAACCACGAAAGGAGGATCGGGGATGATGGTACGAAGTGAGTCATGGAGACACATTCGCCCGTATTGGCCTCTACTCGATTCTTATAATGAAAAGTAATTCCTGCGTTCTCAAAGGTATGCAAATAAAGATTCAATTTGCTCCAAACTATTATTATGCTAAATTGGTTGAATATTAATGCAACACGTAATTCTAAAATATTGTGATCACTTGATTTAATAACAAGATTAAAAAGAAACCTAAACTGGTTGTCCAAATTATCTTATTAGTCATGATTTTCAATTACATATTCCCTTTAAACATGCAATATGGTGATCAATAAATATAATAAAATAAACATTAATATTGGAAGCAATTTAACAATAAATTGTTAGTCAAATTAAATATAAATTAACCTAATCATGATACTAGCAACAAGAATAAAATAAGTAATTAAATTAATTAATTACTCACATTTCACGCGCTCCTTTAAATTGCTACATCATGAATAAATTGTTAGTAACTTCAATAAAAATATAAATTAAATTGAAACAATTAAATTAAATAAAAAGTAGAGTTGATTTGGTCCAAACCCTCAGTCAATTATACCTTTCATGCCTTGGTTTAAGGACGGAACCTCGGCTTAAGTATGGACTCCTTGGAGTGCTTTAGGGATATAGGTTTAAGGCTTGGAGTATGAGAGAGAATGATTTTTTTTTTTGTGTAGAAGAGAGGAAGAGAGAATGATTTGGTGCCCCGAACTGTAGAAAGGAGGGGGTATTTATAGGAAAAATGAGTAGAGGGAACACACGGAACCCTAAAAAGATAAAACCCTAAAAATAAATGTCGCGACACGTTAGCATATTGCCGCGACACGGCAAAATATGCCGTGACGCGGTATAATTTGGTGTGATGCGGGAAATCAGCAGCCCTAAAAGATAAAGAGCGTCCAGGTGTACGCGGAGAAAACACGGGAAATTCCCGTGACACGGTGACACGGCACAGGGCACAGGGCACTGCGACGCGGCATTGTCCACCATGGCACGGTACAGTACACCGTGTCACGGTAAAAAAGCGCGTGAGAAGAATGCAAAAATGACACGGAAAAAACACGTGTCACGGTATGTGTACCGCGACAAGGTACAGATTTCCGTGACATGATACTAACTGTCGTGCCACGTCAGATATTGCCGCGACGCAGCAATTTTGCTGCTGCGCGGTAATTCCAGTTTTTTACACGTTTTTAAAACTACGATAACTTTTGATCAACTCGGAATAAGGCATATAATATATAATTAAAAATATTATCAAGTCTACTTTCTAACCCAATTAAAATCAGGTTAAAATCATTTTTAGTTTTTAATATATGGCCGTTTTAGTGAAAGGGTGTCGGTTTTGGGCCGAGTTTAGTATTTTGCTCATATCTTCTTCGTTTTAAATTGGAATTGGGCTTATGATATATTGTTGGAAAGCTTATTTCAATGCCTATCCAAAAAAATAATAATTCGATCAAAATTATAGGGCCACAAAATTAGTTTCTCTCAGTTTTGTGATGTGGACAAGAAAAGTGGAAAGTAAGTTATGGTTTAGGGAAATGAGCTATGAATTGGATTGGTTTATGAAATGTATTGAATGGAAACATGGGTTTCAGAACTTCAAAGATTAAATACTAAAATTGACCAATAATGGCGGTGAAAGGTTGTTTATCATCGGGTTTGGTTTTGGGGAGACATTTTTAGGTGTCTACAGTACCGTGCCTGAGAAACATGAATGCCAAGTGAGTGATAGACCGCATGATCGGGATTGAACACACTTATCAAAATAAAAAAAATGCAAAAGAAAAAAAGAGAGAGCAAAAATATAAACATAAAATAGTTCAAAAGTGAGGAAATCTCAAGCATACCAAAACAAAGATTCAAAAGCAAGGTTGCACACCTTGGGGGCTTATCTAGGGTCTTCAGCCTTGATCCCCTTTCTTCTTCAACCTTTAGCTAACCACGTTACAACCCTTAAAAGACCTCTTTGAGGTATACACGGTTCGGCTAGAGCTACGTTCGGCCTGATTCCTAACAGATACATAGGCAACCTCGCATGGAGGTGCTGCCGTAATAAAAATGCATTTACATTCATATTTACTCTCACATCATGATCATATCAAGGGATTTCCAATGCTCATCCCTATTGTAGACACCTGATTGTGTCTCCCCAAAAACCAAACCTAGTGATGAGTACCTTTCACGTCAATGATTATCGAACAAGGTGAAATGTGAAAAGTCTTGTGATGCAGTTGTTTTAATAAAAATACTTTCTTTTTTTTTTGTTTTCAAAAATATTTCTTTTCGTGCTCTATTTGTGGAAAATGTCCAGTTTAGTTTGGTCCATGATAAGGGTGCAATAATGGTGTAGTTGGATAGGGCTTGATAAGAGTTTTCCAACGATATATTATAAGCCCAATTTCGATGAATAAAGAGGAAGTTATGACCAAAAAACTAAATTTGGCCTTAAATAACTTTTATATACGGCCCAATGATCAAGTGGAGGGTCCATTAATTATTATTCCTTAAATCGTTAGGATTAACTTTAATCTACTAGAATAATCTAGAAGGTTCTTTTAAATTCTAGTGGAATTAGGATTAATAATTATATTTTTTTAGAAAATAAAGAATTTTATTTGGATTAAAACAAGTGTCTTAAAAGATTAAATCTGGTTTTAATTATGATAAATACAGAGTCTAATTACTTAATTATATGAGGAAAAGGACTCCGTACAGCGTTTTTATCTTTTCAGCACCATCGCCAAACGACAGCTTCATCGCGCCGCAATGGACACTGTCGCACCGCGATGGAAGTAGTTTTACTCCGAATCGAATTCGATCTTTTTTTATCGTTTGATTTAATATTTTCCTTGTAGTTACTAACATGTGTATTGTTGTATTGTTTTGATAGAAAGAGATACGAGGCAACAAAGTAAGTAATTTTATTGTTATATTTCTTTAGAAATCATGCTTAGATTATTTTAATTCCTAGTATCATGGTAGGATGTTATTTAATGCTTTCTAGCATCATGATTAGGTTGCTTCCTATTTTCATCAATCATGTTAGTATCATGTTAGGGCCAAAGCTTTGATCTTTAATGTTTAGTGACATGCTAGGATTTGTTATTAATCTTGGTAGTATCATGCCTAGGATCTTGCTAAAAATATTATTGTGCTTTATTGTCAATATTATCATGTTGCTTGATATATTATTGTTATTGCTTGATCACGCCCTCTCTTGTAGGTTCAAAGGGAATTTGTACTTGAAATCACGCTTAATAAGATAATTAATGATTTTATTTAGGCTAATATGATTTTAATTCAAGTGATCGCCAATAATAGATTTGTTTATGTATTAATATTCAACCAACATAGATTAAATATGTTTAGGGTTAATATATTGATTGCATGTTACTTAGAAAGCGCACATGAATATGAGAAGAATAAAGTAGAGGCCTATTTTTAAGGCAGGTTCAATCTCTTTTAGGTTGGATTTGTACCTTCATCCCCGAATATCCAGTCATGGTTCAGGACCACTATGGAGTTAGTGATCTCATGGATCGTGAAAGGGTGTAACCTTCACCCTGTGAACGGTTTACAAGTTCCTAAAACTTGTTGGCAACTCTTTTGCTCTGGCTTCCTTCCCTTTGGACGCCACCGTGCTTAAGTGTATGATCACAGTGTGGCTCAAGTGTGGGATGCTTGAAATATTCCCTATAGTTCCAGTAAAATTTCACATACATGAAGATGTTTTATTTTAGATATGAATCAATTAATTCTAGCAATAGAGGCTACTTAGAAAAATAGCCAATGCAGCAGCTGCATGTTTCGCTGCTTTTGTTGTGCTAGGATGCAGACTCTGCTTGCTGCAAAGCGTGCAAAGATACCCAAACCCAAACATCCTATTACAAGTAATTCAGTTTGTGCTTAATCTTATATGGCATATCATATCTGTATTAACCATTTGGATAAAGATATACATGCATTTCATATCTGTATTACCTATTTGGATCAAGATATATATGTTTGAATATCTTGCAAACATGTTATGGTAACCAGGAATCCCTGATGCAGCAATTGGTAAGAAATTACCTGCAGAACCCTACCAACTTCCTTCTCCTACTGAGTGCTCTAAGTGTGGGGCACACAAATTTGCTTTTGAAACACCCCACTTCTGTTGTGCTGTTGGTGAAGTAAAGATTGCTACAAACGATTGCCCTGCACAGCTGGTGAGGCTGCTCACTTCTATGGATGAAGATGCTAAGCATTTCAGGAAATACATACGCTTGTATAACAACATGTTCGCATTTACATCATTGGGTGGAAAATTTGATGCTAAGACCAAAAAATGGATCTGTGTTTTTAAATTACACAGTCAGCTATACCATTATATTCCTTATTTACTTCCTGGAAAAGAAGGGCCTAAATACATGCAGCTCTATTTCTATGATGGAGAAGTTGAGGCTAAAAAAAGGTTAGGCTATTTTCCAGAACTAAGGGAAGATGTGTTGGCTATTCTCATGGAAGTTACTAAGATAAATCCTTATGCGAGGTTCTTTCGTTCACTGAGAGAGATCCAAGTGACTGAGTCTACACAGATTTTGATAAACAAGACAACTGTGCCAGATCATCGTGTTTACAATGCTCCCTCCACTGATGAGGTTGCTGTCATATGGCCAGAAAATACATCTTCCAGTGAGTCAGAAAGCCCCCATATTCTGGTGACAGCAAAAAAGGATCCATCTCAGCATGATTCATCTCAAAATGATTCAGATCAAGATGATTCACGTCATAATGATTTACCTAAAAAGAATTCGTGTCATAGAATCATGCATTATTACGGCTGCTATGATCCTTTACAGTATCCAATACTTTTTCCATATGGTGACTGTGGATAGACTCAGGGTTTAAAAAAGATGTCTCGTGGTGGAAGACAACAGCTGTAATCACAAACTGATCATGTTTCTTCATGCAGTGTTCATACTACTATAGAATTGCTGGAGGAGGAAGCGAGACATATGTACATTTTATACCTTTTACCATTTAGAGAACCCATACATATAGAAGATGTATAGCTAGAGCAAAAGCAAAAAAAAAAATTACTGAAAAAGGGTAGGATTATATGGTTGGTTATACTTGAACATGAGTTTTTCATTACTATATTATGAGTTATTTTTGTTGTTCTTTAAAAGTGGAAAAAAATTCTACATTTGTAGGTGCGAGTGGAGGCTCATCAAAAACAGATAAGAACATTTTAGCAAGGGAATACTATGCATACAAGCTTCAATGCAGACCAAATTACATGTTGCTAAGAGGAGGTAGATGCTTTCAGCAGTACATAGTGGACATGTATGTCAAGGTGGAGAATACACAGCTAGATTTCTTTTGTAGGAATCAGCAGACTATAAGAGCAGATCTCTACAGCATAAGTAGTTATGGTCTTAATAAATTCATATCAAGTTAAAAACAAAATGAGTTAAAATCACGTCGACTCAATATCATATCGGGTCAAACAAAAACAGATTACATTTGTATCTTCCGGATCAAAATTGACCTAAAAATAAAAATCATACCGGATTAATATCAAAATCAAGTCAAAACACATCAAATGAGATTTGTTATTTGTCTAATCAATTTAGAATTTGTCAAAACTTGGATAAAATCAAATCAGTTTCCTTAGAATTCTGATTGTTTTAGATAAGATGATAAGCAATAGTTAAAGCCATTGTTTTAGTTAACACCCTATAAATATTTGCATCAACCATAACAAAATCACAATTTAATCCAAATCTAAAAGCAAAGTGATCAAATCCAACTAAAACATTTCATAAATGGCAAGTACAAATCTATCAATTTGAACATGTATAAACTTTTCAAATTTGCTAGGCTAGACCCAACTCAAATTACAAATCAAAGGCTTAACAAGTGACCTATAAGAAATCTTTTGTCAATTTGATAAATGTACAAGAACCAATCCATTTACATAAGAAAGAGTGGTCCAAAATAGATACAATTGTGGACCTAAATAAATCACATTAGCATTTCTTACTACATAAGCAACAACAACACTATTAATCCATATATAACAATAATATTATATTTGTAACTACAATGAATACTCTGTAAAAATTAAACAAATTAATTACACATTTACGTTAATTAATATCAAAAACTATTCCGTTTCACCAATTGGATCACACGCGATTGCGAGGAGTCCAATACTAGTATGTATCAAAACAGATAGATTGATTAAAAGAACTAGTAAAAGGGGTGAGAAAGAAGTCAAATACTTTATAAAATGTACATGCATAAAAACCATACATATACCATACCATAACTTAAAATGACAAGGGTTTACAACAATGATGAGTTAAACCAATTTACTAGGGTTGCTCGTCATTTCTATTACAGGTTCATCGTTTCTTATTAGCAGGCTCTTTCTGGGCATTGAAGTAGACAGTGGCGACCGGGAGGCCAAGCCCATGTCTACCAGCAAAGAGGCGCGTATTAAAATTAGCACGACTAATCGGTGGCTCCACGGCCATACCCAATGGTTGCTTTTGCTCAAACAATACCAGTATAAATCTGTGTATTCCCACGGGTGGCCTTGGCCCAGTATACGCAACCACTTCCTTTCCTGCATCCTCAAAACAAGTCCATATTACTACTTAGTATATATATTTACTAAAATATATTTCTTCCATTCTAGTAATATTGCAACAATTAGACTTTTGCACTATTCATCACGCTTGTTTGACCACATATTATGATTTATACGTTAAGTAAATATAGTCATGTGGGATCTCCTTAAATTCTTCTAGTAAAATACTTTTACAATTTGAATTTTTTTTAATTTTTACTCTTATATAATTATATTATAGGTATTTAACATATAAAATGAGATGTGTAATTTCATCCTTGTTGTAATATTTGTGAAATAGAGAAAGTATATATACTAATATTTTAAGTAGATACAAGGTCTTTGTACGATGAGTCACAATTACATATAAACTCCCTTCCCGTTTGTAGATGTCCTTATGCTTCATTCGGACCAAAAAATAAAAACATAAAATAAAGGATGTAAGAATTACCACAAGATGTACTAGCACCACCAGGTATATCAGTGACAATCCTGAAAATATAATTTTAGTTAAATTAAACTCTTAATTACTAAAAATGCAATTACAAGAGACAATTAAAAGAAAATTACCACAATATATAACGTGTTATTAGTGATAAATGACTAATTACAAAAGGATGGAATAGTTACCAATGTACCAACTCTCGCATGGAGGGCTCGCTGGGGCTAGGAGCATCAGGATCTGTCATCACCTGCATGTCAAAATGTATACATTTTGAGCATTTCCATGGACTATTTTATGCACAATGCAAAAATGTTCAGACAATTACATGAACCATTATGTTCCATTTTTAAAAAAAAAATAAAAAATTATCCATTTTGTGCCAAAACTTACTAGAGTAAGGTTTTTGGGGTTATTTTTGTGCTTTAACACCCAATTAAAAGTCAAAAGTGACAAAAAGTTTATCAAAAATGCCTCTTTTTGTATGTCCCACAAACTGAGATATTTTTTAGCACACAAAACAACACATATGAATTATGCTTTTAATTGGACCTCAAATTGGACTCTAAAGGGCAAAAATGAACCCCAACACTTTAATAGAACAAGTTATCGACACGAAAATTTCCACTTAGGAGGTGGTGAAATCTTTTTTTTTTTTCTTTTTAAGTGTTTAAATAAATAAAAAAAAAACGAGTGATTAAATTAAAAATGTTGTGTTTTTGAGATGGTAAAATACAAAATTTCATATAATTATAAAAATTACGTGGAAAATGAAATTTTGTATAATAGAATAACATATATTTTTACTAATATATATTATTAGATAAACTAATAGTCAAAGTCGTGTCTCGACATGCATGTTTGGTCAAAGTGTAACATTTATTAATGTATTAATTGTATTAATATATTTATAAATAAAAATTGGATTTTACGGCTCAAAACAGATTTTTGCTTCATAATTTATGGTAAATTAGTGTGTAGATATAATTGTAGAAATAATATTTTAAACGTGAAGAGAATGCTACTTGTGGTACTCCCGCCGCCCTAGAATAATTGACGCGTTTGACATGTTTTCACTTTTCATATATGGATTTATCTAACGAGGGCGTTAGACAACAATTTAATACACTTCCTAAAAGGTAATAATTTGAAATGCATGCCAAAATCACACATCGATCGGTGTAATTGGTATTTTTTAAAGTTACTATTTTTATTTTTAGAGCCAGCTCTCTTCAGCTTATTTTCAGTTCAGTTCAGTTTAGTTCAGTTCTTAATTTCCTTCTCTCATAAAATGTTCAGTTTAGTTCAGCTCCAATAAGTTCAGTTCATTTTAGTTCAATTTAATTTAGCTCAATTCAGTAAATCAGAACAGACCCTTAGTATATATATCTGACGCCCTAGGGTTCGTTAGCTTTTAGCTTCATATATGAACTTTGACCACAGATTTTTAGTAATGTATTAACAACAAATTTTGTAATGAAATATGTTGTTATATAGGTATTAATATAAGGTTTTGTAATTTCAATTTTTAATTTTTGTAACTGACATTAAAAATTAAAACATATTCCTTTTGTTCCGAAATATATAATTGACACGTTTTACTTTTTTCACTATTCACGTAGTATCTTCGACCATCGTTTTTTGGTAACGTATACAAAACGAATTTCATCATCATGAAATACATTGTTTAATAGGTATATATAATAAAGTTTAATAATATCAATTTTGTTATATATTTTTTCTAATATTTAATTATATATATCTAAAATCAAACTAGTGTATTAGTACGTGTGTTAAGTTTAATTATATCAATTATTTAGAGACAAATAAAGTATACGAGGAATTAATTCCATTCATTGGACGCGTGTTTTTAATCGCGTAATATCCAGCTCATAACATGCATAAGTACAGTTAGTCCAATATGACAGCTAATTCGAGACATAACATATGCATGTATCCTGATTTTAAATTATTTCCTCTACAAGTGTTGGTTCAATATGACAACTAATTTGAGACATATTAACCCACACACAATTTCATGTGGTTGTGTTGAATTTGTTAAAATATTGTATAAGCAAATGTTATTGGAAGTGAGTGATAGTTTATGTAAAAGTAAGTGATGTGAGAGAAAAAAAAATATTAACAAAAAATGTGCCTGTGATACGAGTGAGGACCATGTGAGGAAAGATATAATAAGATTGTGTAGACCATTTTTTTTTTTTTTTTTTTTTTGAGAAAATTGTGTAGACCATTTTCTTCTAATTGAAAGTGTTACATTAAATAAATAAATAAAGACCAATTACAGGAATAGTTGCCTGATAAAAAGGACAAAGTAATTGCAGTATTTTTACCATTAATATCTATGAAATATTAATTCAAATTAACAAATTTAGATATATTAGAAATTTACATTGAGGCAAGCCAAACATCTACGTATAAACGAGAATGTCATTTTTTAAAATATTTTTAATCACATCCCTAGAACCCTTAATTTTCATTAAGTTTTTTCTATCCCTCGCCTTTTTAACGAGAAGAAGAAAAAAAAAAAAAATATATATATATATATATATATATATATATATATATATATATATATATATATATATATATATATATATATATATATATATATTAGCTTAAAAGTAAGACAAGTGAACAATATGAAAGGTATAATGGTGCAACTATATGATGGAAACAGAGGTATCAAAATGGTGCAACTATTCAGTACTAATACAAAGAGCTAAAAAGAAAGTTTAGAGATACATATTAATGGAGAAACTAACCAAGGTGTAAAGGACATCAGAATGGCCTCCGATGAGAAGGCGAGGAGGATCAGCAGCAATAGAAGGCTTGATAGTGCAGCCATTAGTAACATGCTTAGCTCCAAAGTAAACAGACATGCTTACACTCGGCACAAACATGTCCACCACATCTCCTATCACTCTACCAACAACCAACGGATCCACTGATGCAGCCATATATACGCCTATGTGAATGTATGTGTGCGCGCACGAGCGCAAGAGACAGTCGGGGCGTTTGGTATGTGAGAATGGGAGTTGTGAAGAAAAGAAGTCGGAGTTGTGTTAGATTATATAGGACAAGAGGTTAGGAAAAAAACACACTAGTATGCATGCATCAGGAGCATAGAGGGAGAAACTTAGAGACAGTGGGATGAGCAATGTGTACCACGTGTGAGGGCAAAACAATGCACTATACCGCTGTCTTTTTTATTGTTTTTGGTATTTGACAGGTGTTTTTTAATAGCCCGTGGGTTTTATCGACTGCGTGTCTTTCTTTTTTCAATATTCACTACTACAAAAAGAGTCTTTTCTCGACGAAGGGCCCTCGACGCTGGGCAAGGAGCGTCTGTTATTAAATATACTATCCGCATTTTTTCGACGTTTTTTTAGGTCGAAATTAGTTTTCGGTCTAAAAAAGCGCCGAGAAACTGTAGCACGTGCCCCACACGTGACTGCAAATACCCCTAGTGCAGAATTTAGGGAAAAACAAAACGGCCGAACACAAACACAAAAGCTTCTGCTACTCAGTTATCAACCCTAATTATTCTTCTCTCTTTCAATCCGAATTCTACAGAGACTTATGGAGCCATTGATTCCAAACTCATATCTTCATTTCTCTCCAAGTTTCGAAGTAAGGTATATCAATTTCTTATTCAAATTTTTGCCCCTCTTTGAATTTATGTCGAATTGAGGAACATCACTTTCAAATTCATATCGTTGTTTTTCTTTGATTCAATTTCGAATTTAGGTACATCAATTTAAAATTCAGATCTTAGAAATCAATTTCTAGATCTTGATCCAAAATTGTAATCTATGTTGCCTTTCTTAGTGCCGATCAATAATACCAAGGTACATCCTTTCCTTTTGGGTTTTATTTTATTTTATTTTATTTTATTTCATTTTTTTTTTCCGAATTGAATCTTGTAAATTGTTTTTCAAGTTTTATTTTTCAATAATCTTACAAAATTATGCATGTTTAAATATTTGATTCATAAGACAGTAGATGTTTCAAGGTTTTCTCATGTATACAAAGTATTATTATGTTTCATTGTGCTTCTATTTTAGTTCAATTTTTCAAAATTGGCCTTTTGTTCTACATTTGAAGCACGTTTATGATGAGTTTAGAGTTGATTGATAGCCTCTTTCGATTAAGTTTTAATTTTGTTAATTTATTTTTGGTTTTGTGTGTAACGCGTTTTTTTTAGGGAATAGTCTACATTCTTTAATCTTTTTTTGTTCTGTAAATGGTATCCCTGGCTCAGGTGGCCTCTCACACTATGGTCTATGATCTTAACATGCATGGATATAATTTCTCTACTAACTCCAATTGTATTTGATGTTGTCCCTGTCTTTGCCGATAGCATTCGGCCACAACCTTACCCTGAAATTGTGTAGATTAGGCTTGAATTTTATGGGATTTCACTAATCAAGTGGAATTTAACTACTGTACCATTTTACATGATTTTTTAGAGGTATATTAAAACAAATGGGGTATTATATTGGAATTGTAATCCCCCGTATTTTAAAATATTTTATAAATGAAAATTTATTTTATTTATAATATTTATTTGTATTTTTCCAGATTTTATTTTAAAAAAAGTTTCAAATTATTAATTTGGGTCGAAAATTATTTTAGTACAAATTATTTTATGAACTTTCATTCTACAATCTATGCCATACAAACAAAGCCTAGTCCATTTTATTTACCTAATTGGCCCATTAATTTTATGAGGCCCAATACTCCTACTTACCCTACAACTCTCTCCCCTATAAATACCCCATACATCCCCAAAATTTTTCACACACAAAAGGTTAGTCTTATTTTCTCCTTTGTTTTATTAATTTGTGTAATTATAATTATTGATTTATGGGTTTTGATTTTATTGTTTGAAATTAATTTAATTAGTATCAAATTGTATTTTGATGATTAAACTTTATAATTTCAGATTTTATAAATGTCATAATTTTCAGATTTTGTAAATTTTTATAACCTAGGGTTTTTAATTATTGAAAATCACGATTTTAGGGTTTTTACGAACAATTGATTTAGGGCTTTTATAGTAATGATGTTTGAAATTTTGGTGATTATAACTACTGATTAGTTTAACTTAATCCCAGAATATTTTGAACACGTAAATTCGTATTTTAATTCTTAGATTTCCATTCGTTAATATTAATCCCGTTTTAATCCCGATTAGGTTCTAAACTCATCCATGTGGAAACAATGTTTTAAGAAAGACTCGCTACCTTTGGTAGTGAGCACCACCCTCTCATGGCCAAATTCAGCCTCTAAATATGATTTTCGGGCAGTTTTTGATTTTTAACGAAGGTTTTTTTATGCTTTAAATTTTATCCTTGAGTTTTAAAGGGTTTTTGATTAGTTTAAAATGCTGGAATTTTATTTAAAGTAGTATAATTGTGATTTTAATGAAAGGGTGTGATTACCCATTAAAAAGGAGTTTAATTAGGGGTTTTTAAATAATTTTCAAATTTTTTTTAAGTAGTCTAAAGTAAATTTAAGTTGCTGGAAATTGTGTATACAAGGAGAATTAATATAGTATTATTGTCCCTTTATGTAGGAGACTTGATTCGGGAATTGTTGTAGTGTAATCGGCTATTTTAAGGGCTTATTTGAGGAAGTGATTATTCCTTAGAAGACTTTTGAGTGATTAAAAGTGGCACAAAGGATTGTTTATATGAGGTACGTACATGTCTACTTCGTTGTAAGTAGTATCATGTTTAGGTGCCAAAAAGAAAGAACTTAGTTTCATATTTAGAGAACACTTGGATGGAAATTGTTTGGTTATACATTTAATTAATTCATGTGCTTATGTTTATGAGACATGTTTTGGTGAATTGATTATGTTTGTATGGAATTATGGATGCAAGCATGTTGAATTATATTGGATTAATTGTTTGTATGGAATATTGATACAAGCATATTTTTATTGGATTGGTTTATTAACTACATTTGGATTATTGAAGGATTGGAGTTGAATGGTTTAAGTGGAATAAATTTATTAATTATTCCACAAGGTTATTATTATTTTATTTATTACTCAAGCATGACTTGTTAGTATGTTGAGTAAAAGTGGATTAAGCCGAAATGGCTAGGTAGGTTGACTATGTTCAACAATTTTGGATAATTTGGAAGTTTAAAGGAATTAAAGGTCAATTTGTGATGTGATCACCATTGTCCTAAATAAGATTAAAAGTGAATTGATGTATGATTGTTATGTATGGTCTACTTGAATGAGTCGGCTATTAATTAAAATTGTAATCACGTAAAGTGAAACAAGGATGAGCAATAAAACTCTGGAAAGTGTGCACTTCTAGAGTATTGACAATTATGGGTTGGGGTACACGGTGGTAGCCCGTGGCTTTTCGAGGCTTGTTTGATCAACATGTCCTCTTCTCTTTTGGTATTTACATTTTTATTTTATAATGAAAGTTAGATGGGATCCTAGACTAACTTTGTGAGAATGGAGTCGCGCCCATTCTTGCATTGTGCTAAAATTTTATTTTAAATGGTCATTTGGGACCAAAATGATTTGGTGGGTTGGACAACCTCGTATATTGCTTACTCCAAATTAAATTAATCAAACTAAATATTAAGAGTCAAGTGTTTGGAACTGGTTACTAAGTATGTTGAGTCAATTGAATTGTTTAAGTGTGGAGTCTTGATTAATGAATTCGTTTTGTATGTTTATTTACTTTAATTAATTGAGCATGTTAGGTTTTGTACGTTGTAGCTTGTATGTACTCAGCTTTGCTGATTGTGTGCTTTTGTGTGTGTTTTCTTTTGGCCATGGCCTTCGCCTTTCAATGACCCTGTGATGATCCAATTATTACACTTGTATTATTGGGGAGCAGTATTGCACAGGTTAGCTTGATGATGTGAGGTTCGGGGATTTGACATACGCATTGTCAAGGGATTGGTGTGATTGAGAGTATTCGTTCTTTGTGTTGAACTTATCTATGTTTTACTATTTCAATTATGTTTTGGGATTTTAAATATTAGTTTGGTTTAATAAGGGCCTTTATGGTTCCAATTTGTAAGCTTTGACTTATTGGTTTTCTAAATTATATTATTTTAAGATTTAAGTTGGATTTCCGCTGCAATACTTTGATAAAGCCTTAACGTTTTAACACGTGGTGGTAACATGCCAATGGTTCTCCTCTATTTTTTTATTTAAATTAATTGGTTTGGAAAAGGGAGAATTATTGGGGTGTTACAGCAATTAACTGATTTTAGATGTCTTGTCTAAAACAATGACTCTTAAACTAATGGTGAATTATTTGTCCTGTTCATCTTAGCGATTAACTTGCATAAAAACCTTATGAGATTTATTACCCTCATACATTTAAAATATACTAATTCTTTGTTTCTAACTTCTATTTGTGTTTGAAATGCACAGTGAAAAATATATTGTTCAAACTTTAAAGTTAATTATATTAAGCTTTATTTGTTCTACAAACTACAAAAAACACTATGAAGCTGATGGCCCTTTTTCTAGTTGATTTAATTAAAAGCAAAGGTGCACTATAAAATAAATGGGTGATGAGTGACATTTTATGTCACTCCTACGATAGTGTTTATGCCTTGTTTTAGCTTGTCTTAGGGTGTTCTGCAGTTGTTTTGTTCAAATAATGCGTGCATACATGTCTCGATGTATTTTTAATGAAATCGCGTATATCGTTGAATGCTTGCCTTCATTGCGTGTTTGCACCGTTCCCTATACCTTATTGCTTCCCTTGGTGTTTGTGCTTAGGTATTTGAAGTCTTGGATTGCAAAGAAGAATCCAAGGAAGCATGAGAGAAGAATCGAAGAAAGCAAGGTGCAAGGGCGCGAATAATGTGCGGGCGCGCAGCACTGTGAGAACCTGCGCAGGAATGCTTCAAGAACAGAACACAAACAGAAGGTTTTGTGCGCCTTGTGCGCGCTTTGTGTGCGGGCGCGCGCCTTTGATATGTGCGGGCGCGCAGCCCTGGGAGAACCCGCACAAGACAGCAGCAGAAGCAGAGCCAAAACAGGGAGTTGTGTGCGCCCTGTGCGCGCTTTGTGTGCGGGCGCACACTCTTCAAGCGCGAGCGCGCAGAATGCTGGGAGAAGGCGCGCATTCATGGGTCTAATTCCCCGTACCCACAGATCTACGGGCGCACAAGATCTGCGAGGGCGCACGCACAACATCTGCGCGGGCGCACAGATCCTTGCGCGGGCGCACGGCGGGTCCTGTTCAGCGTTTTTGCAAGATTCTTTATATATTGCGGGGCTTGTTTTGTACGAAAAAAAGGAGAACTTCATTCTTTTAGATTTTTTTTCCCTAGTTTTTAGGAGAGCTTCTCTCTCTAGGTTTAGCTTAGGATTAGAGTAGTTTAGAGAGAGAAAGTGAGGGTTTCACCATTGTTGAGCTTGGATTTTGAAGAAGAAGATTGATCATCTTGTTTGTAGACTTTCATCTTCAATCAATGAGAATCTCTAACTCTCTCTCCTCTATTTTATTTGCTTTCTCTTGACTATTGTTTTTGTTGTTGGCATTGCTTGTTAATCATGTTGATTCTTGATTATTTGTTGATTAATCTTGTTGTTATCATGATTAGTGAGTAATTTCCCCATTAAGGGGATGGTTGTGGTGTAGTTGGATCTTGAGCATGTTCTAGGTTAGAATTGATTTATTTGTGATTAAAGTCTTTACATGTTTGATATTCTTTAATCTTCTTGCAAGTGCACATTGTTGGTTGATTAAAGGTGAATCTTTGCTAACAAGGAACGGAAGTTGACTTAGCTAAAGTTCATTATTATCGATTGTTATTTAATAGTACCTCCTAGTATATGGTTCTAATGTGGAAGCATAGAGGCTATGTTAGGAGAACCCAATTGACCCCGAAAGGCGGCTAGATTGGATCCTTTATTTCGATATTTGAGCATGTTTAGTTCATAATTAATTCAATTTCTATGCCTTTGTTTATGTTCAAGTGAATGCTATTCCTAAACCATTTCCCTTAATGTTTTATTTCTTGTTTTAGCATATTTAGACTTTAGTTTATTTATCTCCTATTCCGGACTAGCTTAATTGTCGATAACATTTGGTGGTGTTTATCCGTTCTCTGTGGTTCGACCCCTATGCTTGCCTTATACTCGTATTAGGTTTGTTTAGGTTGTATAAATTGTATTTGATCTAGGGATAGACAATTGACGACGCGTTTATTCCCTTGTCAATGGGCTACATGTATCATGGTTGTGATGACTTGCTTTTGTTACATAATTTGAACAGACAATACCCTTTATCTGATCACCTTTCCATGTTTTCATTGGATCGAACTATTAGTGTGTAGTTAATCATGTATACGGTTTGTCCTTGTCTAATATAACAAATGATAAGAGTGATAAAACAGAAAGTATAACTGCAAGGCTGCTATTTGATAGTAAAACAAAGATATGCAAAGTATGAGCAACAACTAAACTTTCTTCATTTGAGTATCCTCAATCATTAGTGTATTAAAGGTCAAGGATATGTACCAAAAGATGTGATTTAAGTAGGAGCTCAATTTTAGAGCTCCTACCCTGCAAGTCTTGTGCCAATTATCTTGTTTTTTATTCGTGGCATGGCATGGTATACCATATTTATTAAATTTTGGCTTTGGTGACAATTAGCTATTTAGCTTCAAATGTATCTTGTTGCTTCCATTATTGAATAATCATTCTTAGCTTTTATACATTGCTAACTGTAGGGAATATTTCAAGCATTATGATCCCAAACTTGAACCCCACTGTGATCATACACTAAAGTACGGTGGCGTTCCAAAGGGAAAGAAAAAGAGCAAAAAGAGTCGCCAACAAGTTTTAGGAACTTGTAAACCCAAAAGACAATCCAAAGGACCGTCAACTACTCCATAAGGTCTTGAACCAAACAGGGTCCGGGGATGAGGGTACGAATCCAATCTACAAAAGAAAGGACCCGCCCTATAAAATAGGCCTCTACTTTGTTCTGCTCGTATTCATGCGCGCTTTTCGAATAACATACAAACATTATATTAAACCTACCCTGTTTATCTATGTTGGTTGAAATTAATGCACAAATAAACTATTATTGGCGATCACTTGAGTTAAAATCACATTAGCCTAAACCAAATTAATAATTATCTTATTAAGCGTGATTTCAAGTACAAATTCCCTTTAACAATCATAAAAGGTGTGATCAAGCAATAACAATATGAAATATAATCAAGCAACATAAGTAACAAGGCAATAAATAATAATAACGATGATAATAGCATAATAAGGCATAATAAAGCTTGATAATAATAGCAAGATCCTAGGCATGATACTAACAAGGTTAATAACAACTCCTAGCATGTCACTAAACAATAAAGATCAAAGCTTTAAACCTAACATGGTACTAACATGATAACATAATATTAGAAATAATAAGCGGCAACCTAAACATGATACTAGAAAGCATTAAAAACATCCTAACATGATACTAGGAATTAAACATTAATAAACATGCTTTCTACATTGAAAGAGAGTAATAAGATTACATACTTTGAAGCCTCGTACCTCTTTCTAATAACAAAATACACAAGTTAGTAAACTTCAATGAAAATAATAAAGAATAATTAAAGAATCAAATTGAAATCAAGTTAAATAAAGTTTAGACTAGTTTTGGACCAAACCCTTAGAAATTATCAAACCTTGCACGTCTAGGGCGAAGGCAACTTCGAACTTGGCTAAGAGACTCTAAGTCTTGTGAATGCGGAATATTGTATGTAAAAAGGCTAGTTTAGAAATAGAGAGAAAGAATAAGCTATATTGCTTAAAGGGAGAATAGAGAGAATTAATAGTGAGAATTGATGAGAGATCATGAGAGATGATGAATAAAAACGGAGGTTTGAGACCCTATTTATAAGGAAAAAGTCCGGAAAATCATAGAATTTGATAAGGAATAAAACTACACGCTGTCGCTAACAAACCGACCTTCTCGCCAGAAATTTATCCTGTCGCCAGGCGACAGAGTCTGTCGCGAGGCGACAAACCTGTCGTTTGGCGACAGAGACAGTTTTTGCGGATTTTGTTTTTATCATATCTTTTGATCTAGAAGTCTAAATAAGTCATATAATATGTCGTTGGAAAGCTCTTGAAGTCTACTTTCTAATGCAATTAGAATCAGATTAAAATATTTTGTAGATAAAAAGATATAGCCGAAATAGTGAAAGGGTGTCAGTTTTGGATAGAGTTTCGTATATCTTTAATATCTTTTTCGTTATAGCTCGGATTTAATATTATAATATATCATTAGAAAGATAATTTCAAGATCTATCCAACCATATAAAATTTGGATAAAATATATGAGGCACGAAAATAATATCTGACTATCTTTGAACATGTTTAAATTCGAATAGAATTAGGAAAGTTTTAAAAAAGGAAAGTTTATATTCAAATCAAATTCCATAATCTTATCTTTTCAAAAAAGGATAATTAAGATATTTTAGAAACTTATAGAAGATTCTAATCAATCCTAATTAGTTTAGGAATAGGATTAAACCTTTGGACCCTCCTCATGATCATTGGGTCGTAGGTAAAATCCGGTTTGGGCCCAGTTTAGTATTTTGGCCCTAACTTCCTCATTATTCATCGGAATTGGGCTTATAATATATCGTTGGAAAGGTCTTTTAAATCCCCATCCAATTACACCATTATTGGACTCTTATCATAGAACAAACTAAACTGGATTGGACGTTTTCATAAAATGGAGTGGGTTTTCGAAAACAGAAAGAAGGATTTTAATAAAAACTAACCGCAACACTTGACTTTTCACACTTTCACCTTATTCGATTATGGTTCAATGTGATAGGCATTCCTCACTGGGTTTGGTTTTGGGGAGACACAATTTGGTGTCTACAGAAGCCCCCACTTTGACTGAGTTTGGAGAAACTTATGTTTCGAAAACGAAAGTCAAAGTAGCGATAGGGACGGAGAATGATTCAAAACGTTCTGCGATCCCAAATCATTCTTATAACGCCGATACCTGCAAAATAATCATTAGTTAAACAGATAAAAGAGTTAAGAAACGCGTATCTTGCACCGTCGAGCACACGTCTCTGAAAGTAGCCATTTGTTGTTGCTTCATTTGTTGTTTGTGACAACCTCCACAGTATCTTGTGAACGCCATCATTGAAGATAACCATATGTCGTCGTCCTCAATATTCTTCGTGACAATCCTCCACAGTATTTCGGGAACATCGTCGAAAATAACTGTATGTCGTCATCTTCAGGGTTGTGGCCGTACGTCGCCACGGCAGTGCATCGCCGCTATAGACAATCTCTTCTTTACCTTGAGGGACCGTCGAAGGTGACCTTGCTTCGCCATCTTCAAAATTTGTGACAACTCTCCACATCCTAGGGAACGCTGTCTATCATTGCTGCTACATCTCGAGCTTTTCCTTGAATCATGGTGACAACCTTCCCAATCATAGCGAATGTCGTCGAAGACCGCCTCATCACGAACCGCTCTTCTCAAATATAGGTGACAACTTCCACAATCTTAGCGGACATTGTCGAAAATTTCTCATCTCGTGCTATCTTCTCAAATCAAGGTGACAACTTCCACAATCTTAGTGAATGTTGTCGAAGATCGCCCATCTCGTGCTATCTTCTCAAATCTAGCGATAACCTTCACAATCTTAGCGAAAGCTATCAAAGACCGCTTCATCTTGAATCATTCTTCTCAAATCTAATAATAACCTCCCCAATCATAGTGAAAGCTATTGAAGGTCGCTTCATCTTGAACCGTCCTTCTCAAATCCAAGCAATAGACTCTTTTTAATCTTAAAGCCCCCTGTTGAAGGCTTCGTCATCTCGAATCTTCAAATCTTCTTCCATCCTAGGAAATCGTCGTGAACCGTTACTTTGGTGCTTGCGATGAGCCAATACTTAGGCGCTTTAAGCTAAGTGAGACGATCTTTTGTCAGGTCGATCACTTATTGTTGTTGTAATCGAGCCGACTACTTAATCTTGTCAAATTGCTTATAGGGGCTAACTGGCGTACCAAGGAACCAAAATTGCTGAGCCAGGTCTATATGACCACATCATGAAGCCACGTGACCTGTCGCTGCACCAGCGCAAGCCAAAAGTGCCTGTCGCCGCGATATCGCTCCGAACTTTCAATTTGGTCGTTTCCTTACAACCAAATCTGCTCAAATCTTTTGCAAATTAAGGCTCTTCATCTCCATATAATTTTGCTCAAACTTCTCTCATCTTGGAAAAGTTTCTTACATCTATATTCGCGATTTTTCGAAAAAATCCGGGAATATTCTTGCTCGCTGGAATGTAGCTGCATTTATATTTTGGACTATAGGACTTTGCTCATCTTTTATTATCTTAGGGTTGACCTAAGGCTTAGTGTTGCTTGACTCATTGATTTGACATGACTTAACTCAAATCGTTTGACACATGTGTTAGCTAGACTCCACTCGATGTGATATGACACGATATGACTCAATGTACATGACTCATGTGTAAAGTGCGACTTGAAAATGCAAAAAAACAAAAATATTCCGTCATTTTTGTGGAGGGTACCGACTTTCTCCCGAAAAAGAAAGACGCGAAAAAGAATCGAAGTGTACTGTTTGATGGTGCATGTTGAATGAGCTTGATCAAGTATATGCATTTGATACTATCCCTCAAGGTGCAAGGAGTAATTCCTCCTAAACTATCTTAGTTGACTCGATTATGAAAGTATTTAGGTAACTTAGGCACGGAGGCTAAGCACTTCATACTTTGATACAATGATGATTATAAGTGATGAGTGATGTGTGATATGACAAAGCATGCTTCAACATTATGTTAAGATTTCATGACAAAGGGTTCCTAATTGGGAGTCTATTTGGTCATGTATCTGTGATGTGTGTGAAAGTGACACTAAAGTTAAGCTGCAAAGGCTAAGTGTATGGAAAAGTATTATTTGATAAGAGTCAAATGATGATGACTCTTAGGCTAGGTAGGCTAATGATGTAAGGATCAAGCCCCCAAGTCTAGCTCTAAGTAAATAGGGATGAGCATTGGAAATCCCTTGATATGATCATGGTGTAAGTGTGTGAATGTGAAAATGAATGCATTTTTATTATGGCCGCACCTCAATGTGAGGTTGCCTACGTATCCGTTAGGAATCAAGCCAAACGTAGCTCTAGCCGAACCTCGCACAAGTGTGTGTATACCTCAAAAAGGTCTTTTTTAAGGATTGTAACGTGGTTAGGCTAAAGGTTAGAGAAGAAGGGGATAAAGGCTCAAGACCCTAGATAAGCCCCTAAGGTGTGCAACCTTGCTTTTGAATATTTGTATTTTTTATGCTTGAGTTTTCTCATTTTTGAGCTTTTTTTCTTTTTTTATTTGCTCTTCTATTTTGCTTTTGCATTTTTCATATTCGCATTTTTTTTTATAAGTGTGGGCAATCTCGATCATGCGGTCTATCACTCACTTGGCATTCATGTTTCTCAGGCACGGTACCGAGCACTCGATAAGAAACGCAATCTGAGACATGTTCTTATCAAAGATATTTTTATATCCAAGACATTGGAACACTTTCCCTTTTGTACACTTTTATTCATTTTTGCTTATTTTTATTTTATTTTTTTGAGATCACTCAAGCTTTCATATTTGGAACTTGCATAAGTTACACACCATCCCATCCCAAGGTTAGTAGATGTGGGTTGAAAAAATGAAAGGTCTATCGTTAGACGAGGCTCAAAGTGGTTTATCAAGAAAAGGATTATATATTTGAAGGGTGAAGATGATATGACATGGCTACAAGGGGTGCCTCAAATCATTGGTATACCTTGTGCTTAATTCGGCGTTTTTTTTTTTTTTTTTTTTTAATAATGCAATGATCATATGCAATAAATTAAAATGCTCATTTTATTAAAGGGGAGCAAAATAAAAAAAAACCTATGTAATAAATCTAAGGTAGACAAAGGGTGCCTATGCTAGATTTATTGGGGAAAGGTTTGAAAAAAGCATGAAATCTTAGTGAGAATCTTGCCTTGTGTTTTGTCTCATCATTACTCCTTTTTTATTATTATTATTTTCAATCACATGACTCGAACTCGATTCAACATGCATAGATGGGAAGAGATCATGAAAGAATGAAGGGAATGATATGTGTGGAGAAAGTATGTGGAGAGTGGAAAGATGATGTGGATGGAGAAATATTGAAGAATAAGGAATAGAATGAACCCCCCAATTCAAATGACGGAAAAACGACTCATGCATGAACCTAAGACATGGTCATGGTGACATATACAAAGTGTGTGCTAAGACTAGTGAGTGTAGGTGAAATGTTAAGACTTGTGTCATGACCATGTGGCTAGACTATGTGACTAGACTTAAGCAAAGACTAAATTAAGACTTCACGTATGTGCATTAAACTGGACAGGCTGTGGTATTTTAGTCATAACTTTTAATCTGTGACTCTGATTGGGACGAAACCAACGCCTAATTAAAAATAAAACTCGGGGCTACAGATCTATAGGTTATACGACTCATGGTTCTTCCTAGAACTTCGGCTATGACCAAAACAAGTTGACGCATGTGCAGTATACGGGAATAAAAATCCGGGTTGACTTAAAGGAACTATGACTCGATTTTAGGCTTATTTATTAGTTCAAATTAATTAATTAATTAATTAAACAAAGTCTTTTAGTCATTGGTTAGTTTATTTAGATTTAACCACAAGTCAAACAAACGGTTAACACATATATAATATATACAAGCAAGGGTGCACAAGTAGTTCACATAGTCACAATATGATGCAATGAGTTTGCAACCTAACCATGGCTCTAGTTCTCTAAAGTTCAAGGATATGGGTTAAGTCAAAAAGGTCCATGGTTATGAATCCATATGCATTGCACACAAGCCTACCGTGAGGGTTGGAGCGAATGGACAGGATTCCGCGAGTTCGTGATGAAATCAAACTCGACTCCATGGTTTGGTGGATTCACAAACTTTGCACGTACCCAAATTTGAACTTTGCACATGTTAGTGGGATATTCCATTGGGCAGGTGAAGCAGGAACCCCCAGAGGGTTATATCCATATGTAGAACACATATGGGTTCAGAAAAGTGAGAAAAGGACTCAATCAATAAGTAAAATCAAGCCAACAATGCTAGAAATGGTCAAAGCAAGAAGGCAGACCCCTGGCTCGGTATTGGAAGAACTTGGCGCCAGACTACAGGGACTGTCGCCGCAAAAAAGCCTCTGTCGCCAGGCGACAGAAACTTTTTACGGGCGACAAGCCCTGTTTTCTAGACGCTAGTTCCTACATGCCTTGGCAAGATTCTGTGTTCTTCGAATTTTTCAGATTTCGCATCATTTTTTCGATTCTAGTCATGAAAGATATTTCTCAAATTTCCTACGTGTAAAATTCCTATGGATTGACTCATGGGGTGCTCCCATGAGAACCTTTTAATGCATATGACAATAATGTTAATCAAATCACGCACATGAAATACTTAGAATTTTTCGAGTCTCATCCGCTCATTCTAAATAATTGCCAAAATTAAATAAATTTCAGGAATATAAATAGAAATCCTCCCTAGTGGAGTCGCCAAAAACTGTAGGGAATATTTCAAGCATTATGATCCCAAACTTGAACCCCACTGTGATCATACACTAAAGTACGGTGGCGTTCCAAAGGGAAAGAAAAAGAGCAAAAAGAGTCGCCAACAAGTTTTAGGAACTTGTAAACCCAAAAGACAATCCAAAGGACCGTCAACTACTCCATAAGGTCTTGAACCAAACAGGGTCCGGGGATGAGGGTACGAATCCAATCTACAAAAGAAAGGACCCGCCCTATAAAATAGGCCTCTACTTTGTTCTGCTCGTATTCATGCGCGCTTTTCGAATAACATACAAACATTATATTAAACCTACCCTGTTTATCTATGTTGGTTGAAATTAATGCACAAATAAACTATTATTGGCGATCACTTGAGTTAAAATCACATTAGCCTAAACCAAATTAATAATTATCTTATTAAGCGTGATTTCAAGTACAAATTCCCTTTAACAATCATAAAAGGTGTGATCAAGCAATAACAATATGAAATATAATCAAGCAACATAAGTAACAAGGCAATAAATAATAATAACGATGATAATAGCATAATAAGGCATAATAAAGCTTGATAATAATAGCAAGATCCTAGGCATGATACTAACAAGGTTAATAACAACTCCTAGCATGTCACTAAACAATAAAGATCAAAGCTTTAAACCTAACATGGTACTAACATGATAACATAATATTAGAAATAATAAGCGGCAACCTAAACATGATACTAGAAAGCATTAAAAACATCCTAACATGATACTAGGAATTAAACATTAATAAACATGCTTTCTACATTGAAAGAGAGTAATAAGATTACATACTTTGAAGTCTCGTACCTCTTTCTAATAACAAAATACACAAGTTAGTAAACTTCAATGAAAATAATAAAGAATAATTAAAGAATCAAATTGAAATCAAGTTAAATAAAGTTTAGACTAGTTTTGGACCAAACCCTTAGAAATTATCAAACCTTGCACGTCTAGGGCGAAGGCAACTTCGAACTTGGCTAAGAGACTCTAAGTCTTGTGAATGCGGAATATTGTATGTAAAAAGGCTAGTTTAGAAATAGAGAGAAAGAATAAGCTATATTGCTTAAAGGGAGAATAGAGAGAATTAATAGTGAGAATTGATGAGAGATCATGAGAGATGATGAATAAAAACGGAGGTTTGAGACCCTATTTATAAGGAAAAAGTCCGGAAAATCATAGAATTTGATAAGGAATAAAACTACACGCTGTCGCTAACAAACCGACCTTCTCGCCAGAAATTTATCCTGTCGCCAGGCGACAGAGTCTGTCGCGAGGCGACAAACCTGTCGTTTGGCGACAGAGACAGTTTTTGCGGATTTTGTTTTTATCATATCTTTTGATCTAGAAGTCCAAATAAGTCATATAATATGTCGTTGGAAAGCTCTTGAAGTCTACTTTCTAATGCAATTAGAATCAGATTAAAATATTTTGTAGATAAAAAGATATAGCCGAAATAGTGAAAGGGTGTCAGTTTTGGATAGAGTTTCGTATATCTTTAATATCTTTTTCGTTATAGCTCGGATTTAATATTATAATATATCATTAGAAAGATAATTTCAAGATCTATCCAACCATATAAAATTTGGATAAAATATATGAGGCACGAAAATAATATCTGACTATCTTTGAACATGTTTAAATTCGAATAGAATTAGGAAAGTTTTAAAAAAGGAAAGTTTATATTCAAATCAAATTCCATAATCTTATCTTTTCAAAAAAGGATAATTAAGATATTTTAGAAACTTATAGAAGATTCTAATCAATCCTAATTAGTTTAGGAATAGGATTAAACCTTTGGACCCTCCTCATGATCATTGGGTCGTAGGTAAAATCCGGTTTGGGCCCAGTTTAGTATTTTGGCCCTAACTTCCTCATTATTCATCGGAATTGGGCTTATAATATATCGTTGGAAAGGTCTTTTAAATCCCCATCCAATTACACCATTATTGGACCCTTATCATGGACCAAACTAAACTGGATTGGACGTTTTCATATAATGGAGTGGGTTTTCGAAAACAGAAAGAAGGATTTTAATAAAAACTAACCGCAACACTTGACTTTTCACACTTTCACCTTATTCGATTATGGTTCGACGTGACAGGCATTCATCACTGGGTTTGGTTTTGGGGAGACACAATTTGGTGTCTACACTAACAATATTCATGATTGAGTTTCTTTGTTTACAATTGATCTTGATTTAAAATTCTATAATGTTGGCTTAGATTTTAGTACAGAACAGCAACTATTGGTATTGGATTAGGAGCAGCTATAAACTGTGTATCTAGAATCGGCATGCAATAGATCCACTATTACGAGATAGATTATTGTTTTACACCTGATATCATCCTGGCTTGTCTCATTGATTTCTAATAATTAGGTAGCGTTGATTTTTGAAACTTTAATCTCCAATATTGGTTATCAAATAGAGTAGTCTTCCTTTTATTTAGTCTGAAGTGTCCAATACTATGTAATTTCTTGACGTGATTGTGGGTGCTATTATTAGATTTTGGTGAATATTTATATGAAAGGCTAATTTAATCGTTTTTTTCGTCTTATATGAGAAGATTGTTGTTCTTCACTCAAATTTCGTCTCATGTTAATGATTCTTTATATCATATATAGTAGAAGAAATGGTATAGCTATCATTCGAGTTAAATTTTTTTTTGTGGATCTATATGAACTAAAGTTTAATGGCTAACCTGTTAATTTTTTTTCTCTCTCTGGATTGCAGGTCTTTGCATTTTGTATCTTTCCTTTATGTGTCCAGAAGTTGTACCCACAATCATAAAATTAGCAGTGCAAGATAACAAGGATGGAAGAAAGATATTTTTAAGCTATGTAAAGATAAACTATTGGTGCCTCAAATTTGTTCCACTACTAGTCACGAATTAAGCGCAAGCTGGAATTATATACGTTGTAATAGAAAACTCATTACTGTATGAGATATTGTACATATACTATAATATATTTAAATATGTGCAATAAAAATTTTTGGCATAATTTTAAGTTGTTGTATATTAATATTTTGGTAATACTAGTGTACTAATATAATTTTGTAGTGAATGAAATGTTTATATGGGTAAATGTATTGTATATATATATTTTAATGAAAATGGACAAGAAAAGCGTCCGTAACTAATAAAAATATAGATAGAAAAAAGCATCACGAAAATATTAGACATCAAATAAACAAAACTCTGGACATTGAAAAGCGTTCCAATTTTAAGATTCTAGGCAACTAAAAGCGCCGCTAAAATAAAGAAAGTGCGCCAATTCTCAAAATTTTCGACGCTTTGTATAAAAATCTGGACAAAATATAGGGTTGAGATTCACGACGCTTTTTTATGACGCCTAAATTTCTCGACTCACTTATTCTCGACACTCTTTTAAAGCGTCGAGAAAGAAATTTTCGACGCTTTTTAGCATCGAAAATAGGCTTTAAAAGCGTCCATAAAACACGGATTTTCTAGTAGTGATTGATCACCTTATTTACAATGTGTTACTTCTAGGGGTGTCAATTTGAGTAAACTATTTGGTTTCGGGTTGGGTTAATTGATTTCGGAGTATGACGGATAGATTTATAACGGGTTGAAATAATTAGTGGGTCAGTTTAGGACGATTTAGAAAATGTGGATTTTTTTTATTGCAGTTTCTATTCGGGTTGGATCCGAATCAGACGGGTTATAATCGGTTCGTATCATAAGCAGTTTGGGTTGAATTGGCTGAGTTTGAAACGGGTTTAAACAATTTAAAGTAGGTTTCAGTTCAAAACAATTCGGATCATATTCGGCTTGGGTTGTAATCGGTTCGGGTCATAATTAGTTTGGGTTGGACTAGGTCGGTTTGAAAACATATTTCGGTTCAAAACAGATAGGCGAAATCGGTACGACTTGGGTAGTAATCGGTTTGGGTCACAATCAGTTTGGGTTGGACTGGTCGGTTTGAAAACATATTTTGGTTCAAAACAGATAGGGTGAAATCGGTACAGGTCATAATCGGTTTGGGTTAAACTGAATCGGTTTGAAAACAGGTTTATCGAGTTCAAATCATATTGAGTTCGAAATCGGGTCAGATCATTATCAAGTCATGTTAACCAGATGATGGTTAGGATCAAATAATCATTATATAATCAAGTTTAGTCCTAAATAAATTAGGTTAATCGAGTAGTGGGTTGAAACGAGTCGGGTCATAAATATATTGGGTCATGGGTTGCAAACGACTCGTTCTCAACAGGTTAAGGGTTATAAACACAATGGGTTACAGATTGTAAATGATTTAGCCTCAACTGATTATGGATTGTAAATGGTTTGGTCACAACGAGTAACGGTTAAGAACGATTCACGTTTTATGAAGTTTCGCTGAGTTTAAACGATTTCGGTTAAGAATGGGTCCAATTACTATCGGGTTTTGATGTAATCGTTTAGGGTTGTATTTGGTTTTGGGTTGTAATGGTTTGGCTTGATTGCGGGTTGGATCATTAACGGTTTGCACAAATTCGGCTTAGTTCACTTTCGGTTTGGGAAAAATTGGGTCGGGTTAGTTTTATAAAGACAGGTTTTTTAAGTTGTTCGATTCCCTTTTGATTTAGTTCGGAACAATCGGATTTAACAATTTGGGTTAGAAATTAACCGCTCTAGTTACTCCTTCTATATTATAATAAGTGTTTAATTTTTCTAGGCACATATATCGATGTAATTTTTTAATCAATTATATATTTAATTATCAATACCTATAAATTGTAACAATTGAAAATCAATAATCTATTCGTTGTGGCGATTCCAACAAAGTAGCCACAAGTCTATATTTTTTCTTATATAATCACAAACATAAATCAAACTAGCTCAAGTAAATAATGTAAAAATGTAATGGAACACTTAGGCTCCATTTGGTTTGATGAAAATTATGTTTTCATGGAAAATGATTATCCCATTATTTTCCATTTTCTTGTTTGATTAGTAAAAGGGTGGAAAATAATTTTTCCAATAGTGCATGGAAAATTATATCCATAGTGATGGAAAACATTTTCCTTTTCAAAACGCGGGAAGCCAAATTTTCATCCCTTCTCCTTATCTTCTTTTTACTTTCCTCTCATCCATCCCCCACATTTACACTCATATTTTAATCTCTCTTTAACTGTTTTTGTAAGAACCAAACATTGAAAAACTATCTTATAAGTGTGATTTTCCTTGAAAATATTTTCCATAAAAACAAATTTTTCATTAAACATCAATTTGAACAGGGCCTTGTTAAAAAAAAAAAAAAAAAAAAAAAAAAAAAGTGCTTTTTTATTTTTCCCTTCACTTCTTGTCATTGAAATTTTTAAAGTGTGTATATTCGTGTTTTTTATTTATTATGGTTTTTGTTCTCATGTTTGATGTGATCTCTGTCATTTGATTGGCAACACTGTGTTCAACTTTGGGTTTTAAATTTTAATCTGAAATTGCTTGATCATGTATTATTCCGTAAAAAGTTTTAAAATTACTTCTCCTGGGCTCCTGGCCCCTAATATTTAGTCGATATGGAATACGATATATATTTTCTTTTATTAAAATGTCTTTTTTCACTTTTGCCAACACATAAATTCAATAAACAATATATCTGATATTTTTTGTCAAAAAAAAAAAAAAAAAAAAAATATGTCTGATTTTCAATAAAATCATATAAACTTGATATTTTATAAGTATTACTATATACATTGAGAGGGTTTCAAACTATTAACTCATGACTTAAAAAGTTAAAATCACAAATATATTCACCACCCTCTTTATTCGCTTTTTTTTTTTTTTTTTTTTTATAAACACCCACTATTACCACCTTCTCTCTTAATTTATCCATTTTTTTCTCTAGTCACTCATCGATTTACACTCCTTTGTTTTAGTTCTTGTGGCCTGCGAACGATTATTGTTACAAAGTAACCGCATTATAAACAGGGATAGTAGTGTTTAGCCTCTTTGACACACATGGTAGGAATAAAAGAGTGCTCCGAATTGGGCCGGATTGGACATTATTGTATCGATCCATTCGATGGTGATACTATTTGAGTTATGCTTATTTGTTTAGGGAGCTTTAGCGTTTTTGTTCAAGCTAGCTCTCGCAATTGCAGTATTATAGCAATGTAAGCAAACCCATAGTATTGCCAGTTGAGAGGTTTTGAAACTTGAAACTTATATTGATGCTGCTAGAGTCTCCAAACCTATCAAACAGATTCCGCATGACCAATGGTTAACAGCGAGAATTGGGGTATCAGACTTCCAAATATACACTGCTTCATCGAATGAAAGCCTACAAATTCTTACGACTCCTCTAGTCTAGTAATGAACTACAATGAACTTGCACCAAACTTACAATTAAATTCAACTGGTTACAGCGTTAAGTAAGCCAAAAAAAAATATCATTACCACATCAAAAGCTGAACTGTGAAGGACAGCAAAAGACCATAATCTAATGCATTTATAGAACATGACCTGTCAAGAGTTCTTTAGAACAAACAAAAGCTCTCCATAGTTTACCCAACAGAATAGTACAAGTACGAATTTTACTATCAAATCAAACTATCCAACAAACCTTTTTCCTCATTGAACAAAACATGCCATAAGCTTTTTACCTAAACTTCATTTACGGGACTAATCATGCACTTTTGAGTATAAAAATCGTACAAGGCATTTTATCAGGCACAGTTTTAATAATCACTGGTCAAGCAAATTTAAGCAAGTGACGAGTTGAAATTCAAACTGCTGTAACATCCAAAATCAGATATGAAAGTAAATAGCATGATTTAAGTTTAAATATCAACCTCTTACTTAGGAATGACAATCAAAAAAGGCCTTAAAATGCCATAAACACATGTATCAAAAATCTGAAAACAAGACCCGCAGAGAGTACCCTAGATTATAGAAGAAACTACATTCGAAAAATGTCCATGCCAATTGCCACACAGAAGCCTACATTCTAGTAACGGGCGATTCCGTAAACTCTAATAACACCATCTGTGTATCCACTGAACAGTGTTTGGCCATCGGCGCTCCAGCTCAAACTAGTGCAGTAAATAACCTAGAAAAACAAAAATGAGTTAGCTTATGTTAAAGCTTCTATATATAAGATTGCATAAACTCCCATATAGTACCACAATTAAGAACGGAAAAGAAAAGGTTAATAAAGCTAAACCGTTGCGACAAAGAGCAAAGGTCACCATGTAGTAATATGCCCAACAGTAGCTAAAGCACAAAACAGAAACAAATTACTTCTAAACAACCTTTAAAAACAAAGCAGATGACATGACTTACCTTCTTCTTAGATGCAGTGGTGCCTGCACCCTCGACATCATGTTCGGCTTCGGTCTTAAGGTCAACCTTCAAGTCCTCAACAATACTCTTGCTCTCCAAATCCCAAATCTTAATACCACCCTCAGTAGCAGCACAGAGCCAATACCTGTTAGGGCTAAAGCAAAGGGCATGGATAATAGTACCAGCATCAAGAGAGTATAGCCTCTTGCCCTCGGCCAAATCCCACAACAAAATGGTACTGTCTTTGCCACCACTAGCGCACAAGGAACCATCAGGGGATACAGCAACAGTGTTCACATAACCACTGTGACCAGCCAAGGTTGCCCTCAACTTGCAGTTGGTCAAATTCCAAATCTTGACGGTCTTATCCCATGAGGATGAGACAATGGTTGGCTGCAAAGTATTAGGGCTGAACCTCACACAGCTAACCCAGTCTGAGTGACCATCACCATCTTGGATAGTGTACTTGCACTCACCTACATAGTTATTTAACATCGCCACAATTCATTAGGCAATTTCAAAACAGAGCAATATAAACTTAGCAAACCACATAAACAAATACCGACCATTGCTCTTCCAAACAAACTGTGAAAAACGATATGTACATACACAATAACGCAATAATCGGAATAATTTGATTGATCCCAAAAACTTGAAACAATAGTCAAAACCTTAAACTGTGTAACTGGACTACTATAAACACCACAAAACAATACACAAGCAAGGTTCAATAATATATCAATCTACATTTCCACACCAAACAATGAAACTCCTGAACAAATATCGATTTCGAGTCCACTCTATCTAATATTCACATTGTATAAATCACTGAACAAAACATCAAACTTCAACAATACTTTAAAAGAAACAATGCATAAACCTAACCTAACCCAGATACATTTCCGATAAATTTGCCTGATTTACATTGCGGAAGCAATTTAAGTTAGCCAAACCAAATCGCATACAATAAAATACAGTCTCTTTCATTGCAAACCATATAATTAATACTAACCAAACACAAATTACAACAATAAGACATATTTCTAAAGCATAATACAGCAAAAGATGATAATAAAACTGTCACAATATTCTAAGAGCAAAACTCGATAACTTGAACAATATATTCCAAAACAAATTTCAAATATAAAATACCAAAATTCGACAAAATGAAGAAAAAATCTGCGAAATAAATGAAAATGAGGAGAGAGAAAATAGCATACCAAGAGTGTTCCAAAGCTTGATGGTACGATCCCTAGAAGCCGAAACAATCTGACGATTATCAATCGAGAAAGCGACGGAAAGCACATCCTTGGTGTGACCAACAAAGCGACGAGCAGTGGTACCAGCAGCAAGGTCCCAAAGACGAAGCTCACCATCCCAACTGCCAGAAAGAGCGAACTGACCATCAGAAGAAAGAACAACATCCTCAACAAAGTGAGAATGTCCAGTAAGACGGCGACTAGGAACACCATAGACCTTGTCTTCCTTAGTGATTTTCCAGAGGATGATGGATTTGTCCCTTGAAGCAGTGACAATCATGTCGCTGTTGTCGATTGGGGTTGCGATGGCGGTGACCATGTCGGTGTGAGCACGCATGGTGCCGCGGAGTTGTAGCTGCTCTCCCATGGCGGATGATGGAGGTTTTTTGGGGAAGAGGGGGGCTCTGGTTTTTGGGAGGAGAGAGAATTTGATGGAAGTGGGGAGGCCGGAATGAAGGAAAGTGTGGGTTTTATATTTAGGGTGAGAATTTGTAGCTAGGGTTTTGATTGAGTGGGTTTGGGTTGAGGTGTTTCACGGGCTTGGTTTTGTAAATTTATCGGGCTGGTGATGGTGTGTTTATGTCCATTATGTTTTAGTTGTTGAGCCTTGCACCCTCCGATTGGTATTATGTTCATTATGATTTTTTTACTAAATGTTTAAAAGTATAGGTAGGGGTGAAAGTAATAAGGTCAAAAACCGAAAATTGATCCAATCCAAACCGAATTAGAGATTTAGTTCGTTTTTTTTGGTTTTCGGTTTGGATCGGTTCCAAAAAATCAAAACCGGCTCCCAAAAACCGAAAATCAAAATCCAAACCGAAGTTTATAAGCCCAAAGAATCCCAGCCATATACTTCCTCCGTTTTCTTTTACTTGCAACACACCTTTTAAGCACACAGTTTTAGGAGATGATTAGTGAGGGTAAACGAGCGATTTTATCAATATAATTTTTACACGAAAATTAGAATATAGTTAAGTATCATTTGTAAAAATTATAATGAAAAATTTGTCCATTTACATTACATAAACGAGAGCTCAAAACACGTGTCACAAGGCTGTGTTGCAAGTAAAAGAAAACGGAGGAAATATAAACCAAAACCCTAAATGCCTCTTTCATATTTTCTGAGATTGAGATCTGACTTTCAAGCAGCAACCCTAGTTCTCCAAATTTTCCCCTTTCCTCCCTCACCACCTCCCTCAGGCCTCAATCACGGTCACCACCTCCATCACCCCCTCAATCACGGTTTCTCACCACCGCCGCTTGTGTTTTCGCTCCCTTTCTCACTTCCCTTGCGACCATCGCTCAGGCGCTCATCCCCTAATCACTGACCACCTCTCCTCCGCTCCAACTTCACCGGCCATCGTCTTCCTTCTAGAAGGTAAGACTCTTCGATTTTTCGGTCATTTTAATGTGTTTTTAATTTTTATTGTTGAATAATTTTTATCTGTTGTATAATTTTTATTGTTGAAGAAAAATCGTGGGGTGTAATGGGTTTAAACGTTTTTTCTCAGATTTTGCAAGTTTAATTGTTTTTATTCTGTTATTTTTGGCAATTTTTGCGTGTTAATTTTTGGCATTTTTTTGCGCGATCTACTGATCTTTGATCTTTTAGTTTCTATGTTTTAGTTTGATACTTTGATATGTTGTGATGTTGTTGTTCTGCTGCTGTTTTGCAAGTAGTGTTAAGTGTCTTGATTTGTTTAGTCTTTGCATTTTATGTATTGATGTTATTCTACTTTTTTGCATTGTTGCTGTGTTAGTATTAAAGTTTCATGGAATGATTTAGTTTCTGGGTTTAAGTTGTATTTAGGCTCTATGACTTTCTTTTGATATACAAATGCTGAAATTCTTATTAATATATTTTTTTTTCTTTGAATCAAAATTGTCAGCAAAATGTTCGTGAAAATGGATTCGGAGATAGAGATCGATTAATGATGTCTTGCTGCTCTTTGCTGCTAAACAACTGAAGTGTTGAATTGTTGGGTTATTTTCAATGCTGCTATGTGTTGCTTTTATTGTATTTTAGGACTTTAATTTTTTATGGATGTAAATCTGTAATTTAGGCTTTTATTATGCTAATTGCAAAATTGGGTCAATATTTGTGGTGAAGACTCTATGGACTTCAGAAATTGTAAGGACTTAAGATGTTTAGCCTTTTAATTTAGGTTGTTACTTTTGTTCCAAAAATCAGGCCCAAAACAATAATTTCAAAAATCAGGCCCAAATGATAGGCCCAGTAAAATTTCAGTTTGGATTGGATTCAATTTCCAAAACTGAATTAAATCGGTTTGGATTGGATTGGATTGGATTGAATATGAATTCGGTTTGGAAATTTCAAAACCGAATTAATTCGGTTTGGATTCGATTTAGGCCAAAATCCAAACCGAATACCGAACTTTCACCCCTAAGTATAGGCGTGGTGCACCTATTTGCAACTAGGATACATGCGTCCTTATGCAACTAGGATACATGCAACACCAACCCAATAAAAGAAGCAGCCCAGTTACTAAACACGTCCAAATGCCCCAAAACGAAAACGCGACCCTTCCAAACCTTCACTTCCCAAACGCGACCCACTCCAAATCCATATTTTGGTTTTCAATTTATTTATTTTTTTTAAAAAAAAAAACCCCCGTTACTTCTCATTAATTTTTCAAAAATAAATTCTACAATTAAATTCTCTGATTTTCTCTCTCCAAACATTATTCTTTCTCCTCTACATGATTTTACTTCACTAAAAACTGAAAAAATCAACGATGGATACACGAGAAGAGATGCAAAATCAAAAAGATTGTCCTTAAAAAAAAGGTAAATTTTCTCTAATTTTTGTCCGAATTTTTCGATACTTTGTTCGACTTTTTTGTTTCATAATCATATTAGGAAACCAATGTTTATGTTCATATTTTGAATGATTATGTTCACTTCTAAAATGCATATGTTCATATTTTTTATGGCTATGTTCACTCTATGAAAAGCTAATGTTCACATTTAAGAGAACCTATGAATATGTTCATATTTTGCACGATTATGTTCTTTTTCTGGAATTTATATATTCGTACTTTTTTTTTTTTTGAATATGTACATATTTTTAATACTTATAATGCATATGTTTCATAATCATATTATTTTTTATTTCTTCAATTTTTATGTTCATAATTAAATGTCTTATATTCATAATAATAATTTCAAAATTCATGATGTAAATATGTGTTGTTCATGAAATATTCTCATTAAGTCTGTTTATGCATATGTTCTCTTTCTTAAATGCATATGTTTATATTTTTTATGTATATGTTCACCTTTTAAATGCTTTTATTCACTTTAAGGAAACCAATGCTTACGTTCATATATTGAATTATTATGTTCACTTTCTAATATGCATATGTTCATATATTTTTATGCCTATGTTCACTTTCTGAAAAGCTAATGTTCACATTTAAGGGAACCTATGCATATGTTCATATTTTGCATGATTATGTTCATTGATAAAAAAAAAATACAGCAAATCAGATAAAAATCAATTCGTTAGAAATAAGAAAATCGTAAATAACCTAATTAATCACAAAGATACCACATAAGAAATTGAAATTCACACATAGATCAAATGAATCGAACATAACCAAAAATCAAATGAAAATCAATTCATATAAGTTAGTCAAAAAAGTGAAAAAAAAAAAGGAGGAAAATCAATAAAAAAAAATAAAAAATCCCTAAGGAGATAGAAAGTGAAAAACTAAGGAGAAAAAACAGAGGAGAAGAAAGTGATAATGAAAATTTTTATTGAAATTCTAATGATAATTTGGATCTAAAGTATTATAAGAAAGAAAAGAGGAGAGAGAATATGGAAGAAGGAAACAAAAAATTTAAAAAAGGAAAGTAGTTACTCGCAAAAAACGTTGAACTAAATTTGGAAGAATGTTAAGTGGGCTGCTTTGAGCTGCATTTAAATGTTGTTGCAACCATTCTAGCTGCACAAGCATGCAGCTAAGTATATGCCATGCACCCTAGAGTAGGGTCTTCTACCTACACCCCCATATAAAACGATGTCGTTTAGCTTTACTCCCACTAACTCCTCACTTCCCATACATTACCCACTTGCTATAGTAACAATCTATACCCCACATACTAAATCAAAAAAAAAAAAAAAAAATGAACCACCATTTTTAAATTCTCTCTCTTCATCCTTTTTATTTTATCTCCCCATTTTTTCTCTCATCAAAATCTTCTATATTTGTAAATAAATTTCAGTAAAATGTTACAATTCTCTACAATAATCAAGCATAATGTCTAATACAAGAGAAAAATTTGCTCAATCGCTGGAAAAATTACCAAAACATAGTCGAAAATCAAAATTATAAGTGTTTTTTTGTTGATTTTTGAAATGAAAAAAAAGCATAATATCCTAGTTTTTTTTACTGGTTTTTCTTGCAATTGTGTTTTCATGAAAATAAAAGAAACATCAAGCTAATGTAACAACGTAAATATGATGATGTAACTTTACTTATTTTTGTAAAAAAAATTAAATAAAAAAAAAAGTGAATTTGTGGTGTGTTATTAGTTTATAAAATTATTGGATACAAAAAAAAACAAAAAAAAATTAAAAATAAAAAAAAATTAAAAACAGAGTATAATTGTCGCAATATTTTGGATAATTTAATCTATTTCGTATGAATATAGATTTGTAAATTCAGTTCGTAGTTGAAATTTCTACTTATGAATTCATTTTCAATTTGGTAAATGTTCATTTATAAATTAGTGTGATGTTATTCACATGTTAATACATTATTAATATAATTAATGTCCATTTTATATATTAGTACACGATCATTCACATATTAATATTCGTTCTTTTTTATATTTTGAAGTGGAAAATTCTTTTGATAAATGTTCATTTTTATATTGGTAGATGTTCAATCACATAATAGTATATGATCATATACATATTAAGATACAGTTATTAGAATTTAGATATATGATAAAAATATTTTTGTATCTTTTTCAAATATTTGCCACAGATTTAATAAGGAATTTCAATAAGAGTGTGATTTCTTGTTCTTGTCATGGAAGTGATTCTTACAATTGCAATTGAGATATATGAGTTTGTGACGTGCTCTTATATTATTAAAATATTCTAGATTTTGAAATGTAAATAGTAAATAATAGATATTGATTTCAGTTTTGAATACCAATAGTCGTCTTTTCTCATATGGATGAATGATCAATCACATGCATATTGATAGCTTCAAAAGTTTATTCACGTATATATTTCATGTTCGACGATTAATATCTTTCATGTTCATTTGCAATATAATATATGTTCATTTATATAATAATAGATGATCATTTTTATATTGAATAACTTTAATCATCATCATGTTGATTGTCATACTCATCCGTGTTCATTTTACACATGAAAATTGGTTCATTTTAATACTAATTCTTGTTTAAATCCAATAGCTTATAAATTTTATCTATTAGGTAATAAATAAATCGTAGATATAATGCAATAGCAAGAAAAAACTGAAGAAGATAGAAAAAGGGAAATCAAGAAGGCATGGAGTCGCCAAACAACATGAAACAATAACATCCACAAGCTTGAATTTTTCGAATATGGATCAAGAAGCTTTGATTTTATGTGTGGAGTTATATTCTATATTTTGATATTCAATATTTCAATTTTTGATGTGATACAAATTCACTTACCTTTGATTTTATTAAGAAGGAAACAATACTTTTTCTTTTGGAAATTTTGTCAACAACTACCAATTAAAGCACGAGTTTTGAAAACAACTATCTATTAATTTTTTATTTTATTTATTTTTTTATTTTATTTATTCATTTTTTTTTTTTTATAAAAGAACTATCACAAAGTTGTAAAAAGTTTAAATAGCACTACCACTATAACAATTTTGGCTAGAATCTCCGGCATTTGGGTTTCAATTTTTACCACTTTTTACCTTTATGAAGGGTAATTTAGTCAATTTAGATGGTTATTTTATGAAGTAAAGGTAAAAAGTGGAACCTACATGCCGAATATTCAAGTTGGAATTATTAGAGTGGTAGTGCTACTTAAACTTTTTACAACTTTGTGGTAGTTCTTTAAAAAAAATAAATTAATAGGTACTTGTTTTCAAAACACGCACTTTAATTAGTATTTCTTGACAAAATTTCCTTTTCTTTTTCCTTGAGCACTACATACTATATAACCAAATCCTTCAAAATAAATATCTAGTGATCTAGCTAGTGCCTATTATATATACAATGGTCATACCAAAAATGCAATTTGTTCATTAACAAAAAGCTAATAATAAATGTTCATAATAACTTAAATTTGTGATTGAGCATTGCCATTTTAAAATAATTGTCAATTTTAAATCTTCAGCAGATTGGAAAAGAAATCGCAATTAAGCTCTCATCATCTTTAAATAATTTTTACATGTGACATTTTGTTCATTACTTAATAAAAATCAATTTGTTCATTTTTATCATGATACATATTCATTTTTAATATAGATAAATATGTATTCATAAATAGTAACACATATGTACGATTAACGACTAATGATTCCTGAAAAAAATTGTTTAAGCATCAATAAACAATTTTTATTACCCTCATTAGAACAAACAAATCTTTTCATCTATATTGAATAATTTTTTCGTCTCTTACTCTTCCCAACTCTAATTCAAAATCCTTTTCTTAAATACATATAAATTATACATTTCATAAGCTTTTGCTTCAAATTTAAACTATTTCCCCACTGACTTAGCCTGACTTGCTTCTTCAAAAGCAATCATCAGTTTTTTCCACTGCATAACATACAAATGAACGATGTTATAAATGAACAAAAACAAAATAAAAATGTTAAATTACAAAAATACATTTGATCAACAAAAAATATATTAAAAACACACACACACACACATGTATGTATGTATGTATATATATAAATGATTATTTATCATTATATAAGTGAACATAATTCTAACACAACAAAAATAACAAATTGTAAAATATGTTCATAAATAAAAAAAAAATGTATATGCATAACTACAGTTTCGGGGTTTTCAGTGTCCCTCGGGAGAGTTACGTCACCAAGACTGGAGTCCTGTTGTCTGTACCTGCAAAACAAAGGAGACTCCAGGTGGTTGGAGTTCCGCCTCCGACAATCAAGTTAGAACGTGTACAGAGAAAGTAAAAAGGTGCGGAAAAGGTAAAATGAGATCTTCACGGATTTCGAGATAAGGTGTTTTTTCTGATATGAGAGGATTCAGTGTTTGTAATAAATGAACGTGCCCCAAAAATGGGAGAAATCTCCCTATTTATAGGGTCGTTGAAAAATGTGCCCTCTTTTAAATCACTCTGACCTAGATTTGATGGGTTGCGCCGTTTTGCAGCTTTCTCGGGAATTGGGTCATGAAGGCCGTCATTCTCTTGGGCCAAAATCATTGTAATTTTTTCACAAAATAGCCAAGTTGCCAAGTTGTACACTTTCGTGTCAAACATAGGTATACAAGCCAAGGCAACAGAAAAATGGACCAATCTTTAGTCCTAAGGTAGTATGCACTAACATTCAAAAGCTATTTTATGATATTAAATCCCCAATTACTCAAAAGAAATTCCAACACAATACTAATATATCACGCAATTACACACTTAATCCAACTTCCTAATTGCACACACAGCAGAAGACAAAGAATAAAACAGAACTCATGTTTTATCTTCAAGCTCAAACTCAGAATCACCTTAATCAGGCAAAAGAACAATGTCTCTCCCTACTTCAGACTCATTGGAATTACTTTCTTCACTAGAATGGGCACTTGGTCCTACGTCAATCACTTTTCTAGAGTTAACCAGTATTATAAAATAAACATTAAACAACCTAGTCTTAGCCAAATTATATTATATATTAACATAAATTACACCTAATTAAGAAGTCAATATTTCAAATATCCAATGTAAGAAGATACTCAAAATTCCAATCATTTAACCAAGACATTATTCACCACAACATAACAGGGTGCAATTAAATAGAGTCAATCATAAAAATAGCCTATCTACTATGCGTATTAATTAGTGTTAGTATAAGCATATTTACCTCCTCAATTTTCCTAGGTAGGTAATCTCTTGCTACATATCCAAAGCCCATAGCTATCATCGATTCAATATCAGCTTCCCTACTTTTCTTAAGATTAAGTGACAGCGAGCGTTTGATTTAAGGCTCAAAACCAACCCACGCTTCGCAGAGGAGATTATGTGCCTTCTTAACATCTCTTCCAGTCATTAGCATCATCGTTTCCTCGCAAAGCAGAGCTATATCATTACAGGACAGTCCAAGGAATTGCAGGGACGGGGTTACTAAATTCCTCGACATATGGGCGAAATTGATCGACCCATACTTGAAGGTTCGAAAAATCTCGTACCCATACGGGTGGCAGTCGCCTAAAAACAGAGCAGGAACTGTGAGAGTATCAACCAGTAACCTTAGAAATAGCCGACATTCGATCGACGGCTCTCCACCGCCGGTGACAATAATGCAGGGGTATGAGCGGTGGAATCCGGCAGATATTAAATTTTGAAATACCGCCAATTTTTCAACAACCAAAATAAAATCAGGGGAAACATCAGCTTGTGGTTCGACTCGAACGATGTTTGAAAGATTAATAGTATGAATCTGATCAAGGATGCTAGCATCTTCCCTAACCTCTTGATCTAGGTAAGAGAAATTCTTACCACAATTACATGCCTGATGAACCCCAAGTTGCCGGATTCGGTAGTAACACTCAAGGAAGAGCGAGTGCAAGAGAAATAGCAGGTCAATTCATCGACCCTTTTAACTAGTTTGCGCATGCAAATAGTAAGATTGAATTGGTCATTTTCACTGTTAAATTGGTAGTAGACATCCCTCATAGATCTAGGAAGCATGTGGTCTCCGAGTAACCGAGCTGTAGACACCTAATTGTGTCTCCCAAAAACCAAACCTAGTGATGAATATCTTTCATGTCATTGATTGTCGAATGAAGTGAAAGTGTGAAAAGTCTAGTGATGCGGTTATTTTTAATAAAAATACTTCTTTCTGTTTTCGAAAATATTCATTTTCGTACCTTGTTTATGAAAAAATGTCCAGTCTAATTTAGTTTGGTCCATGATATGGGTCCAATAATTGTATAGTTGGATGGGGTTTGAAAAGAGCTTTCCAACGATATATTATAAGCCCAATTCCGATGAATAATGAGGAAGTTATGGTCAAAATACTAAACTGGGCTTAAACCGGATTTTACCTACGACCCAATGATCATGTGGAGGGTCTAAAGGTTTAATCCCATTCCTAAACTAATTAGGATTAATTAGAAGCTTCTATTAATTTCTAAAAGATCTTAATTATCCTTTTTGAAAAGATAAGATCAAAGAATTTGAAATTGAATAAAACTCCTCTTTTTGAGAGACCTTGTCCTGTGCGAAATCAAAGATGATCAGATATTATTTTTGTGCTTCATAATATTTATCCAAATCTTATATGTTGGGATAGATCTTGAAATTCTCTTTCTAATGATATATTATAATATTAATTTCGAGCTATAACGAAAAAGATATGAAAGATTTACGAAACTCTATCCAAAACTGACGCCCTTCCACTATTTCGGCCATATTTTTTTATCTAAAACATATTTTAATCTGATTCTAATTGTCTTGGAAAGTAGACTTCAAGAGCTATCCAACGACATATTATATGACTTACTTCAACTTCTGGATCAAAAGATATGATAAAAACAAAATCCGTAAAAAATTGTCTCAGCGCGAAACGACAGCTATGTCGCGCCGCGGGGTTTTTGTCGTTTTGCGACAGACTATGTCGCGCGCGACAGCTCTGCGACAGAACCAATTTTATTCCGATTCAAATTCTAACTCTTTTCTATCGTTTTCGGACTATTTTCTCTATAAATAGGGTCGTATTTCCCCATTTTCAATCATCAACAAGCTTGATCATCAACATCATTTCTCTTCTCTCTCTATTCTTTTTCTAAGCCTAGCCCTTTTCAAAATACATCATACCTCATTCACAAGTTCTAGACACACCTAGCGAAGTTCGAAGTTGCCTTCGCCCTCGATGTGAAAGGTTGATAATTTCTGAGGGTTTGGTCCCAAATCTTATTTCAATTCTTAGATTAGATTTACTGTTTGATATTTTCCTTGAATTTACTAACGTGTGTATTTTGTTATTAGAAAGAGATACGAGGCATCGAAGTGAGTAATTTAATTGCTTAATTATTCTTTTGATATAGAAAGCATGCTTAGATTATTTTAATTCCTAGTATCATGTTAGGATGTCTTTATGATTTCTAGTATCATGTTAGGATGTTTTTATTGCTTTCTAGTATCATGTTTAGGTTGCTTCCTATCTCTTCTATCATGTTAGTATCATGTTAGGGATAAAACTTTGATTTTTATTGTTTAGTAACATGTTAGGATGTGTTATTAATCTTGTTAGTATCATGCCTAAGATCTTGCTATTATTATGCTTTGAGATTGAGATTGTTATGATGATGATGATTGTTGTTATTATGTTGCTTGATATATAATATTGTTGTTTCTTGATCACGCCCTCTCTTGCAGGTTTAAAGGGAATTTGTACTTGTAATCACGCTTAATAAGATAATTAATAATTTTATTTAGGCTAATATGATTATAATTCAAGTGATCGCCAATAAAAGTTTTGTTTGTGCATTAATATTCAACCAACATAGATAAACAGGTTTAGGGTTAACCTAATGATTGTATGTTAGTCAGAAAGTGCACAAGAATATGAGAAGAATAAAGTAGAGGTTTTTTTAGGGCAGGTTCAATCTCTTTTAGGTTGGATTTGTATTTTCATCCCGAATATCTAGTCATGGTTCAGGACCGCTATAGAGTTAGCGATTTCATGGATCGTGAAGGGGTGTAACCTTCACCCTGTGGACGGTTTACAAGTTCCTAAAACTTGTTGGCGACTCTTCTACTCTAACTTCCTTCCCTTTGGACGCCACCATACTTAAGTGTATAATCACAGTGGGGTTCAGGCGTAGGATACTTGAAATATTCCCTACACGAGCCTTTAAGGTTTCTAATAAGATATCGAGCTGAATAACGAGGCGGCCGACACTTTCGATGTGTAATAGTAGATGTGATGGATTTGACATATGCAAATATTTTAGTTTATTAGAGAAACACAACTCCACCACTTTCCTTTGTGGTGTAGGGCAGCTGAACACCATAATTTTGAAGACAGTGGCCTAGCAATCCCCTAATCTTGACTATCATTTTGTTAGGGCTAATTTCTTTCACTTCATCAGAATAATCACGGCCCAAACCAATGTCAACTAGGCTTAGATTGGCTAATTGATTTTGCACAACATCCATATTAACCAAAATTAGGTGGGTTGAGAGTAGTGGCGAATCTAGCACCTTTTTTAAAGTGGGTTCAAATTATAAAAATTAAATTCATTCAAATAAAATAAATTTAATTATATGAATCATTTTAAAAAACATTTAATGCATTTTTCTAATGACTTACAAAACAAATATAATTCAGTGAGAAACAACTATGAATTTTGTTATGAAAATAATTATGAGCACAATTTTGTTTTATTAATGATTACTTCGGTGTAGATAAATGTTTTCTATGTTTATACAATTAATACAGTAATCTAATATATTTATATAATATTATATATATCTAATTCAAGCTTGTGTAATCCATCGGTATTATTGTTGAAGTAAAATTAGTTATTAAAATATGAAATATTAAAATAATATTAAAATTATTTATGCATTAACAAATTACATGAAAATATAAAATAACCAATTATGTGTAACTGCGTAAATATTATATCTTACATAATTAACTCATGTAATTTTTAGTTAAAGACAAGTTGTAATACCCCGTTTTTTGATACGTATTTTTCTAATTAATTAATTATTATTTCCTTAAAAGGGTATTTTAGTAATTTAAATTACTATTTGACTTTTGGAGCCAAAATGATATTTGAATTTTATCGCCAAAAGTATTTTTGAAACTTAATTATTATTTTTAGATTTTGGATATGATTTCTTATCCTTTTATTTTATTTTAAAAACCAAATTATTTATATATATATATATATCGGATATTTTAATTAAATAAAATTATATTTTATTATTTATTTAAGATGGCCGAAAATTCCTAATTTAATGACTATGATTTTCGGATTTTCTATGTATAGAAAATCTTATTTTCTTAGTTATTTTATTGGAAAAATTGGTTTTAATTATCCCAACTTTCATTCATTTACTTTAAATAATCCCAACTTTGGATTATTATTGAATAATCCCAACTTTAGGGGATATTCGTTTTTATTAATCCCAACCGGTTTTCAACCTGATATAACAGGTTATCTAGGGCACGTGGTAACATGTGATTGGTCGGAAAATAAAAAAATTTAAAAGAAAAAAGAAAAACTTATAAAATTAAAAAAAAAAACTTTAAAAAAAAAGTTCATTCACGTCAACATCCATCCTCACCCAACCCGACAGCCAACCCCCTCGATCTTCAACACGAGCACCAACAATAGCAGCACCAGCAAAGGCAAGAAGATTCCACCACATCGGATCAGAATCAAAATCAAGATGATTCAGATTACAAGGTTGTTGCTGATCTTGTTGTTAATAAGTTCAAGAAAGTTATCTCCCTCCTCGACCGCTCTCGCACCGGTCATGCCTGCTTTCGTCGCGGCCCTCTTCACCACTAAAAGTTGAGTCGTGTGACGACTTCAGATGCTGCTGCTGCTGCGGTGGCGGCAGCGATGACTGTGTCTTCCTCCTCGACCACTCTCGCATTGGTCATGCATGCTTTCGTCACAGCCCTCTTCACCACTAAAACGCACAACAAGCACAGTCGTCGCTGCCGCCACCGCAGCAGCAGCAGCATCTGAAGTTGTCACACAACTCAACTTTTACAAGGGTATTTTAGTCATCTTAGATGCAAAGATTACCATCTCTCCCACATAATAACCACCCTCACCATAGTCAACCCCAACCCTAACCCCAACCCCTTGGTTACCAAAACCGAGCGTAAAGATTCATCTACTACCATAAACTTCTCATCCTCAACCCACTTCCGAAACCGCCACCACCACCCTTGAAATCGCCCCCAACCACCACGAAATCAACCATCTCCTTCCTCCACCTCTTCCCCATCCTCGAAATCCCTTTCTCTAGCCTAGAAACCCTATCTCATCCCCTTCCCAAGCCTCGAAACCCAATCCCATCCCATCCCTTTTCGGCGGTTTTCGGGTCATTCCAGTGGTGGGTTAGGCGAGGAGGGTTAGTTCGTGGATAGGGCAGCCACGTCAGAGGTGGCTTGCTAGTTTTTTTTTTTTTTTTTTTTTTTTTTTTTTTTTTTTTGCTTAAAAAAAATATATGTGATCAATCAAATTCTAACACGTGGCTATCAAACCAAAAAAAAAAAAAACAAGGGAAATTCTCAATGGTAAGACTAAACTTCTTACTTTTCTCAATGGTAAACACTTAATTTTTTCATTATCTTTGGTAAACCTCAATTTGTTATGTTAAGCTATGGTAACATTAATGACGTGATTAGGCAATTTATACTCTGACCATGGTTAACTATACACTTAATGACTAATTTAACCTTAATTCCCATTTCCCTCTTAAATCGTTTCCCCCAATTTTCCCCTTTATATGAACCCTAATTTTTTCAATCTCAAATTCTTTGTGAAATTCTCGCAATCCCCAATTGAATGAGCATGTCAAATTCGCGTTTCTTCCTCCTCTTTAAAGCCAGTCACCATGGAAGATAGGATAGGTTGGGTGAAGCTTGTTCGGTGTAAGTGTGTTCCCCCCAAAATCGTTGCTGTGAAGATTTCAGAGACTGCTAAGAATCCTCGAAGATTTTTCTTCAAGTGTAGAAGTTGCGATTTCTTTGCTTGGTTGAAGGAAGAGGACACAATTAGACCGGGGGCTGTTGAATTTGGGGTTGAACAAGGTGGCACTTTTGCTGTTATTGGGAGGCTCGATGAATTGGTTAATTTCATCAAAGTAATTGTGGCAGTAGCTCTGATTATGTATTTTATTCTATTTTTTGTTGTTGCAATGTAATGTAGTTTGAAGGATTAGGGTATAAGGTGTTGTTTTGATAATGGAATTCTAATCAGTAATGTACCCCTTTATCTATGAATAAAATGCAATTTTTATGCATTTTTTTAATTATTTTTTAGTTAATGGAATTAGTTGAATATGCATCATAAAGTGGGAGCAAATTTAATCTAATTTAAATCTGATTATAGGTAAAGAAAAAAAGAAGGCATAATAAGAAAGCAAATATCCCCAATATACTTCAAAGACCATATACTTCAAATATCACACAAATTTGTCCAAAATAACCATTGCATCCAGATGAACACTTGATTGCACATGTAATGCAATTATCTAGGTTAATACATGTCCAAAAAAACCAAGTAACTATCATCTAATACATGTACAAAAAAAAAAACCAAACTACTGTCAAATTAAACAGGTTGTGATGCTGACACTCCTGTTTTAGCCTTCTTAGTTCTTAAAGACACCCTTATGGGTTTTGAGGAACTTGCAGCAATAGTAGGATCTGGTTAGCTGGCTGAAACCCCTTTTTTCTGCCTTTTTTATTACTTCTTGGCCTGAGATTGTGATTTACCACCCAATGCAGCCTTCTCTTTCCCAGTCAAGCCACCTTGGCATGTTTGTGAGTTATGACAAAACTGTTGGCATTTACCACATCTAACAGTCCTAGATCTCTTGCATTTAGCTTTCTCACCTTCTTCTCTTCTTCTGTTTCTAGCTGGCCTTCCAATCCCACTTTTCATAGCTGGTGGGCCTATTTTTGGATACTGACTATCAGGCCATTGTTCCACATTAGGTACAGCCTTGACACAGTTGCCATAAGTGAGCTTATACCTCCTAACTGAGTACCACTCACTTATGTACTTTCTTGGGACATCATTAGCATGTAGTATGGCCCTCATAGCATGTTTGTAGGGCAGTATAGAAAGTTGCCATGCATTACAAGCACAAGTCAGTTCCTTAAGGCTAACAGGAAGAACTGACTTGCCATCCAAAATCTCATATTCACCATCTCTAGATTATAGGCATTTACAACTCCTTGATTCATGGCTTATCACTTGCATCCTTTTCATGATGTTATGACAGATATCATCCACCCATCCCTTACAAACTTCCCTTCTTGTAGCCATCCTGGCCATTGTCAACCTCCTAATCCCTACAATGTTAACATTATTAGCATATATACTCTTAGAACTTCATTGTTTAAAAACAAAGCATTCTAACCAAACAATTACCTTCAAGGAGAGTCAATACTAGTTTGTACCTATCAGCCCCTAAAGTGGAATTGAAGCTTTCCACAAAGTTAAACTTGTTTGTATCACACTTTATAGCTGGGTTGAAAGCATGTTTTGACCAAGTTGACTGTGCTCCAACCTCTGACAGCCACACTAATGCTTGCCTATTGGCTTTTTTCATAGCTTCCATGGCTTTTCTGAAGGTGAATGGGTTGTATGCCCCAACTGCTTTCCAAAATAGTTGGAACATTAATAGACCAGGAAACTGCACCTTGAAATTCTTCACCAAATGCTTACAACAATACCTTCTCCCCACTTTTGGCCATAACTCAGTCAAGGCAACATCAATACCCTTAACAATCACATAAACAAGTATTAGTAATGTCAGATAAGTAAGCAATAAAAGACAAACTAAGATTATAAATTCAATCACAAAACCATACCTTTTGCCTATCAGACATTATGCACCATCCATCACCCTTGCCAGAGTCTTTTAGAGCATTCTTCAAATGCCAAATGAAAAATTTCCAGCTATCACTGTCTTCTGCTCCTACTATTGCCCATGCAGTTGGAAATATCTCATTATTTCCATCTAAAGCAACTGCTGAGAGTAACACTCCCCCATAATTACCCTTAAGATGAGCCCCATCTACACCAATTAGGCTTCTACATCCAGCTGTCAACCCATCTAAGCAAGCTTATATAAAAATGCTGTTGAATTGTATTGGCCTCTCAGGACTTGGTTTTGTCCAGGCACAGTTAGAAAAAGAGCCTGGGTTTAATTCTTTAAGTACATCACAGTACATGGGCAAATCCTTGTAGGAGACATCATGGCCACCATGAATTTCAATCAGTGCTTGTGTTCTGACCCTGTACAAGGTGCTTTGAGCCATATGAACTCCATATCTTTGAAATAACAGATCATTAAGAGATTTGGCAAGGATATCATTATTGGCCATGATTTCATCTAATAACACTCTCTTAGCCCATCGAACATTCACCATGTTATTCCTTGATTCAAGCCCTTGGCATGTATGTTCTGTGTGCTAAATGCTTTTAATGGCCCATGTTGTACCATCTGCAAGAACTGATGCATGCAACCTCCAGCCACAATGAACATCTGAGCATCTAACACCATACCTTAAGTTGCTAGCATAGTCCACAATAACAGCAAACCCACACTGGATGCAATAATCTCTGACAACATCTCTGAGATGTTGCTTGTCAGTGAACAGTTGCCACTCCTTGAGCACAATCTTCCCAAAACCCTCATCTTTGTACACTTCACCATTGTTGTATAATTTAGTGAGGTAATTATCTTGTTCATTCTCACACTCAAACACTGGATCCTCAAATGGATCATAACAATCTTCAATCATAGGCACACTGTCCTTTTTCTTAGATATCTCTTCTTCTTCCAAACTTTCATCATCTGTCTCCTCTTCCATGTACTCATCAGATCCCATATCTGGATTGTATGTGTCATCTGCCTCATCACCCTGATTATCTTCATCATTGAACAATACCAAACTAGCATTCTCAGTGTCCTCTCCTAAACTAATAGACATTTCTCTAGTACTGTTATCCCCATCAGCACCCACATTATTAAGATCACTCTCCCCTCCACTAGTACTAGTGCTAATCACAATGCCTCTCCTTCTAACAGTGCTCCTAAGAAATCTAGTTCTGTTATCCCCACCAACACCCACATTGTTAAGATCACTCTCCCCTCCACTAGTACTAGTGCTAACCACAATTCCTCTCCTTTTTGCAGTGATCCTAGGCAGTCTTCTTTGAAAAAATGCTGAAGCTCTAGAAGAGTTAGAAGACTCATGTCTCCCTAACACTCCAATACCAAACTCTCCAATATTTTTCAAGGGTGGTATTAATGTCTGAGTTGATGGTTGGGGTTGTGAGTCTTGGATAATGACTTCAGTTGGGGCTTGGTACTCAGGGACCTGTGTTTCAGCTTAGTTAGTTTGGTGAGGTTGCCATGGGGTAGGGGAGATGTTGAACCAATTCTCTAGTGCATTCCCCCTTCCTCTCCCTCTCCCTATCTCTCCCAGTTTCTGTTCCGATACCTCTCCTTCCTCCTCTCCCTCTACCTCAACCTCTCCCTCTCCCAGTTTCAATCCCTCTCTCAATCCCAATTTCTGTCCCAATTTCAATCCCTCTCTCGGTCCCAGTTTCTGTCTCTATCCCTCTCTCAGTCCCAGTTTTTGTCCTAGTTTCTCCCTCTCTATTAGCACCTCTTCCTCTACCAGACCCTCTCCCTCTAGCCCTTCCTCTACTAGACCCTCTCCCTCTACCCCTTCATGTCCCTCTCAATCTCTCTATCTCCATCTCTTCTTCTAGTCTTTGTTCAATCTCAGGCCAAGTTTCAGCTGGATCATAAGTTAATACCTCAGGTTCAACTAGAGGTTTTACACCCAACCCCTGAACATGGTTATCAAATTTAAAAACCACTTCAGCTTCAATCAAATCAGGCACTTTCTTCTTCCCAGGGGTAAGTTTTTTCCTAGCACTAGCATTTTCAGTCTCAATAATTGGCTGCTTTCCCTTAACAAGTAACCTAGCTACTGCAACAACCTTAGTGTCCTTAACACCATCCCCAACCCATATATAAATCTCTTTCTTGTCAGGCAAGTTCACAAACATATTCATCAAATCACTATCACTCTCAAGCTTCACATATCTCATTTTATACACATAATTAAATGTGGGATTTTGGGGGTATTTCAACATTGTTTTCCTGTGCTTTTTCCCACTACTCTACAACAAGGTCTATCAAATTCACCTTATCTGCATCATCAACCAAGACAGACCCATCTTTACCCCTATAATGAAACTGTAGCACTATATTTTCATCCATTCTGCAAAAACCACATAAATAAACAAGAACTAATCACTACTTGGGTAAGAATTATACCCTACACAGATATCATAGCAAACAACAAAGCCAACAACTTTTACAACAAAATCATGCAATTCTAAGACATACACTAGTAACAATATCAACTCCAACAATTAAGATTGTCAACATGCTGTAATTCACCATCAAACATTCAAACATTGCATATTAAACCCAAAAACAGAGCACAGCACAATGTAAAGCACAATTCGAAACATACCTGACTTCAATTGGCAATATTAGTGGTGTCAAGCTTCAAAAGATCGAACTTTGTTCACAAACAAACAATCGTCGACGAAATTTCACCCACAAAACAATCGTAATTCCTCGCAATTATTTCCCAGAATTTCGAGAAAAAATCCCCAAAAAACCCCTTCGATTGTTCGCTTTACAATAGACAAATTACTACACACAAAACACCCAAAACCCAGAAATTTCCAACCCTAATTTTTTCGAAAAGCAATAAACTTGAAGAATTCCTCACTTTCTCTCTTTGATGTTCCAACTGCAGAAATTGAAGAAGATGGAACGATTTAATACCCAGACTTCAATTTTGATTAGACATAAGTGGTTGGAGGAATTTAAATGGGGGCAATTTTGGCACTTCATGTGTTTTTTTATTAATTTAAATTCGTTAACCATGGTTAGAGTATAACCTAATCACGTCATTAATGTTACCATTAGCTTAACACAACAAATTGAGGTTTACCAAAGATAATTAAAAAAATAAGTTTTTACCATTGAGAAAGTAAGAAGTTTAGTCTTACCATTGTGAATTTCCCAAAAAAAAAAAAAAAATACTATTTAACAGGTTACCGATCACTTGAGACCAATAAAAGCAAATACCCCCTAAAGTTGGGATTACTCAATAATAATCCAAAGTTGGGATTATTTAAAGTAAATGGGCGAAAGTTGGGATTATTAAAACCAAATTTTCCTATTTTATTTAGTGAGTAATTGGTATTATATTAATTAATTATTTTATACAATAAATATTATTTACACAATTATTTTTAAGCCTAAAATCTAGCAAAATAATTTCCTAAACACTACTAATATGGTCCGAAAATTTGGAGCTATGGAAGCTCAAAATTTTCGGCCACTTTGGTTGGATTTTGGGTGATTTATTTTGGTAATTAATTATCACCTTAAAATCTCTTATTTTCCTTAATTTTATTTTTCCATCTCCTAAATATTTAATCATCTTATTTTCCTACCTTGTATCTTTCTTGATTATTCCCCAAGTAATCTCTTTTGCCATATTATTTTTCATGACAACACACTTTACTTAAATTAATTATTCTTAGTCACCTTAATATTAAATTTTCCATAATTCTTTATCTCTCTTCTCCAAGTAATTTCCTTAATTATGTTTACCATAATTCTTCCTACATTCTCCTGCCATAATTCTTTCATTCATGAGCCTATAAATACCCCCTCATACCTCTCATATTGTTTACACCAAAACCCAATTCTCTTCTTCTCTCTTATCCTTCTTTTCCCTCAACCTTTTCTTACTTTCTTTTCCTCTTTTCTAAAAGAAATTCAGCCCATATACCTTTGGAGCCAATTTTCGGGCACTTCTGATCAGTTTTTGGGGGTTTTGATGTTTCACAGAAGATTGTTCCTCTCAAAAAATCCTTGAGGTTAGGCTCAAGAATCACCCAATTCAAATTTATATTGAACAAGTTATGGCCTCTGCAATTTCTGCCTATTCTTTCCAACGCAAATTCAATTCTCTTTAATCCTATTCCTTTATTTTCTTCATGGTTAGTTTTCTAAAATATAATACCTATTTCAAAGTTATAATTTTATATTAAATTATTATTTTTTAAAAAGATTTTTATAGTCCATGCACATTAGATTTGAGTTTATGTCCAAAGATGTTGTGATAACCTTATGGTTATGTTAATTGCAAGGTATATTCGTGATTGAACTTTGAAAGTGCGAAGTGTTGATTGATATTCGGAATCAAGGTACGTTTAGGTGGCTAGATATCTTTGAAAGTGAATGGTTTGAATAACATGTTTTATATGATTTTATTGGTGATTGAATAATATTGGTTTGAATTATGATGTATGAAATAAATTATGTTTGGAGGTATTGATTTTAATATTTGTTTTAATAAATGTACTTTTGAAGGTTTGATTTTCATATCATGTTTTGAATGGTTTGAATTACTTATCATATTTGAATAAAGAAATTGATTTGAAAAGTTTGATGAATTAAATAAAAGGTTTTTCAAAGGAAAAGTTATTGATTTTGTAAAGTTATTTATATGAGATTTAATTCTCAAGTATGGTTGATTTTGAAAGCATTTTGAATTAAATAAAAAGGAGTTTTTGAGTTATTCTATTATAATGGTTGATTTTATTCAAAGAGAAATTTCATGAGAATTATTGAATTATTTATAAAAACTATACAAGCATGATGTTTATATTAATCTCACTATGCGGATTCATTGAAGACTATGGACTTTGTATGACCTAGTCTTTCTTCAAGAATAGCCTTGAAATAATAGGAGACTAGCTTGAGGGGTGTGCACACTTACAGCTTATTTGGATACCGATTTAGGAAGGAAGGGGAGGGAAGGGGTAGGGAGGGGAGGGAAGAGAAGAGAAGGGGAAGGAAGGGAGGAAGAAATCCAGCTCCCTTTTTGGATAAAGGAGAAAAGAAAGGGGTGGGAGGGAAAACAACCATCCGCAACGTCGTGCTCCTTTGTTCCGTTCAACATCCAAATTTCAATTCACAATCAAACCAAAAAAACCTTGATTTTCTTCTTCTTCCTAATGATCTACCTTGATCAACACATGATTTTTTCATCTTCAATTCAATCATGGCGAATTACGCAATTCCTTAATTCAAGCAAAAATTAAATTTTGGAACAATTATTGAATGGGAATCAAAGAGCCCAGCGAAAAAGGTGGAGAAAAAGTTTGCTCGAATACTGGAAACCATTGAAATTGACAACCACAACAATGGTGAATTGGTGGAAAATTTGTGGAAAAATTGAAATTGGGTATAGAAAATTGAAATTAGGGTTAGAAAATTGGTGGAAATATGCATAAGTAGAATTCCAGCCATTTGAGGAGAGAGAAAATTTCTGGATTTTTTTTTAAAATAAAAAGGGTAAAGTTGTCTTTTCATAAAAAATCAGTTTGTATAATTTATTTTTCTTTTAAATCTGTTTTGTATAATGTATTTTCCTTCCAAATCTTTTCAAATTTGGAAAGATTTTATTGTTAAGCAATTATTGAAATATTTTTCCCCCAAATCCTTTCCTTCCATTTCTTTCCCCTCCATAATTTACTACCCAAATGAAGGAAATTGCATCCCTCACTTTCCCTTCTCTTCCTTTCCCCCCAAATCCCTCTATCCAAACAATGTGTTAGAGAGGAGATTGAGTTTTTGAAAATAATTGATTTTATTAATCATTATTATTGAGTTATTGGAATCGTTTTGAGAAAATATTTAGAATTGGTTTTGAATCATGAGTTTGGAATTTATTGGATAAATTATTGGAATTGGTTTTAAAAGCATGTTAGCAAATAAATTGAGTTTACATTATCTTGCACTTATCGTACTTAGCATATTTTGCTAATCCGTATTTCCTATTTGTTTTGGTTCGCCCTATTTACCGTAATGGTAATCAGTGTTGACTATTTTCAGGTGGAGTCATGAATGAGCATATGAGAGTCCCGGGATTTGCTTCACCTAGTTTAGGAATGTTGGTTTTTTCTTTATTTGAGTACACATAACAATGTTACTATTTATATAAGCATTAATAAAAGAAAGTTGAGTTTTCCGCTGCAAGTTTTGTTATTGAGTTAAATACTTTTGAGTAGCCTTGCGTAATCACGCGGCCATAATACGCCTAAGCCTAACTCAACAGTATAAATATACATATTATACTAGTATTTCCATAGAGGTAGATTAGGGGGTGTTACACAAGTGGGGTCAATTGACCCCGTTGCTTTGAACTTAGATCCTCCCATGGTTGAGAGAGAGAAACGAGTTGTTTTGGGGTTGCGTATGGGATGACGTGTGTAAGGAATAATTCAACCATCCCACACTTGAGCCCCACTGTGATCATACACTTAAGCATGGTGGCGTCCAAAGGGAAGGAAGCTAGAGCAAAAGAGTCGCCAATAAGTTTTAGGAACTTGTAAACCGTTGACAGGGTGAAGGTTACACCCCTTCACGATCCATGAGATCGCTAACTCCATAGTGGTCCTGAACCATGACTGGATATTCAGAGATAAAGATACAAATCCAACCTAAAAGAGATTGAACCTACCCTAAATAGGCCTCTACTTTATTCTTCTCATATTCATGTGCGCTTTCTGACTAACATACAATCAATATATATTAATCCTAAACCTGTTTAGTCTATGTTGGTTGATTATCAATGCACAAAAAAATCTATTATTGGAGATCACTTGAATTAAAATCATATTAGCCTAAATAAAATTATTAATTATCTTATTAAGCATGATTTCAAGTACAGATTCCCTTTAAACCTGCAAGAGAGGGCGTAATCAAGCAATAACAATAATACAAAGCATTATAATATATTAATACAACAAACATCATCATACTAACAGTAATATTCTCCTCAAAGCATAATAACATTAGCAAGATCCTATGCATGTACTAACATGATTAATAACAAATCCTAGTATGTCATTAAACAATAAAGATCAAAGCTTTAGTCATAACATCATACTAACATGATAGAAGAAATAGGAAGCAACCTAAACATGATATTAGAAATATTAGTTAACACCCTAAACATGATACTAGGAATTAATAAAGACATCCTAACATGATACTAGGAATTAGTAAAATCTAAGCATGCTTTCTAAAGATATATAGCAATGAAATTACTCACTTTGTTGCCTCGTATCTCTTTCTATCAAAACAATACACACGTTAGTAACTTCAATAAAAATATTAAATAGTAAATCTAATCAAAGAGTTGAAATAAGATTTGGGACCAAACCCTTAGAAATTATCAACCTTTCACGTTTATGGCGAAGGCAACTTTGAGCTTGGATAGGTGTGTCTAAATCTCATGATGGACGAATGGCGTTTGAAAAGGTAAGGCTTAGAAAGAGGGAGAAAGAATAAGCTTCTAGCTTTTAGAGAGAATAGAAAGATGATTGTTGATGATTGAAAACGGGGAAATACGACCCTATTTATAGAGAAAAACATCTGGAAATGATCAGAGAAGATCGAATTTTAATCGAAGTAAAACTGCATCCATCGCGGCGCGACAGGACCATCACGACGCGATGGCTACATCGCGGCGCGACAGGGCTACGAGACACGATGACTCCATCGCGGCGCGATGATGCTGCTGGATAATTTTTAGCCGTACGAAATCCATTATTGAATATAATTCAATAATTAGAGTCCGTACTTTACGTTCCAAAATCAGATTAATCCTTTAAAACACCTGTTTTATTCCAACTTTGGATTATCATTACTTAGTCTTCTTGCCAGCTAGAGGCAACGGAATCTTGTTTACATCTATGAGATCTTGAATGAGATTTTGAAATCTGTAACATTCATCCGTGGTATGACCATTTCCTCGATGGTATTTGCAATAAGAGTTAAGATTCCATCTTGAAGATCGTTTTTCTGGCGTTGGATCTTCAGTAGGGCCGATAGGTTTGATTAATCATAGAGACGATCGAAAGCAACATCATAGGTCATTCCGATGGGTGTGAATTCTCTCTTAGGTTGCTTTTTAGGTCTTTGATTATCCATGGCTAAGACATCATTAAGATCAAAAGTACTAACATTGTTACTAGAGTAGGTGTTTTCAGAAGAAGAAGGATTGTCGTTCTTCTTTCCTTTCCAGCCACAGTTGTTACTGTTGTTAGTAGCTTTTTGTTTTGTAAGGCCGTCTTCAATGTCAATGCCTATGTTATAGACGGCCTTGAAAGTATTCAAGTTGTGTTGATATTTCAAATGCTTTGAATACTTCTCTTGGAGGTTCTTGACGAACATTCTTGTGGACTCCTTTTCAGTATGAACCTCTACCATCTTAGCGAAAGTTTTCCTCCACCTGTTGAAGAAGGAGGTAAATCCTTCGTTTTCCTTTTGTTTCAGCATCTCAAGTTGTCTATGGTCGGTTTCAACTTGAATGTTGCATTTGTATTAATGAAAGCGTTTGTAATGGTTTCCCAAAAAGCAATCGTCTCCTTATCTAGGGAGAAAAACCATTGTTGACAAACGGTCTCAAGAGATAGTGAGAATAGCGAAGGAAATACCTCCTTATCAACTGCCTTAATGTTCATTATGGTCTTGAAAGCTGTTAAATGGAAGTAAGGGTTCACTACTAGAAAAATGACTTCTTAGGGGGGCTTAGATAGAGGCGCTTTTAATAAAAAGTGCTGGCCATTTATAATACAATTAGAGGTGTCAAAATCGAACCGACCCGAAAAAAATTATCCGTTTCGAACTGTAACTGATCCGATTTGATCCGAGAAATTCAAGACCCAAACCCGATCTGTAACCGAACTGAACTCAACCCGAATCCGATTTGACCCGACCTGAACTCAAACCGAACCGATTTGGTCCGACCCGAGCTCAACCCGATCCGAAATTGACTCGGCAAATAAACGATCTAATCCGATCTGTTTTGACCCGAACTTATATTAACCCGACCCGATTTTAACTCGATTTGATTTTTACCCGATCCGAATTTAACCCGACCATAATTAATTATTGACCTTTTTATTCAAGTTCTTATACTACTATATTTACTAATTATTAATAAGTTTTTTACTACAAAGAAATAATCCGGAGTAACAAGTTTACTTCATGTATATACCAATTATATAAAATTACTTTCTAAGCTTTATCTTCGTGATTCGTCTCGTCTAAAAATTGCTACAAATAATGTGTAATACTTGAACATTAAAACCTCTTCTTTCAACTCGATAAAAAATACGATACATGAATGACTTCATATTGACCCAATAATAAGGTAAAAACTCAATAATAACTCTAGTCTAAAAATAACCTTATTTGAATATGAATTGGGTCAATTCGATTAAAATTCAGCCAAACACAGAAAGGAATTGAATTGAAATTGACCAATTAATGAATCAATAGATTAACCTTATTTTAATCAAACCGAATGATGCAAGTCTAAGCATGGAGAACTTCGAAGATTTGCTTATCATGCATCAAGATAGTTTGTCCTTAAACATTGATTCAAGCCAAGCATTGCATGGACATTTTCTTGGATATCAAAGCAAAGCTACAGTTTGCTTAGTAGCGTTTCTTGGAGTCTAGTATACTTTCTTTACTTAGATTTTGCTTACAAGTTTTTACCTTTCACTTGAAAGGGTTTTTCTTGTTTTAAGCACATTAGGATTTATTTTTCTGTTATTTTAAGATTGGTTAGACGTCCTTAGTTATTAGGAAAGATATTAGTTTGTTAGAGTTTGTTTAGAACTAGGTTTTCTAGTAGTTTCGTAGCAGTTTTGAAGAGGTCCAAAGAACTGCAGAAACGGACTTGAAGTTCAAGGAAAACATATGTCGTATAATATGTTTTTGGAAACGCCAGGAAGTCAGCAAACCAATGAAGGTGGTGTCATGAGAATCAGAGTTCATTTGGTCAGTCAACGAAGACAAAAACTAAAACCGCGCAAAGCTGGAGGTAGGTCGGTTTGGTTAGTTTCCTTATCTAAGTCGGTTTAGTATTCCTATTCCACTTAGGTTACTTGGAGCTAAAGGTTAGGGATTTTTCCTAGTCCTATTAGGTTTCTAATACTTAGTTTAAGTCTATAAATAATCATGTAATTCGTGAGTTTTGGGACATAAAAAATTAATATTCAGATTTACTTCTTAAGTTGCATACTTGAGTTTTTGTTGATTGCGATCAATTGCTGTTTTGCTTGTTTTAGTTAAAACATTCGTTTAGGGTTAATTAATTAGGTGGATTCTTAGTTAATTACTCTTAGTTTTTGTTTAATTCTTGGTGGATTTCCTGTATAGAATTAAGCTTAAACATATCTCATGTGTTTGTTGGTTTTCGGATCAATAATTCACATCATCTTGGTATCAGAGCCAGGTTCGGGGAAAAATTAAACTGGGAACAATTGGCTGGGAATTTTTACGTGATTCTTTTTGCATTGAACTCTAAAAACGTCCTTCTATCACCATATAAAATTTCATAATTTTTAGTTGAGTAACGCGTTCTACACAGCCTCAAACGTTTGGTGTTTGTGCACTGATTTGCGGTTGGGAGTCCGGTTTTTGTGTTGCCTAATTTTCCTTCAAGATTCGATCTTTTAATCAAGATTTTTGCATGAACTGACTTGTTTTGTGTAGGAATCATGAGTGACGAGGAGGTTCCACAGGTTCCAAGGGGATTAACCTTAGAACAGGCTCAAAATCTTAGAAGAGATAGGCGAATTGACGAGTTGGCAGCAAGGATGGATGAGATGTTAAAAAGGCTTGATACTCTTGCTGGAGATTCTTCAAGGAAAGGGAATTCTAACCCTAATTCTGGTTCAAGTGAGGAAGAACAACCAAGGAGGAACCCAAGGAGGCCACGAAATAATTATTCTTCAAGTGATGAATCACCAAGGCCTAGGAGAAGAGACCGACCAAAGGAAGATGATAGGAACCTTAGATTAGATCTTCCCGAATTCAATGGGAGTATGAATGAACCTGAAAAATACTTTGAGTGGATTAGAAGGGCCGAGACACTCTTTGATTACAAGGAGTATGATGAAAGGAAAAGATGCAAATTGGCTGAATTAAAACTGACCGGTTATGCTAGTCTTTGGTATGATAATCTAAAGAAGAAGAGGCATAAGGAGGGGCGTGAAAAGATCTCAACTTGGGAGCAACTCAAGAAGCACATGAAAAAAAGGTTCGTACCTAGTGATTATGTTCAAGATATTTACCTTAAGATGCAAACTTTTAAACAAAATTCTATGACTGTTGAGAATTACATTGTTGAATTTGAAAAGTTATGCATGCTATGTGGTTTAGAAGAGATTGTTGAGCATAAGATTGCTAGATTTATTTCGGGGTTGATTGATAATATTGCTGAAAAAGTTGAATTGCAACAATATTGGTCCTTTGAGGATGTTTGCAAGGTAGCTTTGAAAGTTGAAAAACAGATAAAGGGGAAGAAAGGGACGTACACTAAGTCCTTTGTAAAAGATTTCACTAAACCTTTTGAGAAGAATAGCTTGGAGAAAAGTGGTTCTAGTTCGAACTACAAGGAGACTAAATCAAAATTTGAAGCTCCTAAAAAGTTTGTTGAAGATAGGAAGTGCTTCAAGTGTGGTAGTGTTGGTCACATTGCAACTAATTGTCCATCAAAAAGAGTAATGACTGCTCAAGAGTGGGAACAAGAACAAGCTAAGTGTGAGCAAGGTAGTGACTATGAAGAAAAGAACGAAGAGGAAAACTTTGAAGAAGAGGAGGGGCATATTGACGAAATTGATCCCGAGACTCATGGTCAAAGTTTGGTTCTAAGAAGGGCACTACACTCTAAAACCGTACCTATGGAAAACAATCAAAGGGAGAAAATCTTTCTTACAAGGTGCAAGGTAGAAGATAGGTTGTGTGATATGATCATAGACACCGGGAGTTGCACTAATGTGGTATCTACTACTTTGGTAGACAAATTGAAGTGGCCAACTACTGAACATCCAAGCCCTTATAAGCTTCATTGGCTTAATAATTCGAGTGATGTTAAGGTAACTAAACAAGCCTTAATCTCCTTTTCAATTGGTAAATTTCATGATAAAGTTTTGTGTGATGTTTGTCCTATGGATGCTTGTCATATACTGTTAGGCCGTCCTTGGCAATATGATAGATTTGTGAAGTTTGATGGAAGGACTAATGTGTATGTTGTGAGAAAAGGAGAAAAAGAGAGACCGGTTGCTTTAAAACCTTTGATAAGCAACAAGCCTTCTAATGTTACCTCTAATTCGAAGAGTTCTTATTTGATTAGTGAGAGGGAATTAGAAAAAGAGATTTGCAGCAACAATGTGGTATATATACTTGTTTCTAATGAGATTCGAATTGATCAAAATAAGCAAGCAAAGAGGCCGTATGAATTGGAATCTGTTTTAGAAGAATTCAAGGATGTCTTTCCTAAGGAATTACCTCCGGGACTACCTCCTATTCGTGGGATAGAGCATCAAATTGACTTGATTCCGGGAGCACCATTACCTAATAAGGCAGCCTATAGAAGTAATCCGGAAGAAACAAAGGAGATGCAAAGGCAAATTGAAGAGCTTATGACTAGAGGATACGTGAGGGAAAGTATGAGCCCTTGTGCCGTGCCTACTTTACTTGTCCCAAAAAAAGATGGGAGTTGGCGCGTGTGTATTGATAGTAGGAGTGTGAATAACATCACTATCAAATACCGATTTCCTATTCCAAGATTAGATGATCTACTTGATGAACTACATGGTTCAAAGTTGCTTTCTAAGATTGATCTTATGAGTGGTTATCATCAAATTCGAATAAGAAAGGAAAGATTTCCAGGAAAACGCAAGAATAAGTTGATGCCTAGAGGTGAAGGTCCTTTCAAGATTGTTGAGAAGATCAATGACAATGCTTATAAGTTGGAACTTCCGGGAGAGTATGGAGTTAGTGCTACATTCAATGTTGGTGATTTGGCTAAGTACATCCCTGATGAAGAACTTCGAGATTTGAGGACAAATTCTTTTGAAGAAGAGGAGGATGATGCAAGTCTAAGCATGGAGAACTTCGAAGATTTGCTTATCATGCATCAAGATAGTTTGTCCTTAAACATTGATTCAAGCCAAGCATTGCATGGACATTTTCTTGGATATCAAAGCAAAGCTACAGTTTGCTTAGTAGCGTTTCTTGGAGTCTAGTATACTTTCTTTACTTAGATTTTGCTTACAAGTTTTTACCTTTCACTTGAAAGGGTTTTTCTTGTTTTAAGCACATTAGGATTTATTTTTCTGTTATTTTAAGATTGGTTAGACGTCCTTAGTTATTAGGAAAGATATTAGTTTGTTAGAGTTTGTTTAGAACTAGGTTTTCTAGTAGTTTCGTAGCAGTTTTGAAGAGGTCCAAAGAACTGCAGAAACGGACTTGAAGTTCAAGGAAAACATATGTCGTATAATATGTTTTTGGAAACGCCAGGAAGTCAGCAAACCAATGAAGGTGGTGTCATGAGAATCAGAGTTCATTTGGTCAGTCAACGAAGACAAAAACTAAAACCGCGCAAAGCTGGAGGTAGGTCGGTTTGGTTAGTTTCCTTATCTAAGTCGGTTTAGTATTCCTATTCCACTTAGGTTACTTGGAGCTAAAGGTTAGGGATTTTTCCTAGTCCTATTAGGTTTCTAATACTTAGTTTAAGTCTATAAATAATCATGTAATTCGTGAGTTTTGGGACATAAAAAATTAATATTCAGATTTACTTCTTAAGTTGCATACTTGAGTTTTTGTTGATTGCGATCAATTGCTGTTTTGCTTGTTTTAGTTAAAACATTCGTTTAGGGTTAATTAATTAGGTGGATTCTTAGTTAATTACTCTTAGTTTTTGTTTAATTCTTGGTGGATTTCCTGTATAGAATTAAGCTTAAACATATCTCATGTGTTTGTTGGTTTTCGGATCAATAATTCACATCACCGAACTTGACCGAACTGAAATCATCTGAACCGAAATTAACCTGACCAAAATTCATCCGACCTAAAATTAACCCGATTAAATCCGTTTTGAACCCGATCTGAATTTATCCGAACCAAACATGAACCGACTTGGAGCTGACTCGACCCATATCCGACCCGGACTCGATAGACCATGATCCGAAATTGATCTGACTCGAGTTTGACCCGATCTGACCCGATCCGAATTAAAAGAATAACTTTGACCCGAATATATCCGACCCGAACAGATCCGATCCGAATAAACCCGGCCCAAACTCCATCCGGTTATCCGAATTGACACCTCTAAATACAATACACGCATAAAGATATTTGGAGCGCTTATATGAAGCGTGGCTTAATAGCCCCGCCCAACTTTACAATTTACTCTTGTAGAACTTCCCCTAAGTCACTAGTTTGGCTTTTATTCGCTAAAATCAATTTCCTCTTATCTCTTTCACATCCTAGCCACCTAACCGCCTCCTCTTCTCCATTATTGCTAGATCTAATCAATTCTCATTATCAGGTAAGGTTTAAATCTTAATTATACTTTCTTCAACTACCGTTTTGAGGTAATCTCTGAATCTAACTCTATTATAAACTTCGTATTTTTTGTGTTAGCTTTTCTCTTTTTGATTGCATTAAATTTTCAATTTCGTTGTATAACCACTTTAAATACATATATGCAATGTTAGATTGTGGGATCTTGCTTTCCGTTATCTCCAAGTATGTTTTTCTTCTTAAATTTAATTAAAATTTTATAAAAGTTATTTTTTGATCTATAATTAGGGGTTTTTGTTGTGTTGGTTGCGTCGGCAACTCCAGATCTTCTAGAAGAAAAGAGTATATGAAAGATCAATTTCGGTGAACAACCATGGATTGGTAAGTATGTATTGGGATTTTACTGGTTTTTTATATATATATATATTTTCTCTTTAGATGATAGTTTACAATTGACGATCTATGTTGTATGAAGTACTTGCTACTTCAAATTTTGATTATTAGTTTAATTTTTAATTAGATTGAATTATTTTTGGTTTTGGGATTAATGGGTCAATGTTGATCATATATTTGATGAAGGTAAGGATTCAGAATTATATACCTCAACTATTTATTTTACTCCGTATTAAGGTCTTGTTAGTATAGATTCGACCACATTATATATTTATTTATTCACTATTGATCAGATATTTCTAGTCTTTCTTTTGTATTACTAGTATAGATTTGACCACAATATATATATCTTGTTTAATTGCAAAGTTGTATATTATGAAACGAAATAAATAGAGTTTTGCCTTTTTTTCCCTTGAAACATCTAGTTTTTTTGTTGCAGGTTTATCAATAGCTCTCTAATGGAAGAATGGAAGAATATCAAATATGAAGTATATCAAATTACTGAAAAATTCAAGAGATGATAGTGCACAATCAACAAGATGATTCCGATAGCCATACGAGTGTACAATAAACAAGGTGATTTCGATACAAGGCCAAAGGAATATCAAATAATTTAGGGATGACACTTGAATTATTTGTATAAAGTATAGTTTCTTTACAGTATATAATGTTCACTTGTATAAATCTAACAATGTAATTTTCTTGATATTAATCATATCTTCATAATTTTTTCTTATATTAAATATGTGTTATTATGTTGTACTTTAATTTGGTGTAATTTTGACAATTACAAAGTTAATTGAAGTACTAATTCTGATCAATGGGTTGAAAGAAATCAATGCACTTTGAAAGTATAGTTAGACAGTTACAACGCTTCTAAAGTGCCTCACTATGGCTTTAAAAGCGCTTCTATATAGTGGCGACGCTTTTCTGTCGTTGTACCAACGCTAACAAATACAGCACTAAGAGAGCTTAGTGGCACCAGCTTAGCCGACACTTTCTTTAGCGCCGGTAAAAGTACTTGCGACGCTATTTAGCATCGTAAAAGGTCTTAGAAAAGCGCCACCAAAGCCTATTTCCGTACTAGTGGTTATCAGTTGATTTGAACTTAGGGATGTCATTAGCGTTGAACTTCTGCGGAAGAAGTTCTTTGTCCACTGAGACCCCTTGTGAGCTAATTTCCTGAAATTTATAGTCATTGGAAATTTTGCTCAAGCTTTCTTCCATATGCTCAAGCTGTTGTTGCTTACTAGGGTCGTTGACTTGAAGAGCGAGAGTTTTAAACATCTCGGTCAAGTTAGTCATGTTTTATTTCAACTCATCAACTTCCTGTTGGGTAGCCATTAGTACGAACTTTTTCCCGTGTCTGATGGGCTTATCGAAGAGTAGAATTTAAACGAAGGTGTTGTCCTTGATTAAGCGCCCTTCTTTCCTTGACCAAGTGCTGTGGAAAGGGAAGTCATGGATACTTATTGTTAATTGTTTGATTTAAACTCGATTCAACATGCATAGATGGGAAGAGATCATGGAAGAATGAGGGGAATGGTATGTGTGGAGAGTGGAAAGATGATGTAGATGGAGAGACGTGGAAGAATTTAGAAATAGAGTGGACCCCCAACTCAAACGACAGAAAGGACGACTCATGCATTAACCTAAGATATGGTCATGGTGACACATATACAAAGTGTGTGCTTTTGACTAGTGAGTGAAAGTGATATGTTCAAGACTCGTGTCATGACCATGTAACTAGACATGTGATTAAACTCGTACAAAGACTAAGTTAAGACTTCATCTATATACACTAAAATGGACATGCTGTGGTATTTCAGTTATAACTTTTTATCCGTGACTCCGAATTGGACGAAACCAACTCCAAATGAAAGATAAAACTCGGGTCTACAGACCCATATGTTGTACGTCTCGTAATTATTTCTAGAACTTTGGTTATGACCAAAACAAGTTGACGCTTGTGCAGTATATGAGAATAAAAATCCGGGTTGACTTAAAGGAACTATGACTCGATTATAGACTTATTTATCAACTTAAATTAATTAATCAATTAATTAAGAAAAGTCCTTTATTCATTGGTTAGATTATTTTAAGCATATTTATAATCACAAGTCAAACCAAACGGTTAGTTTAATCACATATAAATATGCACAAGCAAATAATGCACAAGTAGTCAAATAGTCACAACATGATGCAATGAGTTTGCAACCAAACCATGGCTCTAGTTCTCTAAAGTTCAAGGATTATGGTAGTCAAAATAGGTCCATGGTTATGAGTCTGGATGCATCGCACAGAAGCCTTACCTTTGGAAGGGTTGGTGCGTATGGATGGGACCCCGCAAGTTAAACTTGCTTCCATGGTTTGGTGAATTCACAAACTCGGATGTACCCTTCGTTGCAATGAGCGTTCGATTGGGTAGATGGAGCGTGAATTCCCAGAGGGTTATGGCCATATGTAGAGCACATATGGGTTTCTAAAAATAGGGAAAAACTCAATCAGGAAGTAAAATCAAGCAAACAATACTAGAACCGGTAGTCTGGCTCGATTTTAGAAGAACTTGGCGTGAGAAAACGGGCACCATCACGAGGAGATGGCCCTGTCTCGCCGCGACAGAGCCATCGCACTGCGATGGGCTCTGTTCTCTCAGTAACGGTTCCTACATGCCTCGACAATTTTTTGTGTTCTTAGAATTTTTCGATTTTCGCAGCGTTTTTTCGATTCTAGTTGTGAAAGATATTTCCCAAATTTCCTACGTGTAAAAAGCCTATATTTTTGACACATTACGAATGGTCTTTCCAAATGCGGACCTTTTTTTATGTATATGCCAATAATGTCAACCAAAATTACGCACATGAATACTTAGAACGTTTCAGTCTCATCCACTCATTCTAAATTATTGCCAAAATAAATTTTAGGAATTAAAATAGAAATCCTCCCCATTGGAGTCGCCAAAAACTGTAGGGAATAATTCAAGCATCCCACACTTGATCCCCACTGTGATTACACACTTAAGCATGGTGGCGTCCAAAGGGAAGGAAGCTAGAGCAAAAGAGTCGCCAACAAGTTTTAGGAACTTGTAAACCGTTCACAGGGTGAAGGTTACACCCCTTCACGATCCATGAGATCGCTAACTCCATAGTGGTCCTGAACCATGACTGGATATTCGAGGATAAAGGTACAAATCCAACCTAAAAGAGATTGAACCTGCCCTAAATAGACCTCTACTTTATTCTTCTCATATTCATGTTCGCTTTCTGACTAACATACAATCAATATATATTAATCCTAAACCTGTTTAGTCTATGTTGGTTGATTATCAATGCACAAAAAAATCTATTATTGGAGATCACTTGAATTAAAATCATATTAGCCAAAATAAAATTATTAATTATCTTATTAAGCATGATTTCAAGTACAGATTCCCTTTAAACCTGCAAGAGAGGGCGTAATCAAGCAATAGCAATAATACAAAGCATTATAATATATTAATACAACAAACATCATCATACTAACAGTAATATTCTCCTCAAAGCATAATAATATTAGCAAGATCCTAAGCATGTACTAACATGATTAATAACAAATCCTAGTATGTCATTAAACAATAAAGATCAAAGCTTTAGTCATAACATCATACTAACATGATAGAAGAAATAGGAAGCAACCTAAACATGATATTAGAAATATTAGTTAACACCCTAAACATGATACTAGGAATTAATAAAGACATCCTAACATGATACTAGGAATTAATAAAATCTAAGCATGCTTTCTAAAGATATATAGCAATTAAATTACTCACTTTGTTGCCTCGTATCTCTTTCTATCAAAACAATACACACGTTAGTAACTTCAATAAAAATATTAAATAGTAAATCTAATCAAAGAGTTGAAATAAGATTTGGGACCAAACCCTTAGAAATTATCAACCTTTCACGTTTATGGCGAAGGCAACTTTGAGCTTGGATAGGTGTGTCTAAATCTCTTGATGGACGAATGGCGTTTGAAAAGGTAAGGCTTAGAAAGAGGGAGAAAGAATAAGCTTCTAGCTTTTAGAGAGAATAGAAAGATGATTGTTGATGATTGAAAACGGGGAAATACGACCCTATTTATAGAGAAAAACATCTGGAAATGATCAGAGAAGATCGAATTTTAATCGAAGTAAAACTGCATCCATCGCGGCGCGACAGGACCATCACGACGCGATGGCTACATCGCGGCGCGACAGGGCTACGCGACACGATGACTCCATCGCGGCGCGATGATGCTGCTGGATAGTTTTTAGCCGTACGGAATCCATTATCGAATATAATTCGATAATTAGTATAACACCCCCAAAATTCGAGTATTTTTAAAACAATAAGAGTAACCTTTTTTTTAACTTTCAAAAACCCAATCATCGAACCCTGGGAGTGTTACTGCTACACTTATTTTCTGTAGAAAATAAATACAAAGCAAAATGAAATAATATTTAATAAACTAAGTGATCTAAGTGGTGGCAAAATAAAAGAAATAGTCATTACATAAAAACTGTAAATTATTTGAAAACAGTAGTTAAAAGGAAATAATTAAATTCAGAACTAAATTGTCTTAGCTACGTGATTATTCTAACGTCTCCTCACACGTAATCGAGTACCCTCTTATCTACCTGCAAAATAAATCAGAAACAAGAAAAGAGAGAAAACTCCCAAAATCAGATAAACTGAGTAATTCCAACTCCATCCCGTAAAATAAATAATTTTAGTTCGAGAACATTTTATACATAATATTGTCTCATAGACAATTTAATACTCATCCAAAATCAACTTGTCACATAACGTTTTATTACTTTAATTAAGAAAGGGAAAGAGAACGCCAGTAAGCCGGGACTAGTCCCTGTCACCACCTACTTTACAAAGGGTCGCGTGTAACCCCAGACGGCCATGAAATAAAACAGAATGTCCCTAGTGTGCACACCCCTCACTAATACCCAATGATTAGGAGGAAGACTAACAGCAATATACAATAATTTAAACCAACTAGTAGCAACCATAACTAATAGTGGGCAACTTGTTCTTCACTCTTTCGGGTTTCATTTTCCTTCTTAGATTAAATTTCACTATACATTTTATTAGATTAAATCATCCGATTACACTGTACACAAGTATTGCACTGATCAATTTAATCCCGAGTAACAATATTTCAATTCCAGTATTATTAAAACATAGTCATTCTATATAACGAGATACAACTCGTTAAAAATCGATTATATGTAATTGGGAAACGAGTTGTATCTGGTATGTCATATAGAATGACTACGTTTTAATAATACTTGAATTGAAATATTATTACTGGGATTAAATTGATTTGTGCAATACTTGTGTACAGTGTAATTGGACGATTTAATCTAATAAAATGTACAGTGAAATTCAATCTAAGAAGGGAAATGAAACCCGAAAGGGTGAAGAACAAGTTGCCCACTAGTAGTTATGGTTGCTACAGGTTGGTTTAAATTATTGTATATTGTTGTTAGTCTTCCTCCTAATCATTGGGTATTAGTGAGGGGTGTGCACACTAGGGACATTCTGTTTTATTTCATAGCCATTTGGGGTTATGCGCGACCCATTGTAAAGTAGGTGGTGACAGGGACTAGTCCCGGCTTACTGGCGTTCTTTTCCCTTTCTTAATTAAAGTAATAAAATGTTATGTGACAAGGTGATTTTGGTTGAGTATTAAATTGTCTATGAGACTATATTATGTATAAAATGTTGTCGAACTAAAATTATTTATTTTACGGGATGGAGTTGGAATTACTCAGTTTATCTGATTTTGGGAGTTTTCTCTCTTTTCTTGTTTCTGATTTATTTTGCAGGTTGGTAAGAGAGTACTCGGTTACGTGTGAGGAGACGTTAGAAGAATCACGTAGCTAAGACAATTTAGTTTTGAATTTAATTATTTCCTTTTAACTACTGATTTCAAATAATTTACAGTTTTGATGTAATGACTATTTCTTTTATTTTGCCACCACTTAGACCACTTAGTTTATTAAATATTATTTCATTTTGCTTTGCATTTATTTTCTACAGAAAATAAGTGTAGCAGTAACACTCCCAGGGTTTGATGATTGGGTTTTTGAAAGTTAAAAAAAAGGTTACTCTTATTGTTTTAAAAATACTCAAATTTTGGGGGTGTAACAATTAGAGTCCGTACTTTATCTTCCAAAATCAGATTAAATCCTTTAAAACACTTGTTTTATTCCAACTAAAATTCTTTATCTTTTCTAAAAATATAACTATTAATCCTAATCTCTTTAGAACTTAAAATAACCTTCTAGATTATTCTAGAAAATTAAAGTAATTTCTAATAACTTTACGAATGATAATTATAGGGACCCTCCACTTGATCATTGGGTCACCCATAAAACTCATTTAATATCCAAATTAATATTTGGGTCATAACTTCCTCATTATTCATCGAAATTGGGCTTATAATTTATCGTCGGAAAGCTCTTTTCGAGCCCCATCCAACTACACTATTATTGGACCCATATCATGGACCAATTTAAATTGGATTGGACATTTTTCATAAATAAGGTACAAAAAGAAGGATTTATTTGAAAACAGAAAGAAGTATTTTTATTAAAAACAAAGGAATCACGAGACTCTTTCACATTTCACCTTGTTCGACAATCAAATGACGTGAAAGGTACTCATCACTGGATGTAGGGTGTTCTTTCTACACCCCATCAAAATGCGTTATTTTTTTTAAAAAAAAAAGGGGAAAAAAAATAATGAAGTAGCTTAGAATGGCATATATTTGATTGTTGAGGAAGGGATATAGTGAGGTGAAGTGTAGGGGAATACGGTGGGGAGGGGGTGTAAGTAGTTATACCTACAAGGGGGTGTAGGATAAAATTTGCAATTATGTTTGCTGTTTCAATTTGGATGGTTTGTTGTGGGAAAAATCAATCAAACTATGAGTGTAGGCTAGCATGTCCATTTTGGTTTTTTTTTTTATTTATTTTTTTTTATTTTTTATTATTATTATTCTTTTAAGTAGGTTAATCTTGTGCAATGATTGCACGATTTTTAACAATATGCACTCCTAACTGTCTCAATTATTTCCTTTGCAGACCAAGCCTTAAACACATCCAACAGTTAACAGGATGTTCTTCTCCATGTTCCTCAAACAAGTATGGTCATTCATCAATCTATTCACTACAAATGAGCCTTCCTCCCTGGAGTCTCAAAATGCATACAGCAAAAAAGGACAGGACATCATTAGAACAATACCTAATAACAAATCAACATCAATATAACATCAATAGCATCAAAATTGATCCCCTAATAAAGAATTACACCTGCCTTAAAAACCCATCGATCCGGAACTTATGTATAATAGTTCCACGGTCACATCTAAACTTATGGGGATTCAATTCAAGCAGGATTAACTTTCTACACCTGACAAATGAATATCATCAGTGACTGATTTTCAATGCTACCCTACATATACAAACTTTAAAGATTAACATATACAATTGGAAACTTACCTATCAAAATAGATCTATTACACAATCAATTCTACCAAAAACTTAACTATTGATCGAATATATTAGTGTGTAAACTTTCATATCATAACCAGAACTATTAGCCAATAAATCCAACCATAACTGAACTTTATACCCAATCTAATCATCCATAACAAACTTTTATGGTACAACAAATTACTGAAATTCTGTAGAATATTACTAGAAAACAATCCAGAGTTTTTGTATTACGATTTACAAACCACTTAGGCTAAAACTTATAACTAAACTTCCATACATTCTATTTCATCAATTACGTCAACATTCTACAATATCTCCTGTGAAGCATATTGTCCTAAATTTTGTAACAAAAAAAAAGTAATGGCACCTGTTTTGGGTGTTTTCTGGTCCCTCGGGAGAGTTACGACACCAAGACTGGTCCGGCGCGGTCTATACCTGCAAAACACAGAGACTCCGGGTTGTAGGAGCTCCGCCTCCGACCATCAAGTTAGTATCGGTCGAAGAGAGTAAGAAATGCGGAAAAGGTGAAAAGTGAGATCCTCTCGAATTCCGAGATCAGGTAAATTCTCTGATGTAAGAGATGTGTGTATGCTGTAATAATTGAACGTGCCCCTAAAAAGGGGGAAACCTCCCTATTTATAGGGTCATCGAGAATTGTGCCCCTGCCTAGGTTACAGGAAACCTAGGACTGATGGGCTGCACCGCATTGCGACTTTCTTAGGATTTGGGCCTTAAAGGCCGCCTTTTTCCCAACATTCTTGGAGGGACACGTGTCGAACGGAGATTGGTCCATTTTGGACCTCTCCTAAGGTGACACGTGTCACCCTCTTATTGGGCCACTTGGTATGGGTATTTTTTACCCAAAACATTTGCCCCTCACAGATATGACGTGGCGTGCCATGTGGCATCTGTGACATTTGTCACTCTGTTACTAATAAGTTAAATTTCAACAGTAATTTAGGTTTAACCGTTCACATTATAGGGAAATTACAGGGTTGTCCCTGAATTTTACCCCTCTATATGTATGACTTTTACCCCCCTATTTTGGACGTTTCCAAAAAGTCGAGAGAGAGAGAGAGAGAGAGAGAGAGAGAGAGAGAGAGAGAGAGAGAGAGAGAGAGAGAGAGAGAGAAAGAGAGAGAGAGTCTAAGACCCGTCTGTGTTATTCACAAACAGTTCCCTTCTTGCCCATCTGCCCAACCGGTTAATCGTCCGCTTGTGCTATATACAAGCAGAACACTTCCAGCCCTCTTTTTGCAGCCGGTCAACTCTTGACTCTTTTCAGAGTCAAATCTTAAGGTAGTGTCTCAACCCCTTTCAGCTCATTCTTTCTTTGTCCGTTTGTGCATTTATATTCTATAAATGGACTCATCACCAACACACACGGCACAACCTAGGTCAATAGTCAGCCGGTCTCCTGGTACAGCTGAGTTTAAGACTGAGGGTGCTGGCTCTAGGTGTATGGAGCAGCCTTGTACATCCTCAAAACTGACCGTCTCTGTGTCTGTGCAGGACACAATGGCTCGAACTAAACAAACGGCCACCAAACAGCAAAGAAGAGACGGTACATTGGAGGTACCGTCTGATGAAATCATGCCAGTTGAAGGGGAGGATATGCTAGTTGATACAAGGAATTACTTCCCTTTTGGGATTCCCAAGACTCCAAGTAGTGAAATTCTAGCTGATTCTAATGGGGGAGACGGGGTAGAGGTCGTCTCCCATGCTGGCTCCCAAGAGGTGGAACCCGAAGAGTTAAACGAGGAAGAGACCGCCTCTGCCTCCGGTTCTGATAATGAGGCTTCCTAGGAGAGAGGCAAGGGTAACACCGCCTCCGGGTCTAACTCTGAGGATAGTAGTGATGGCGACGTTCCTTCGCTTGAGGACAGCGAGGAGGAAGAACGCAAAAAATGGAAGGACATAAGCAACCCGGCTGAGATCCATGTTTCAGCAAAAGATAGAGTTGCAATGGAGAAGGGGTTGGACAATTTTAAACTCAAGTGCTCTCTTGGTGGCGGATTCAACATGCGGGTGCCGCCTGAATTAGACACCATTTCCTGGGAAGATGAACAAAGAAACGCCGACTACTATTTCGGCTGTTATGAGGCGGCATTCTTAGCCGGCCTCCGCTTCCCTCTTCATGACGCAATAAAGGCCATCCTCAGAGGATATGGCCTAGGCGTGTGGTAGTTGACCCCAAAATCTTGGGTCAATATTCTGGGCTACATCCCCACTTGCGAATGGCAAGGGCTCCACCCCGGCTGGGAGGCTTTTGCACACATGCATTACCTTAGTCGAAGCCCAGGCGGCTGGCGAGCATGATACACCCTGACCACATACCCTAAATACCAAATGACCTTAGACAAAGTGTCTAAGTGATATAATTGGAAGGAGCATTTTTACCTGGTGTCTGCCTCAAGCGGCGAGAGAACCACGAGTACCGCCGGTACAACCGGAAGCCCGACCTGCTGGGTCAAAAGTGTGCCCTCCCCCGGATTTCGGATGAGGACTTTGAGAAAATCATTGAGCCAGGTTTCTTTGAACTGGTCGATGAACCCATCTTAATCAGGGAACTCATTTCCGTGCCAAAGAACTGGATTCCCAAGCACGAATGGTTGAAAGACGAGGCGTTCTTGTCCGCTTGTGGTCTTAGTTCTATGTTTGATAGACGTATGTTTTAAAAACACTCGAAAATTTCTGTGAGCAACCCAATTTCTGTGAGCAACACTCGGCAATACACTCAGAAGAGTCTCAGCTTGAAAGGCTTTGGTCTAGGGCTAGACCTAAGCAAGAAGCTAGGGATTGAATCGGTGCCTAAGGGAGGTGAGCAACCCAAGGCGGCTCGCAGCTCTGCAGTGGCTGTAGATGACGAGAGCTTGCAGATTGTTGAAGGTATGGCTAGCCCTTTCAATCCCGTTTGAGCTTCCCTGGCCCGTGCGGGTGAAATCACACTCACAGCAAGCGTCTAAAGGTTCATTAGGCAGCCGTCAGCAGATAGGTGTCGCCTATATAGCTAACTCACCCAATCTTGGTTATGATGCAGATTCCCCCTAGTGGTCGGATGTGCAGCAGTATGCAAGGTCTATGCTTGGGGCCATCCCCAAGAAGGAGAAGGATGCCATCCCTGGCATAGAGACGTTCAACATTGAACGGATTTCAGCCCTCCTGTCTGAGGTAGGAAGGTTCCACTTAATTTCTTTAAGTATATTTCCGCTTACGTCTCTTAATACCCCGTTTGTGTACGCAGGCTTTGCTGAGGGTTGACGGGTTAAAGAGATCATGAACCTGCAAGCAGAACGAGGTAAAACGAGCCAATAAAGATGCGAGAGACTCTGCAGACGTTGCTCAATACCAAACTACAATAAATGATCTTGAGACTAAAGCGTTTGAACTAACGCAGGCGGAAAACATCAGGTGTTTGACGACTGAACTAGAGACCGCCAAGAAGAAGGCTTCCGACTTCGAGGCTGCGCTTAAAAATGCTCATGCGGACCTCAAAACTATTGAGGGAGTTGACAAGGAGAACACTGATCTCCGAGCAAACGTCAACCGCCTGAAGAATGAGATGACCCAGCCCAAGCGAACTTCAAGGTAACATTGGAAGTCGAGCAGTACCAGATCGTTGAAGAGAACGAGTCCGACTGCACAAACCGTATGAAGATAGCCTGGTAGGCCTTACACCCAGGGAAGGAGTACGGTATCTAGGCCTTGGTTTATCAGTATGCTGATGAGGTTATCAACGCCAAGGACGAGGGCAAGCCGGATCCTAGGTCGTTCGACGCCTGGGCCAATAGGGAGGTCGAGGAAGAGCCAGCTCAAGAAGCAGGCGGATGAGAGAAAGAGCATGAGCAAGAGGGAGAAGCCTAGGTGAACTCTGCTATACCGCCGCCTGAGGAGAATCAAGGGGATGGTCTAACTGCGCCTCAGTAACTTAAGCTTTTAATTTTGTTTCCTGCTGTTTGCGTTTCCGGCCTGTGTGCCGAGAATTTGAATGTAATTCCATCAACAATTTTTATTTTTTTCCCAGATGGTCATCTGGCTAATATTATCTCTCCCGATCGTTTTGGTCGGATTTTATAAAATTGCCGACGGAGTCGGTTTTGTTCAATTTGCATTACATTTCAATTTTTTGCATTTTTAGTTTTTTGCGTATATACTTGAATTTTTGCCTAACTTATTAAAAGCATGCGGCAATAGGTAAGCCAGCTGTACTTGCCCCTGGGCGGCTGTGTGGTTGGTTTCAAAACTTGATTGATTGATTTGGGAACTTTTGATACTTTGAAGAGTATGAGATGTTCCCAAGTCAATCAATCAGAGTAGTGATTGCCCCAAACCAAGTACACAACCGTCCAATCGTACATGCGGAATAACCGTTAACCTAGGTGGTTTAAGCAGTTATAGCGAAGTATTTTATCACCATCTGGGGTGTTTGCAATCCAGTTATACTCTATGTCTGTTTGCCCCATTGGGAGGACTTGCATAATTTCAGAAAATAATCTAAGTTAGAACTGCGCTCGGTCACTGGCTGATGTCTTTAGACATCCGGTTCTCGTAGTCTTGGTTGTTCGTTTTAGATTATTTTTGTCAGACGGCTATGAGTTGACCAATTAGGCCGTTCAATTTTGGTCGTCTGCAGGCATTTGTAGAGCAATGTGCCACCCAAATGGGAGATGCTCTCTGCGACGATTCCACCCGGATGGGCGTCGCCGGACGCCATACTCATGTTGGAGAAGATGAATTTATAAATTTAAATATCATCCGACCTTTGGCCTTGTGTCTTTGCAAGACGTTTATTTAGCCTCTAAGTTTTTAAACTTAGTTTATATTTTGTACGTGATAGTGGACCGTCTGTTCATTGTACAGGCGGCATTTCAGACATTCTGTATGCATATAAAGCAAATAACAAAATTGGAAACAAAAAGTAATTTTTCATTGATAGGCTTTTCATTTACAAAAATTTACAACTCTTAGAAGTAGTACTTTTTTAAGTTGTCTACATTCCAAATTCTGGGCAGTCGCCTACTGTTTGGAGTTTCTAGGCAGTAGGTACCGCCTCTTACTTCTTCATATATCCGGTAGGGATCTTCCCAATGCTACCGGTTGCCTCCATTTTCGTAACACAAAGTCACCCACTTTCAGGGGCCGCTTGTACACTCTCTTGTTGTAGGCACGGGTCATTCTCAGACGGTAAATCTCATGACGTAAGGCGGCATTGCCCCTGCGTTACGGGAGTGCATGAGTCCAATGCTAACCACATGGCCTCCTAGTTTTCCTCTTCATCGTATAGCATGACTCGAAGAATCGGCTCATAATGCTCGATGGGCAAGACGGCTTCAGCACCGTAAACCATGAGAAATGGTGTTTCACCGGTTGCCCCTTTTTCTATAGTCCGGATGGCCCATAGGACATGAATTAATTATTCAGCCCATAAACCACTTGCCCTTTCTTTTTTCTTTTTTATGCAGTCTGAGATGAGTTTGTTGAAGGCTTCAACTTGGTCGTTTGCTTGGGGTTGGCCGACTGATGAAAAACAATGTGAGATCCCTTGATCTTCCAACCAATTTTTGAGCTGAGGCGTCTCAAATTGAGGGCCATTGTCAGAAACCATAGACATAGGCACCCCGAACCGGGTGATGATGTTCTTCCAAATGAAAGAGATGACTTCCTTTGTCTTGATGTTTTTTACTGCCTCCGCCTCCGCCTCCACCCACACCTACTTGGTGAAGTAATCCACAGCTATGAGAATGTATCTTTTTCCACCTGGTGCAGGCTTATACGGACCTAGGATTTCCATGCCCTATTTAGCAAATGGGATTGGGCTATGGATTGCTGTCAGGTTAGTGGCCGGTTGATGGATGAGCCTGCCAAATTTTTATCACTTGTCACATTTTCTAACCATATCCATGACGTCTGACTCCAGGTTTGGCCAGAAGTAACCTTGCCGCCTGGCCCTAACAGCCAGAGATCTGCCGCCTATATGAGAGGCGCAGTATCCCGCATGAAATTCTTCGAGAACCTCTTTCCCCTTTTCTGGGGTAACACACTTCAATAGAGGCTTTAGGAAGCCTGCTTTGAAGAGTTATCCATTTCTCATCTCGAAGTTTACAGCTTGTTATTTCATGACAGTCACATCCTGTGGTGAATCAGGCATCGTGCCGTCTTGTAAGTATGCCCGGATGCCATCCATCCAGTTAGAGTTTCGGTCAAGTACTCCAATGGGCTCTTCTTCAGTAATACTTAATTTTCCATAACTTCCCAGAAGACTGACCGAGGCGTATCACAGGAGGCGGATGATGCCAGGTTTGAAAATACATCCTCCTGATTGTTTTCAGACCTGAGCACTTGACTCAGATGGAATTCTTCAAGTGTCCCAACTTCAGCCTTGACTGCCTAAAGGTATTTGATCATAGCCGAATGAGTGGCCTCAAAGTCATCATGGTATTGGCTAACGACCAATTATGAATCAAAGCAGGCGTCAATTTTGGTTGCCCCTGCTACGTTACACATGAGGATACTGGCTAGCAAGGCTTCATATTCTGCCTCGTTGTTTGAGGCCTGGAACTTGAACCGTAGTGCATACTCATACTTGTCTTCCTCAGGAGATTGACAGATTATGCCTGCACCACAGCTGTTCATGGTAGAGCTCCCGTCTACATACACTTTCCAAACTTGATCAGTATTGTCCGGTGCAACCGGCCTTGTCATTTCGACAATGAAGTGGGCAAACGCCTGACCCTTCACTGCCTTTCTTGGTTCGAAAGTGATTTCAAGACTTTGCATTTCAATAGCTTATTTGAGCATTCTACCGGATGACTCCAAGGTTGTCATTGGCCGCTTGAGAGGGTGGTCTGTGTAGACCACAACCGGATGTGATCAGAAGTAAGATTTCAACTTCTTGACAGCCATGTACAGAACAAGGCCAAATTTTTCAACCATGGGGTACCGTAGTTCAGCATTTATGAGCACATGGCTAATGAAATAGACCGGGAGCTGAATGTTGTCTCTCTCAGCAAGGAGAATAACACTGAGGGCATGATTTGAGACGGCTAAGTACATGTAAAGCGTCTCTTTGGGCAGAAGGCTAATAAGCCTTGGCAAAGAGTGTAGACGTTCTTTTAATTTCTAAAAGGCCGCCTCAGCATCACCCCCCCCCCATTAAACCCTGTCTTCTTTCTGAAAGAGGGCAGAGGCACTTGTCACCTGATTGACTGAGGAATCTCCCTAAAGCCGCCAGACAATCGGTAAGTTTCTGAACTTCCCTTACAGTACGGGGTGTCTTCATGTCAATCACCGCCTGTATCTTCTCCGGATTGGCCTCTATCCCCCTTTGATCAATGAAAAATCCGAGAAACTTCCCAGACTCAACATCGAAGACACACTTCTTGGGATTGAGCATGACCTGGTGCCGCTTGAGTGTGGTGAAAGTTTCTCAAAAGTCAACAAGATGATCCGTCTGTTGCTTGGATTTGACTATCATGTCATCAATGTACGCCTCTACATTCCTCCCAATCTGATTAATGAAGACAGTATTAATCATCCGTTGGAAAGTAGCAGGCGCATTCTTCAAGCCAAACGGCATCACAATATAACAGAATAACCCCTGATTAGTGACGAAAGCCGTCTTCTCTTGATCTTTTTTCCACAGGGGTATCTGGTGGGAACCTCAATAGGCATCCATGAAACTCATCAAGGCATGCCCGGCTGTAGAGTCGACCAAGCTGTCGATCTTTGGAAGCGGATAACTGTCCTTTGGACATGCCTTGTTCAAGTCAGTATAATCTACACACATACACCAGGTACCATTTGGTTTCTTTACAAGCACAACGTTTGCAACCCAATCAGGGAAGTTACATGGCCGAATGAACCCAGCGTCTAACAACTTTTTGACCTCGGCAGCTGCCTCCTGATTTCTCTCCTCGCCGTGATTTCTTTTCTTTTGCCGGATAGGCTTCTTTTTAGGATCAACGGTGAGTTTGTGGACAGCGAGATTTGAGCTGATGCTTGGCATCTCTTCCACTTCAAAGGCAAAGATGTCTTTGAATTCCTTCACCAGAAGGTGCAAGTTTATACCCAACTTTTCAAAAGCAACTACCCCCACCTTAATAGTTTGCTCTAGACGGCTGTCATCTAGAGGAATATCAATGTGATCACCAGCTGGCTGGGGACGGAGTTCATCCGACCGTTCCCCGGTCAGTGATTGCTATTTCTTCTTCTTCTTCACCTCCACCAGCTGGTCAGCTTTTCGTTTCTTTCCGGCTGCTGGTGGGGCTGGGTCAAGATCCTTGACATTGTTTAGGTCTATTAGCTCCTCTCCCTGGCCGGCTGCGGCAACAGTAGGCTTGACGTCTAAGAAGTAATACTCTCGAGCTGTCTTCTGATCCCCGATTAGGGAGCCAACAAAACCATCATCCCTTTCATATTTCAGCAGCATGAGGGACGGGATAATAACCGTCTTGGATTCGTTCAAAGTTGGCCGGCCCAAAATAATGTTATAGGCGGTCAACTCCTTAACGACCAAGAACTTGACGACTAGGTGGCGTCCTTCCCTTTTCTCCCCCATTCAGATGGGTAAGTCAATCCTACCGACTAGGTACACCACTCCACCTCTAAATCCAACTAAGGGATGGGTGACCGGGTGAATGTTGTTGGGCTTGTACTTGAGTTTCTTCAAGCACTTGTAGCTGATGAGATCAGAGGAGCTACCCGTGTCTATAAGGATCCGACCAACCAGCTAGTTGGCGACATTACATTCAATGACAACCGGGTCATCATGTGGCAGGCGGACGCTGCCACGGTCCTTCTCAGTGATGAGGACGTCTGGGAAGGTACTGTTGGCAGACGTCTGGCCCTCATCAACAGCATGAATCATCTTTTTCAGATGATCCTTAGTGCCCTGGATAGTCGGGCCACCACTCCGAATCCGAACTACTAGCAGGCTGGGCAGTCTTGATGACTGTCCAGAATTCGTCTTGACAGTCGCTTTGGACTTCAAGATGTAAGATTTCAGCACCCCCTTGTCAGCCAGATGGCCCAACATCCGCTTGAAACTATAGCAGTCGTTGGTGTCATGGCCAACCTCCTCATGGAAGTGGCAGTACTTATTTTTGTTCCGTGACTGGACGAAACTCTTCATTGGATTCGGATTCTCAATGGTTAGCCGGTCCTTTATCACCATGAGGATGTAGTAGCAGTCTTTATTAAACTTGTACCTTGGGATGTACGGTTTAAATTCTTTCTTTTTTTTTGGTAGGCTGATCAGATTCATCAACCGCCCAAACTTCTTTTCTCTTTTTGCTCTCTTCAGCTTTCTGAGCCGAATGAGCAGACCGGCTCTCCTTTTGTTTGTCAGACTTTTTAGAGTCTGACTGATTGCTAGACGAGCAGAGGTCGGTAGCTTGAATAAAGCTCTCCGCCTCCATCAACGCCTCTTGGAAGGTGAAGACCCTCTTCTCGACGAGGTCAAATTTAAAGTTTGACCCGTCCTTTAGACCCTTGAAGAAGTCTGTGTAGGCTACCTCGTCAAACAGTCCTTGAATCTGGATTCTTACCAGATTGAACCGCCTGACGTAGGAGCGGAGTCCTTCTCTTTCTCCCTACCGTATGGTGCTCAAGTCGAGACTTGTTTTCTTGGCAGGGATGTTCATCGAGAAGTTTGAAGCAAATAAGAAGGCAAGCCTGTTGAAGCTGTTAATACATGTGGCTGGCGAGTAGCCAAACTATTGTTGGGCTATGCCCTTCAAGGTAGTCGGGAAGCATCGACACCACATGGCATCATCTAACCCTTACATGTGCATAGGGTTAGTGTAGGCCATGAGGTGATCCTCAGGGTGGTACCATCATAGGCACCAACCAAGACATGCTTAACCTTGGCCGGCTGTGCCGCTTCGGTTATTTCCTTAGTGAATGCAGAGGTTTGTTCACCAAGGCTGAGCAGTCGGAGCTGCCAGTCCAGGGGCTGGACATTATGTGCCGCCTATCCTTCAAAGAGGGCCGGCTGCATGAATGGTTGGACATATTGCCCATATGGCATCTGAGGCACATAAGGGACTGACCCAATCATCTGAGGGCCAGTATAGACGGACTTGCCGCCGGTATGGCTATCATGCAAGGATTGAGAATTCCTTGCGGAGGTATTTTTGAAGCTGTCTGGGAAGCTCAATGTAGAGGTTGCCTCAGATAGCTGCTGGCTCCTGTTATGCTCGATGATGTGTCAAGCATCAGAGAAGGTTTTCTTGTTGCCATCCGGCTGAACCGCCCGGATGACCTTCCTTTTGCCCGTCTAAGGCAAAAGGATCATGGACCAGTCAATGACAGGTGTGGCCTTCTCCTTTGGTTGTGGAGTAGGCTGCCTGTCTCTGGTTGGCATTCTCCTCTCAGCTTGAGGAGTCTTCTTGGCCGGTTGACCCTTGCTAGAGCCTGCCGTCCTTTTGTTGATCAGGTCCTTGATTTCACCTTTGAAACTTGTCATGAATTTCATGAGTTCGTCTCGAGTGACTGGAGCCTGACCCCTTGCAGTCTAGGTTTCCTCGAGCGATGGTCCAGTAGACTTACTGGGACCAGCTTCATTGTTGCTCCGTTCCAGTCTATCTCTGAGACGGATGCGCTTAGCACTAGTACATAATTAACCTTAAGTAACACCCAAAAAGTGTTACATAAGTAATAAAGGTGTTATAATAGACAATAGGCCATGTAACACTTTAGTGGGTGATACTTCCGCCCATGTTCCCTAAGGTCCTATGTAACACTTTGGGTAATGTATGATAACCCTTTTAAAAGTGCTACTATAAATCCTCTTATGTAACACTTTTTATATTATTAATATTATTTTTAAAGTGTTACTTTTTATTTCTTATGTAACACTTAACTATCTTTAATAACACTTTTCAATCATATAATAACACTTTATCCAACATTGTATATCACTTTTGTGAACTGAAGTAGCACCTTGTTAATTATTACGTAACATTTTTCAATCATCTTTTAACTAATAGTATCACTATATTTGATGTTATGTATCACTTTTTGGCTTTTTACAAACTAACTTAACACCTTATTAATTAATTGGTAACATTTATTATTATTATTATTATTATTATTATTATTATTATTATTATTATTATTATTATTATCATGACAGAGGTAAATGTCGTTATGGGCATTAGTTATGAACCGGTGCCCTTTTATTTTTATGGGCATCGGTTCAAGGGCCAAACTGGTGCCCTTAACATCAGTTAAGGGCACCGGTTTTTCCCTTAACCCGGTGCCCTTTTTATGCCAAAAAAAATTACTTTTTTCGCTTAAATAAACAAACCATATTATATATATAGACTTAGATATTTTTATTAATAAATGCTTGTAATATTACAATTTCAATAAAAAAAAAATTACAATGCTTAAGGCTTGCTAGCAGTAAAGCATAACATAAGTAGCAGTACTGCTGAAACATGATCGCCTCTTTTTCTGCAAGTGGATTGGAGTTAAATCTTCTGAAATGCAGACACAAGTTCATCAGTACAAGGTTCGTCAAATAAAATAGAGATGCTAAGCACACTTAAACAGAAAGTTCATTGATTATTCACCACAATCTCAGTTCTGAAAACCTACATTTATCCTCAGTATTAAGAGAGATGAGATAGTACAGAACCAAAATCCTTCATTGTAAGACCAAGAGAGTTGATTTGAGTATTATGATTTGAGTATTATTGATTCATCAAATTACTGAAACAAAATCAGAACATGTAAAAAAATGAAAAATTTTCACCTTTGCAGCTATACAATATGGTGGACTGGTAAGTTCCACAAGCATCAGTCTAATATGCTTAGAGCTTCTAGCTTCTAATCGACTAAAAAGTATGGGGCAGTCACAAAATATGAGAATACCAGAGAGAATGATGTATAAAAAATCAAATGTAAACTAAAAAGAAAAGAGCACCACGCAAAGTGATGCAAAAAAATTGCCCAGCAGGCTCCTCCAATCTTCACAGGTCACAACAAAATTGGCACTTCACAGTTGACAGCATAGAAACTTCCTTCTGCCTTCCGTTGCAAATTACACAATTATACCTCATTTCTAATTAAAATAAAAAGAAATCCATTATATAAGAACACTCTTTTAGTTGAAGGTTACCTGTAATAAAGCAGTTGCCCAAACAGATTGCAGTGTAGATCCAACACCAAGGCCCCACATTTCTGACCTGATAATGTTATGCTTGCATTCCCTGAAGAAATAATGCAGATAAACGCTGAAAAAGCTACCAGGCCTACACCCATCAACTTGATATCTGACTTGCAAATGTTAGAAATTAAAATTCTTTGCACTAATTATTTCACTTTTGAAATTAGCAAGTTATGAGCCTTGTGTTTCACATTTTGTTAATCACACTATCTTAATTCCAAAGTTGTAGATTATCAGATCAAGAATTAATTACTAATATATTTGATGGAAGGCCTGCAGCTATTATTTCTGCCAGAGCACACATAAATGCTATACCACTTTACCACATGGTACAGTATAGTTTCTTATATATGCTAAATCCTCCAAACGGTTCCCTAAATGGCTGAATTAATCATTTGCAATGGTTTTTATACCTGCTGCTATAAGTATAATCAAAGTACCACAAACTGACCCAATTTCTTCTATTATCTGCCATCAACCAAAAGCAAATCAATTGAAAAACATCAATTATTAAACATCGAAGTTATTCACAGTTTTTTCATAAATATAAGAATACTAGCACAAGTCTATATCTGTAAAATAATATCATTTCATAGTATAGTGACTAACTGGTAAAAGTGTGAAACCATATACAACATAAATCGATTAAAACCCAAACAGAAGAAAACTAGTGATTTCATATCTATTTCATAATATCCAAATTCACAAGGGTTGATTTCCATAAAACAAGTTATAAAAAATATATTAAAGTTATTGCAAATGGGTATCAAACATATCAAAGCATCCAATCAATATTAATTCTAAAAATATATATCAGGTTTGATGAATTTACCAGGTTTGCCTTGGATGTAGAAGAAGAATTGATAGCAGAAAAAAGAGCATCCAAAGAAAAACCAATGCTTTTGAGAGTTGAATTTTCTTCAGTTTCAAGAATGATTTTGATGCGTGACTTTAGTTCTATTATCAGTTTTTTTCAGCAAATTGTTGGGAATTGAGTGGTAATTGCAAAAGGGTAGTTGCCTTGAGATTTAGGGTCATTGATTTATATTTGAGAGTTAAAATAAACCTTTTCTAGTTGAAGTTAAAACTCTATGTACAAAGCTCATATCCCCTGCATTTGTTTTGGTTTAGTTTTTGATGTAGTATTTCATTTTATGCAGCCATTTTCTTAGAATTTGATACGGTTTGGTTAAAGTTCCAACCACCAAGTCCAAGACGGAAAAGCCATACGTAGTAAATGGCAACACATACAAGAAGTAGGTGTGTGAGCATTCAAAATTGACACAGCCAGTTTTAGTACTGTAGAGTTGAAACAATATCTTTAAAATTTGGGATTATGCAAAGAGACATAGATATAGAGTACTTAGCATGGACACAATTTACAACTAACGCCTAAAATTTAATTTGAAGCACTCAAATATAATGAATTTAATCAACTTAAATCAATCAATTTGGGCAAATATTTGAGACTAACCATCTCTATAAGCAAGCCCCCAAGCTTTCCCGTGCCTACCATCCTGCAGAATCAAAACCCAGAAACCCCAACAATCAAATCAACAAACATCAATACAAAAGCAACACAAAATAATAATTGATCGCTAGGTGTTCGACGATTTGCCGTCATGAAAACAACACTTGAAAGAGAGATCAAACCTTGTATAGATTAATCTTGGTGAATTCATACGAAACATTGGATCAGATAATCAAGGGAATTTAGTGGAGCTCTATTTCTAGACATCTTACACGTTCACCGCCTACTCCACCGCTGAGTTCGGTGTAGCTGGTATACTTGTCGGCGTTGGATTCTCATCAATTTATGCCCAATTTGAAGAAACCCTAGCCTTGTAAAGGTAGAGAGAAAGAGGGTGAGGATAGAGAGAAGAAACAAGATTAGAGGTGGTATAAACCTAGCTAAGAGATTTTCGTAGCTGCTGGGAGAAGGAAATTCAGGGATGATTGATTTTTTTTTTTTTTTTTTTTTTTTTCTCTTTGCAGTTTCAAAATTAATTTTGGCCCAATTTTTACTTTTATATTCCTTTGGCAGCAGGCAGCAATAATAAACCTAGATAAATGAATTAAATGAAATTGGGAATTTTTAATTGCAAGTTTATTTTAATTTAAAATCCCCCAAAGAATAAGGTAACACCGACCTTCTAGTGTTACCATAAAATGTTACCTATTTTAAAAGTGTTACTATGTAATATTACTTATGTTAACAGTGTTATATTGAGTGTTTCATTTTAAATAAATGTTACTAAAGTATTACTTATAAATCCAATAATTTTGCATTTCAAAAAGTGTTACCAAGACATGTTACATAAACTCAATTATGTAGTAGTGTAGAGATAAGTGACCCATCAGGGGTCACATGGGTTTCGACTTCACAGTCGTTGTCGGTATCATGGTCTGTATAGACCTCCCCATCGGCTCTAGGCTGGTTGGGTTCAGGCGGCGGTACATAATCTTGAAGTATCTTAGAGATACTCTCTCCACAGACAGCGCCAAATGTTTTGGGTGTTTTCTGGTCCCTTGGGAGAGTTACGACACCAAGACTGGTCCGCGCGCGGCTTGTACCTACAAAACACGGAGACTCCGGATTGTAGGAACTCCGCCTCCGACGATCAAGTTAGTATCGGTTGAAGAGAGTAAGATATGCAAAAAAAGGTGAAAAGTGAGATCCTCTCGGATTCCGAGATCAGGTAAATTCTCTAATGTAAGAGATGTGTGTATGCTGTAATAATTGAATGTGCCCCTAAAAAGGGGGAAATCTCCTTATTTATAGGGTCATCGAGAATTGTGCCCCTGCCTAGGTTACAGGAAACCCAGGATTAATGGGCTGCGCCGTTTACGGCTTTCTCGAGATTTAGGCCGTAAAGACAGCCTTTTTCCCAACATTCTTGGAGGGACATGTGTCGAACGGAGATTGGTTCATTTTGGACCTCTCCTAAGGTGACACGTGTCACCCTCTTATTGGGCCACTTGGTATGGGTATTTTTTTTACCCAAAACAACACCCCTAATTTTGGCAAACCCCCTATCAATAAACCCAATAACTAAATTTTATAGCATTCGTAGGATCAATAAAACATTTCTAAACAACTAACACAAGTGTTCAAAATGAATTGAAATGCGCAGTTTAGCAACTTTGACATGAAATCAATGGTGGCAGTTGCTTACATAAACTATGGTTCTCCGCTTTTGTAACAACGATTTCTTAACTATCTGTATGTATCTCTTGCAACCAAGTATCGCCGCTTCTTCAATGGACTTTGAATCCCTCTCCGCTTGCTATCTTCAATTGATTTCGACAATGGAGTTGAAATCTGTCGCCGTTCATTCACGGTCAAACGCTAACTGCATTTGATTTCAATTGTCGAGTTGAAATCCATCTCTAGTTCTCAGTGATTTCAAAAGACAGTTTCAAATTTGCTACCCTATTCCACTGGGAGCAAATCTTAACATTTCGCGCAACTCAGATTGTGGCAACATTTACCCCATGTTAACATCGTTTTCTTAACCTACTGAATTGAGATGAGCTGAAATGAAGTGATTAGAGCTGAATTGAACTGAAAATAAGCGGAAGAGAACAAAACATGACAAATTTACCCTCACCTTAACAAATTTACTCTACCTTACATAGCAAAAATGCCAATCTCCTAATATTTGTTCTCACTTCCCATGCCACAGTAAAAAAAAAAAGTCTGCAGTGCTGTGAACACTCACAAAATCGAGGCATCGCAGAGACATAGCTAGTAGGAACAAAAATGGCGACTGAAACTGCAAATGGCGACGTATTGATGCTCGAAGCTTCACCCGATGCAGCACGACCATGGGCAAGCGCTTCCAATGCAGAAACCATCGATGCCTTGCCTTACATCGACGACGACTATGGTAACCCTGCCGTCAAACAAGAAGTCGACCGCTTAGTCGAGGAAGAGATGCGCCGAAGTTCCAAAAAGCCCTCTGATTTTCTTAAGGATCTTCCTCCTCTTCCCAAGTTCAATTTTGAGGTTTTTCTCTACAAATTTCCCAACTTTTTTGCTATTAGGGTTTTTGGAATGCGCTTAAACCATGTTTGTGAATTGGGTTGTTTTTAATTGATGCTATTTTGTGAAATTAATCTGTTCTATTGCTGTTTTCCATTCATAGAACCCCGTAATTGATTATGCTGGTGAAACTATTGTGAATTTAGGAAAATTAACAAAGTAGACCCTTGCTTTAGACTTTGATTATTGTATGTGCTAGTTCTGTTTTATGTTTTTTTGGGTTGTTTTAGACCTTTTGGATGCTTCTCGTAACACGTTTTTTACTTTGTGTGGAACTTTATCGTTGATTTGTAGTGCTGATGATGAATATAGGAAAGGCTTGAGAAGTTGAAAGTGGCTTTTTACTGTTGTTATAACTAAGAATGGTCGAGCAGGTATAGAAAAGATGATCATAGATAAGAAGATGGCTGAATGCTGATCATTTTCGGGGTCTTATGACTCTTTGAACATGGTCTGAGATTAATTGAGACTACTCTGCACGTAAAAATTCGGTGTCTAGAGCTGGAGTACTTGGGTCAGGGATACAATATAAGTCCAGATGGGCTTAAAATTCACTCCAACATTGTTGGCCTGTAATATTATCAACGATAATGAGGGCCAAATATTATGCATGCAATATGTGGTTGAATTTCATGTGTGATTATTATAAATCCATTTGTTTATCTTAGGATCATCCAATGCTTGCTAGAGAATATGAGCGAGTCAGGGCTGGGAAGCCTCCAATGCCACTTGATACATCTCGGTATATACCAGATGCTCCACCGTTAAATAAACAGAATGATGAAACAGCTTGGAAGCAGGCTCTTCAAAAAGCTCAGCGCTTGCTACAACATCAGGAGATAAGGTGATGTGATATCTATATTGTATTATTTCAATTTTATATGAAAATTATGTGCTGTACATCAAGTAGATCGAATATACGTGCTGTTGGAAATAAATTTAGTATGTCCTGATTGATAGCTTGTCTGGTTGCTGGTTTGTATTGAAGGGCAGTCACAAAATTCACCAGCATTAATTACATCCTCCTTTGGTTCTATGAGAGGCGTACTCTCTTATTTAAGTCCTTTTGCCCTTATTTAATCAACTTCAATTTGTGTAGACTTGCTTATTTCTTATCTCTTGTCACAAGCTCCTTTTTAATGATGAATGCTCTCCCTAGGCTTGAAAATTTGGAGCTAATGTCTAAGTGTGGTCCTGATGTCTGGAAGCACTACAACCAACGGCTTGAGGCGTCTTTAACCCGGTTAGTTTCTCTTACACAGCTGCAGTGCTCCTTTAGATTCTATCCCATTTTTCTCTTTATAGGGGTGGGATGGGGATAGGGAAGAGTGGGTGGGAGTTTTCTACCATTTCCCATATTGGTTGTAGCTATAAAACCTTTTCATGCTGATAATTTGTTAAATTCATTTTGATTTACATATTACAAGGTATTGTGGTAGGGGTTGTCATGATTTGTGGTCTATTATGTATAATGGTATAATGTGCTTCTTTTATTCATTGTAGACGGGAAACATTTTTCTTGTGCTGGTAAGTGTATGTGTTGAATGCCAAAGTATTCCTCTTGTCCTTAACTTAAGCATATGTTTAAATTTTTTATAGAATTAAGGAGAGAAATAAAGTGGGTCCAACTTTAGTGAATAAATAGAGGAAAGCTTTCTATAAAGGTGATTTACAGTAAAATACTATGCAACTTACATTACTATACTTAATTATGGGGTTGAGTCGTCCTTTTCATGCATTCTATAATCTCATGGGATTAGGTGGGAAGTATAGACCTTTTGACTAGCAAAAATTTCAATTGAACATTGTTTTTAAAGCCATACCTTATGATTTACTTACCATTATTCGGTGTTTCATAAAAGACATCCTCTTGGGAAAGATAGGAGAGTTTTTGGATTAATATCATTATCTTGTTTCTTTTTCTTTCAATTTGGTTTGGATTTATTACAAGCTTGGTGAGACTAAACTATTCCTATTGGTTGTCTTGATGTCATCTTGTATTACCTACTTTTCTGATGATAGGGTCACATAAATGGCCATTTATTTCCTTAATTTAATGTTTCTATTTGTTATTGGGTATTGTATATTTCTAGTGTTGTGTACTAAGTGCTATGAAGATGGAGAAGAATTAAGGTTTAATGTGACCTTTGCTTTCTTTGTGACTATAACTTTCTAAATGAAGACAATTGAAGCAAATAGAGAAGTTATGAACTAGAACTAGCATTTTTCTTTGACACCCATTGCTTGACCACTTCTTTATTTTGTGAGATTTGACCTTCTCGGCTTCTTGCTAATCTTTGTGCATCCACCTAAGTATCAAAAATTTACAATCATGCCCGACCTTACTAAGGATGTGATTTACTGATTTATAAACCACTTTTGGCTCAAACTATATCACTTGGGTCTTGAATGTTAAAAAATTTGTCATCCTTTTTTAATACTAAATCAAGTGAGCAAAAGAAGTCCTCTATCAAAACAATACGTTCTTTTATGAAGGAACACCTTTAACCACAAGAAAACTTGATTAGCTATGTTTTTCTTTTGTTGAAGAGGTAACCTTTCTTTACATAAAAGAACATACAATCGAAAGTGTGACAATTGTTTGGTACCCCAAGCGTACATGATATAAAATTGGGAGTTTTCTTTTCAAGGCCGACATAAGTCTTAGCATTGAATTTTGCTATAATTTCCATAATTTCTATCTTGGTATAGTTTACACATTGTTCTTGATCTTTTGTCACGATTAGTTTAAACACTTTTAATTAAGGAATGGGACCACAATTATACATTCTCCCATTTCAATCTAAAAATACCCATTGTCCCCAATCACATCTAATGTTTTCTCTCTCAATAAAAATGGACAAATGATATCTAATCACATTTACTTTTTCACACAACAAATTCTAGAATGGCCCACAACAAATGTGCTACATGATTATATGAATTGAATGAACTTTTCTAGGGCAGGAGGAGTATATAAGATATTAATCCGATTTGAAAACATTATATACAAACCCGAATATCTAAAATTTCTCATAAAAAGTATTTTTGATAGACTGATATCCAATATCCTATTAAATCTCCATTAATCTTGTGAGATCTTAAGTAGCCTAAAATTTTGGACCATAATCAAATTCTAATGAAGCTGTTTTGAAAGTATTTATTTATAAAACAAAAATAAATAAAATAATTCCAATGGCTTTCATGAAATCTTTTTTTTACTAATCATTCCATGAGTACTTGATCTAAGGATGCAATCTATTACCATACTTTCTGATTTTACTGAAAGTTAATTTATTTGTAAATTTTACTTAGGTAGCCCTTGTTAACCCTTATTAGAACTTATCAAAGAATTCTAAAACTTATTTTATCTTATTTGAACTTATGAATCTTATCAAATATTATTTAAACTTGTTAACATTTTGTTAAAAATTTATTTAATCCGGTTTTAAGTGAAATTGAGGTAAACAAACAAGGTCTAACTTCAGTATTTTATTCTTATCGTCGATGAAGTAATAGTTTGTCAATCATCCTTACCTATTAAGGGCATAGCTGTAGAAATATAGCAAGATGAGGAATAAACCTCAATGTCAAAACGACTTAAATGTGTAGACACTTAAAAATATCTCTTGTTTAAACCCTCTTGTTTTTACCTTTCACGTCGTGGAACGTAAAAAGAGCTTTGAGTATAGTACGAATGCGTAGGAACAATTGTGATTAATTAGGAATGTGTAAAGTTTAGAATAGGGTGTATGAGAATTAGAAAATGGTGTTTGGAACCTGTAATTATAGTGTGGAATGCTAAAGAAGAGATAGAAAAGTTAGGAAAGTAGTTGACGCGCCACGATGCATCGGCGGCGCGACACGATGTAAGCTTCTATTCCGGAAGAAGAGGACGAGGAGTAGGTTCCTCGTAGTTTAATAAGAAGGACATGGGCTCCGCCGACTTAGGAGCCTTGTCATGTTCTCACCATTACATTTCTCATCGTCCTCGCAAGTCAATTATGACACCACGGTAGGAAATGTGGTGAAGCTCCCAAGTTGGCGGAGCCCATGCCCTTCTTGAGGAGCCTGCACCTCCTCCTAAATCGTAGCCGCGGGAGTGTCCTAGCCCTCCACAGTGTTTTGCAGCTAGTGCATTGCCGCTGCTCTCAGCGCGTCATGCGGCTTTCTCAACAATTCTTCCTCTTCTTTATCTCTTCACGTTATTAATATCGGAGCCTTTTCGTACACCTTCTTCTAAACTTTAGTTATTCTTAATTAATCACAATTCCTTCATTAAGTGTTCCTATGCATTTGTAATATACTCGAAGCTCTCTTTACGGTCCATGGCGTGAAAGGTAGGGTTTTGGCGATGAGACATTTTTAGGTGTCTACACATAGCAAGTAGAAGGTGTTGTATGGACCCGATCTACACTAAATTATTGTAGACCCAATCTTTGACACTCTCAAATAATAGTCACATTTCAGATGATATAATTACTTTTTTAGATGATATAATTATGTTGTTAGTGAGTCATATTTTGAATGATATAGTTGTATGAGATTGTAAATAATTTATTCAGATGATATAATTATCTTTCCGATGATATAATTGTCTTTCGAATGATATAATTACTGTTTGATACTTTTTTTTTATTGATACATTCATTTTTTGAATGATACATTTACATTGCGAATAATATAATCAGTTTTTGGATGACATACTTATACCTTTAGAATATTATAATCAAATTTCGTATGATATAATCACCTTTCAAATGATATACTAGATGGTTTGTTTATTGTGCACCGGGTTTATATAGAATTTTTACAAAGCAAAATGTCTTTCTTCTCAGTTTCTACTCTTTGTTGGCAAATAAGAGCCCCACCACCATCCAAAGCCACCACTATAGCCCCGTCATCACACAACACGTCTTATGTAATCCCTCCATGACCCTTAAGTCACAATTAAGACTCATTAAATTCCCCATTTGACCCCAATGCTTCAGCACCTCTCCCCCAGCCCATTTAACCCCATCGCTTTAACACCTCTCCCCCATTTGACCCCACCGCTTCAACACCTCTCCCATTGATAAGGTATGTTCCACATCTACCACTACTTAGGTTGCGTTGGAATCTGCCTAGATCTACCATTGCTCATTAAAAACACCACTAAGGGAGGAGAACAAGAAAAAACTCACATCAGAAATGGATAGTGTAACCAAGGATTTGTGGTGGCTGGTGAGAGGAAATGTACGAATAGGAAGGAGAGTAGAGGGGGAGGTAGAAGACGATTAAATTGGGGAAATGGGTGGATTAGAGAACTTAAAGTGAGTTTTCTTTCATTTTGATTTTATATCTAAGTAAATATAATTGTTAAAGGTCCAAATGACCCCAAAGTTTCATATTGCAGGTTTAATATGTGATATCCAATTCAAAAATCAGATAATAATAATCCAAAATAATATCAATGTCCAACTTTTTCGGATCAAATATCTGATGCAAAATTGATTTCTTTATGTGGCTGATAGATTAGCGGATTATATGATACTCCCTCCGTCCCTTAATACAAAACCTCTTTTGGTTTTTGCGCGGGAATTAAGAAAGTTGTAAATTCGATAATACTAATGATTAAAAGTACATATATGTATGTGGGGTTAGAGAGATAGAGAGAAAGAAAAAGTAGTTGGGAATAATTGAAGAGATAGAGAGAGAGAGAGAGTGTTGGGAATTGATGTTAAAAGTACAAAAAAGTAAAGGAATAAAGATGACAACTCATCAAAAAGAGGGTAATAATGTCAAAAAATACAACCTTTAAATAGAAAGAGGCATTATATTTTGTTTTATCCAAAAACGAAATAAGGCTTTGTATTCAGGGACGGAGCGAGTACTATATAGTTAGGGATTTTGGGTCATATGTAAACATCATAATGGAAACATATGTTCCTCATTTTGGAGAACTTTGGAAAGGAGAACTCTTGGAACATTAATGTTTAAATTTATAACAATATACTTCCTTTGTTTATTTTTTATTTGCAGCGTTTTAATAGTGTACACTATTTACATACCCTTTTTAATTTTAACGTTAGGGTCTACACACTTGCCAACACACTTTTTATACCATTAATATCTTTAATTGTACTTTATTAAAAATTATAAAAATTACATATTCTGAAAGTGTGTATCCAAACGAATCTAACAAGATCATCCCACATGAATATAATTTTTCTAACAAATAAATTATAAAAGACAATTAAAGGAGGTTCCGTGAATAGTGCAAAATCTCCAACATTGCATTTTAAAAGTACGGAGGAAGTATTTTGGTTTATACTTTGAAGAAAAACAGTCGTATGGGATCTTGTTAGATTCGTCTTAATTTCATTAAAATCTAATTTTATAATTTTAATTGTTGATGTTATGCATTGGCAAATGTGAAAAACCGAAATGTTGCTTGTAAAGAAATTTAGGAAGCATTAATTAAGGAAGGAGACTGATTTGCTTTTAGTGGCTCCTTAACTCTTAAATGGCTCCTCCGGATATGTTTATTTCTTGGGTTTCACATTCTCTTGAGAACAAAATTTGTTTGGTAAATTACCAGGGAAAAAAAAAATAACTTTGTTGACATGGTTTTGGTGTGCTCTTAAGAACTTTTACATGTAATATGATTTACTTTTTTATTTGAAGAGTACGTATGATGATTTTATTTTTATTTATTTATTTGTGTATGAAGATGCCATATCATTTTCTGTGCTTGTACATATTTTTGTAGATGTGTTGGTTGAGTAAACCATCCCATTTACGGCACTTTGATCTTTCCTCCCTCACCTTAGTCATTTCCCGGCAATCCAATGGAGCAAGTCAGCATGGGTTATTGAATGAATCCGAATTAGTATTTTTATTTGGGATGGATTGAACTTTGGATTAAATCTGAATAACTTTCACCCCCTAGTTTGGATAATGTCATAGATAAGTTTTGGATTTTATAGATATGAGAACTTTTATCCAAGTCCAGGCATCATAATTGGTAGAGGATGCTTAGTTCTAATAAAATTGGCATGAGTGCTTGATAATACCTCAAAAGACTAAGTCGACTTGGAAGAGTTCTGCACCATTATTCATGCTAGTTGACCTTTAGTTCATGACATTAATTTTTGTTAGTGTTATGTGTTGGCTCTATGCTTATTGATTGTGTGCATAGCCTTTGATTTATATTGGCCCATTTACTCTAAACAGTAGCAAAAATGCTTCTTGTTTTGCTATTGTCGTGCATGTTCCTCTGAGCAATGATACTGCCTCTATTCCCTGCCAATGTTTTAAAATTTTAACCATTGAATTTGTTACGTATTACAAAAGGCTGTCATTTGGGTTAAGAGATTTGAAAAGGCTGTTATGTTGGTTCAGTTTGGCTTGTTCTACATGTAATGTAATGATGGGAGCTTAAGTGGATGGTTTGCTATATATTGAGGGTGTGTGTCTCTTTGCTTGATTTTTTATGTTTTTGTATGTTGAACACAATGCTTCATGGCCTTTTGAAAGAGCCTAAACTCAATTTTACTTGTTGATGGATGTTGCCTGTCTTTTATCTCTTCTTATTTGGACCTTGAATTACAAGAAAAAGAAATACTATGCTTTGATTGAAACAAATACATATTTTAATAATACTCCCTCTGTCCCATAATAATAATACTTGATAGAGTTACTAATTTCATCCGTCCCAAAATACTTCACACGTTACTAAATATGGAGGCATCCCGTTAGTAAGTCGGTGTGGACCGATTTATCCGATTCTGATATTATTGATCGTGACCCCTAATAAAAAAATACGGAGTATTTTTCTATACTCTGTTTGGGACCACAAACCCCAAAACCCAATTAAATCCTACATTTTCTCTCTCCTAAGTCCTAACTACCCAACCTTCCCCACTTTTTTTTTTCTTACCATATAAAAATACAAAAGAGAATCCTTTATATAATAAACAAATGTTTTAAATGGACCCACTTGTAGTTTTCTTAAACTATGTGTTCACCCCAACGTCTCAAGTATTATGGGACGGAGGGAGTAATCTCTATTGGTAGTGAAATATGAAAGAAGCACAAGAATGATTTATGTATGTAGAGACATATATTTACTATGAATTTATTATTTTTCTACATAGTATATTATTCCTTGTCCATAATATGATTATGGTAGATTTAAGATCGTGTTACTTCAAAACTTTTACTTTAACGTATAATTTTGTCTTCTAGGCATTTAACAATAAATGCCGAATTTTGTTAGATAGTCCAAAATTATTCCTTTGTATTGGTTCATGTGTAAACAATTCATAACTTTCTTTTCATTTGGAGAATGGGTAGAATCAGGCAATGCTTATCCTGTCGGTGTTCATAAGTAATTTATTTCTTAAATGACTAGATTCCTAGAATATAATAGAATTACTCTTTGCCTCTGTAGAGTGCCATGAGGTGTAAATTTTGACCTTTGCTTTGGTGGTGTATTGATCTGACTCAACTACTTTTGAAGCTTCTTTTTCATTCAATTTTATATGTGTGTTTAATGGATTTGCCTTTTGAGTGACATAGATTGCAAGCATTAGCTGCTGAGCACGGTGAGAAGATTGAAACTGTGAACAGGGAAAGAAAGTTTCAACAGGTGACTTGGTTTTGATTATTTTGCTTTTCTTTTTAGGTACTTGTAAATTTGAATTTTGTCAGTTTGTTTGGTGAAAAGTTGTAATCTAACTAATGATATAATTTATCAGCAAAATGCTGGCAATGAGCTAAATGTTTTATCTGCACAATGGAGGGAGCTTTGTTTGAAAAACATTGAAATTCAAGAAGCTTGTGTGAAAATTGAAAGTCATCTTGAAGAATTAAGGAAAGAAGCTGCTGAGAGGTTGTGTATTGAGTGACTGCAATTTTTGTCATTTTTTACAAATTCTAAGGGTTAGCTATGTCTAAATTTTTTATATAATGGTTGCTATGTGTTCAGAGGCTGGAACTTGGATGTTAACATAGAAAATGGTTCCTTGGGTTATGTGAAATAATGAGGTATGTTATCTTGTGATGTACACAATGACTGGACTATCTGTGTGATTTAGTTATTGTATCTATACCTGTGTTTGCAAAAATGCAAGGCACCCTACACCTTACTCAAGTCTTCATTTCATTGCAATAAGCTGCAAATTTTTGGCATTACTAAACTCCTAAAATACTTTGTGATACAAAACTACTATCCAATACCTCTAATTAGGCCTCACCTAAGGGGCAATACCTTAGGTGTGTATGTAGCAATGGAGCATTAATCGTATAATTGTGAAGATCTTTTAGCTGTACACTGTTTCCAGTGCAGATTTAATGTGAATGAAAACTGATAAAATTAATTCTATTACATCTAGAACAAACAAGAAGGATAACTGTATATTGTAAGGTTTTGTTTACTGATGCTCATTCAGCTTTGTTGAATGTCAACCATCACATTGCTAAATGTCTAAGATTGAAGGGGGCAATGCTGTTTTCCAAAGAGCAGGGTGAATGGGATAGTCTCATGCCGGTTTGATAGTTGTATCAATTATCTTTTGACCTTCATACGAATAACAAAACAAGAAAGTTGGTGGCGTCTAGTTTGGTAGCTGTGTGATGTGACCTTTTTGTCAATTGTAAAGATTTAAACCAGGGTAAAATGGCAAATGGATCATTCGGGTCGGTTATGGGTCGGGTCAAGTTCGGGTCAAAAAGTTATCGGGTCAAGTTCGGGTCGGGTCATTTCGGGTTTCGGGTTGATTTCGGGTCAACTGATAATCGGGTCGGGTCGGGTCATTTCGGGTTGGGTCAAGTTTGGGTCGGGTCAATTTTCGGGTCAAGTCGCTTCGGGTCGGGTCAATCTTCGGGTCAACTTCGGGTCGGGTCATATTTGGGTCAATGCATTGGGTTAAATTCAACTCTATATACTACCTCCGTTTCATATTATTTGCAACGATTTAAAATAAAGTAAAAAGGAAAAATGTCTAATCGTTGCAAATAATATAAAACGGAGGTAGTATATATTTATATATTTTTTGACGAGAAGCTCACTATATTTATTAAGGCTACTTTTTTCATGGAATACAGTAATTGTTTGACTTTAGATTATTTTGTAATTTCATTTGGTATTGAACATTATGTTATGTACGCATTATTATTGTACTATTTTTTTTTCTAGACTTGTGAGAATTGTGACTTTTATTTCGAGGTTTAGTTAATTTTTTTAATCTTATGGACAAACTCTATAGAATAGTCGTTAAATTTCAATCTTTTTATGATTTTTTAATAACTTATAGAGATAAAAGGCCGAAGAAATCGAGAAAAGTAATGCTCAAAATATGTAAATTACTTACATTGTTACACATTACAAATTAATTAAAAAAATTAAGTCAGTTTGATTGCAGTTTTTTTCTATTTTGGTTTGCTCAGGTCAAGTCTTTAGCTTAAATAGATTCTGGTCATTTAAGGTATAAGATAATTTTGGTTCGGGTCACTTTGGGTTTCGAGTCTATTTGGGTCAATTAATTCAAGCTAAAGGTCGGGTCACTTAGGGTATCGGGTCACTTCGGGTTGGGTCATTTTGGGTCTCGGGTTAACTTCGGGTTGGGTCATCTCAGGTCGAGTCGTTTTGGGTCGGGTCATTTTGGGTTTCGGGTTAAGGTCGGGTCAATTCCACTTCGGGTCGGGTATGGGTCGGGTCGGGTTGATTCGGGTTTTGGGTCAATTTCGGGTCACTATTTTCGGGTCGATTTTGGGTCATGGGTCGGGTCATTCGGGTCGGATCATCGGGTCTGGGTCAGAATTGCCAGGTCTAGTAAAGAACCAGAGAACCAATTTCCAGCTCCTCGTATAGGAATGTTTTGCTGTCAAATAGATTTAAATAACAATATATGATATGATAGCTGATATTTTATCAAGTCTATTCTTGTTACAATGTGGCAAATTTCATTGCAGGATCATTTGATTTTGGTCTGTGACAGTACATAGCTCTGCTGCAGTTTCAGCGAAATTAGCATTCCACCCTTTAGAAGAAACTATTAATCACAGGGGTTCAGCAGCTGATGATGGGTTGAGGCAGTTTTTTTATTTCAGAAGGTGCTGTGCATGGCGTTGATGCGGGCATGTGCCCCTGTAACTCTTCCTTTGCGTTGCATGTTTTTGTCCCTAGCAAAGCGATGGTTCAAGAATCAAGTTTTTTAGGTTTGATTAGCTTTGTGCTCTTAGATATATTTGTTTCAAGTACTTCCTCACTTTGTTTTGTGTTTTTCTCACTCCAATTAATCCAAATGAGTTGCTTAGAAATTTAAATCTTCCTTTGGTACTCCAGTAAGTGCACCCCTTTGATATATATTTTAGGCATGTAATAAAAATAACTTTGCAACATTTAATAAAAATAACTTTAGTAAAAAATAATTTCAATTTGTAAAGATAAGTAATAGGTTTTTATTTTATTTTTTATTTAAAAAGAAAATTTAACGAAGGTTTAAAACAAATTACATAGTATTATCAGTTAAAAAAATAAAATAAAATGTATTGGGTTCTCTCGTGATTTGATTTTTAAAATTTACTTAGGGCTAAAAAAAATTATTTAAAACAAATTACATAGTATTGTTAATTAAAGCGAATTGAATGTAATGCAACTTCTCTTGCAACGTGGTCTATTAGCCTTCTACTAGTATTTATTGCAATTTTGCAATAATGCTAATCCAAAAAGTTGAATGTGTTGAATAAGCCACAATTACAAATTATTAATGTCTCCTTGACCACCACCTTGAAGAAGAGTGACTAGATTATGTGAGTGGGTAGTAAACACAATAGTGGACTAAAGGTTAGAATTCAAGCCCATTGTAGCCCATACAAACATGCAAGCGATTTCGAATAAAAAGTTTGTACTTGAAATTACTACCTCCAACAATCTCGTAGTCCAGAGGATCATAATTATCAAGGCACCAACCACTACCTGCTCTATGTGTGTCTTTGAACAACAAACCTTCAATTTGTATTCGAACCAAATCATTCCACGTGGGAAGTTTTCCCAATTCTGTTGCATAAAAATCAGGTGGGTGCCTACCACCATTAAAGAGAGAAGAGTCAGAAGGCTAAGGATTTTCTATAGTAGGTTGTTCGTCTAAAAAGATTGTGTGTTTCAATACATTCATAACATGCAAAGTAATTGGTTTAGTATACGAAGAATCATTTATGAAATCCCTGCTATTCTTGCATAACCAAAGAGTATGGGGTACCAATGAAAGTACTAATGCGAGGACTACTCCGAATATCATCCTAACTAATAAAAAGTTGTATACAATGTTGGATCCAATCTAGGAGAGAAAGGTCTTTATTTTGTTTAGTTGTGATACTAAGGCTTCCACCCCTTGTCCATGTTATTCTAGCAGTATTGTTAGGGGTGTCCATAATCCGGATTAAAACCGAAATCCAATCTAACCCAATCCAAATGAATTTTTAATTCGGATCGGATCCAATCTTTAAATCAGATCGGATCGGATTGATATTTATTGAACATTCGGATTTTCAGATTGGATCGAATTGACCTTGTTTAGACCCAAAACCCGAAATAACAGAAATATGAAATCGTGATTTTACAAATAAAGATTGTTTATATTTATCACATAAACAATGTTTAATTATAGGAAAAATACGCTTTAATAATCCCAAATATGAGCGATTTACTTTTAATAATCCCAACTAAGGTTTATTTTTTAATAATCCTAACTATGGGGTTAGTTCGCCACTAGTAGTCCCAAACGGTCATCAACTTAATATAGCAGGTTGCTTTGACATGTGGCATCATGTGAATGGTACAAAAAAAAAAAAATTAAAAAACTAAAAAATTAAAAAAAAAAGATTTTTTTTTAAAAAAAACTTCTTCTTACCAGCCACCCCCTCCCCCTAGTCCAGCCGGAATCCGCCGCAACCTCACCGGCAACCTCCCCATTCCCCTTCCAACCCATCGAAAACAACCACCTTCCCCAGCCCCACCCCTAAATTGCCCCCTCCCTTCCCCCCAAACCAACCCATTTACAAAGATCCATTTTTTTCATTTTGATTTCTCATGAACAAAAGCTTTTTACAAGGATTCAGGAAATGGATTTCGAAGGTTTGGTAGTGGGTCAAAGTGCAGTAACTTTACCTTGTTCAGACCACCAAAATCAAATATTTGGAGCTATATGGGGAGATACCAATAACTGGTATAGTGCCAATATCTATTCATTTACAGACTAAATGGATTCGGGTTTGTAATCGTAAAACTCATATCGGTTACATCCCATAACGGCATAGATATCGACCTCTTGAACTTTAGCACGTGGCGTTGATTAATCGGCACTTGGCATAAAGTGGTTTGCATGGCAGCCACCTGGCAGTTGAAGTCATTATACATATGTGAGTTTATCCTAATTAAAAGGTAGCATTTATTACTCTCTCTCTCTCTCTCTCTCTCTCTCTCTCTCTCTCTCTCTTCATATCATCTCTTCTTTCTCTTAAACACTTCCTAACTTTATCATCAGATTGGTTATCCCTGGATTCACCCTGGGTTAGCTAATCCTCATTTCCTGTGTAGGTGCTTAGCTGGACGATAGGGTCTTCACGGATCTCAGATACGGGCTGTCGGATCCCAACAGGAACAATTTGGCGCTAGAAGGAGGAGGAGTGATTACTTATATCGCCTAAGAACTTTACACAAAAAAATTATGGCCGGAAACAAAGAAACACTTGGAAGTAACAATGGGACTAGCAGAATAGTTAACATTGGAAACGAAACAGTACAAATAGAGGTTGAGATAGAGGATGAAACCCACACCTTGGAAGGGAATCAATTCAATACGCCGTTAACCACGGAGCGACATGTTGGTTCAGTGTCAGATCCCATGGCCGAGTTTACCTCGGAGGATTTGGAGATGGCGACCAAGGTGATGACGGCTTTGAGTAAGAAAAGGAAAGAAGTTGAGGTTGGTACCACCCATGCTGGAGGAGGGGTGCCAATTATAATTCTTGATATTCAGTTCCATCAGGCAACGGGTTCACCGAGGCACCCATCCCAGGAATTTTCGCCGATAAGGACACACACCACCGCTCGGGAGACAGAGGCCCAATCCTCCAGTCGTGCCGTTAGCACTATAAGTCAGCGGCAGTGAATCTAACATAGCTCGGGGCAAGGTGTGGTGCGAACGGTTGTCCAGCCAAGGGCATCACCGTTTACGCAAGATATCTTGGATCAACCAATGGAGAAGATTAAAATGCCGACATGTAGATATGATGGAAGGGGTGATCCAAGTAGGTACATAACGTCCTATGAGGGGCACATAATTTTGTACACCATTCGGATGCCATTTGGTGTAAGGTCTTTCCAACCACCTTGACTGTGGTAGCGACATATTGGTTTAACAATTTGGGAAATGGCACAGTTGACAGCTTTGAAAAGTTGATAGAAATGTTTGTGGGGCAATATATCAGTAACAGTGTTTGGCAGAGAACTTCGGGGGAATTGATGGTGGTAGTGTAAAACCGGATGAGTCTTTAAGGGACTACATTAGAAGATTCAACAACGAGGCAAATACCATACCGAAGTCGTAGCAAGAGATAGCTGTTATGGCATTGATCAATGGTCTAAATGATTTAGAATTTAAGTGGCACTTGACAAGAAAAAACCTGCCGACGTTAGCGGCAGCCTTTAACAAGGCCCATGACTACATAAAAAGTGAAGAGTTAATGAAGACAAGTAGTAGGGCTGCTCCGACAGATAAAGCACAACATTCGTCTGAAGGAGCAGCGTCAGGAAGTGGAAGGTCGAGAGCCCCGCCCCTAGTGAGAAGGGGGGGGGGGAGGGAGGTCGACAGGAGTCTAGGGGAATAAGAGTGCCGATGCGGTATAGCAGTTATACCCCATTGAATGCACCAAGTGCTGCAATTTACTCTGTGAATCAGAACAGAGAAGATTGAACGAGGCCGATACCGATGAAGGCTAGGGGGAGAGACGCAAAGAAGTATTACATGTTCCACCGAGATGTTGGGCACTATACTAAGGAGCGTTCGCAGTTAGAAGGATAATATTGAGGAACTGATAAGGAAGGGGCACTTAACCCAGTATCGTTTGCACTCAGGGGGAAGTCAGCCGCCACCACCTTATCGGCAGCTAGAGCGTCAGCAACAGGATGTAAGACCCGAAAGGCAGCAGGTTGGAATAAGCCGGCAGGGAGACGGTGGGAAGCCACCATTGTCAACAGGGAAGAAAATTCACGTGACAACTGGTGGACCAATTCACAGCGGAACAATAAGTGGTGCGAGAAAGCACTTGTCTGAACATCGTCATATTGTGAATGCTCTTGATGTTGATAGTTGCCCCCGGGCTGCGGGCATACCAGATGTGATATTCACAAAAGAAGATGCTAAGGAAATTGTCTTTCCTCCTGACGATCCTTTAGTGTTGATAATAACGATTAAATGGGCCGACATAAAGTGGGTCTTGGTGGATGGAAGCAGTTCGGCAAATGTTTTGTTTATGCAGGCATTTAAGGAAATGATGATAGGTAGGCAATATCTAACGCAGGTATCTTACCCGGTGATCGGGTTTAATGGCTCAGCGGTGAGGCCAGAAGGCAGTATTGTCTTACTAGTTAGATTTGGCGATGGGACAGCTGCTAGGGACGTGATGGCAGAATTCCTTGTGGTGGATGTACCATCGGCGTACAATGCCATTCTCGGAAGGCCAATAATGTATGATGCACAAACAGTGGTGTCAACTTACCATCTCACCATTGCGTATGTATTGAATTTGGGGAATGTGGAGAAAGTGCATGGGGGGCAGGTAATGGCAAAGTCCTGTTATGTGACCGCCTTGAAGAATCCAGTACGAGAAAGCCCAGCTGTGAATAGTCCAAAAAGGGATAGAGAGCCGTCAGTACGGGATTTATCAATGGAGAACTTTGATACAAGGCCGGTGACAGTTCCAAGACCATCACCGGGAGGAGAGACGGTGCAAATTGAGCTTCAGCCAGGTGATCCAAACCGGATAGTGAAAGTCGGGGCAGATATGGATGTAGAAATGAGATGTAATCTGATCAATTTGCTGCGGGAGAATGCGGATGTGTTTGCTTTCTCGGGAGATGAAATTCTAAGGATACACCCTGATGTAATGGTGCATAAGTTGAATGTTGATAGAAAATTCAGGCCGATAAGACAGAAAAAGAGAAATTTCTCAACAGAGAAGATTGAAGCAATACAATCTGAGGTTAACAAGCTCCTAGCGGCTGGTTTAATAGAGCCTTGCACGTATCTCGAATGGCTAGCTAATGTAGTTATGGTGAGAAAGCCGGCTGGAAAATGGAGAATGTGTGTGGACTTCATGGATTTGAATAAGGCTTGTCTTAAAGATTGCTATCCTCTGCCTCGGATAGACGGACTGGTTAACTCCACTTCTGGTCACGCAATGCTCAGTTTCTTAGATGCATTTTTGGGTTATCATGAGGTCAGCCTTCATAAGTCGGACTGGGCAAAAACGACATTTATAAAGAATGCGAGGGTCTATTATTACAGAGCTATGCCGTTTGGTTTGAAAAATGCTGGGGCAAATTACCAGAAGTTAGTTGATAAAATATTTGAAATGCATAAAGGCTAAAATGTAGAGGTGTATGTGGATGATACTACTGTGAAGAGAAGGGCTCAGAAAGATCACATTGCTGACTTGAAAAAAACTTTTGATACTTTACGGCGGTATCGGATGAAGCTGAACCCAGAGAAGTGTGTGTTTGGGGTTTGGTCAGGAAAGTTTTTGGGGTTTATGGTGAGTGAACGAGGTATTGATGAAAATCCAGACAAGGTGAACGCAATACTTGAGATGAAGCAGCCGAAAACTATTCGCGACATACAAAGGCTTACAGGCAGAATGGCGGCCATGACTCGATTCATCAGCAAGTCTGCAGAGAAAGCCCTCCCGTTCTTTGTAGCATTGCGGCAGAATAAAACGTTCGAGTGGGGAAAAGATCAAATAGAAGCTCTAGAAGTGGTAAGGAATCATCTAAGATCCTTGCCAATGGTGGCAAGGCCAGAACGTGGAGAGCCGTTACAGTTGTATATTTCGGCTTCTCCAACAATGGTAGCAGCGGTGTTGTTGGTAGAAAGAAAGAAGCAGCAAATGCCGATATATTTTGTCAGCTATGTCCTGAACGCAGCAGAACGGAGATACCTAGTTATAGAAAAGATGGCTTTTGCCGTAGTGATTGCGGCAAGAAAGTTGCGTCCTTATTTTGATGCTCACGCAATACAAGTGTTAACTTATCATCCGCTTAAAAAGTCACTCTGGAAGATGGATACATTAGGCTGATTGTTAAAATGGGCCGTTGAATTGTCAGAGTATGAATTAGATTACAAACCGAGGGTATCTATAAAGGCACAAGCCCTATAGGATTTCATTGTAGAAACCTCTTACAGTGCTGAAGAGGAGGAATTGGGACTTGGCAAGTATCGGTTGATGGGTCGGCTACTGCAAAAGGGTCAGGTGCCGGTATAGTGATCATATCGTCAAATGGGAATGTAATTGAGTATGCTTTGAAGTTCAAATTTAGGGCAACAAATAATGAGGCTGAGTATGAAGCGGTGATAGCAGGGATCCAATTGTCGATAACGGCTGAAGCTAAGAAGTTGATCCTAGTTACTGATTCACAATTGATGAGTGTCATTTATGGAACTCATTTAGTTTCTTTTATGATGATTTTTCACTACTTTTGCATCTCTTTTATCTCCTTTTCTCTAGTTTTACTTGTATTTTCTCTACTTTGCATTTTTCTTAGTTGCTTTCTTACTTTCTTGCATTTCTTAGTTTACTTTGCATTTTCTTCTTTACTTGTTTGCTTTTCTTTGATTCTAGGAGAATGGTTATGTTCGAGAAGCTCATTGGCGTTCTTTCGGGGCATGCAAAGCCAAGGATGCAACTCGGTTCAAAGGTGTTGGAGTGCAAGAGTCAAGTCTTCAAGGCCGCGCTCTCATGCCGCGTGGACATTAAAGACGGTGTTGAACCCACCGCAAGGGCCTCAAGTGACTGCCTCCCAAACATGCATCATGTGGAACACATGGGAGCATCATCGAGCGCACAAAAGACCATATCCCCTGCTCCCAGGGCCCGGCCGCGCACGAGGGAGGAGCGGCTGCGCAGGTACCAGGAGCGGCCGTACATCTCTCTTCCCCCTGTTCCATACCCATTTTGTTGCGGCCGCGCTTAGGGATGAGAGGCCGCGCCTTTTAAGGTCTCTTTTGGATGTCTAACTAACTTCTCCTTAGTTAGTTTTACTATATATAGATTTCCTTCATTTCTAGAGAGAGAATTACTTGTTTTTAGAATAGAATTGAATTTGATTAGAATTTTAGAGAGAAAATTTCTAGATTTTGAAGAATTTGTTCTTTGTTTTTAGAGAGAGAAACTTGGTGTTTGATGATTGTTACATTGTGATCTTCATTCCTCTTTGATATTGATCAAAGTTTTGTAAGAATTCTTTCCTTTTCAATGCAATTTTATGTTTGATTTTGATATATTTTTGAATTTCTATTGTTTAGCTTGGTTTTGATTGTTGATATTTGGATTACAATGTTGATGATGAAATTGATGATTACTTTTGTTATGCTTTTCAATTTTACAATGAGTAGTGAGTAGTTCCTTTGCTAGGGATGTGGTGAAGCATGTATTAGTGATAATCTAAAGCTACTTTGGGGTTTTTGGTGTATTTGATGATGTGATTAAATTGGTTGATGAAATTTGTGCATGTGTTTGATTTGAAGAGGAGTAGCTAACCTTGATGATCATGCTAGATTGCATAATAGGTTTCAATGACACGAACAATTGATTTGGAAGCTATTATTATCGATTGATCTTGATTTGCGATTTTCCTTTGAAGTCATTTGTAGAGATATCTAGCTTGACCCTAGGAAATAGCTCTTTAAGTGATTTTGATTGCAAATATCATTTTCCCTCGCATTGCTTGATTGATCAAATTCCTGTCAAATTAGCAAGTTTATCATTAGTGCATGTGGATCCTAAATTCCCTAGTGTTTTGATAATTAATTTCCATTTGTTTGATTGAATTGATTTCGATAGCATAAACCAACCCATCGTTTTAAGATTTCGGAATAGCTTAGCATAAGACCTTAGCAAGTACTACCTTCCCTTGGGTTCGACCTAGACTTGCCCCTATATGTAGGGTTGGGTTTGGTTTTACGAATTCTGTTTTGATTGGGGAATCTAGTTACCAACGACCTAGGTTTATCCTACGTCAAAAACGGCGCCGTTGCCGGGGAAGGCATGATGATTGCTATTGTTGATTGAGTCCATTCCATTTATTTGAAAAATACAAATAGATTTTCTTCCTTTAAGGCTACATTTGTAGCCGTGCTATTGATATTTTGCTTTGAGTTTTGTATGCGTAGGGCACGAGATCGAAATTTAGTGCCATTTGATCCGGAAATTAAGAGGACCATAACAAGGATAAGGGTTGCCAATCATTCCTCAAGTTCAAGTCCCCCAAGAGAGGAAATCCATCAATTCTTTCCCGCGTCACACCAGATTTCCTCGCGTCACAGTAAGCTGTACTGTGTCATGGCATATTTTGCCGTGTCGTGGCATATTGCTGACGTGTCGCGACAACCTTTTTTAGGGTTTTTATCTTTTTAGGGTTCCGTGTGTTCCCTATGATCATTTTCCCTATAGATACCTCCTCATTTCTGTTATTCGGGGCATCAAAAAAAAATTCTCTTATCTCTTCTATGTTCTAGCCTAAACACTAGCCTACCTTGTTCTCTCAAAATACCTCCCACAAGCACTCCAAGGAGTCTCTGTCCTTAAACCTAGGCGTGAAAGGTAGAACTGTTTGAGGGTTTGGCCCCAAATCAACTCTATTTAATTTAATTTAATTTTAATTATTGTTTTATTTATTTCCTTGAAATTACTAACTCATTTATTGTTTTATAGTTGCAAGCAAGCAAAATCAAAGTAAGGAATCATGTTCCTTTTACTTCTATTATTTTTCAAATGATTTTATATTGTTGGATTATTGTTAAATTGCTTCCAATATTAATGTTTATTCTATTATTTATGATCACCATATTGCATGTTTAAAGGGAATATGTAATTGAAAATCACGCATAATAAGATAATTTGGACAACCGGTTTAGGTTCCTTTTTAATCTTGTTATTAATTCAAGTGATCACGATATTTTAGAATTATATGTTGCATTAATATTAAACCAATTTAGCTTAATAATAGTTTCGAGCAAATTGAATCTTTGTTTGCATGCCTTTGAGATCGTAGGAATCACTTTTCTCTATATTTGAATCGAGTAGAGGCCAATACGGGCGAATGTGACTCCATGACTCACTTCGTACCATCATCCCCGATCCTCCTTTCGTGGTTCCGAACCATATGGAGTTAGTAATCTTATGGATTATGAATGTGGTGTAACCTTCACGGGTTAATCGTTGTTGTCTTCATTGTCCCTTTATCGTGGTTGCCTTTTATGATTCGTGAACGATTTACAAATTCCTTAAAAACTTGTTGGCGGCTCCCTACTTTCCTTGTCCCTAATCGTATTATGTCAATTCCCACTTCCTATGAGTGCCAAGCATATTCACCGCATGCTTAAGGTAGGTGCACTTCAAACGACGCCTACAATTTGGCGACTCCACTAGGGAGGATTCTTGGTTATTTATCGATTTGAGTGATCGGTATTTAATTAAGATGAGTGGATGAGACTTGAAAGATTCTTGAAAAGTATCCCTGTGATTAATTTGGCATTTTTTGCGTATGCATAGACGTTTTAACGTCGCATTCAGGTCTATCCAGTAGGAAAAATTGAATAGCCTGATTGCGAATGAAGGAAAATGACACCAGTCAGATTTCCTGACTGCCGCGCCATGGCAGATTCTGCCGTGTTACGGCGCTGGGCACCGTTACACGGTGTTCAGCACTGTGACACTGTACATTCTGCCGTGTCACGGAAGTCCTGAAATCTTTCCAGTGGCTTTATTTCTCTTCTCACAGTCAGCTTCCTTCGGTTTTTCTGAAAAAACGTGTGTGTTCTACATACGTCATAGCCCTAGGGGATTTGAGCTCTATCAACCCAAAAACGCTCTTGGCAATAAGGGTTCATCCGAGTTATTAAATCCACCCAAACCATGAAGTTGAGTTCGATTCATCACGAACTCGCGGAGCCGCCTGTTGGCATACACCCTCAAGGGAGGCTGCCTTGCTAACGCGTCTAAACTCTTAACCATGGTACCCTTTGACACCAAAAAGCTTGACCATAGTTGAACATAGATCTTGACCTTAGGTTGCGAACATTTTTTGTTTCATCGTGACTAAACGCTACATGGTTTATTTGGTCCTAATCCCACATGTGTTTGTTCATTTTGTTCTATCCTATGACCGAGGGTTTTTATTTCCACATAGTAATTAGTATGGACTTAAAATTGAATACAACCTGGAAAATTCAAAAAATCGGACTTGGAACTGTGCACCGTGCCACGGCAGCTCTGCCGCACCACGGTGTACAGTGCCGTGACACGGCGCTTTGTACCGTCTGACGGTGCATTGCATCGTGTCACGACATTCAGCACCGTGACACGGTGCCTAGGAAAAGTGTCCTATCGGTTTATTTTTGGTTTTTGTGCGTACTTATGTGGTTCGTATGTCCGGTTTGATGTCATGTCTAGGTGTACGGTCATAACACGCGTCCATAACCTAACTTAATCGCTCACAAGTCATGTTGAGTTCACACACTTTTCCTTGAGTCGTGCACCATTTTGTTTATAACCGTACTTTAGGATGGTCTTGTGTCGTTTTTTCGTTTTTTTAGGAGTAAGTCGGATGGTATCCTCCCATACATACTTTTATTCTTCTAAAAAAAAATAAAATTTTTCGAAAAAATTTCTTGCCTTTTCTTTTCCGGATGGGTCAAGTCTGGTTATTAAAGGTGCGTTTGTTTTAATGTCACAGCACTTGGTCAAGAAGCAGGGGTAGATTGTTATGGTTCGAGTTACTACCTCAACAACCTCTTAAACCTAAGAGGTGTACAAGAAAACAATCGCAATCATCTCCACAGAATCCACCTTCATCTCCAGTTCATTTTGAATTCGTTCCAATGGCCACTAAGGAAGAAGTTAAGAGTCTCAACAAGATCATGGAGACACTTGTTGCTATGGTGCAAACACTCACCACTAAGGTCCACACAATGGAGCAAATTAATGTCACTACGGTTGCGATGGACAAGATTAAGGAACAAGTGAGCAAAATTTCTGAGGACTTCACCTACGTGGAGCAATCTTCCACTTCTTTGGCTGTCAAGGACAAGCTTCCTGAGAAGTTTTCCACTGGTGACATCCCAAATTTAAGCCTACTGATAACCTTATGTTTCATTTAAAGGCTTTTTCTGCAACTATGGCTCTCAAGGGAGTAGACGTAGCACTCTTCCCTACTGTGCTCCCTCTTTCCTTGGAACACGCTTGTTAACAGTGGTTTTACTCTGTGGATTCCAAGCATATTGTGACTTGGGAGGATGTTACTAAAAGTTTCATGAGCCGTTACAAATGTAACATCCAGGCTAAGACCACTGAATGTGACCTCTCCATTCTTAAACAGAAGGAAAATGAAGGAATGAAGGCTTCACTGCCTATCTGAGCAGGTGGAGAGAAACAGCTGCACTCTTGGTGGATCCTCCCAAAGTGAAAGAGATGGTTCACCTCTTTATTTCAAATCTGACCCATAAGTACAAGCAACATTTGAAGTTTCTGCCTTTGAACACCTTTGAAGCTGTGTACAATATTGGGATCAATATTGAGGATGAGTTGATGAAGATTGCTGGTAGCAACAATAACAACAACAACAACACTTGGAAAAACAAGAAGAACGACAGTCCTTCTTCATTGTCTTCCAAGCCCAACAATGCTGCTAACAACATCAACATCAATGATGTGTTAGCTCTTAATGCTCCTACTCAGAAATTCCAAAGGCAAAAGAGGGTTTACATGCCTTTAAGAATGAGCTATGATGCTGCTTTTGATCGTCTGCATAGCCAAGGATTGATCATGCCTATTGGACCCTTTCCAGAACCTCGATCAGAGAACAGAACTGCTAGCTATGACCCAAATGCTCATTGCAAGTTTCATCAAGGGAAAGGTCATAATACTGAGAAATGTTGGAGGTTGAAGGATGCGATCCAAGACTGATTGATGCTAATCAGCTTCCTGTCCCTCCAGGGGACAAGAAGCCTAATATTCAAACAGCTCCTCTTTCTGATGCTTTGGCTATCACGGGAGATGAAGTCGCCTTTGATCCGTCACTACTCATTCAATCTGTGAATGAACCTCTACCAGAAGTTATTTTTGTTTCAAGCTATGAAGAAGTGAATGGAATTTGGGATAGTGACGATGAAGACGTCTATCTCAAAGATATAGCCTGTTCATCTCTTGGCACTAGCGAAGATGTTTGGGGGGACCTTGAGATCAAGGTTCTCACCAGGAATGGAAGGTTGCAACAACCTAGTCCACCTCCACCTCCACCGCAAGCACAACCAACAGTTGATCCTATTGACCCTGTGAGCAACGATGTGATCAAGCAACTACAAAAGACTAAGGTGGAAATAAATGTATGGAAGCTTTTGGCTACCTCCCATGAGCATCAAAAGGCTGTGATGAATGCTCTGGTGAAGATAGGAGTTAATAGTGACATGACTCTTTAAGGGCTAGTCAGCTTTCTTACTACTGAATTACCAAGTACCAATAATCTAATTTCCTTTTTTGATAAGGATCTGACCCTGGAAGGGGATCAACATAACAAGGCCTTACACCTTACTGTGGTGTGTAGGCAGATGAATGTTCCCATGAGCCTAGTTGATAATGGCTCAACAATCAATGTATGCCCACTGCGCACTGCAAAGAAGTTGGGCATAAAAAATGAAGAATTCATCTCCTCCACTCAAGGGATTTGTGCTTATGATAATACTCGCCGTCAAGCCGTGGATACTATCATGTTAAACATAACTACTGGAGCCATTGAATTTCGCACCAAGTTTCAGGTGGTGGACATTAAGGCTTCTTTTAATCTGTTGTTAGGTCGTCCTTGTCTTCATGAGCTAAAGGCAATCCTGTCATCGCTGCACCAAAAAGTAAAAGCCATAATTGGAGGGGTTCCAATCACCATTGATGCCTCTCTTATGTGTATTCAAGTTATTGACACTCCCATTGTCCATGTCGAACATGATGAAGAAGACGAGGATCTCTAGGGGTTTTTGCTAGACGATGTTCTTATGATTGAAGAAGAGGAGAAGTGTCACCTCGACTTTGATCCCTATTCAAATACTATCATCAATGTAATTATGAAGAAGCAAGGGCATTTCCCTAGAATGACCCTTGGACTTAAGAAAAAGATGGTTGAACTCTTGGGTCACCCTGGTGCACCCAAGAAAGACACCTTTGGCTTGGGGTTCAAACCAACAAAGGAAGATGTGAAACAAGCTCTCTTGAAGATGAAAGCTCGCAACAATGCTCGAATCATGAAGACGGAAATGGCCATGGATCCTTATCCCTTCACTCTCAATGGCCAGTACATCAAAGAGGGGGAAAACTTCTCGTGCTATGAGTTCCCCAAGCCTTTCATCCACAATGGGAAGCGTGAGCCAGGTTTTGAGGTGTTCCTAGATTATGATTTCATCGAAGAAGGCGATGAGTTCTCAACAGCTGAGAAACCAGTTAGTCCGAGCTCTGATGATATGAATATTAATCTTCTTTTCGGGATGGAAAAGAATGAACCCAAGCCTATTAATAATGACAATTCTGAGCTCATTCAAGCTGTTATATCGAGCAAAGATTTTGACCCTTCTGAGTTAATTGTCCCAGTTGACGGTGTTCTGAAGGGATGGCGCAAGACGGTGAAGATCACTAAGCCGAGTGGAGAAAAGTTAGAAGTGACCACTGGCGAAGGTCCTATGTTTGATGAATTTGAATCGTCTAGGTCCGAGTCTGAGTTTGAGTCTGTTGATGAGTCTTTAGGATCTGAGACCGACCCCCTTTTTGCTATCGAGTCTTCTTCCGTGGTTCCTCCTAGTGTTGAGCCTCTTGTCGAGTCTCCTCCCTCTATCCCAAATAATTCCGGCGAGTTCGTAGCTGACCTTACCCTCTTCGATGTAATGACCAATGTATTCAATGAAATGGTTTGCTTACGATGTGTATCATTCCCTTAACCCTAATCAATATTGCTTTGCTAATGATAAAAATGACAAAGAAATAACAAAAGCAATGGAAGAACATGAAAATAAAACTGCAATTGAAGATACAGAAACAGTTAATGTTTCCAATGATACGACTCTTAAAGAAGTTAAAATTGGATAAACACTAAGTCAAGACGAACGCAAAGAGCTTATTAACTTGCTTAGTGAATTTGTTGATGTATTTTCTTGGTCATACCAAGATATGCCAGGGATTAACAGGGATATAGCTCAACATACAGTACCACTCATTCCAGGTATAAAGCTTGTCAAACAAAAGCTACGTCGTATGAAACCGGATGTGGCTCTCAAAATCAAGGAAGAAATCAGAAAACAACTGGCTGCAGGTTTCATCAGAGTGTCCAAGTATCCAGAGTGGATAGCTAATGTGGTTCCAGTTCCAAAGAAAGATGGAAGGGTCAGAATGTGTGTTGATTACAAGGATCTCAACAAGGCAAGCCCAAAGGATGGGTTCCCTCTACCTCACATTGACATTCTGGTCGACAACACAACAAACCATGCACTCCTATCATTCATGGACGGCTACGCTGGATATAATCAAGTACTGATGGCCGAGGAAGACATGGAGAAAACCACATTCATCACACAATGGGGAACATATTGCTATATGGTAATGCCATTCGGGTTGAAAAACGCGGGTGCCACCTACCAAAGAGTAGCCACAACATTATTACATGATATGATGCATAAAGAGGTGGAGGTCTATGTTGATGGTATGATTGTCAAGTCAAAAGATCGGCCAGGTCACATCACTACACTTCGCAAATTCTTTGAAAGATTCTGCAAGTATAACATGAGATTGAATCCAGCAAAGTGTGCATTCAGAGTTACATCAGGCAAACTACTTGGCTAGGTGATCAGTGCTCGAGGGATTGAAATAGATCCCACTAAAGTCAAGGCAATCATGGCCATGCCACCACCCAAGACTGGGAAGGAGATTCGAGGTTTTATCGGAAGGTTGCAATATATAAGTAGGTTCATATCCAAACTCATTGCGATATGTGAACCTATATTCAAGAAGTTAAAGAAGAACGTTTCGGTTACATGGGATGACGACTGCCAAAATGCTTTCGAAAAGATCAAAGAATACCTGGCAAATCCACCTGTGCTAGCACTAGCAATACCTGACTTTCCTCTTCGACTCTACCTTACGGTCACAAGAGAAACAATGGGGGAAATGCTAGCACAAGAAATCAAAAGAAAAGAGAACGCAATCTATTATTTTAGTAAAAAGCTTCAAGGTTATGAAACCAGGTACACACCACTTGAAAAGTTGTGTCTCGCACTCGTGTGGGCCGTACAAAAATTAAGGCATTACATGCTCACTCATATAGTTCATGTTGTGTCAAAGATGGATCCTCTCAAGTACCTGTTCAAAAAGGCAACACTCAATGGCAGATTATCAAGATGGATGGTCAACCTTGCTCAATTTGACTTGAAATTCGTACCACAGAAAGCCATCAAAGGTTCTGTAGTTTCTGACTTCTTAGTAGATTTTCCATTGGAAGAAGCTGAGAAAGAAGAAGAAGAGTATGATTTCCCTGATGAGGATCTACTAATGACTGAGGATGATAGCTAGACACTCTATTTCGATGGAGCTTCGAACCAAAAGGGTTGTGGCGTAGGAGTCTTGCTCGTATTGCCCAACGAAGAACACATCCCAATTTCCATGAAACTCGACTTTGACGTCACCAACAACGCTGTAGAATATGAAGCATGCATCCTAGGATTAGAAACAGCTGTGGCCCTGGGAATCAAGAATCTCAGAATCTATGTCGATTCGTCATTAATCATCAACCAGATCTTCAAGAGATGGAAAGTGAGAAGTGAAAGTCTCGCTACGTATCAAGCTTATCTGGAAACTCTCACGGATCAACTAGATGAAGTGGAATACACATATTTGCCTAGAGAAGAGAATTAGTTTGCCGACGCACTAGCTAAGTTGGCATCAATGGTTCGAATTCCAAGCGACACAATTCGAATGCCATTGACCATAGAAAGAAGATATGAGCTGGCTTATGTTCATGCACTTGATGATTAACGAGAATCGCAAGAAGAAGATGAAGAGCCATGGTATACGAATATCCTTAACTATGTGACGAAGGGAGAATACCCTCCAAACACTGATAAAAGGGCACGCCGTGCTTTGAAGCTCCTAGCCTCTCAGTATGTGCTCATCAGGGGAGAACTCCACAAAAGGACCGCTCAAGGGAGAAATATCTTATGCATAGCTAAGAAAGAAGCATACAGAACCATGGAAAACCTTCACGCCGGTATATGTGCAACGCATATGAATGCTAAAATGTTAGTCCAAAAGATTCAACGACAAGGTTATTATTGGACTACCATGGAGAGAGACTGTCACGAATATGTAAAGAAATGTATGAAGTGTCAAGTCTACGCAAATTTGCAATACGTTCCACCTTCTCTTCTCTACACATATACTTCTCCATGGCCTTTCTCTATTTGGGGAATCGACATCATTGGGAAGATAACACCACCAGGACAAGGGGGACACGAGTTCATCCTTGTAGCAAGCGTCTACTTCACTAAATGGGTCGAGGCTGCTTCATATGCTAAACTCACAGCAAAACATGTAGCACAATTCATCGAGAAAAATATCATATGCCGCTATGGTGTACCGCACGAAATGATCAGTGATAATGGGACGCATTTCCAAGCCAAGTGCGCAGAATTGTTACAAAAATATCATATCAAACATCATAGATCGTCACCCTATAGACCACAAACAAATGGTTCGGTTGAATCGGCCAATAAGAATGTGAAAACTATCATCGAAAAGATGACAGAAAATTACAAAGATTGGCTGAGCAAGCAACAATTCGCTCTTTGGGGCTATCGAACTTCTGTGTGTACATCAACGGGGGCTACCCCTTTCTCTTTGGTCTATGGAGTTGAAGCTGTGCAACCAATAGAGCTCGAAATCCCTTCTCTACGAATCGCGTTGGAAAGCCAACTGGATGAAGTCGACTAGATTAGAGCGAGATATAATGAACTACTCTTACTTGACGAAAAACGCTTGGCAGCTTTGCATCATGTCCAAATCTACCAACAGCGTATGGCACGAAATTTCAACAAAAAAGTCAAGACTAGGAATATCAAAGAAGGTGACTTAGTACTTAAGGCACTTCACAAAAATGTGTTAGATCCAAGGGGAAAATTTAGACCAAACTGGTCAGGTCCATACATTGTCAAGTCCATTTTGTCTGGCGGGGCGGCACAATTAGTAGACATGGATGGCAACGGTTTCCACAATTTAACCAATTTGGATCAACTCAAGAAATTTTATGCCTAGTTTCAAGGGTTCAAGACCCAATAGAGCTACGTTTGGCCTGATTCCTTTTAAGGATACGTAGGCAATCCCTCAAGGGGCCCGGCCACTTTAAAAATAAAAATCCTTTCTTCGTCAACATAACTATAGTCACTGTGTCACGTTAAGAAAACACCCCGACACGACAGAAAATGAGGTGAAACGGCAGAATTTTGGCAAACATATGCAGCAGCAAAGGCACCGTGCCATAGCATGGTACGCCGCGACACGTCAAGAACCACCGCGCAACAGCATACATTCCCGCGACACAGCGGAGTTTTTGGCACAAAAATACCGCACAGCAATACCGTGTCACGGCAAGAACCACCGCGATGCGGAAAAAATTGCGTGACACGGCAATATTCATCGTGGCGCGGCAGTACTTCCAAGATTTTTTATAAATTGTTTTGTTCGATTCTTCCATTGCATCCGATTTCTTGACTCGGATTAAAAAAAAGGGTCATTGTAATTTTTAATTAAGGAAAAATAAAAATGCTATTATTGAAATAAATGTGACTGCAACTATTGACATCGTACGCCTTATTTAAAAAATTAAAACTTAAATCATAAAAGTAAATTAATATTGGTCTAATCCTTCTTCACTTTAGAAGCTTCCTTCTTCTTTTCAACTAGGTCGGCCTTCACCATTAGTGTATCTTTTGTAGCTCGAACCGTCACACCTTTAGTTGAACTTTCACCCCTTTTACCCCTTTCTTAGTTCTTAGGTTGCTTCTCCCTATAAACCATCTTTTCTTTACCCTTTCCTGTTACATAAATTTTCTTTTTAGGCATTATAGGAGTCTTAAATTCAATCCCTTGTGTTCTCGGACCTAGACGATCTTTAAGAGGCGCCTTCTTACTTCCAAGTCGTCCCTTCACATCAAACTTACGTGATCCGACTCGCTCCCTTCTACTTCGAGGAATTAAGCATGCCTTGTATGCACAAGACAAGGGGTGAGGAGCTTGGTTGCTCGCAGAAACAGTCCACATAGGCCTTCTAATCTAATAGGTCTCATACTTGTGAACATTACTTTCATGCAATGATACTTCATAGGGACTATCGTTCTAGCGTAAAACTACTTGTTCAAGTCCATATTGTCACATCAATCGGGCAGGCAAATAAAAAGTCAACTTTAACATACTAGGAACACGACAATACGGTGTATCATTCGTCCCAACCATCCTAGTGAGCCTCCACCAAGGCACTACCCATCGAATGGAAAATTCTCTCTTTGCAAAGATACCTTCCAATCATCATATGACATATTTGTAGAGTAATTTTTCTTCCTACGATCTAGATCATTGGGACCATATTTTTCAATATCGTCGGGGGCTTCAAAGAGTTCCAACCACTCCATCAACCAAATCTGCAAATTAAAAAAAAAAAGCGCAGATGGTCAGTCGCGTAAAAAAAACATTAAAAAAAAGGAGCGCCGTGACGCGGCAGAGAGCACCGTGTCGTGGCAAGCAGTACTGTGACACGGTGCCTGCCACGTGTCACGGTGGTTAACTAAAGTGTGTTTTTACCTGCAACAGTACTAGAGAGCCCTTCCTGATGGCTTTCCAGTCTGATTTTACTTCGTCGAGACCACACAAAGTTTCTCCAAGGCAAGTAGGCATAGGGGATCTTCCAGATTCAACATGTTCAAGCACAGATGCTAAACTAGCATGTCCTACTCTATCGTTTGCAAATAAAAGCTTGATAAACATGCAAAAAATATAAGCCCTTCTACGATATACATGATATGACTCAGAGACAGGACGATTAAAATATAAATTTGCAAGCTTTTCTAGATCTACTTCATTACCACACACAATTCTATTTAAATCTGGATCGGTCAGATTTAGATGGCGTTCAAAATCCTAGTAATAATATTCATGCAGAGTAGGAATTGCAACGAGATTTCTAGCAGGGAAGCTAAAGATAGCACCAAATTCTTCCGGTAGCGGACAAATTTCATCATAATAGAACTTGAAACAATGAGTTTCCGGACTCCAATAATCTAAGGCTGCTATCAGAAAATCATGTTCAATTGCTACATGCCTTAATGCTAATAAACCTCTGACATGAAACAATTCTAGCTCTTTTTTGTCTGCATTAGTCAAAGAATATGACCAGTCATGCAATGTATTATCAAAATTCTGAGAAAATTTTATTGAAATATGAAATTCTACTTATTTTTTGTTTCGTAATTATGCATATCACGTATTAACTGGTTGTAATTTATAGCCAAAAGAGTCCAAAAACGCAAAAAATCGATCCAGTTGCACGCGCAAAAAGCATCGCTGCACTGATATGCGCTGCGACATGGTATAAAATACCGTGTCACGGCAGTATGCACCGTGGCGCGGCAGATAACCCCGTGACGTGGTATAATTCCACGTATCACGGTGGTCACGTGCCTTTTAATTTTTATCCTTGACCTATTTTTTCCGGATTTTTGTATTTTCCTTCACCGTTTATCCTTCAATCTCATTTTTCGAGAGTTTTATTCCTAATAAAATTCTCCTTTATTTTGTTTTTAGTTTTATTTATATTTTTGTTTTTATTTTATTTTGGGGAAATTGTTAAACTTGTCCCATTTTTTATTTTTATTTTTATTTTGGGGAAGTTGTGAAACTTGTCCCATTTTTACTTTTAATTTTATTTTCTTTTGGGGAAATTGTAAAACCTGTCCCATTTTTTATTTTTATTTTTATTTTGGGGAAGTTGTAAAACTAGTCCCATTTTTATTTTCTTTCGGGGAAGGTCGGTACCCTCCACTTACGAAAAATAACGTTTTTTTTTCGCGTCATTAATAAATACACAATAACATACAGTCAGTCTTAAGTACACACTAACATGCACACTAATTGAGTAAATAACGTCAAATACATAAAGTGTGAATAAAATATAAAGTGAGTCATGGTACATAAATAGCGTCAAGTGTCATCAACCAAGTACATAATGAAAACCCTCGGTCAAAACTGCTCAGATCCAGAACTGGGATCAGTGTCATTATGAGACCGCGAGTAAGAGAATGGCGAACCAAAAAGACTCTACATCATCCGAGTGCGAGGAGTAGCGTCCCTACTAGTACCAACCGCTCCAGCAGAAGATGTACTCAAAGCAGGTCCTGTCCAGCTGGTAAACTGTGTAGGCTGACTCCAAGATGTTGGAAGCGTCGGTGGAGGCATCGTCCTAGACAATGGAACTGAAAATAAGCCGTACTCCATAGGAGTAATGACCGGCCTAAACTCAGGTTGTGAAGGCTGGAATGGTTGAGAGGGCCGAGCTTGCTGCCACTGAGTCTCTTGAAATGGCTGAGAAGGCCGAGCTTGCTGCCACTGAGTCTCCTGAAATGGCTGAGAAAACTGAGATTGCGGCAACCGAGTCTGAAGCCCCGAAAATGGCTGAGAAGTCTAAGGCTGCTGCCGCTGCGTCTGAGAATGCTGACGAACCTCAAGGGATCGTCTGTGGTGACTAGGCTCCCCCTCGTCCGAGCCTCTATGCCTCGAGCGTGAGCGAGACCTCTGTCGCCTCTGTCGCTCCTGAAAGACACAAAATGAAAAGATATCAGTGATGTAGGAAAAGGTAAACATGAGAAAAAAGATGAATATACCTCATGAGCATCGTCTGAGCCACTCTGACAACTCGTACCACGTTGTAGCATGATGACACAATACTTCAAAGCATCAATCAACTTTATAAAGCCCTCATATCCGAATGTGTGACCTGAAACCAAAAAGTCAGTAACAAGCAGTAATAAGAAGAATATAAGATGTGTAAGAAAGCTTACCGGCTCGAACTCATCAGGCAGGGACTCCTGCGCCTGTCTGAAACCCTCCGGTGCATCAGTAATATGATCCTTAGTCATGCCAATCGGCCCAGGTGATGAACGGACTGAGGCGGGACCTTGATCTTCCCCCTATGACGAACAATCGTCTAAAACACAATCGAATATCAGGTTATTCGACGGTTTAAACAGGGACTAAGCAAAATAAAATTCTAAAAGAAAAGCAAACCTCAGGAAGACGGGGCGAAGGAGCCAAGTAAGGAAGAAAGTCCTAAGAATAATCGCCATCCATACGCAACGACTCCTGCCAAGGAAAATGGTAGTGCTCCCTCCTGTCCAATAGTTCCCCCAACAAGCGTGAGTGCAACATAGACTCAGGCGGAGGCAATGGCACCACAAAGCGATCAGCGCTGTGCTGACAAACAACACGCTCTCCAAGGTACCAAAAAAAGCGTGATGTGCCAAAGAAGACAGTACGGCACGCCGAAAGCTCCAAAGCCTCGGGAAGGTCGGCCATGCCTGCCCAAGGCCGATGCTGGATCTTGACAGCAATCTGAAAACCATAAGAGATTGCAATAAATGTCGAAGAATAACATCAAAGTAAAAAATAATACACTGTGAAATCGACCCTTACACCAACAGTAGAGGTGCCCTGACGCAGCAGCCTGCGCAGGCTCGATACGGACTCCACTCGTGACTCGTCTCGGTCACACCAGCTGGCGCCGACTGAAAAATCGTGGACCGCTCCGCGACGCCGTCGAGGGGCTAATCCCGGAAAGTACTCATAGAACCACAGCCACAACAAGAATAATCTCTAAGCACACGAACTAAACCGGTAAAAGCAAAACAAGAAGAGGAAAAGATCATCACCTCTACAGGACTCTCCACAGACCATAGACAGCAACAGGGGCCTGATCGTTCAGCTACCTACAGCTATGACGTAACGACGAGAGTAGATCAGCATATCCAATACTAGCCCAACTGAAAGATCCTATCTCATCGATCCTGACCATAGACGGCAGGTAGCAAACAAGCGCACGAGAACTCCTATCATGAGAAAGAGTCCTGGAAATAAGGATCAAGATAAAGATCCGTACTCGTTGCTCATGTGTCATCTCAGCTATGTCAAAACCATGGGTCAAACACAGAAGCCAACTCTGATCTCCCACTCCTAGGACCACCTCGAGGCACCAGACGAGTCTTGATATGCTGAACAACAGGACCTAACAACTCCGCTACCTCACTCGCCCCCCAAGTGAGGTCAGGAATCTGCCGTACAGGCCGCTCGGCGAAGCGCAAGCCGTTGATCACGCTGAAATCAAGAGGAGTCATCGTCATCTCCCCCCAAGCAAAGTGGAAAGTGTTGGTAGTATCCCAAAAATACTCCAACAGCGCTCGAACAACTGTCGAACCACAGCCCCGGGGGCTGCGAAATCCCACAACCGCTGAATAGAAGTCTCCCAAACCAGCAGACTCCCACAAGGCGTTGGTGGTAGGGTCCCCTGTGATGATCCTATATAGCCGGGGAATCAAGTCTCCAGCTCTTGATCTATGATGGTGAAGCACGCCATCGACTACGCCGGTAAGTGGACGGTGAGAAATATGGTTCTCACGATAGAAAACCAACTCGTCTGGTGTCTACGGACGTGGAGTCCACCTACCCCTACTCGTAGAGGGGCGATGCTCGGTCTCTAAGGCATCGTCTATATCCTCGAGAACCGTAGGAGTGTCCTCTCGGAAAGCCTGACGCCGGCCATGAGTAGAAATATCTCGATCTCGTTGACTAGGCATGCTATTATGTTCAACCAAAAAATAAAATCTAAATACTTAGCATCATTTCCTAAGTTATTTAGTTATTTATTCAAAAACAGCTTAACAGCTACCTCGAGTTGCATTTTCTGTCATGCGCTAAATTTTTACCTCAAGGCTAGAAATTAGCAAAATAATAGAATTATCTTTAGTACTTAGTTTCTCCATGACAAACTAATACTACAGTTCTCCTAATCGCATGATACTATGTTCTCCATGAAAATACAGTACATACACAAAAACATAGCATGTTTTGAAATTGCACAAAAATAATAGATCGGCACATCATAGCATGTTTTACAAGATCTATAACAATTATGTCATCATTTCAAGTGCAAACGAACAACAAGAACACCATTTCACGTGCAAGTAGTACAAAAAATGGAGATTTGCTCATTTCTTCACCAAATCATGCAAACTTAGTCTCAAATTGCTCACAAAAAAACATACATTCATATACAAGCTAATTCAAGGCAAGAATTTTGACATAGAAGCTCAAAATCAAAAACCCCTAATTTGATTTTTTTAGGGTTTCAAGCAAAAATTGCATTTACGGCAAAATTTGAGACAAAAAGCAAAGAAAACATACATGGATCCTTGTAGAAATTCGAAAATGGGGAAGTTTGCAAAAGTTTTGAGTGAAAATGGTGAAGAAACGAGTGAATGAAGCTCGAAAAACCGCAGTAAGGAAGTCAAACAGCAGTAACGAGAGCAGACAGACCACCGTGACACGTTACTCTACCGTGACACGGTAACAGGTGATTTGTCACGGTCTTGACCCACGCGATGCGGCGAAAATGGCGACGGCAAACTCGAACAACAGCAGTAACGGAGCCGAAAAACTTCTCAGATACACCGTGACACGGTCAATAACGCCGGGACACGGTATTAAGCTTTGTGCCACGGTACAAGCCGCCGCGACGTGGTATTTTGAGCCCAAAAAAAAAACAAAAAAAAAAGACGAACGAGAAGGATGAAAATGGTGAACTCAAGATTGAACAGCAGCAACAAAATGAAATGAGGAAGCAGGCATTTAAAGGTAAAATAAAGCTCCATGTCACGACTTTTATTTCCCGTGCCACGGTATCCGTTGCCGTGTAACGGTATACCTAACGTGACGCGGTGATTTAGCTGGTCAAAGGCACAGAGATCTAAAGACTCGGTGCACGAGCGAATTTATCAGCGAACATTCCTAACACAATTGAGTAATTCAGCGGTAAAAAAAAAATTACTGTGTCACGAGATAAATTACCGCGTGACGGGAATAAATGCCGTGTCACAGCAAACCTCCACGTGGCACGGTGCACGCGCGTGGCCTGCACACCGCATTGACTTGTTTCCGGAGTATTCCAGGTATTTTGACCAGTTTGAATAAGTTTCCGCAGCTGGCAGGTATTTTCTCACCGAAAATATGCGAAAAATTCTAACTGATATTTAAGTGGTACCTAAATTACCATTTTTCCCTAGCAAGCCTCAAAATCAATTCTTGATATTTTAAGCACATAATATGGTTGAATAGTTGACTTGAATGTGTAAATCATCTACAACCCACGTTCGGGGACAAGCGAACCAATTACAGCCCATGTTCGGGGACAATCGAACCACCATCATTTCACGGCGCAAGGTTCTCAATACACAGAGACTCGTAATCTCATAATTAGACAAGTTTTTCCTCAAGCATGGAAAATTGTCAGTCGTCGCCACCCCTCAAGGCGGAGAAGTCAACGATTATATCATATATCGACTTTCCTCAAGCGTGGAAAGTATCTCAATCGGTGGATTTCTTCAAGCATAGAAAACCGCCAAATTCATCTTTCGACTTTCCTTAAGCATGGAAAGTATTATCGGTGGGTTTCTTCAAGCATAGAAAATCGTCAAATTCATCTGTCGACTTTCCTCAAGCATGTAATGTATTATTCGGTGGATTTCTTCAAGCATAGAAACTGCCAAATTCATACATCGACTTTCCTCAAGCATGGAAAGTATCATCCGGTAGATTTCTTCAAGCATAGAAAGCTACCAAACTTATCAGTCGACTTTCCTCAGGCATGGAAAGTATTTCAAAAAAAGTCATCCGGTGGATTCCTTCAAACATAGGAAGCTACCAAACTCGTTTGCCACCGATACACAGGTGTTAGATAAGCATTCTATCCCTTTACTCTTTTATCTGTGGAACTAACATTTTTTTTTGCAGGTATCGGCGTATACAGAGTGATTTAGGATCGCAGAACGTCTTAAATCATTATCCGTCCCTATCGACTACTTTGACTATCGTTTTCGAAACTGACATCTCTACAAACTCAGTCAAAGTGGGGGCTTCTGTACACACCTAAAAATGTCTCCCCGAAACGAAACCCGATGATGAACAACTTTTCACCGCCGTTATTGGTCGGGTTGAGTATTTAATTCCGGGAGTGCTTAAAATTCATATTCAATCAAACTCAGTTCATAAAATCAGTCATAATGTTTAGTTAAAGCATAGTCCAATTTTTATTTTGGCCTAAACCTTTTTATTCATTTCATATTTTAGCCCAATTAATAAATAATAAACTGAAATGGCCCGAAATTATGAAACGACACTTAAAAATGCTGAGCGTAATTCGGGTAAAAGTGAATGTGGACGCAAAAATGAAAATAAATTCCACCGTGTCATGGAAATAAGTGCCACGCCACAGGAAATCCCACCGCGCCACGGCATATTTTCCTGTGTCACGGTGCCCATCCCATGACACAGGGCTATTCCGTGTTTTCCCGTGTTTTCTCCGCGTACATCCTTCACGCGCTTTTATCTTCTGTAGATCAATTCTTTCCCGCGTCATACCCGATTTCCCCTGCGTCACATTAAGCTGTACCGTGTCATGACATATTTTTCCGTGTCGCGGCATATTGCTGACGTGTTGCGGCAACATTTTTTAGGGTTTTTATCTTTTTAGGGTTCCGTGTGTTCCCTCTGATCATTTTCCCTATAAATACCTCCTCATTTCTATTATTCGAGGAATCAAAAAAGAATTCTCTTCTCTCTTCTATGCTCTAGCCTAAATACTAGCCTACGTTGTTCTCTCAAAATACCTCCATCAAGCACTCCAAGGAGTTCGTACTTTACCCGAGGTTCTGTCCTTAAACCAAGGCGTAAAGGTAGAACCTGCTTGAGGGTTTGGCCCCGAATCAACTCTATTTAATTTAATTTTTGTAGGGAATATTTCAAGCCATCCCATACTTGAGCCCCACTGTGATCATACACTTAAGCATGGTGGCGTCCAAAGGGAAGGAAGCTAGAGTAAAAGAGTCGCGAACAAGTTTTAGGAACTTGTAAACCGTTCACAGGGTGAAGGTTACACCCCTTAACGATCCAGGAGATCGTTAACTCCAATAGGTCTGGAACCATGACTGGAAGTTCGGGGATGAAGGTACAAATCCAACCTAAAAGAGATTGAACCTGCCCTAAATAGGCCTCTACTTTATTCTTCTCGTATTCATGTGCGCTTTCTGACTAACATGCAATCAATAGATTAACCCTAAACCTGTTTAATCTATGTTGGTTGAATATTAATGCACAAACAAACCTATTATTGGCGATCACTTGAATTACAATCATATTAGCCTAAACAAGATTATTAATTATCTTATTAAGGGTGATTACAAGTACAAATTCCCTTTAAACCTGCAAGAGAGGGCGTGATCAAGCAATAACAATAAATAAATATAATATCAAGCCACATAATAACAATCATCATCATAATAATATTCTCAATCTCAAAGCATAATAATATTATCAAGATCCTAGGCATGACACTAACAAGATATTAAGAAAGAAATAGGAAGCATCATAATAATATCAGAAATATTAGTTAATCCTAAACATGATACTAGGAAGCAATAAAACATCCTAACATGATACTAGGAATCAACAAAATTATCTAAGCATGATTTCTATATCAATAAAGCCATTAAAGTACTTACTTCGATGCCTCGTATCTCTTTCTAATAACAAAATACACACGTTAGTAACTTCAAGGAAAATAATAAAACAATTAAATCAATTAATTGAAATAGAAATTTGGGACCAAACCCTCAGAAATATTAAACCTTTCACGTCTAGGGCGAAGGCACCTTCGAACTTGGCTAGGTGTGTCTAGAACTAATGTATGAGGAATTTTGTAAGAGGGAAGGTTTAGAAAAAGAATAGAGAGAGAAGGAAAGCTTCTAGCTTTTTAGAGACAAAGAGAGAGATGATTGTTGATTGTTGAAAAAAGGGAATATATGACCTCTATTTATAGGAAAAAAAAGGGTCGAAGGAAAAGAAAGGAATCCGAATTCGAATCGAAATAAAACTCGTCGGTTAGTAGTTTTTGCAGATTTTGTTTTTATCATATCTTTTGATCCAGAAGTTCAAATAAGTCATATAATATGTCGTTGGAAAGATCTTGAAGTCTACTTTCCAACCCAATTAAAATCAGATTAAAATATTTTGTAGATAAAAAGATATTGCCGAAATAGTGGAAGGATGTCAGATTTGGATAGAGTTTCGTATTTGTTTCATATGTTTTTCGTTATAGCTCGGAATTAATATTATAATATATCATTGGAAAGATAATTTCAAGATCTATCCAACCATATAAGATTTGGATAAATATTATGAGGCACAAAAATAAAATCTGACTGTCTTTGAACATCTTTAAATTCGAATAGAATTAGGATTTAAAAAAGGAAAGTTTTATTTAATTTCAAACTCTTTGATTTTATCTTTTCAAAAAGGATAATTAAGATCTTTTAGAAAATCATAGAAGCTTCTAATAAATCCTAATTATTTTAGGAATAGTATTAAACCTTTGGACCCTCCACATGATCATTGGGTCGTAGGTAAAATCCAGTTTGGGCCCAGTTTAGTATTTTGGCCATAACTTCCTCATTATTCATCGGAATTGGGCTTATAATATATTGTTGGAAAGGTCTTTTCAAGCCCCATCCAACTACACCATTATTGGACCCTTATCATGGACCAAACTAAAATGAATTGGACGTTTTTCATAAATAGAGTATAAGAAGAAATATTTTCGAAAACAGAAAGAAGTATTTTCATTAAAACGACCGCATCACAAGACTTTTAACACTTTACCTTGTTCGATAATCAAATGACGTGAAAATTATTCATCACTGGGTTTGGTTTTGGGGAGACACATTTGGGTGTCTACAATTTTAATTATTGTTTTATTTATTTCCTTGAAATTACTAACTCGTTTATTATTTTATAGTTGCAAGCAAGCAAAATCAAAGTAAGGAATCATGTTCCTTTTATTTCTATTATTTTTCTAATGATTTTATATTGTTGGATTATTGTTAAATTGCTTCCAATATTAATGTTTATTCTATTATTTATGATCACCATATTGCATGTTTAAAGAGAATATGTAATTGAAAATCACGCATAATAAGATAATTTGGAAAACCGGTTTAGATTCCTTTTTAATCTTGTTATTAATTCAATTGATCACAATATTTTAGAATTATATGTTGCATTAATATTAAACCAATTTAGCTTAATAATAGTTTGGAGGAAATTGAATCTTTGTTTGCATGACTTTGAGATCGCAAGAATCACTTTTCGCTATAAGAATCGAGTAGAGGCCAATACGGGCGAATGTGACTCCATGACTCACTTCGTACCATCATCTCCGATCCTCCTTTCGTGGTTCTGAACCATATGGAGTTAGTAATCTCATGGATTATGAATGGGGTGTAACCTTCACGGGTTAATCATTGTTGTCTTCATTGTCCCTTTATCGTGGTTGCTTTTTATGATCCGTGAACGGTTTACAAGTTCCTTAAAAACTTGTTGGCGGCTCGCTACTTTCCTTGTCCCTAATCGTATTATGTCAATTCCCACTTCCTATGAGTGCCAAGCATATTCACCGCATGCTCAACGTAGGTGCACATCGAACAACGCCTACACCTTGCCATCAAATTCCTTCTTGAAGCATTCATATTCACGGTGTCCCAGCTTTTAATGACAAGTCACCGGGTTTCTTTCACAATCTTTCCTAGGGTGGTTCTTCTCACCTTCTACAAAAATACAATCTCTTGGGTTTCTCATTTTTTTCTTGATCCCCATTTCTCACTGGTTTCTTGTCCATCATTTCCTTTCCCAAAGTTCCCTTTAATCTCCTTTCTTCCATTGAAACCCCCATTCCGCTAAGGATTCCCATTTGACTTGTGTTTCTTTTCACCTCCATGAACAGACTCATAACTCTTTCTTTTCTCTCCCTCATAACTCTCAATCTCCCTTCCTTTAATCCCGTATAAATGGCAGCATGACCATAAACTTCATCCAAGGTTTTAAAAGTAACTCCTCCTAGCTTCCCTTGGAGGGTCAAGGTTAGGCCTTGCTAAAATCTCTGAGCTTTGATGGTTTCAGTGGGAACTATTTCCGGGGCAAATCTCATCAACTCAATGAACTTGTTGTAGATTGATAGTCATTTTCCCTATTCTCAGGTTGGTAATCTCCACACGCTTCTGCTTTCTCAGGTAGAAAGGGTAAAACTTCTCCCTTAAGGCTTCTTTAAACTCATCCCACCCAAAGTTTAGTCTTTTCAACAACTCATCCTTTCTTTGGGCCCACCATAAGTCAGCTTCCTCTCTCAGGTAGTAAACACCATTGTTCACCCTCAGCTCACTTGGGCAATTGATGGCATCAAATAGCTTGTGAAACTCCCTAATCTAGTTTTCAAGACTAGCCGGGTCCTCCTTTCCCAAGTACACAGGTGGTTTAGCTGCGACATCCTTTTTAAAGGTTTCACTGTAAGAATCCAAGTTAAAATGACAGTTTCCTTGGTTCACCACTTGCGTGATGTTTTCAGCTATGTTGGTCAACTTCCTAAGGACCTTGCCTACTTTGGAACCAGATCGCTTATATCTTATTCTTGTAGATAAAATTCCTGGTTATTCATACCAATCTTGAAAATTAAAAGGAATACATCATGAAAACACTTTCATTCCAAAACATAGAAAAATTGAAACAAGAATAACTTCACTTAAGACATTTATTGAAATCATATAAAGTAATTCAACCACTTAATCTGAATTCTCATAATCAAAATCTTCATTGGAAGCATCATAATCTGGATTATCATAGCTTGCCTTACTATCCACTCAATAAGCTTAATAATTGGGCCAAGTGTAGTAGGATTTTTAGTTGGGTAACTGTGTTGTAATCACTGTAATTTGGAGTATGGCTTAAGCTTTGAATTGGGCTATAGTGTGGGCTAGCAAATCCACAAATTGTCTTAGAACAAATAACGTTGGATCTTTGAGAAGGTGGATGATACTTTAGGTTTGGTAATCTTTTATATGAATATGAAGCATCATGAACTTTTATTTGGGCCTTTTGCAATGTGAAAACTGGCTTTTGGGCTTGGACGCCTATATGAGGTAGGAGTCTCATAACTTGGAGAAAAAGAATGAGAATGATAATTCTTATGCATTTCAAAAGGTGGTATGAATCAATGGAGAAAACAAACTCCCTTTGAAGTCTTGGATAAATAAAAGAGTAGTTGGGAGTTCAAGTAATGAAGTTGGTTAAATTTTTTTTTTCAAGGTTTGGTTCTCCCTAACTTTGGTGGTTCCACAACTCTCCGCCTAGGTCCATAGTCAAACTAAGGTAGTACAAATCACTTTTGAATAGAGTCAAGGTTGCTATCCACTTTCCCTCATGATGGTGCTTCTCATTCTCAAAGAAAGATTCATACTTTTTAACTTTAGGTAAATGGGCTAGAGATAATAGACTATCCATGGTAGTTGAGTAAACACTTCAAGGTCAAAATTCTCATAAAGAGGTAGAACAAGGGTGATTAGTTTAGTCACAATGTTGAAGCTTAAGAGTTTTGATGATGATGAACACAAAGAGCAAACTTCAACTAAAAGAATCTCTAAGTGTTGTAATTAGAACAGGTGAACTAGACTTTGTAAGTGGAAGAGTAACCTATCTATGAAAACTCGAGGAGATTCAATGGAAAGTTAAAGAAGATAGAAGAAGAGTTCTCTTACAAGAACTAGCAGAGTTCCCTAACAGCAACTTGAAGACAGCAAGTTGAGAAGCTTAACTTGGTTTGCGTTGAAGATTACAAGTTCCACAAGAACTTGGCCTACGAGGTTTCAGCTAAGAGTTGAAGAACAAGTGACAGCAGGAACTTAGTCCGGGACTGCGTGAAGCTCAAGTATCCTGGAATACAATATTTAACGAGGAAATTTAGTTTTGTTAAGTTTATATTCTTTAGAATTGCTGTAAATATGATTGGCAGGATTATATATGAAATCCATTAGAAATGTGACAAAAGCTTAGCAAGCTTAAAATAGGAAAGTTTATAAATGATAAGTTTTAAATTATGAAAAGATTTTTTCAAAGATTTTTTTTGTAAAATCTGGTTTTAAAAGATTTTATTCTTTTCGTATTCTTATCTTTGATCAGTTTTCTAAAAAGATTTTCTTCTAAAAGATTTACACAAACCGTGTTTTATGAATTATGACAGTTTTACATTTCTATCTTTTGAAATACCCTACTTTTTATACGAGATAGTCTTGTGTAAATAGTACAATTCACATTTCATATTTTTTTGTGAGTTTACGCGTGATGAGTTCGAAGAGTGCTTAATTGTGTAAGTTTTCCAAGTCCATACTTTGTCATATTAGTTTTGAATTTCATGTGTAGCTTTCCTTTCATATACTAGAGTTCAAGTGTTTGTATCGGTTGGGATTTTGGGTGAGTGAATTATGTCTTTGCATACAGTATCATAGGCTTCTAGGTTGAAGCTGAGTGAGATAGTAGTTGGGGAGTACGATTGAATCTATGTCAGGGACTTAGGTTGGGTAGAATAGGGTTCTACTGTGTAGCAAGTTCAATCTGGAACTTGTGAGTCTAGGTATGATTATAATAGGTTGTAATCTGTTTGTTTGCCCTATTATAGTGAATTGGTTTGGTGTTTGAAATCCCTTAGAGGGTTGAGCTTTTACTTCCAGTTGGGCCCTGGAAGGTTTCCTCGTAAAATACTATGTGCATTGCAAGTTCCTTTACATTTTGTTTTACATTCCGCAAAAATAGTCAATTGGAACTCACATACAATTCACCCCTCTCTTGTAGTGTTCGTCTCAACTAACAATTGGTATCAGAGCCAGGTTCTCACGTGTAACAAATAACTTTTCTGAGTAAGTTCCTAAGGAGAGATGAATTACAAAGAGAAACTTGAAGAAGGGTATTCTACCCAACGTCCACCTATGTTCAATGGTAAGTGTTGAAGCTTAAAGGTTTTGATGATGATGAATACAAAGTAGCAAACTTTAATTAATAAGATTTCTCTAAGTGTTGTAATTAGAACATGTGAAGTTGACTTTGGAAGTGGAAGAGTAACCTAACTATGAAGACTCGAAGAGAGCTCAAGGAAAGTTAAAGAAGATAGGAGAAGAGTTCCAACCAGGAACTAACTGAGTTCCCTAACAGGAACTTGAAGACAGCAAGTTGAGAAGTTCAACTTAGCCTGCGTTTAAGACAACAAGTTTAAGACAGCAACTTGGCCCGCGAAGTTCCAGTTGAGAACTAGAAGTGAAGTGACAGCATGAACTTAGTCTTGGACTGCGTAAAGCCCAAGTATCATGGAACACAATATATTGACAAAGGCAATTTAGTTTTGTTAAGTTTTTATCTTATAGATTTGTTGTAAATATGTTTGTTAAGTTTATGCGTAAGACTTATTAGAAACATGACAAAAGAGCTTGGCAAGCTTAAAATAGGAAAATTTAAAAAGATAAGTTTTTAAGAAAAGATTTTCTAAAACGATTTATTTCATAAAAACAGATTATCAAAAGATATTATTCTTTTGATGATTTATGTTTGATGAGTTTTTCTAAAAAGATTTTCTTCTAAAAGATTTACATTAAAACCGTGTTTTGAGATTTTAGAAAAATAACATATTGACGTAGGGAAAAGTAGGTCGTTATCTAATCTTTCCTAGAGCCAAACAAATTTATAAACACTTAACAAACCTAAATACGAGTATAGAGGTAAGTCAAGGGTCGAACCCAAAGGAACGGTAATGTTCAAGCACTCTCAATTATGCGCCTAAGCTAGGTCGAAGTCAAGGGTAAGAGGTAACACTAACAACTAACAAAACAAACAACCAAATAAATAAAACACTAGGAATGGGGATCAACAAGTAATCATGACAATTGCAACAACTTGGGAAGATCATGCCAATCAAAGGTTGTGAAGACTAATGATAAGAGCTATCAATTGGATTCAAAGAGCTATCTCTAATTGTTAAGCTAAGGTTCACTATGAATAACAAACTAAGAGAAGCACAATCCAAACCAATCGATAATTGCAATTCCTAAATCAATTGGTCATGTCATTAGCAATTACAATGCAATCTAGCATAATTCTCAAGGCCTAATCGAAATACACACATGCAAACCTTCATTAATCACTTTAATCTCAACAATCAATCAACACAATTCCCAAATTAATCACAATCAATCAATCATACAAGTTTCACCCAATTCCTAGCCAAACAACTACTCAAGAATCATCATCTATCAACAATCAACTAAAGAAATCAAGAATCAACAAAATATTAAGAACAATTCCACTATCAAGAATCAAACATCAAAATTAAACCAAACAAACATGAAATTAAACAAAGCAATAATATGAGATAGAGTGAGAAATGCTCATTGATTGATTAAGAAGATCTTCAATACAGTTGTCACCATTGAATCTTCAATCTCTCAAACCACCATTGAAATCCCTCACTTTCTCTCTCTAAAACCACTCCTAAATTATCCCTAAAACTAGAGAGAAAAGCTCTCAACCTAAGCTACGATATATGATTTAAAATTGGATTCTAATTCTAATTCTAATTCCTTCTCTCTAACCCAAAAATGGGTATTTATATTTACAAGGCAAAAAGGGGAAAATAAAAGAAAAGAAAATAAAAAGAAAATAAAAGAAAAGAAGTGTAAAAGAAAGAAAATAAAAAAAAATGAGAAAATAAAAGAAAAAGCAAAAAGAAAAATGAAAGTAAATTAAAATATTCAAAAGAAAAAGAAAACAAAAACAAAAGAAAGTTTCCTCAGCTTCCACCTTCGATATTACGGCTGCTCTTATTATGGGAAATAATCCCATGCTACGCACATCATCACCGCAAATCATCACAGCCGTTCAATCATCAAATTCCATCAAAATCAACGGCTCAAATTATACCATTGATGCGTGCGCACAGCTGGTCTTTCACGCACGTACCATATCCATGGTTGCTAGCTCTAGCTGCGGGATATTGGGGTGCGCACGCATAAAAGGGTCTTCGTGTGCGCACCATTTTCATGGCTGCTAGCTGCGGGATGCGGAGGTAGAAGGTGGTGCAAAGGTGGTGGTTATAAGGGGCAGCAGCTCGGTGATGCAGGGGTTACGTTTGGAGGTTAAGTGCGGTTGGTAGAGGAGGCAGTTGGTGGTCGTGGCTGGAACAGGGGAAAGAGGCGGAATAGGTGGCGTTGGTGGTTGGTTGCGTGGTTTTTAGTTGCGGTTGGAGTTGTGGTGCGAAGGTGGTGGAAATAGGAGCTGAACTGGTGGTCAGTTCGTTGCGGCCGGAAGGTGTGCGAGCTGCCGGAGCTCGGTGTTGCAGGAGGTAGCAGGCTGGAGGTACGGTTGAAGCTGGAGGCCTGCTGGAATTAATTGATGTTGGTGACAGAATTATTGCGGGATGAGGTGGTGAAGGAGCTGAATTGTGCGGCTATTTTGGGGGTGAGAAAGGTGGCATTGATTGCGGTGGTGGTTGGAGTGAGGCAGGGCTGCTCGGGGTTGTATTTGTTGCGTGGTGATGGAGGGGTGTTGTGAGTGGCTGATTAAAGGTTGAATTGGTGGCAGGTTTGGTGCGTAGGAGGAGCAGGGGAAATGACTTGAGGTTGAGGTTTTTGGTGCGGCTCGTCTGCGCTCCCGAGCATCCCTATCAATGGTGCACTCGAGGTGATGCCTGCGAGGAGGGCAGCCTTCTAAATGTGCAACTTGACTTGATTATTCACCTACAAAACACAATTAAAACCAAGGAGAAAATGAAGTAAAATGAACACAAGATTAACAAACAAAATTAAAAGAAATAAAATGAAAATGAAAAGAATAAAAGAATAAAAGAAATCAGAATAAAATAAAATAAAGGAAAGAAAAATGAAATGAATTATGAAAATAAAATAAAATAAAATAAAAACTAAATCTATAAAATCTATAATAAAAGAAAAGCAACAAAAAGAGAACAAATAAAAGAGAACAAATAAAAGAGAAAATACTAGAAAAAGCATTAAAACACAAAACAAGATAGAAAAGCGAAATAAAGAGAAAATGCATAAAACTAAGCGTTTGTTTAGAAAGAAAGCTATGAAAGTAAGGTAAAAACAAGCTAAATATTTATCAAATGAGTGCCATAAATGACACTCATCACATATTTATCTTTTGAAAACCCTACTTTCTATATGAGCAAGTCTTGTATAAATTGTAGAAATCTCATTTCATAATCTTTTATGAGTTAAAGCGTGAAGAATTTAAAGTGTGCTTTATTGTGTAAGTTTTCCAAGTCTTTACCTTGTCATATTAGTTTCGGTTTCATGCGTAGCTTACCTTTCATATACTGGAAGTCAATTTATTATATTTGTTGGGTTACTGGGTGTGTGTGTGTGAATTACTTCTTTACATACAGTGCTGTAGGCTTCAAGGTTGAAGCTGAGAGTTAGAGTGCTCAGGGAGTATGAGTGAATCTAAGTCAAGGACTTAGGTTGGGTAGGATAAGGTCCTACTGTGTATCAAGTTTAGTCTGGAACTTGTGAGTAAAGGTCTAAGTATAATAGGTTGTAACTTGTGTGTTTTCCCTATTATAGTGGATTGATTTGGTTTTGGAAATCCCTTAGAGGGTCGAGGTTTTACTTCCAGTTGGGGCCTGGAAGGTATCCTCGTAAAATATTGTGTGTATTGCAAGTTCCTTTACATTATATTTTATATTCCGCAAAAGTAGTCAATAGGAACTCACATACAATTCACCCCTCCTCTTGTAGTGTTCGTCTCTACTAACATTAAGTTTTAAACCAATTGGAAGAACAGGATGGAGATATTCATCAAGGTATAAAATTACTAGGTTTGTCGCGTAATTGAGTCTGGTGATTTTGCGGTAACCACAACCAATGAGAAAAATGAGGTAGTTTCTAAACTTGTTTCTGATTTTGACAAAGAGGATTATCAGAAACTTGAATCGAATGCTTTAGCTATAAAATACTTGCACTGTGGACTTGGACCCCATGAGCTTAACCGAATCATGGGATGCAAGTCTGCTAAGAAGATATGTGATCTACTTGAGGTTACCCATGAAGGCACAAACAAGGTAAAACGTTCTAAAATTGATTTATTGATGTCTAGATATGAAAGATTTGAAACTCTATCTAAGGGAACCATAGAGGAAATGTTTACCAGATTTAATGATATAATTAATGAATTGAATTCCCTTGGCAAGCATATTCCTATAGATGAACATGCCAGGAAGATCTTAAGGAGCCTTCCATAAGATGAACGTTGGAGAGCCAAGGTTACTGCAATGCAGTAATCTAAGGACTTCACAAAGTTCAATATGGAACAGCTGGCAGGATCATTAATGACTCATGAACTTCACTTAAGTTCCAATACTAAAAGTTCCAAGAACAAGAGTCTTGCCCTGAAAGCACAAGACTCTGAAGAATCTGAAGCTGATGAGGAAGAGATGGCAATGCTGGTAAGAAGATTTGAAAAGATGATGAACAACAGGAAGTTTGATAGGAACAAGAAACTTTCAAGTTCCAAAGACATTACCTGTTTCAAGTGTGGTTCAAAAAATCATTTCATACGACATTGTCCACTTAAGGAGAACGATAAAGGGAAGTTCAAAGGAAAGGACCAAGCTAAGGAGTCCAAAGCCTATAAGCTATACTTCTCAAAGGAGAACGTGAAGAAGGCTATGATGGCTTCCTGGGGAGACTCAAAATATGAAGAGGATGAAGATCAACCACATGAAGAAACTGCTCATATATGTCTAATGGCCATAACTGACAAGGAGGCCAAACTGAAGGCATATGAGGCTGAGGTATGGTATTCTGCTAATGAATTAAAACATTTATCTTAATAAACTTTATTCATGTTATTTTTCAAGTTCAAAATGATTTAAAAGAATTGCATGTTACCAAAGCTCAAAGTGACAAGGCGCTTGACACTTACAAGGAACAAAGTGAATGGATGGACAATATGAAATTTGATATTCAATATAGGTTCTTTAGTCTTTTTGATGATAATGTCACTTTGAAAGATCATCTTGAAAGACTAAAACATGACAACACTCTTTTAAATGTGGAACTGTCTTTATTAAAAATAAGTGGAGCTACCCCTAACTCTGAAGTTCATCTTCTTGATGAATATCTAAACTTTGAAAAGTTAAAATCCGATTTAGAAGAATTGAAATTGGAAAAGGAAAATCTTGAAGGGAAACGTGAAAGAGTTAGGAAGGGTAAAAAACCGAAGGATTAGTATTAATGGATTGCCAATGCCCAAGCTAAAAGAACCGAAGGATTAGGATATAAGAAGAAGTTCTAGAAAGAAAAGAAGTGTGTTAATCTGCCTATTAGTATTGTCTGTTATTTTTGTGGTAAAACAGGATACAAACAAGTTAAGTGTCCTAAGAAAGAAAAGAGCACTCTAAAGAATGAAAATCATGTTAGACAGATATGGGTTAGGAAATCTGATTCTACATCTGTTACACAGGAACCCAAGGAAACCTAGGGTCCTGACACTAATGTTTGATTCTTCAAGCAGGTTCTAGTAAAGGGGAACAACACTTGGTACCTCTACAATGGTTGTTCTTAGCACATGACTAGAGATGAATCCAGATTTCTCTCACTGGATGCCTACTATGGTGGAACTATGACCTTTGGAGATAATATGAAAGGTGATATAATTGCTATTAGAAAGGTAGGACGGTCAAGTACCTATGCTATTGATAATGTATTTTTGGTCGAGGGTCTCAAACACAACTTGTTAAGTATTTCATAATTTTTTGACGAAGGTAACTTTGTTAGCTTTACTTCTAATAAGTGTAAAATCATCCACAATGACAGTGGGAGCATTATATTAGAAGGAACTGGTAAAGGGAACACATTTTCTGTGGATCTTAACAAGGTTCCAAATAGCATTTTGACATGTCTTAGTGTTATTGAGGATGATCCTCTACTTTGGCATAAAAGATTTGGTCATGCAAGTTTTACATTGCTTGATAAGCTTAGATCCAAGTAACTTGTGGAAGGTCTTCCGTGTATTAAGTTCCTATATGATAAAGTATGTCATGCATGTGTTAGAGGTAAGTAGACTCGTGTTTCTTTTAAATCTAACAAGATGGTAAGAACCAAAAGACCTTTGGAACTCATTCATATGGATCTCTGCGGTCCAATGAGAATCCAAAGTAGAAGTGGTAAGAAATATGTAATGGTTATTGTTGATGATTACTCAAGGTACTTGGGTATTCTTTCTTGTTAGCAAGGATGAAACGTTTGATGACTTTGTTGCTTTTGTTAAGAAATAATAGAGAAGGACATGCAATCAGTTGATACATCTAAGGTCGGATCATGGAACAGAATTTAAAAACGTTAAGTTTGATGAATTCTGCATAGAGCATAGAATGGATCACAACTTCTCTGCCCCAAGAACTCCACAACAGAATGGTGTTGTAGAACACAAGAATAGAAGCCTTGAGGATATGGCCAGGACAATGTTGATCTCTAGTGGTCTGCCTAGGAACTTCAGGGCAGAAGTAGATAATACAACATGTTATATCTTGAATAGAGTATCAGTTAGGGTCATCACCAACAAGAGTCCCTATGAACTTGTTAAAGGGAGAAAGCCTAACATTTCTTACCTTAGATCTTTTGGTTGTATATGTTTTGTTCATAATAATGGTAAAAGAAACTTGGGAAAGTTTGATGAGCGAAGTGATGAGGCAGTCTTCCTAGGATATGCCTCAAACAGTAAATCCTATAGCGTTTATAATAAAAGAACAATGTGTGTTGAAGAGTCTGTACATATAATTTTTGATGAAACTGAATAGTTAAGTAATGTACAGGATGATGATGATGATTTCGAAATTGGACTTGTACGAAAGTATGATCCAGATGAGGAATCAACTTCATTACAGGAGCAGCATACTCAAAAGGAAGGAGAGTTGAATAATGATGCAAATGAAGAGCAAACTATAGAGGATGCACAAGGAACTCCAGCTCAAAATCAAGATCAAGAGCAAACGGGAGTTCTAGAAGAAGTTCAAGCTGAATCACAAGATGAAGTTCCAACAGAAGCACCAGTCAACAATAATCAAGAAAGATTGTATCCAATCAAGGGCTTTACACCTAAGTCTTGGAAGCATCAAAGCTCACATCTAGTTGATGCTATCATGAGCGATATCACTAAAGAAACTCAAACTAGATCTCAGCTTAGGAACTTTTGTGCATTCTATTTATTCCTATCCTCCATGGAACCTAAGAACTATGTTGAAGCTTTAACTGACGCTGACTAGATTAATGCTATGCAAGCAGAATTGAACGAGTTTGAAAGAAATGAAGTTTGACATCTGGAACCTAGACCAGTTGATCAAAAGACAATTGGACTAAAATGGGTGTTTAGGGCAAAAAATTACCCCAAAACGTGGCCCAACAAAAGGGCGACACGTGTCACTACAGGAAGACACCACGTATGCAAACCCTATTAAGAGCACCTGAATTAAAGGGAAAAGCGGCCTCCCAAATCTCAAGAAAGCCGAAAAATGGCGCTTCCCAAGGACACATGTCCATACCTGATTGCACCGCCAATCAGAAAACGTCATTCTAGGGTACGAACCCTTAAAGGCTCAAATACCCACCCTTATAAATACCCGAATCATATATGATGGGTGGTGTGGATTAAGACATAACATTCAATAGAGCATTAAAACAGCTGCAGCTTCTCTTTTTTTTTCTCTCTCTAGCTTTTCTAATTTCATGTTACTAACTTAACCGTCGGAGGCGAATATTCCGTCATCGGAATATTCGTGTTGTGTTTTGCAGTTGTCTGAGTCTACTTATCAGAAGAACACGACTAGTTTTCCAGGGGAAATCACAAAATCACCCGAAACATTAGGCGCCGTTTGTGGGGACACTCGTCCCTTATGGAAATAGATGGTTAGATACCGAACACAGGCCCTACTCCTGGTGAGGACGGACATGTAGAGGATATAGTTGCAACAATCAATTCTAGTGATCCTTTGACCGCTTCATTTCATGATGCCGAGGATCCTCCAGTCACTGCTGGTTCACTTAAGCTCGCCTTGAGCAAGCTCTGAAAGGAGCTTGAGTGTAAGATGCCTTCTTCCTCTAGGCAGCCGCCTAGGAGAAGAGGAGAGGGCACTCAAAAGAAGACCCATGGCAAGGTAATTAATGCCGAAGATGCTGGAAATACCCCTTTTAGATGACCTAGAAGATCTCCCAGGGTGCCACGGACGAACCTATCTAGGTTACTTGAGAAAACACAGTCAGTTGAGGGGCAGACCAGGCAGCCTCAAAGGGAAGAGCCTGAGTCGTCTCGGCACTAGAAAGACGTAAGGGAATACATCCAGCACAAGATACGGGAACGAGCAGCCTGCTCGGACACCAGTAGAAGTCAAGCTCATTATACTCAAACTCTTATTCTAGTTGTTCAACCGTTTTAATATCAGACCCCCCCCCCCCAGAATTTTAATGCAATTCTGTCGCTTAACCCTCCTGTCTTCGGACAGTATGGTAAATATGGCTAGCTATTCGACCAAGCAGCTTACCTGGCCGGACCGTTCGCACAACTCCAGCCCATTGATTGGCAAATGCGCTTGTTGAATCTCGGTGACAAGCCACCTCCGTTTTCTCAGGAAATTCTTAAGTCCCCTCCGCCAGCAAAGGTTAAAAGTGTAGAACACTTCACTTCGTATAGAAAGATGATGTATTTGCAAAGTGTGGACGATGCCACATGGTGCAGGTGCTTCCCGACCACCCTTAAGGGCATGGCGTAGGACTGTTTCAATAGTCTGCCGGCTGGGTGCATCAATTGCTTTACTACTCTCAGTCTATTGTTCGTGGGGAACTTCTTATACAACATTCCTCCAAGGAAGACCAGCCTGAACTTGGCGACGATCGTCTAAGGAAAGACTGAGGAGTTGCGTTCATACGTCTAGAGGTTCAACCAAGAAAAAGCTAAATTCATAACCTGCCGAATGAAATGGCCTATTCGGAATTTCCATGGGGGTTAAGGCATAACGGTTTCAAGTTTGATTTAGTCAGGAAAAAGGTTCGGACGTACGCAAGCGTGCTGCGGAAGGCCGGAGCCTATATTGAAGCATCTGATTTTTGTTCTCTTACCAAATCAGAACAGCCGGCCAAGGGGGTTGAGAAGAAGTAACCTTCTCAGCAAAACTCGACCGGGAAGAAAAAAGAAGGAATCAAGAGAAAGGAAGTCTGGGTGGCCAAACAGCCAGTAGATAAAATTAAGAAGATCAAGACGTACGAACCACAGTACGAGTTCAACAAGGATTGATACTCAATCCTAATGGAAATCAAAGATAAATTTGAGTTCGAGAAGCCCCAACCAATGAGAGGATCGGCCCAGTACCGCAACAAATACAATTATTGTCATTACCACAAGGACGTGGGACATGACACGAATGAGTGCATTAATTTGAAAAGGTTGCTGGATAAACTGGCCGAGAAGGGCATGTTGAATTTTTATGTGCTGAAGTTAAAGTTCACGTACACTCGGACAGATAACAAATTCGAAAAGAAAAAGCAAAATGACAAGGAAGATGATGGAAATAGCATTGACTCTGGTTTTGTGGCCGTTATATCAAGCGGCTTTGCCTCAGGCGGCCTTACCATGAAGGGAATCAAGCAGGACACTTGGAAATTGGGGAATGTGATGCATGCCGAGGGGGTGAAGGACGAGCCCTTCCCAGAAGTGACGGTCGGCGAAGCAGACCGAGGCGATATAAGAGCCGCTCACAATGACCCTATGATGTTCATCATGAAGGTATTTAACCTGAAGGTGGGCCGGGTGCTCGTCCGACATAATCACCCTAGGATGTCTGAAAAATTTGAAGTTTCCAGAAGATGCTCTTTAGGATATCTCCCATATGCTTGTTGGATTTGGTGGGAGTATGACTCACCCGGTCGGATGGATTGATTTACCCATCCGATTTTGGAAGAAAGGAGAAGGAAGGGACGTGGTTGTCCGCATCCTGGTGGTCAAAGAGCTTACAAGCTACAATGTCATTATCGACCGTCCGACTTTAACAGCAGCCAAAGCAGTAATCGTACCTCACTTAATGCTGATGAAGTTTAAGAGGACAGACCCAAAAATTGGTACCATTCACGATAACCAAAAAATGGCTAAGGAATGTAATCTGTTGGCCGTGAAGCCAACAGCTAGAGGACGACCACAGTCGTCCGAGCAAAATTCTGAAGAAGGGTTACTCTAAACACAGCAGGTCGGCCAGAAACGCATCAAGAAAGATCAGGCATAGTAGCGCGCTAATGGTCGTCAGTCGGCTAGAAGAGTTAAGGCCACAACCGGCTGGCGATCATACAGACATAGTGCTTGATCCGGACCAACCTAATCGAACGTTCAAGGTGGGTACTATGGCCGTGGGCTTGCTAGGAGACGACCTGATAAAGCTGTTAAGAGAATTCAAGGATGTTTTTGCATTTGAGGTTCATGAGAAGTCGGGCATAGATCCAAGCCTGACCGTCCACAAGCTGGCGATAAATCCAATGATAAAGCCTGTCCGACAAAAAAAGAGAAATCATGGAGAAGAAAGGAATCAAGCGGCAGCAGCAGAAGTTAAAAAGATGCTGGATGCCGATTTCATCCGGCAATGTTACTACCCTAGTTGGGTAGTAAATGTAGTTTTGGTGAAGAAGCCGAATAGAACATGGAGAATTTGCGTAGACTACATTGATCTCAACAAGGCGTGTCCTAAGGATAGCTTTCCCTTGCCTAAATTGATCGACTGGTTGATTCAACGGCCGAATACACCCTAATGAGATTTATGGACGCATACTCCAGATTCAAACAGATCCCCTTGTAGGAAGAAGATCAAGAGAAAACCGCGTTTGTGACAGAGCAGGGTCTGTACAGCTATAAAGTCATGCCATTCGGCCTTAAGAATGCCCCTGCTACATTTCAGAAACTTATTAACACTATTTTTAGAGATCAAATCAGTTGGAACATGGAGGCGTACATTCATGACATGATTGTCAAATCAAAGTTGTCGGCCGACCATTTGAATGATCTTCGAGTAACGTTCAACGAACTCAGGAGGCATAAGATGATGTTAAATCTATAGTAATGTGTCTTTGGTGTTGAGTCCAGGAAGTTTCTCGGATTTCTGATTGATTAACGCGGAATTGAGGCCAACCTTGAAAAAATCTAAGCGGTCCTAGACATGAAGTTGCCGAGGACAATCAAAGAAGTGCAAAGATTGATCGGCTGCCTAGCTGCACTCGGCTGATTTCTGTCATGGTCAGGGGATAAATGCCGATATTTTTTTCAAACAATCAAGAAAAAAGTTATGTTTGAGTGGACCGAAGAGGCAGAGGAAGCCTTTGTACAATTGAAGAACCATCTGCATACACTTCCTCGGCTCGTCAGCCCGCTCAAAGATGAGAAGCTATACATGTACCTTGCTATTTCAGATCATTCTGTAAGTGCCGTCCTCTTTGTTGAGAGGGACGGCCATCAGATCCTCGTGTATTTCATAAGTCATGTCTTACACAATGCTGAGCTGAGATACACACCCATTGAAAAATTCGGGCTGGCAGTGTTCATGGCATAAAAAAAGCTAAGGTCATTCTTCCTTGCGCATTTAATAGTGGTCTACACGGACCAACAGCTGAATAAGCCGTTCACAACATTGGAGGCAAGTGGCCGAATGCTTATGTGGGCCTTGGAGTTGGGAGGCTTTGATATAACGTTCGAGCCCAAGAAAGCAATCAAGGGTCAGGCCTTTGTTGATTTTTTAGCTGAAATGACGCGGCCGGACTTACAATCGGCAAGGGATCAGATTTGGAAGGTTTTTGTGGATAGAAGTGCTATAGCAACCGGATGTGGTGCTGGTATCATTTGTTAGTCTTCTAAGGGAGATAAGTTTGAATATGCAATGACATTTCAGTTTCAAGCCTCTAACAATGAGGCCGAGTATGAGGCCTTTCTGGCCGACCTTACAATGTATAAGGCGGCCTGGGTAACAAAAATTGATGCTAGTTTGGACTCCCGATAGTCAACAAGGTTAATGGTGACTATGAGGCCAGGGAGTCGGCCATGATGAAATATGTTCATATTGTGAAAGATGAGGCGATGGTCTAGAAAATTTCACCGTACAACAAGTTCCTCGTTCAGAAAATCATCAAGCGGATGCACTCTCCAAATTAGCATCCTCGGCATCATGTGATACTCCCAGATCAGTATTTTGGGAAGTAAAAGAAAAGAGGAGTATTGATGTCGAGCCAGTACAGATCATTGACAGAAGCTCCACTTTGATGGATGGGGTGGTCTCCTATGTGAGGGATGGGACACTCCCGGACGATCCCAAGGTGAGTTGGCTAATGAAAAGGAGAGCGGCCTGATTCGAAATGAAGAATGGGGAATTATTCAGATAAGCATTTGCTAAGTCGTACTTGAAGTGCATCACCCCAGAAAGGGGGCATGATGTGTTGGATGACCTCCACTAAGGGCAATGTGGATCGCACATAGGCGGATGGGCACTAGTAGAAAAGGCTACCCACCTGGGGTATTACTTGTTTTGGGTATTTTTGTTCCTCGGGAAAGTTACATCTCGAATATTGGTCCAACGCGCTCTGTACCTGCAAAACACGGAGACTCCGGTTGGTAGGAGCTCCGTCTCCGACGATCAAGTTAGAACGTGGTGAAGAATGTAAAAAGTGCGGAAAGGTAAAAGTGAGATCTTCTCGAATTCCGAGATCAGGTGTTTTCTCTAATGTGAGAGAATGAAGGGTAGGTTGTCATAAATGAATTGTAGATGTCCCCAAAATGGGGGGAATCTCCATATTTATAGGGTCATTGATAAATGTGCCCCTGATTAGGTCACTCTGATCTAATTTCTAATGGGCTACGCCGAATTACGGCTTTCTCGGGATTTGGGCTCTGAAGGCTGTCTTTTCCCCTAATTCTATGAATGCCATGTGTCAAATGGAGATAGGTCCAATTTGGACTAATCTTGGGCTGACATGTGTCGCTTGCTGGTTGGTCCACGTGTCATGGGAAAATACCCAAAACATTTTCCCCTCACAGATGTGATGTGGTATGCCGCGTGGCATCTGTGACACATGTCACTCTACCACTGGTTGAATTTTAACTGTGAAATTTTACTTTTCACATTCTGGAGAATTTACGGGAACGCCCCTGAAATTACCCCTCTATAGATACAGGTTTTACCCCCCTCATTTTGGACGTTTCCAAAAAGTTCAAGAGAGATAAAGTTAAAGAGTTCTAGAGAGAGAAACTCTGACCACCATTTATGTTAAACACAAATAGTTCCTTCTTTTGCTCGTCTGCCTAGCCGATTAGCAACCGCTTGTGCTATATACAAGCAAAATCACTTTCAACCCGCTTGCTATAGCCGGTCAACGCTTGACCCCTTTTTAGAGTCCGATATTAAGGTACCGTCTCTACCTTTTTTAGCTCATTCTTGCTTTTTTCGTTTGTATATTTACATTCAATAAATGGATTCATTACCAATAGACACGGCACAACCTAAGTTAGCAGTTAGTCGGTCTCCTAGTACGGCTGAGTCTAGGACTGGGGGTGCCCGCTCTGGGTGTATGGAGCAGCCTTGTACATCCCCAAAACAAACCGTCTTTGTGTCTGTGCAGGAAATAATGACTTGAACTAAACAAACAGCCACCAGACGACGGAGGAGAGACGGTACATTGGAGGTACCGTCTGATGAAATTATACTAGTTGAGGGGGAAGACATGCAGGTTGATTCGGGGGAGTAATCCCCCTCTAGTATCCCCAAGACTCCAAGTGATGGGATTTTATTCGAGTCTGAGGGTAGAGACGATGAGGAGGCCGTCTCCAATGTTGGATTTGAAGAAATTTTTCCCGAAGATGGAGACGGGGAGAGAACCACGTCTGCCTTGGGGTCAGACGGTGAAGAGGTCTCCCAAGAGAGAGACGGGGGAAGCACCGCCTCTAGGTCTAGCTCCGAGGATAGTAGTGACGATGATGATCTTCCTCCACTTCAGGACAGCGAGGAAGAGGAACATAAAAACTGGAAAGAGAAGAACAACCCGGCTGAGATCCATGTGTCAGCCAAAGATAGAACTGCAATGGAGAAGGGTTTAGACAATTTTAAGCTTAAGTACCCTCTAGGAGGCGGATTCAACATCCGAGTGCCGCCTGAATTAGGCACCATTGCCTGGGAAGACGAACAGATGAATGCCAACCGGTACTTCAGCTGTTATGAGGCGGCCTTCCTAGCCGGCCTCCGCTTCCCTCTTCACAATGCAGTAAAAGCTATCCTTCATGGATACGGCTTGGGCGTATGGCAGTTGACTCCAAATTCTAGGGTCAACCTTTTGGGTTACATAGCCGCCTGCGAATGGCAAGGGCTCCACCTCGGCTGGGAGGTTTTTGCGCACATGCATCACCTTAGTCGAAGCCTAGGCGGGTGGAGAACGTGGTACACTCTTACCACATACCCCAAATACTAGATGACCTTAGACAAGGTGTCTAAGTGGGATAATTTCAAGGAACACTTCTATCTGGTGTCCTCCTTCAATGAGAGAGAGAACCGCGAGTACAGGTGGTACAATAGGAAGCCAGACCTTCTAGGTCAAAAATGCAAATTCCCTACCATTCCAGACAGGACTATGAGAAAATCATAGAGGTAGGATTTTTTGAACGTGAAATCGACTACCTCTCAACGGGGGAACCAATAAGTGTCCCCAAGAATTGGATTCCTAAGCGTGAATGGTTGAGAGACGAGGCGTTCTTATCCGCCTGCAGTCTCAGTACAATGTTTAACAGACGTATGTTCAGTATGCATCCGGCAGTAATTATGTCGTCTGTGTTACATTCTTGGTTTTATTTCTGTTGTGTATATTCTGACAGACGGTTTGTTTGTAGAGACGGGTAGGAACATAGTCTCTGAAGAGAAAACCCTAAACGGTCTGCATCACTAATCCGCAAGGACAAGGCGGAGAAACAAAGGGCGGAAATAGCCGCCAAGGGTCAGGTATTCACTATCTACCCTATTTTCAACTAGAAGCGGCGCTATGCTGGCTGCATACTCATTGTGCCACTACTTTGTAGGATGTTCCACGATCCCTCCAAAAGCTTATCAAGCGGAAGCCGGATGAGACAGCCAACAACTCCACGAAATCCCAGAAGGTTTCTTCTACCCAGACAGCTCTAGAAGGCCCGTATAGGAAAACTCGCCTCAACATCAGGGGAAAGAGCATAAGTCTGAAGGGCTTCGGTCTAGGTATAGACCTAGACAAGAAGTTTGGCACCGAGGCGGTGTCTAGAACAGGGAAGCAGCTAAAGGCGGCTCGCAGCTCCGTAGCGGCTGTGGGTGATGACAACTTGTAGATTATTGATCAAGGTATTGCTAGTCCTTTCAAATCCCCGTTTAAGGTACCCTGGCCCATGCGGGTGAAATCCCACTGATAGCAGACTTCTGAAGGCTCTTTAGGTAGCCGTCTGTAGATAGGTGCTGCCTACACAGCTTACTCACCCAATCTTGGTTATGATGCAGATTCCCCCTAATGGCCGGATGTGCAGAAGTTTGCCAAGTCCATGCTTGGGGCCATCCCCAAGAAGAAGAAGGATGCCAACCCTAGCATAGAGACGTTCAACCTTGAACGAATCATGGCCCTCCTATCTAAGGTATGATCTTTCCAATAGAATTCGTTAAGTATACCGCTTGAGCCCTTAACACTCCGTTTGTGTCCATAGGCTATGCTGAGGGTTGGTGGGTTGAGGAGGCCATGGGCCCACAAGCAGAACAAGGTAAAACAAGCCAATAAAGCTGCGCGAGACTCCGCAGATGTTTCTCAATACCAAACTACAATAAATGAACTTGAGACTAAAGCATTTGAAATGACGCAGGCGGAGAACATCAGGCGCTTGATGGCTGAGCTGGAGACTGCCAAGAAGAAGGCTTCTGACTTCGATGCAGCGCTAAAAACTGCCCAGGCGGACCTCAAGGCTCTTGAGGGTCCTGACAAGGAAAACAATTATCTCCGAGCAGATGTCAACCGCCTGAAGAATGAAATGGCCCAAGCCCAGGCGAACTTTAAGGTAACGCTAATCGTTGAAGAGAACGAGTCCGACTGCACAGACCGTATGAAGATAGCCTGGGAAGGAGTACGGTATCAAGGCTTTAGCTTATTAGTACGCTGATGAAGTTATCAACGCCCAGGACGAGGGCAAGCCATATCCTTGGTCATTCAATGTTTGGGCCAACCGGGAGATCGAGGAGGAGCCAGCTCAAACTACAGGTAGAGGAGAGAAAGATCAAGGACTAGAAGGAGCACGAGTGAACTCTACTCTATCTCCGCCCGAGCAGACATGAGAGGAGGACCCGGTTGCTCCGCAAGTTTAAGTTCATTATCTTCTATTCGGCTTTAAGGCGTCTACATTTTCGGCCTACGTGCCGAGTATTTGAGTGTGATGAAGCAAAAATTTTTAATTCTATGTTTTTACCCGGATGGTTATCCGGTCAACATTTCCTCCCGACTCTTGTAACCGGTTTTATTTTGGAAAGTACCGACTGAGTCGGTTTTGCTTCAAATTCTGTTTCAGTTTTTGCGTTTGAATTTTTCACACATACATATACTTGTATTTTTGCCTAACTCTTTGAGAGCATGAGGCCGATGATAACCCGACTATACTAACTTACCGGTTTGAACTTTGCATATACATGAATTTTTTCCTAACTCTTTAAGAGCATGAGGCAAATGGTAAACCGGCTGTACTTGCCCTTGGGCGGTTGTGTGGTTGGTTTCCAAGCTTGATGGTTGATTGACTTGGAAACTTTTGATACTTTAAGGAGTGTGAGATGATCCTAAGTCAATCAATCACAACAGTGATTGCCCCAAACCAACTACACAGCCGTCCAAGCACAGAAGAGAGTAGCCGTCAACCTAGGCGGCGAAATTATTGTACCAAAATTTCCTTTCCTCTGCCTAGAGTATTTGCATTCCAATTATGCCCAATGTCCTTTTACCCCATTGGGAAGAATTGCATAATTTCGAAGAATAACCTAAGTTACAACTTCGGCCGGTAACCTGCTGATGTCCTTGGACATCCGGTCTTGGTAAACTTAGTCGTTCTTTAGTTTATCCTGGTCAGATGGCTATGGGTTGACCAATTAGGTCGTTCAATATTTGCCGTCGATATGCGTTTGTAGAGCAATGTGTGATAAGTGACTTTTATGTCACTTTTAGGGTATTTTTATGCTTATTTTCTGGTTTAGTTTCTAATAATTATCCTCGTTTTAGGATTTATTTTCTCTCTTTTTCTTATTTTTCTTATTTGGTCTTTATTTTGAGTATTTTTGCATTTTTATTAGTTTTTAGTTTAATTTCGTAATTTTAGTTGTTAATTTCTCTTTTCTCTCGTTTTCTTATTTATTTTAGTTTTATATTTTATTTTAATTTACTTTGTTTTATTTTATATTTTTATTTTATATCCTACCCTCTTGTTTGTTCTTGGTTGTAGGCGTGTTCGGGTCAATGCTCGATTTTCAAGTTCAAATCAATTTCGGATTCTCGATTTTGAGTCATATGTAAAGCATCAAGCTGCTGCCCCTTTGCTCGTATCCATCACCACACGCCTCCTTAACCTCCACCACAAAGTTTACCCACAAACACATCTCTCCTTCTTCACAACTCATAATTCCCCTGCTTCCCTCATCTCTGCCCCAGCCAAAACCCACACAAACACCACCAACCTGTAACCAAAACAACCACCCGCAATTAATCACCGAACTCAGCGGCCCGCAGCAACCACCTCCAATCACCCTTACTGCGCCTCCTTCTACAGCCCTCACAACCACCACAATCAATATCATTTACCAACCTCCGTCACCTTCCCCTGTTTCCACTCGCAACAACAACAACAATAATAGCAGCGGAAGTAACCTCAACTGAATTCCGCCATCACCGCCCTTGCGCCACCAGCGAAATTATTCCCTCTCCGCATCTCACAACCCGCCACCGGTCAAACAACCATCAACAACCGCCCATCAATCGGGATTACAACCTCGCAATTGGTAATTAATTACAACAAATCAACCCCAAATTGAAGACCCTTTAGAGCGAGAGCTCTGAATTTCGAAGCGGGCGCTCCTCATTCATTCATTTTCTACCAATTTGAGCAGAAAGCTTGAGCGGCCGCTCCGAAGGGTGTGGGCAGATGTTCCGATGGGTTATTAAAAATCACGTGCTTTTCTCGTGAATCCTTAAGGGCTTGGTGATCCAACGGCTGAGATTGTGATTTGATTGCTGATGATTGCGATGACGGTGATGATGCGTGTGATGGTGTTGATGGAAGATCAGAGCAGCCACGAGAAGAAGAAACGGAGTCTATGGGATTTTTGTCGGTTTTGATTTTGATTTTGTTTTCCTTTTCATTTTATTTTCTTTTACTTTTATTTTATTTTCTTTTCTATTTCCTTTTCTTTTATATTTTGTAATTCTTTTATTTTCTATTCTTCTCTTTTCTTTATTTTTATTTTATTATTAGCTTGTATATAAATACCCCTTTTGGGGTTATTTTCTCTATCAACTTTTAATCAACTTTAATTCACCCTAGATTAGATTAGTTCAGTTCCTTTAATTTTCTCTCTCGTAAGGTTAGATTAGGAGTGTCTCTCTCTAGTTTAGGAGTAGTTTTAGAGAGAGAAAGCTTGGATTTTTCATGAAGTTTGAGAGGTTGAAGAAGCAATTTGTGGATTTTCTTCTCATATATTCAATAAGTCTCCCTAACTTTCTCTCATCTTTATTGCTTTCCTTTAATTCTTGTTTTTGTTTATTTCTTTATTGATTAGAGTTGTTAATTAGTTTAATAGTTTGATTTTAGCTTTAATTCTAGTTTTACCTTGCTATTCATGTTCTTTATATCATGTTAGTTTAGATTTTATTCTAGGGGATTGGATGAAGATTATGTTGATGAATTGAATGATTTATTGTGATTTGTATGCAATTGATTCTTGATTATTATGTATGGATGATGCTTATATAGATTAGAATCTTTCTAGCTAATTGATTCTATGTTCTTAATTGTGCTTTCAATCAATTATGCGAAAATGAGTTGTTTGAGAGTCTAATTTCTTCCATACCTATGCTAGGCTAGTTGCACGAGAGTGAATTAGTTTAGTAGGATGATTAGCACGCTTAATTGCGCGAGAGTGAGTTGAGTGTGTTGATTATTCCCAATTGAGGTCATTTTCATCTAATTGCAATGTTGTTGTTGAATGCATTAATGTAATTGGATTCCACTTTCCTTAGTTTTAGTTGTTTGCTTTAAATAGTGCTTAGTTGAATCTCTCTCTATATCTCAATCATCCTAGTAGTCTATTTAGCATAGATTGATACACTTAGTCTTCGTGGTTCAACCCTTTACTTGCCACCAACTAGTTTAGTGTAAGTTTAGGTATTATAAATTTCTAATTTGGTTAGGGTTAGTAGTCCCAACGACCTATTAACCTTCGATCAAATTTTGGTGCCGTTGCCGGGGACTAAGGCGTTCTTTAATGTGTGTTGATTAGATTAGCTTGGTGAAAGGAATGGTGTCCTTTGAACAAGTGTATTATTCCGATAGGGGGTTCGGAATTATTAGAAAGCTAATTTTTTAGTAAGGTTAAGTGATCGGAATGCCTTGGTGGAGGCCGCTTCCGATCAGTAACGTTAATGCATAATTAATATTACAGCTTAATCTTGACTGAACCCTTCGGGTCACACCCAAGCAACTAACGAGCCGAAGCGACGAATTAATTAGGAATTAATTAATAAGTCGACCGAGTAATTAATATTTAGACGTCGGAAATTCAAGCTTGGAGCGTCGAAACCGAGCGTCGGAAGTCGAGTCGAAAATAGTAAAAGACGAAACGTGAAAATAATAATCAATCAACAAAGACCGAAATTCCCCTAGCATCGGAATGCCCCGAGCAAACCGAGTGCTAGGGGCAAATGGTCTAGCAAGGTGGCTAGCAAGCGCACAAAGCCGAGCCTAGGCTGGCTAGTGCGTGCTAGCGCACCATCGCTAGCAGCAGCAACACAAGCTAGCAATGCTAGCTAGCTAGTAGATTTCTAGGGTGCTAGCAGTGTGTGCATGCTGGTGTACTGGGGCATATGGCCTAGCATGGTGGCTAGAATGCGCACCAAGCCAAGCATAGGCTGGCTGGTGCATGCTAGCGCACCAATGCTAGCATCGCATTGCTGGGCGCTGCCTTGTGCGTGCATTGGCTAGCAGCCATGCCGCAGCAGCTAGCAGCTCGCACATTGTGCGTGGCGTGCTTGCAGCTAGCCTCGGCCAAGTAGCCCGCACTTGGTGCATGGCCTGCTGAGCCGTAGCACATGGCAGCCCACCTTGGGTGCCTTGGTGCCCAAGTGTGGGTGCCACATGGCGCAAAATAAATGGGAGTTTGGGCATTGAGGTGGCCAGTTTCGGGAGAGGGAGTGGGGAGCAAGTTTGGTCCCCCCTCTTCCAAATGGTCCTCACCTAATCTCTCACATGAGCTTGCCACTTGTTGATTTATTACTAGTTTGATTATTAATTTTATTTTAGCTTTAAAATAAAATGGGAAAAATCAAATTCTCCCACATTGATGGGAGAGCTTTTCACACTCATGATTTTCCCTATAAATACCCAAGTTGGGGTATTGGAAAAATCACTTGAGTAAGAGTTGAAAAAGGCATCACTAGTAGTGAAAACCTTTGAACTCAAGAGTTGAAAAAGGCATCACCTTTGTGAAAACCTTTGAACTCAATTACTCGGGTTTCGGTCGGGCCTTGCTTACTCCAAGGCATTGGACCTAGTCGGTGTTCGAGTTGTGGGTGGACTTCCGTTGGAGGTCGTTGTATTTTCGAGGCTAGCTTTCGAAGTAAGAGCCTCTCGAGGTTGGGCGAAGCACGCGTCAAAGGTATAATTATTATCTTAATCTTGTCATTAAGTTAATAATGTTTATGGTTTTATTTATTGCGAGTGCGGTCTTGGTTTTGGGTTTGTTTCCGCGGTGAGTCGGACTCACCAAACCCCAACACCGGTATCGGAGCCTCGCTCGTTTATTTTTAAATCATATTATTTTCAAGTTGTTTTATGGCTTAATTTTTCTGGTTTTAAGTTGCTAATTAGATTACTAGCTCGTTTTATTAATTTTAACATCGTATTAAAGCTGACTTCAGCTCCCGAACCCAGATTTCGACCCAAAAATAGTGAATTTTGGGTGGAAAAGGCGTTCTGAAAATGGTTTTTCCCTTTCAGGACTCTGTTTTTAGCCAAAAAAACGACCAGAAGTGCACTTTTCGAGGGATTTTCGTTTTGACGAAAAATTTTAAGTCTTTCTAACATTGAAAATTAATTTCATATATATATGCAATTTTAAACCTCTTTAGGCATGATTACTTGGTAGTAATTTGTGTTTGAAAGCTTGGTTTTATTTTTCACATAATTGCAAATTAATTGCATTAAGTGTGAAATTGTTGTTCTTTGAGGCTTCTAAGTACTAAAGATTCAATCTTTAATTATGTTAAGTGATTGAAACTTTAAAGTTACTAAATTCCATGAATTTTGTTGAACTTTGTTGATTTAATCATTTTTAAGTTGATTGGAATCATAAAGTTTGAATCTTGTGATATAAATTTATTTATCTTCATATTAGAAGATATAATTTTTCAAGGATTCACAAGTATTAAAGTTGGAATCTTTATTGAACTTATGTTCATTTTTTCCAAACTCCCTTTTATTTTGTCAAAATCTCAAGATTAATTTAAATTGATTAAATTAATAGTGAGAAATTGCCTTATTTTGTTGCACCTAGTTAAACTAATTTTATTAAAGAATGGTTCTTGGAAATAATTCTATTTGTATGCACTTGGATGAATTTATTTAAGTTGGACTTGTTATATTTTCATTTTTCCTCAAAATTAATTGATTCTAAAATTAATTTAGAATTGATTAAGAATGTCACATAAAATCGGGAATTTTTCCCGAGGCATGAGCATACAAATCGAGGCCTAAGAGCCCCAAGCAAGCTCTCAGCCAGCTGGGCTGCTCACACAACCCACATGAGGCAGTCGAGGCTGCTGGGCGCCTCGAGTGGTGTATGCATGCGAGGTGTGTGCATGGGCAGTAGGCTGTGCATGCGTGTGTACGAGGAAGGTATGCGGCTGTTGCTCGCTGCCAGCTTCATGGTGCGCCAGCCAGCAACAAACAGCAGCACGGTGCAGCAGTAGCATGGTGTTGTGCGCGCTGTGCGTGCTGCTATGCTTGGCTGGCCATGGCTGGTGCGAGCAGGAGCTCGTGCGTGGCTTGGTGCGACAGTGGTGTGCGGGGGATGTGCTGCGAGCTTGCGGCATGGTGCGCATAGCTAGCAAGCTTGTGCGGCCTCGTGGCTTGTGTTCTTGCACGCCCCGTAGAAGAGTCGACGCGTATGCGGTATTCTAAGCTATGGGTGTGACGCTTAGCATGGGTCACGGCTATGCGCACCTCCCCTTAATTAGCTCATATTGTTGGGGTTTGGTGAGTCCGACTCACCGCGGAAACAAACCCAAAACCAAGACCACACTCGCAATAAATAAAACCATAAACATAATTAAATTAATCACAAGATTAAGATAAGCTAATTACCCTTGACGCGTGCTTCGCTCCAAATGAGCTCTTACTTGAAAGCTTCAAGTCCCGATCGCACGGAGACCTCCAACGAAGTCCACCCGCACCAACAAAACCGACTAGGTCCAATGTCTTGGAGTTAGCAAGACCCGACCAATAAAACCCGAGTAATAATATTGAGTTCAAAGGTTTTCACTAATTGTGATGCCTTTTCCAACTCTTACTCAAGCATCTTTCCCAATGCCCATACTTGGGTATTTATAGGAAATGATGGGAGTATCATTTACTCTCCCATCAATGTGGGATAGTATGATTTTTCCATTTTATTTTAAAGCTAAAATAAAATCAATAATCAAGCTAGTAATAAATCAACAAGTGGCAAGCTCATGTGAGTGGTTAGGTGAGGACCATTTGGAGAAGGGGGGGACCAAACTTGCTCCCCACTCCCTCTCCCATAACCGGCCACCTCACTCCCCACACACTCAAGGACCACAAGCCACATGGCACCCACCCTTGGGCACCAAGGCAGCCAAGGTGGGCTGCCATGTGCTGCTGTCCGTGGCAGCCACGCCCAGCAAGCCCAGCAAGCCCAGCACTTGCATGCGGGCTGCTGCTGCTGCTGGCCAGCACGCCCAGCATGCTTGTGCGGGCTGCTGCTGTTGGCCTTGTGCCTTGGCCAGCGCTGCTAGGCAGCAAGCAATGGCCTAGCCATGCTGCTGCTAGCTGTTGCGAGCTGGCGCGCCGAGCGTGCTAGCTCCGGCAGCTTGTTGCGGCATGGCTTGCTAGCCATTGCGCGCACAAGGCTGCGCCTAGCATGCTAGCACGCACTAGGCAGCGCCTAGCCTTGCGATGCTAGCATGAGTGCGCTAGTACGCACCAGCCAGCCTAGGCTCGGCTTGGTGCGCATGCTAGCCACCATGCTAGGCCCATACGCCCTTAGCACTCGGTTTGCTAGGGCATTCCGATGCTAGGGGTATTTCGGTCTTTTGTTGATTTATTACTATTTCTCGTCTCGTCTTTCACTATTTTTCGACTCGACTTCCGACGCTCGGTTTCGACGCTCTAAGCTCGAATTTCCGACGTCTAAATAAATATTACTCGGTCGACTCATTAATTCCTTCCGAATTAATTCGTCGTTTCGGTTTGTTGAATGCTTGGGTGTGACCCGAAGGGTTCAGTCAAGATTAAGCTGTAACATTAATTATCCATTAATATTACTGATCGGAAGCGGCCTCCACCCAGGCATTCCGATCACTTGACCTTACTGAATATATTAGCTTTCTAATAATTCTGAACCCGCTAACGGAATAGTACACTTGTTCGAAGGACACCATTCCTTTCAATCTCCCACTTGTCCTTCCGGACAAGTGCTCATTTTGTGTACAGCCTTTTCCTATGTCGCTTAATGTCTCTTCATGAACTATAAGGTAAGATTTATTTTGTCATCCTTATTACGTCCAGAAGTGTTTCCCGATTCCGAGTCCGACTGTCAATAAACAGATGATTTCTAAAATCCATCCGAGCACGGCCATGCATTTTACAGTCTCGCTCTACGAGAGGCCTTGAATACAACAAAGACATCTTCCCTATTTTACTAGGGGGACATTCCCAGTCTTGTAATGTAGCTCCTCATACTGAGAGGACCTAGCCGCCCGAGTGTTGCCGTTATAATCCCCTATTACGGCAGACGTTTGACAACATCAAAGCGAACTAGTACTCAAACAAGAGAACTCACAGTACTCATGGTCGAGGAAATAGGTTCCGATAGCCATAATGAGAAGTATACTTATGACAAATTTTTAATTTCTTAAAGTATTCTCATAGGTCGATCCAGTATGGTTCTAAACCAATACCTGTGCAAATGATTTATGACAATCATGTCCTCGTAGCACATGAAACGGTGCTATAAATCAGACTACACACTAATCTCAATTGGTCATTAATCGTCCATCGTTTAAATGACCTTGATTAGGGATAATTTTCGATTATAATATTCAATGTTCACTTAATAGGTGTTTCCTTACCAAGACTGGTCTTGATACCCTATTTTGAATATTCTCAGAATCGAATGGACTCATTATTTAATCCTAAACCACAATTAAATAGCATAACGGAGTAATAAAATGTTGCATGAAATTTTATATTACTCCAAAACATGAATGGTTTTCCTTAGTGTCTTACATTAACTTTTCTCAAAATTAACTAAAACACTAAACAAGGAAATCAAAGCCAGTCTCCTACATGCTTGATTCCCATTGCCTCAACGTGCTTGTTGTGCTTCACTTGAGACAAAGGTTTAGTAAGTGGATCGGCTACATTGTCATCCGTTCCAACTTTGCAAATTCTGATTTCACCCTCTGATTTCCATTCTCGAATCATGTGAAATCGCCGCTTGACATGTTTGACCTTCTGATGTTCTCTAGGCTCTCTGGCCTGAGCAATAGCTCCATTGTTGTCACAATAGAGGGCTATTGGACCCTTTATAGAGGGTACAACATCAAGTTCGCCAACGAACTTACGAATCCAAACAGCCTCCTTAGCTGCTTCAGCAGCTGCCAAGTATTCGGCTTCAGTTGTAGAATCTGCAGTTGTACTCTGCTTTGCGCTCTTCCAACTAAACGCCCCTCCATTTAGACAGAACACATATCCAGATTGCGATTTGAAATCGTCTCTGTCTGTCTGGAAGCTTGCGTCGGTATAACCTTCCACAACCAAATCCTTTGTACCACCATACACCAGGAATTTATCCTTGTTCCTTTTCAGGTACTTTAGGATATTTTTGCCCGCAGTCCAATGCGCCTCTCCTGGGTCTGATTGGTAACGGCTCGTAGCACTCAAGGCATACGACACATCTAGCCTAGTACATATCATGGCATACATGATAGATCCAATAAGCGAAGCATATGGAATCTGATTCATTCTTACCCGCTCATCAGGTGTCTGTGGACACTGCTTCTTGCTTAGGGTTATGCCATGTGACATTGGCAGGTGACCTCTTTTGGCCTCCTCCATGCCAAATCGAGCAAGTACCTTATCAATATAATTACTTTGACTCAATCCAATCATCCTTTTCGATCTATCCCTATAGATCTTGATGCCTAGTATGTACTGAGCCTCTCCCAAGTCTTTCATTGAGAAGCACTTTCCAAGCCAGGCCTTTACAGACTCTAACAACGGAATGCTGTTTCCAATGAGCAATATGTCATCGACATATAAGACTAGGAAGGCGATGTCACTCCCACTGACCTTCTTGTAAACACAAGATTCATCTGGATTCTTGATAAAACCAAACTTACTGATGGCTTCATCGAAACGCAGATTCCAACTTCTGCTTGCCTGCTTTAATCCATAAATGGACTTCTTAAGCTTACAAACCTTCCCAGCATTGTGTTGGTCGACAAAACCTTCAGGCTGTGTCATATACACAGTTTCTTCCAAATAACCATTAAGGAAGGCGGTTTTGACGTCCATCTGCCATATTTCATAGTCGTAATATGCAGCAATCGCTAGGAGGATCCGAACGGATTTAAGCATTGCAACTGGTGAAAAGGTTTCATCGTAATCAATACCATGAACTTGTCTGTAACCTTTTGCCACCAATCTAGCTTTGTAAATGAATACATTTCCATCTTTGTCGGTTTTTAACTTGAAAATCCACTTACATCCGATCGGTGTATAACCTTCGGGTAAGTCAACCAAGTCCCAGACTTGATTATCAAACATGGAATCCATTTCAGATCTCATGGCCTCTTGCCATTTAGCAGAGTCGGTGCTTGCCATCGCTTGCTTGTAGGTTGCCGGTTCATCTCCATCCATAATCAGGATGTCCTGATTCTCGGTTAATACTAAACCAAGATATCTATCAGGTTGAGATCTCGGCCTCAGAGACCTACGTAGGGTAATGGATTGAGCATTTGCATTGTCGGTTCGACTTTGCACATTTTGATCATTTTGACCTGCGTCAACAGATGCTGTTTGAGCACTCTGACTGTCATTATGATTTTGTTTCTCATCCTCACGAACTTCGACGAGTTCGATTTTCCTCCCACTTGTCATTTTGGAAAGGTGCTCCTTCTCCAAAAAGACACCATCGCGAGCAACAAACACTTTGTTCTCCGATTTGTTGTAGAAGTAATACCCTTTGGTTTCTTTTGGGTAGCCCACAAAGTAAACCTTGTCAGATTTGGGATGAAGTTTGTCAGAGATCAATTTCTTGACATATGCTTCGCATCCCCATATCTTTAGAAAAGATAACCTAGGAGGTTTCTTCGTCCATAATTCATATGGAGTCTTTTCTACAGCTTTTGATGGAGCACGGTTCAGTGTTAGTGCCGCAGTTAGAAGTGCGTGTCCCTAGAAAGAGATAGGAAGATCACTAAGACCCATTGTTGATCGTACCATGTCTAACAAGGTCCGATTTCTCCTTTCGGATACTCCGTTCCATTGTGGAGTTCCTGGAGGTGTCAATTCTGAAAGTATACCCTTTTCTTTCAGATGGTCATCGAATTCTTGGCTCAAGTATTCACCACCTCGATCCGATCGAAGGGCTTTGATTTTCTTGCCAAGCTGATTTTCAACTTCACTCTGAAATTCTTTGAACTTTTCAAATGATTCAGATTTATGCGACATGAGGTAGACATAGCCATATCTACTATAGTCGTCTGTGAAAGTGATGAAATATCGATGTCCATTTCTTGTGGTTGAGCTCATTGGTCCACATACATCGGTATGTATAAGACCCAATAAGTCACTTGCCCTTTCTCCCAACTTGGAGAATGGCTGTTTAATCATCTTGCCTAATAGACATCCTTCGCAATTCTCAAACGATTCTAAATCGAAAGAGTCAAGAACACCTTCTTGTAGAAGTTTCTTGATGCGTTTGATGTTAATGTGGCCAAGACGACAATGCCACAAGTAAGTCTGATTTGACTCCATGGTCTTAGCTCTTTTGGTATCATTATAAACAATTTGTCCAAATACACAAACGTGTCATTCCATAAATATAAACAAGATGATATGTCTTGTGATCAAGTTTACAATGACGTCCAACGCCACAAGATCAAAATATGGTAGATAAAACTAAACAAGTTTTAAATCTAGACAAAATATGAGGTTACAAGTTTTCTTTGAAAGATTATCTTCTTCTTCCACTTGTACTCATATCCACTTGAAAAGCATCACTCACTTTGTTCCTGAAATAGGAGCATATAGTGAGCCAATTTTTCCGGTATCTAATACCTCATAAATTGCTTATGTTCAAGTGTAAAGATGATACCTGAGATCGAGGTTACTTTTCCTTTCGCCTCATCTGCTAGATACATGCTACATTCTCTTTTGTAGTGTCCGGGTCTACTACAATAGAAGCAGCGCATCTTAGCTTTGTTCTTGAACTCCTTCTTCTTTGTTCTCAGGGCAACCTTAGCCTTCTTGCAAGAATAGGTTTTCTGGAGCTCTTTAACAACTTCCATCAAGGAAAGTTTGTTCCGTTTGGCCGTAAGTCGCATCTTTAATGCAACATACCCCGAGTGGAGTGAGCTTAGTAGCATGAGAGCTGCTTGCTCATCTTCCACTGGTTTTCCAATTAGCTCCAGATGGGTGAATAGCCTTGTCATGTTGAGCACATGAGCTTGAAGTGGCATCCCGGGTCTAAGTCTTGCATTATAGACCTTAGCCCATACTTCTTGTCTCTCTTTGATGAGACATCCATCTTGCGGTGGCTTGATCCTCATGTTCGAGAGTGACCTAGTCACATCTTCCACAAGTCCATCATAGTTGCCTCTGGTGCTCTTGGTGACTCTCAAATTGACTACATCTTCTAGAGCTTTGAGCATCATGTCCGGAAAATAGTTGGAGAACTTCCCCTTCCATTGTACCGGGATGGAGTTTGCCATGAGTCTGGAAACTCTTTTGCAATCCTCACTCCATTCCTCATGTGCCTCATCACTCATAATCCCCTTTGAGTAGAAACTCGGGATTTGAGTGTCCAGAATGTGCTCTAGGTAGCAATTTCGGAGGGTCTTTCGGAGTTCCTCTTCCCATTCCTTAAAGTTTACCAAGTTCAGAGAAATTGGCAACTCTTTGGGCAATTCCGGGAGCATAAGGTCGTTGTCATTAGTTGAAGACATGATTCTACAATTTGAAAGAATTTAAAATGAAAAACCATTCATTATACTTAAATAAGATTGAAATCATGCATTTTAATCAAACTTATTTAAAACGTCTTATTCACACATTAAAGATTGTCCCCAATTTTGGTGAGAATAAGTCGATTCCAAGATCCAAAGAAACAAAGAGTGGTTAAGCATGCTTTGGCTTGTCTTAACACTCAATCTCCTAAGGTAAGCAACGCTTTGCTAATGGCTCCAAGCCACTCTTGGTTGAATAAATCGTCGCATCCAATGCTCTCTAAACAATTTATTCACTTTGCCACGACATGTTAGGACTCCATCACTCATATCGTTGAGTATAACCAAAACCACTTGCATACCTAGTATGCCTTACGTTCCTTGGAGAAGTAGTGATGCCTCGCTTTGGCGTAGCCCATCACTACCCTCGTTCGGTTGGTAAGTGTGTTTTGGAATGGCAAGTTTTACTCAATTTTAAGGGACCTAGGGTTTCTATGTTGGTTGATTTAAGTGAACTTAATTAATCATCTCAACATTCGAAATCCTAACCATGCATCTAACATATAATTCAAATATATAAACATAAATATATATATCGAAAACATAAATAGAGATGCATTTGGCAACTAGCATGACCCCTTGAGATCTTCAAGTCTTCAAAAGGTCTTCTTTTGCAACTTCATGGCTTCGTCTTCTAAGAACTCCGTCTTCAAGACTTGACCAAATAATATAATTGCTAGTTACTACGATTAGGACTAATCTAAATATTAAGGTACAAAAATACTCAACGGTTCGCAGACCGTATTTAGATTTACAAAAATACATCACGGATCACAGTCCGTATTTTCTATCCTAATCGGGCCCCACTAGTTGCCATTTCATAAAACCTGTGAGAGAGTTTTACATTCCATTCATCCATTCACTATCTGTGAATGGCCCCATGCATTTTACAACGATCAAACAAGTAACAATGCATAAAACCGCGCGGGAACTAGTAATTAATCTAGGTGGTTAATTCAATTAACACGCCTAATTAAACTAGTCAAAGTTGTTTTAACCGGTTATGGTAATAACTAAGAGACGCTCCCACTAAATTCCGCATCCAATCTTAACTAATCCAATTAATTAAGTCGGTGAACCCAAATATTTGTCAAAATTAATTTTGCAAATGTCGCTCAAAAACCCGAGGCCTAGCCTCCAAAATTTTAATTAAATAAACAAAATAATTAAAATAATTAAAACGACAATCTAAGCAAAATTACGTATTCCATAATGTCTAAGTGCCTAGCACTAAGACTTGGAACCCAAAATTGCCCTTATTTACATATTAAGCAATGCTAAAATTAACTTAAAATAGCATCGCCTTAATAACCCGGGGTTATTGTGCCAATTATGGGATCGTACGTACCGTACAACAAGCTCGTAACATACCCATTCGCACCCCCGCAACACCAAGCATGCCCATGGGCTGCTTGTGCTCGCACACGCCACGCCCAGCCAAGCCAAGCGTAGCAGCACGCACAGCGCGCACAGCACTATGCTGCTGCTGTGCCATGCTGCTGCTTTGTTGCTGGCTGGTGCGGTAAGTGGCTGGCAACGAGCAGCAGCCCACGCCCTTCCTCGCACACACAGACGCACAGCACCACGCACCTAAGAACGAAGAACCCAGCAGCCTCGGCAGCCACATATGGGTTGCGTGAGCAGCCCAGCTGGCCGAGAGCTGGCTCGGGACTCTTAGGCCTCGTGTTGCGTGCTAATGCTTCGAAAATTATCGAATTTTATGTGTGACATTATAAATCAATTCTAAATTAATTTTAGAATCAATTTTGAGGAAAAATGAAAAATAACAAGTCCAACTTAAATAATTCATCCAAAGCAATTAACCAAATTTATTACCAAGAATCATTCTTTAATAAAATTGGTTTAACTTGGTGTAACAAAATAAATTAGGGCATTTCTCACTATTAATTTAATCACTTTAAATTAATCTTGAGATTTTGACAAAATAAAAGGGAGTGGGAAAAATGAACATAAGTTCAATAAAGACTCCAACTTTAATACTTGTGACTTCATGAAAAATTATATCTTCCAATATGAAGATAAACCAATTTCTATCACAAGTTTTAAACTTTATGATTCCAATCAACTAAAAAATGATTAAATCAACAAAGTTTAACCAAAATTCATGGAATTTAGTAACTCAAAGTTTCAATCACTTATCATAAGTAAAGATTGAATCTTTAATACTTGGAAGCATCAAAGAACAACTATTTCACACTCAATGCAATTAATTTGCAATTATGTGAAAAATAAAACCAAACTTTCAAGCACCAATTACTACCAAGTAATCATGCTTAAAGTGGTCTAAAAATTGCATATAAAATAAGGAAAGAACCATTTACATAACCACCATAAATATGCAATCAATTTTCAAGGTTAGAAAGACTTAAAATTTTTCGTCAAAACGAAAAATCCCTCGAAAAATGCATTTCTGGCTAAAAACCGAGCCCTAAAAGGGTAAAACCATTTCCAGAACACCTTTTCCACCCAAAATTCACTATTTTTGGGTCGAAATCTGGGTTCGGGGCTGAAGATAGCTCTAAAACGAGGTAAAATTTGAAAAACGAGTTACTAATATAATTAGCAACTTAAAACCAGAAAAAAATAAGCCATAATAACACCTTGAAAATATTATGATTTTAAAATAAACGAGCGAGGCTCCGATACCGCTGTTGGGGTTTGGTGAGTCCGACTCTCCGCGGAAACAAACCCAAAACCAAGACCACACTCGCAATAAATAAAACCATAAACATAATTAAATTAATCACAAGATTAAGATAAGCTAATTACCCTTGACGCGTGCTTCGCTCCAAATGAGCTCTTACTTGAAAGCTTCAAGTCCCGCTCGCACGGAGACCTCCAACGAAGTCCACCCGCACCAACAAAACCGACTAGGTCCAATGTCTTGGAGTTAGCAAGACCCGACCAATAAAACCCGAGTAATAATATTGAGTTCAAAGGTTTTCACTAATTGTGATGCCTTTTCCAACTCTTACTCAAGCATCTTTCCCAATGCCCATACTTGGGTATTTATAGGAAATGATGGGAGTATCATTTACTCTCCCATCAATGTGGGATAGTATGATTTTTCCATTTTATTTTAAAGCTAAAATAAAATCAATAATCAAGCTAGTAATAAATCAACAAGTGGCAAGCTCATGTGAGTGGTTAGGTGAGGACCATTTGGAGAAGGGGGGGACCAAACTTGCTCCCCACTCCCTCTCCCATAACCGGCCACCTCACTCCCCACACACTCAAGGACCACAAGCCACATGGCACCCACCCTTGGGCACCAAGGCAGCCAAGGTGGGCTGCCATGTGCTGCTGTCCGTGGCAGCCACGCCCAACAAGCCCAGCAAGCCCAGCACTTGCATGCGGGCTGCTGCTGCTGCTGGCCAGCACGCCCAGCATGCTTGTGCGGGCTGCTGCTGCTGGCCTTATGCCTTGGCCAGCGCTGCTAGGCAGCAAGCAATGGCCTAGCCATGCTGCTGCTAGCTGTTGCGAGCTGGCGCGCCTAGCGTGCTAGCTCCGGCAGCTTGTTGCGGCATGTCTTGCTAGCCATTGCGCGCACAAGGCTGCGCCTAGCATGCTAGCACGCACTAGGCAGCGCCTAGCCTTGCAATGCTAGCATGAGTGCGCTAGCACGCACCAGCCAGCCTAGGCTCGGCTTGGTGCGCATGCTAGCCACCATGCTAGGCCCATACGCCCTTAGCACTCGGTTTGCTAGGGCATTCCGATGCTAGGGGTATTTCGGTCTTTTGTTGATTTATTACTATTTCTCGTCTCGTCTTTCACTATTTTTCGACTCGACTTCCGACGCTCGGTTTCGACGCTCTAAGCTCGAATTTCCGACGTCTAAATAAATATTACTCGGTCGACTCATTAATTCCTTCCGAATTAATTTGTTGTTTCGGTTTGTTGAATGCTTGGGTGTGACCCGAAGGGTTCAGTCAAGATTAAGCTGTAACATTAATTATCCATTAATATTACTGATCGGAAGCGGCCTCCACCCAGGCATTCCGATCACTTGACCTTACTGAATATATTAGCTTTCTAATAATTCTAAACCCGCTAACGGAATAGTACACTTGTTCGAAGGACACCATTCCTTTCACATATACCTCGGTTTTAAGGCAATGTTATTTTGCATATTAGCCGTTTATTTATTTTAATTAATCTTGTGTATTTTAATTAAAATTTTGGAGGCTAGGCCTCAGTTTTGAGCGGCGTTGGCAAAATTTAATTTTGGCAAATTTTGGGCTTAATTAATTGGATTAATTAAGTTGGATGCGGAATTTAGTGGGAGCTTCAAATGTTAATTGCGCTTATTTACATAATCGGTTAAAACAACTTTCACTAGTTTTAATTAGGCGTGTTAATTGGATTAACCACCTAGATTAGTTACTAGTTATCGCGTGTTTATGCATTGTTACATGTTTTATCGTTGTAAAATGCATGGGCCATTAACAAATAGTGAATGGATGAATGGAATATATGTTCTCTTGCAGGTTAATAAAATGGCAACTAGTGGGGCCCGATTAGGATAGAAAATACGGACTGCGATCCGTGATGTATTTTTGTAAATCTAAATACGGTCTGCGTACCGTTGAGTATTTTTATACCTTAATATTTGGATTAGTCCTAATCGTAGATACTAGTAGTTGCATAATTTTGGTCAAGTCTTGAAGATGGAGGTTCTTGGAAGACAAAGACATGAAGTTGCAAAAGAAGACCTTTTGAAGACTTGAAGAATTCAAGGGGTCATGCTAGTTGCCAAATATGCGTCAAATGGTTATGCTTTACATATTTATGATCATTTATATGAATTATATGTTAGATGCATGTTTAGGATTTCGAATGTTGTGATTATTAATTAAGTTCACTTAAATCAACCAACATAGAAACCCTAGGTCCCTAAAATATTGAGTAAAATTGCCATTCCGAAACAACACTTATTGACCTATTGAGAGTAGTGATAGGCTACGCCAATGCGAGGCATCACTACTACTCCCTAGACTCATAAGGCATACCGCGTATGCAAGTTAGTTTTGGTTGTACTCAACGATATGAGTGATGGAGTCCTAACATGTCGGGGCAAAGTGAATAAATTGTTGAGAGAGCATCAGATGCGACGATTTATTCAACCAAGAGTGGCTTAGAGCCATTAGAAAAGCATTGCTTACCTTGGGAGATTGAGTGCTAAGACAAGCCAAAGCATGCTTAGTAACTCTCCGTTTCCTTGGATCTTGGAATCGACTTATTTTCACAAAAATAGGGATAGTTTTATGTGTAAATAAGACGTTAAATAAGTTTGAAATATGCATGAATTAAATTCAATCTTATTTAAGTATTATGAATGGTTTTTCATTAAAATTCTTTCAATTGTAGAATCATGTCTTCAACTATCGACAACAATCTAATAATCCCTGATCTTCCCGAGAAGTTACCATTTAGCTTGAATTGGTGAACTTCAAGGAATGGGAGGAAGAACTCCATATGACCCTCCACAATTGCTACGTAGAGCATATCTTGGACACACCCATCCCGAGTTTCTACTCAGAAGGGGTTATGAGCGATGAGGCTCATGAGGAGTGGAGTTATGATTGCAAGAGAGTCTCGCGACTCATGGCAAACTCTATCCCGGAACAGTGGAAGAAGAAATTCTCCAACTATCTTCCGGATGTACTCCTCAAAGCTCTAGAAGATGTGGTCAATCTGAGGGTCACAAAGAGCGACAGGGGCAACTATGATGGACTTGTGCAAGAAGTGACTAGGTCACTGTCTAACATGAGGATCAAGCCACCGCAAGATGGTTGTCTCAGCAAAGAGAGGCAAGAAGTATGGGCTAGGGTCTATCGTGCAAGACTTAGACCCGGGATGCCGCTTCAAGCCCATGTGCAAAAGATGACAAGGTTATTTAACCATCTGGAACTGATTGGTAGGCCGGTGGAGGATGAGCAAGTGGCTCATATGCTTTTAAGCTCACTCTACTCGGGTTACATTGCAATTAAAATGCAACTTACCAACAATCGGGATAAACTATCCTACGAGGAAGTTGTCCAAGAGCTCTAGAAAACCTATTCTTGCAAAGTGGCTAAGGTTGCTCTAAGGCCCAAGAAGAAGGAGTTCAAGAACAAGGCTAAGATGCGCTGCTTCTATTGTAGTAAGCAAGGTCACTACAAAAGAGAATGTAGCGAGTATCTGGAAGATGAGGCAAGAGGAAAAGCAGCCTCAATCTCAGGTATCATCTTAACACTTGAATACAAGCAATTTATAAGGTATTAGATACCGGAAAAATGACTCATTTTATGCTCCTGTTTCAGTTTCAAAGTGAGCAATGCTTTTTCAAGTGGACATGAGTACACAAGTGGAGGATGAAGATAATCTATCCAAAGAAAGCTTGTAAACTCATGTGTTTTGTCTAAATTCTAAAACTTGTTAAGTTTTATCTACCATACTTTGATCTCATGACGTTGGACATCATTTTAACCTTGATCACAAGACTTTTGTTTCATGTCCTGTTCATATTTATGGACAGGACACTTTTTGTGTGTTTAGACAAAATCATTTATTATGATACCAAAAGAGCTAAGACCATGGAGTCAAATCAAACTTACTTGTGGCATTGTCATCTTGGCCACATGAACATCAAACGCATCAAGAAGCTTCTACAAGAAGGCGTTCTTGACTCTTTCGATTTAGAATCTTTTGAGAATTGCGAAGGATGTTTATTAGGCAAGATGATTAAGCATCCATTCTCCAAGTTAGGAGAAAAGGCCGGTGACTTATTGGGCCTAATACATACCGATGTATGTGGACCAATGAGCTCCTCCACAAGAAATGGACATCGATATTTCATCACCTTCACAAACTATTATAGTAAATATGGCTATGTCTACCTCATGTCGCATAAATCTGAATCGTTTGACAAGTTCAAAGAATTTCAGAGTGAAGTGGAAAATCAGCTTGGCAAGAAAATCAAAGCCCTTCGATCGGATTGAGGTAGTGAATACTTGAGCCAAGAATTCGATGACCATCTGAAAGATCATGGTATACTTTCAGAACTGACACCTCCAGGAAATCCACAATGGAACGGAGTATCCGAACGGGGAAATCGAACCTTATTAGGCATGGTACGATCAACCATGGGTCTTAGTGATCTTCCTATCTCTTATTGGGGAGACGCACTTTTAATTGCGGTACTAAAACTGAACCGTGCTCCATCGAAAGCTGTTGAAAAGACTCCATACGAGTTATGGACAAAGAAACCTCATAGGTTGTCTTTTCTAAAGATATGGGGATGCGAAGCATATGTCAAGAAATTGATTTCTGACAAACTTCATCCCAAATCTGATAAGGTTTACTTTGTGGGCTACCCAAAAGAAACCAAAGGGTATTACTTCTACAACAAATCAGAGAACAAAGTTTTTGTTGCTCGCGATGGTGTCTTTTTGGAGAAGGAACACCTTTCCAAAATGACAAGTGGGAGGAAAATCGAACTTGACGAAGTTCGTGAGGATGAGCAACAAAATCAGAATGATAGTCAAAGTGCTCAAACAGCATCTGTTGACAAAAGTCAAAATGATTAAAATATGCAAAGTCGAACCGACAATGCAAATGCTCAGTCTATTACCCTACGTAGGTCTCAAAGGTTGAGATCTCAACCTGATAGATATCTTGGCTTAGTATTAACCGAGAATCAGGACATCCTTGTCATGGATGGAGATGAACCGGCAACCTAAAAGCAAGCGATGGCAAGCACCGACTCTGCTAAATGGCAAGAGGCCATGAGATCTGAAATGGATTCCATGTTTGAAAATCAAGTCCGGGACTTGGTTGACTTACCCGAAGGTTACACACCTATCGGATGTAAGTGGATTTTCAAGTTGAAAACCGACAAAGATGGAAATGTATTCATTTACAAAGCTAGATTGGTAGCAAAAGGTTATAGACAAGTTCATGGTATTGATTATGATGAAACCTTTTCTCCAGTCGCAATGCTTAAATCCGTTCGGATCCTCCTAGCGATTGCTGCATATTACAACTATGAAATATGGCAGATGGACGTCAAAACCGCCTCCCTGAATGGTATTTTGGAAGAAACTGTGTATATGACACAACCTAAAGGTTTTGTCGACCAAAACAACGCTGGAAAGGTATGCAAGCTTAAGAAGTCCATTTATGGATTAAAGCAAACAAGCAGAAGTTGGAATCTGCGATTCGATGAAGCCATCAATAAGTTTTGTTTTATCAAGAATCCAGATGAATCTTGTGTTTACAAGAAGGTCAGTGGGAGTGACATCGCCTTCCTAGTCTTATATGTCGATGACATATTGCTCATTGGAAACATGATTCCATTACTAGAGTCTGTAAAGGCTTGGCACGGAAAATGTTTTTCAATGAAAGACTTGGGAGAGGCTCAGTACATACTAGACATCAAGATCTATAGGGATAGACCGAAAAGGATGATAGGATTGAGTAAAAGTACTTATATTGATAAGGTACTAACTCGATTCGGCATGGAAGGAGCCAAGAGAGGCAACCTACCCATGTCGCATGGCATAACCCTAAGCAAGAATCAGTGTCCAAAGACACCTGATGACCGAGAAAGGATGAATCAGATTCCATATGCTTCGCTTGTTGGATCGATCATGTATGCCATGATATGTACTAGGCCAGATGTATCATATGCCTGAGCGCTACAAGCCGATACTAATCAGACCCAGGAGAGGCGCATTGGACTGCGGCCAAGAATATCCTAAAGTACCTGAAAAGGAACAAGGATAAAAAAACTGGTCTATGGTGGCAGAAATGAATTAGTTGTTGAGGGTTACACCGACGCAAGATTCCAGACAGACAGAGACGACTTCAAGTCACAGTCTGGGTACATATTCTGTCTCAATGGTGGAGAGTTTAGTTGGAAGAGTGCTAAGCAAAGCACAACTGCAGATTCTACAACTGAAGCACGAATACTTGGCAGCATCTGAGGCATCTAAGGAGGCAGTTTGGATTTGCAAGTTCATTGGTGAACTTGGTGTTGTACCCTCCATCGAGGGACCAATAGACCTTTATTGTGACAACAATGGAGCTATTGCTCAGGCTAAAGAGCCAAGACAACATCAGAAGGTCAAACATGTCAAGTGGCGGTTTCACATGATTCGGGAATGGAAATCAGAAGGTGAAATCAGAATTTGTAAAGTTGGAACGGATGACAATGTAGCCAATCCACTGACTAAACCTTTGCCACAATTGAAGCATAACAAGCACGTTGAGGCAATGGGAATCAGGCACATCGGAGATTGGCTTTGATTTCCTTATTTTAGTGTTTTAATTAATTTTGGACAATTTTAATGCAAAGCACTATGATGAACCATTCAGTTTTGGAGTAATTAAAATTTTCATGCGATTTAAATCACTCCATTGGCTATTTAATTGTGGTTTAGAATTAAATAATGAGTCCATTCGATTCTTGGAATATTCAAAATAGGGTATCAAGACCAGTCTTGGTAAGGAAACACCTATTAAGTGAACATTGAATATTATAATCGAAAATTATCCCTAATCGAGGTCATTTAAACGATGGACGATTAATGACCATTTTAGATTAGGGTGTAGTTTAATTTATAGCACCGTTTTTTGTGCTACAAGGACATGATCGTCATGAATCATTTGCACAGGTATTGGTTTAGAACCATACTGGATTGACCTATGAGAATACTTTAAGAGATTAAAAACGTCATAAGTATACTTCTCATTATTGCTATCGAAACCTTTTTCCTCGACCATGAGTATTGTGAGCTTTCTTGTTTGAGTACTAGTCCGCTTTGATGATTGTCAAACGTTTGCCGTAACAGGGGATTATAACGGCATCACTCGGGCGGCTAGGTCCTCTCAGTATGAGAAGCTACATTACAAGACTGGAAATGTCCTCCTATTAAATATAGGAAATATGTCTTTGTTATTTACAAGGCCTCTCGTAGAGCGAGACTGTAAAAATGCATGGCCGTGCTCGGATGGATTTTAGAAATCATCTGTTTATTGACAGTCGGACTCGGAATCGAGAAACACTTCTGGACGTAATAAGTATGACAAATTAATATTACCTTATAGTTCATGAAGAGGCATTAAGTGACATAGGAAAAGGGCTATACACTAAAAGCACACTTGTCCGGAAGGACAAGTGGGAGATTGAAAGGAATGGCGTCCTTCGAACAAGTGTATTATTCTGATAGGGGGTTCAGAATTATTAGAAAGATAATTTTTCAGTGAGGTCAAGTGATCGGAATGCCTGGGTGGAGGCCGCTTCCGATCAATAATATTAATGCAGAATTAATATTACAACTTAATCTTGACTGAACCCTTCGGGTCACACCCAAGCAACTAACGAGCCGAAGCAACGAATTAATTAGGAATTAACTAATAAGTCGACCGAGTAATTAATATTTAGACGTCGGAAATTCGAGCTTGGAGCGTCGAAACCGAGCGTCGGAAGTCGAGTTGAAAATAGTAAAAGACGAGACGTGAAAATAATAATATATCAACAAAGACCGAAATTCCCCTAGCATCGGAATGCCCCGAGCAAATCGACTGCTAGGGGCATATGGTCTAGCAAGGTGGCTAGCTAGCGCACCAAGCCGAGCCTAGGCTGGCTAGTGCGTGCTAGCGCACCAATGCTAGCATCGCATTGCTGGGAGCTGCCTTGTGCGTGGGGAATGGTTGAGAATATGTATAATGGTAGATTCCATCTTTTGTCTATGCATGATGCTTGCAATTTATTCACTTGGCTTGCTAGAGATTCTTATGATAGAGAATGTCATGTTTCTTGTTTGGATTCTTAATGTGAAGATTCTTTTAATTTTTGCATGAATTCTCTTGATGCTTCTACTATGCCTTGTGATGATCCAAATATGCATGTTGACCCCTTTCCCTCTTATGCTCATTGTATCTGAAAGTCGTCCTCGTGTCTCTTGGACATTGATTTAGGCACTAAGTTTTTAACTTAGTTTAATTTTAGTATCAGAAAGTCGGCCGTCTGTGCATTTCACAGGTGGTGCTTGAAACATTGCGCATGTATATAAAGAAATAAATAATAGCATTGAAAAAAAAGCAACTTTTTCATTAATAGGCTATTCATTTACAAAAATTTACAAGTCTTAGAAGTAATAATTTTTTAAGTTTTCTACATTCTAAGTTTTGGGCAACCGCCTATCGTTTGGAGTTTCCAGGCGGTAGGTGTCGTCTCTTACTTCTTCATAGATTCGATAGGGGCCTTCCCAATTAGAAGTTAGCTTTCCATGCTCATTGGCCCTACCGGTTGCCTCCATTTTCCGTAGCACAAATTCACCCATTTTCAGGGCCGTTTGTGTACTCTTTTGTTGTAGGACGTGTCATTCTCAGACGGTAAATCTCATGACGCAAGGCGGCATTGCCCCTGCGTTCCGAGAGTGAGTCCAATGCTAGCCGCAAGGCCTCCTAGTTTGCCTTTTCATCGTATAGCATAACTCGCAGAGTCGGCTCATAATGCTCGATGGGCAAGACGGCTTCAGCACCGTATACCACGAGAAATGGGGTTTCACCAGTTGCCCCTTTTTCAGTTGTTCGGATGGGCCATAGGACATGAATTAACTCTTCAGCCCATAAACCACTAGCTCTTTCTATTTTCTTTTTGATGTCATCCGAGATGAGTTTGTTGAAGGCTTCAACTTGGCCGTTTGCATGGGGTCGGCCGACTGATGCAAAATAGTGTGAGATCCCTTGATCTCCCAACCAAGTTTTAAGCTGAGGCGTCTCACACTAAGGGCCATTATCAAACACCATAGACATAGGTACCCCGAACCGGGTGATGATGTCCTTCCAGATGAAAGAGATGACATCCTTGGTCTTGATATTCTTGACTGCCTCTGCCTCAACCCACTTGGTGAAATAATCCACAGCCACTAGAATGTACCGTTTTTCGCCTAGTGCAGGTGTATACGGTCCTAAGATGTCCATGCCCCATTTTGCAAACGGGACTAGGCTATGAATTACTGTCAGGTCAGTTGTCGTCTAATGGATGAGCTTGCCAAATCTTTGGCACTTGTCACACTTTTTTACCATCTTCATGGTGTCTGACTCAAGAGTGGGCCAAAAGTAGCCCTGCTTCCTGGTCCTGACAGCCAGGGATCTGCCGCCAATGTGAGAGGTGCAGTATCCTGCATGCAGCTCTTCGAGAACTTCCTGCCCCTTTTCTGGGGTAACACACTTCAACAGAGGTTTTAAGAAACCCGCTTTGAAGAGTTCTCCTTTTCTTATCTTGAATTTTGCTACTCGCTTTTTCAGGATAACCGCTTCCTGTGGTGAGTCAGGCAGCGTGCCGTCTTGAAGATATGCCCGGATGCCATCCATCTAGGTTGGGCTTCGGTCCAGTAGTCCAATGGGATCTTCTTCAACAATACTTTGTTTTTCCGTAACTTCCCAGAAGACTGATCGAGGCGTATCATAGTAGGCAGAGAATGCTAATTTTGACACTGCATCCGCCTGATTGTTTTCAGACCTGGGTACTTGACTCAGATGGAATTCTTCAAGTGTCCTAACTTCAGCTTTGACTGCCTGAAGATATTTGATCATAGCCGGATGAGTGGCTTCATAGTCACCATGGTATTAGCTAATGACCAATTATGAGTCAGAGCAGGTGTCAATTTTTGTTGCCTCTGCTGCCTTACACATGCGGATACCGGCTAGCAAGGCTTCATATTCTGCCTCGTTGTTTGAGGCGTGAAACTTAAATCGTAGTGCATACCATATTTGTCCCCCTTAGGAGACTGATCGATTATGCCTGCACCACAACCGTTCATAGTAGAACTCCCGTCTACATACACATTCTAAATCTGACCAAGATTGTCCGAAGCAACCAGCCTTGTCATTTCGACAATGAAGTTGGCAAACACCTGACCCTTCACTGCCTTTCTTAGTTCATAAGTGATTTCAATACTTTGCATTTCAATAGCCCACGTGAGCATTCTACCGGATAACTCTAAGGTTGTCATTGGCCTCTTGAGGGGTTGGTCAGTATAGACCACAACCGGATGTTCCAAGAAGTAAGGTTTCAACTTCTTGACAGCCATGTAAAGAGAGAGGCCAAACTTTTTAACCATGGGGTACCGTAGTTTAGTATTTCTGAGCACATGGCTAATGAAATAGACCAGGAGCTGAGTACCGTCTCTCTCAGCAAGGAGAACATTATTGAGGGCATGATCAGAGACGGGTAAGTACATGTAAAGAGTCTCTTTGGGAATAGGGCTAACAAGCCCTTGGCAAAGAGTGTAAATGTTCTTTCAGTTTCTGAAAGGCAGGCTTAGTGTCATCCCCCTATTCAAGCCTTGTGTTCTTCCTGATTGCCTGGAAGAAATAGAGGTACTTGTCACCTGACCGGCTGAGAAATCTTCCCAATGCCGCCAGGCAACCGGTGAGCTTCTGAACTTCCTTGATAGTGTGGGGTGACTTCATGTCAATCACCGCTTGTATCTTTTCGAGGTTAGCCTCTATCCCCCTCTAGTCAATCAGGAATTTGAGAAACTTCCTAGACTCAACACCAAAGACACACTTCTTGGGATTGAGCATGACCTTGTGCCGTCTGAGTGTGGTAAAGGTTTCTCGGAGGTCAGTAAGATGATCCGTTTGTTGCTTGGATTTGACTATCATATCATCAATATAAGCCTCTACATTCCTCCCAATCTGATTAATGAAGACAATATTAATCATCCGTTGGAAAGTAGCAGGAGCATTCTTTAAGCCAAACGGCATCACAATATAGCTGAATAACCCCTGATCAGTGACGAAAGCCGTCTTCTCTTGATCTTTTTTCCACAGGGGTATCTGGTGGAAGCCTGACTAGGCATCCCTAAAACTCATCAAGGCACGCCCGGCTATTGAGTAGACGATATTTTCGATCTTTGGTAGCGGGTAACTGTCCTTTGGACATGCCTTGTTCAAGTTAGTGCAATCTACACACATGTGCCATGCACCATTCGACTTCTTTACAAGCATCACGTTTGCAATCCTGTTAGGGAAGTTACATGGCCAAATGAACCCAGCGTCTAACAACTTTTTAACCTTGGCAGCTGCCGCCTGACTTCTCTCATTGCCGTGATTTCTTTTCTTTTGCCGGATGGGCTTCTTTTTAAGATCAACGGTGAGTTTATGGACAATAAGATCCGGGCTGATGCCTGGCATCTTTTCCATTTTAAAGGCAAAAATGTCTTTGAATTCCTTCAGCAGAAGGTGCAAGTTTGCACCCAACCTTTCCAAGGCAGCCGTCCCCACCTTAACAATTCGCTCTAGACGGCTGTCATCCAGAGGAATATAAATATGATCGCCAGCCGGCTGGGGACGGAGTTTATCTGATCGTTCCCCGGTCAGTGATTGCTATTTTTTCTCTTTCTTCACCTCCACCAGCTGATCAAATTTTCTTTTCTTTCCGGCTACTGATGGGGCTTTGTTAGAGTCCTTGACATCGTCAAGTTCTATTGGCTCCTTCACATGACCGGCTGCAGTAGCCGTTGGTTTGACCTCTAAGAGGTAACACTCCCTTGCTGTCTTCTAGTCCCCGTTTAGGGAGCCAATAGAGCCATCACCCTTTTCATAGTTAACAACATGAGAGCTGGATGATGACGACCTTGCACTCGTTCAGAGTGGGACGGCCTAGAATAATGTTGTAGGCGGTCAGCTCTTCAACCACTAATAACCAGACGATCATGTGTCGCCCTTTTCCCTTCTCCCCCAGTCAGATGGGTAAATCAATTTGTTTCATTTTCTACCCTTTCCTAGAGCCAAAAAAATTTATAAACACTCGACCAACCTAATACGAGTATATGGTAAGTCAAGGGTCGAACCCAAACGAAAGAGTAGGTGCAAGATATAGCCTAGGTCAAGCTACTTCGAAGATTGTAGAAAGATATGGTTGGTAACTAAGGTATCGAGAAAGCTAGAAAAATCGAAAAATTCAATATACTAAACACTAGGGATATAGGTTCCACATGCAAGCTCAATGATTATGCTAATTGATGGGTCACTCTATCAATTCAAACATTACAAAGGACAAACAATAGTTGCAACCAAAGGAATCCAAAAGCTATCTCCTATAAGCCAAGCCAAGGTTCACTATGAATGGCTAACTAGGAAAATCACAATCAAATTCAATCAATTAAAGCAATTCTCAAATTAAGGGTTTATGTCATTGAAATTTGCAATGCAATCTAGATTAATCTTATAAGTTGATCACTCCTAGTCTAATTAATCACATGCACAACTATGTCATCCAATTTAATTGCAACAATTCAATCAATCAAGGATCATCAACTAGCAAAAATCATCAATAAAGCATGCTTCCCCTTCTCCCTAGCAACTAATCTACTCACTAATCATGGTGATATTGAAAAAGAAAACAAGTTCAATCACATACATATTCATTTCAAGTTCAATCAAGAAGAAATTCAATCATTCAACAATTTCTAAAGCAAAGATTAAAGTTCAAATCAAACATTTCAAGAATTAAAGGAAATTGCAATAAGAGTAAATTCAAAGGAAAGGAATCTCACAAACTTTCATTTAATTGAAGAAGAAATCCAAGATCAAGTGGAAATCAAAGATCAAATTCAAGTACAATCAAGTAATCCTAAGCTTCTCTCTCTACTTTCTCTCTCCTCTAATTCTGGAAAATAAGTGTCAAGTACAAAATAAGTTGTCACCCCCACAAAAGGAAATCGAGCGAAGGGGAACGGGGCGCCTGGTGCGTGCGCACCACCAAGCCGCGCGCGTGCACAGGTGGGTTTGCGCGCACGCACCACCTATGCCGCACGCGCGCACCCCTGCTTGGTGCTCGTGGCCTTGCCTCGTTCGCTTGCTCGATCGATCTCCGCGCTTCCGACCATCCCTATCATTGGTGCACTCGAGGCGATGCTCGTGAGAAAGGCAGCTCCTTCATCTTCCAAGCATTTGAACACTTCGAGCCGAAGCATTGCTTCCAAGGTTCTTGTGCTTGCGGAGCTAGCTTGAATTGCATGTTTGGATTCCCGAACTTAGCTCCATCAACTCCCTTAAATGTGCTCGAGCTTCCTCCTTGATAATTAAACCTCCGGAAACTCAACACACCTACAAAACAAGTCAAAGAAACGAAGAAGCGAGAAAAGATAGCCGAGAAATGAATAAAATAGGAAGAAAACCATTAAAAGCACACATTTCTCTAATCTTACACACAAACAAGCAAAACAAAAGCATTATTATGCAAAACCACGACATAAAAGACTAAAAAATAGCATAAAACTACAAAGAAAACCTAGCCTAAAAGTGCCATAAATGACACTCCTCAAATTCCCCTAAGCTAAACCTTTGCTCATCCTCGAGCAGAACAAAATCAAGCTTAAAGGAAAATGATGACATTATTTAGGCAAGAAAGAAATGAGAAAGACCAGAGAATAAAAGAATATACACTAACTCAATTTCATAGGAATCACGGTCAATTTTAGCAACAATTGACAAGCCATTTAAACCCCTAGATCGCTCTAGAGGACGAGTGATGCTCTCGTAAGGGTTTCATAAGAGATTAACTCATAACTCTTAAGTAAAAGGGAGGCGAAGTTATAAAAGGGAAAAGAGAAAGTTAAAACTTAAAAGGAAAAGAGGTGCTTATACAATGGAGTTTTGCACATGGTAAAAACACGAGAGGATATCAAACTTTCTAAAACAACAAAGGTAAGCACGTTCTAAGATATCAAGGGTTGATTGAAATATAGGCCATGCTAAGTATAGCGAACTACCAAAACGCAATTAACTTTCAACTAAAAAAAATTTTAGCACATTTTTCAAATTGGTTTCAAATCTTCTTTTAGCAAGCATCTCTATAGTTCCTCGAAGGAATCAGAAAAAAAATAGATTTGAGGTCATCTCGACATCTTTACTTTGCATCCCCTCTCCTTAGGATTTAACTCATAATGCCCTCCCTCGGTATATGACTCAACCACTAGGTCAAAAGGGCTTTCCCAAAGGTTGTAAAGTAAGGGCAAAAGGTTGAGGGTAGGCTTAAAATTTAGAATTTGGTGGTGCACCTAAGTTGTGAAGCAAAGATTGGCCAAATCTCAACACCAAAACCAAGTCGTCACCAAACAAAAACAAACTAACACCCCCAAGCTTATTCAAAGCATTAAACACAATCATATAGACAAAAAGCGTAAGAGCGCTTCCCCCCAAGCTTGAACAAAGCATTGTCCTCAATGCGTAAGATATGAAGAAGCATTTACATCAAAATTTGTTTTTGATTTTTTTCTTTTATCACTTTTTTTATCAATTTTTGCCAAAGCTTTTTGAATTTGCTTTGCTTTTTCTCGTTTTTATCTATTTTTCATTTTTCACTTTATTCATTGTCCTCACGTCTTTTAACTATGGACGACTTTTTCATTTATTCATTTGCTATTATTCACAAGATATACAAAACACAAGCTTGCTTACAAATAAGAGCCAATATCCAAACTCATATACCACAATCTCCAAGAACATGATCATTTGCTTCACAAAAACCAAAAATGGAACAAACAGAAACAAAAGGCTCAAAGTTCTAAAGATGTGGCTTGAAAAGAAGGGAAAAAGCTTAAATTGTTAGCAAGTAGGAAAATGTGAACCTAGGAAGTAAAAATAAAGAAGATTAACATAGAAAAGAAAAATTACCACCCCGAAAAGATGTCTTTGTCTTCCCTAGATGGTTCGGTCTCGTGTTTGAGAATTATGAGTCAAGATTCAAGATTAGGTCCGCAATAGTCAAGGATCCATGCCGCTCATGCAAGTGATTGTAGAAGGCTGGAAAACTATGAAACCTCACAAGGATGTGGCAAAAACTCACTAAAAGCTTCAAATTCACCAAAGGGGAACAATTGCGAGTTTTCAAAAACAAAAGAATTCGGCTTTAAGGTCCCAATAGTTCTAAACGACTACCTTAGCATGTTCTATCCTAGAGTCAACCAAAGATACTCTCAAACTGTGCAAACCATTGTTTTTAGGAAGATTGACAGCCAATGTGCAACTCCAAGTGGTACTAAGTCCAAAACAAAAGCAAAATTATTAAGAAAGAAAAGCAATGCTTCAAAAACATTTTATTTGTTTTTACAAAAACTTTTTTGTGATTTTAGTTTTTGCTCCTTTTTTTTTATAGTGGAAAAGAAAGTTTAAAATCAAAACGTATCAAAGCAAAATGCCAAAAAGGAATGTAGAAGAAAAGAGAAAAAGGAAACAAAAAGAAAAATAAAAACCATAAGAAAATAGAAAAGGAGGAAAAAAAATTAAAATGAAAAATAGAAAAGCAAAGGAGAAGTAGAAATGCAACAAGGAAGTAATGCTAACACAATAAATCCCAATCGACAAACAAGTGAACATTCGGCTACAACGCCATTGTTCCCAAACACACTAAGGTGTTAAAAAGCAAACATCCTCGAACCGTTCAACTTTTCCTAATCTAAACCTAAACTAAGCATCCAAGAAAAGAATAAAAAGAAAAAGATTAGAAGGATCTCATCGGGCGTCGAAGCTATGCTACATCAAACAAAGTGCAATGGCACCTTAATGAAGCACCAACATCCAAAGCATAAGCGACGAAGTAAGGTAAGAAAGAAAATAGACTATATATAATGAAAATTGTTAGTAACTTCAAAATAAAAGAAAAGAAAGATATAAAAGAGATAATGTATGCAAATAAGGAAAAAGCAATAAATGATAGCATCATGAATAGGGTCGAGTAACGAAATCAGGAAACAGAATCATCAGATAGAAGCAGAGTCAGGAAACAAGACATCAAACAATCATCATCAGGAAGCATAATCATAAAGAACTAGAGATACACAACAGACAACAATCAGTGAAACAAACAATAATATCAAGAACAGGACAGAGAAATAATAAGAAGTACATCATCATCATCATCATCATCAGAGAAGCAAGAGATACACTATGATCAATACCAAAAGCAAAAGAGGCAAGAGTTAACTACAAAAGCGAGGGGGGAAATGGTGAAGCACATAAACAACAAAAATCACCCCGAAGCTCGAAATGAACTATCCCCAAATTCTAAACCTAATAACATATAGGCAAAAGAGAACATCATATAAAGCACATAAGAAAGGGGGGTAGCCACAATAGTCTCACTCCGCACTATGGTAAGAGGTAGAGTGAGAACTCCCCTCGCCGGTCTCTAAGACATGAACCGAGCTAGCCATTTCACTCACCTCTAAAGGAGCTTTTCCCCTTAACCTCCCCTCCCTCCTTGCACGGTCTATCACGAAGAAATAAGACCAATCATCCAAAACCAGCTCGCCCGATAATCCCCACCTACCAAAAGTCTCGGGGTCCGGGAAAGGTATACGGTTCGCGGGATTATAAGTGTAATCGCAACCACCGGGCCGCTTATAGTCGTAAGTGGCCGGGGTGGTGCCAACAATAGCACTAGGATGGATATAAGGACCCCCCCAATAGGGGTAACAAGGTCTAGATCCGATGGATGGGTCAAAGGGTTCCCATTGAGGGATAGGTCCTTGATGGACCGGGAGGTGTGGATAGTTCAAGTAAGGTTCAATCTCCCCCCCTCCTCACATGGTAGTCATACAATTGATTAGCATGAAAATCATAACCAAGAGAAGAATCTCTCCCCAAAGGCATGGAAAACAAGACATTAGTGATGGAATCTAACTTGGAATGAATAGTAGATAAATCAAATGTAGAAGAAGAAGTAGATGAAGGGATAGGAGTACCTCCCCGTTCAACCGGAGGTAAAGCTTGAAAGTCCGTCGAGAGAGCATCATTGGAGGCGGTTCTTGTATGATTAGTCTTCTTCCGAAGAGAGGGGTCGATGTTGCATCTTGGAGGTCTCCAAGTCAAAGAATCCGTCTTCGTCTTACGGTTTGTAGCCTCCTTGCTCGGAATCAAGAACCAATCCTTCACTCGGGACACCTTCCATATGAAAAAAATATGCTTCTTGGTACGATCAAGGAATTTTTGGTTTACAAGGGAATAAAAGGAAATGAGAAGGTGTCCTCTCTCGAGGGTCGACTATCGGAGGGAGCTTGAATAGCAAATCTTTATATGAGTCATTGAGGTAAAGTGCGAGGATAGAGATCATGCCTCCAATTTGGATGCTCCTCAAAAGCAAAACACCATCTCGGATTTCTAGAAATCGGTTGATCAAATGTTAAGTGAAATCTACAAGCTCGATCTCATGCGACTCTTGGTCAGCAATCCATAGCCAACAAAGTTCCTCACGGGAAATAGCTCCCAAGGAGTCTTTAGAGCATAGGGCATAGGTGAGAATACGATTAAAGTATCTTATAGCCGGATGAATGATCGATACGGACTTGGAAGTTTGAGGTTTATATTTCCTTCATCGGAGATACGCCGCCACCACTTGAGCTCATCATACCCATGGTCACTAGCCATTTTACCATTGGCTGAATAGACAAGATGGTCTTCATGGACGGCCCAAGGAAACCGGAAGTAAGAACAAAGTTGTGACTCCGACAACCGATGATCATTGTTAAAAAGTTGAAAGGTCAAAGTTCTTGAAGAGTCACCACTTGTCTCTCGAACCACTTCTAGGGATGATAGAAACTCATATGTTACCCTAGCATAGGTAGGAGCACTCAAATCCAAGAACTCTAAGAGACCGAGGTTCTTGGCGAGGTAGCGAATGTCATCATCAATTCCAAGTAGCTTGGTAGTTGCTTGATCATAGAATCTTGTCGACTTAAGCTTCCTCTTGGTAAGTTGCTTGAACCTATCCCAATGCATTTCTTTAGAGAATTCAATGCCACACGTTTCTACCACCTCGGGAGGAGGTGGAACAACGTGCCGAGCTTTGCTTGAACTTGATCTAGCACGCTTCTTATGACGGATAGGAGCCATCTACAAGAAACAAAGAAATTCATGAGTAATTCATTTATAATTATCAATGTTCAAAAACATTCATAAGAAATTGCTCTAAAATCAAGCACAAACATTATTCAATAAAAAATGAAACAAGAAATGGTTACACATGAACTATGCCATGAATATAGAAACATAAACTTGAAGCAATTAGTCATGAATTAGAGGAAAAATTGGACATAAGAGACCAAATCATGAATCATTATGATCAAATTAATCCCAAAACGTTGAATTATCAAAGAAACGAAACTATCACATAGAATACCCATGAGAGAGAAAATGACCAACAATGGTGATTCAAGGATTCAAGTAAGGTATACAAATTCATCATGAAAAAGCTTCAATTTTACATGTAATAACATCATTCAACACAAAATACAAGCTAAAAGAACCAACAATGGAGTTCCACCATGAAAGAAAAAAACAAGAGTTTCAAGCTTCAAAAATGAGGAAGAAGATGACTAGAGAATGAGAAATTATACCTGAATGAAGCTTTAAATCACTTGAAAATTGCACAGTTGAAGAATATAGACCAAATAGAACACCCAAAGTCAAGTTCTAAGAACCAAAACAAAACCCTCAAAATTCGAAATTTAGCCCAAATTTTCGAATTTGAGTTCAAAAATTTCTGATTTTCTTTTTGTTGTTTTTGAAAAGATTTGATTATGGTTTAATGTAATTTGTGAATAAATGAAATTAAAAAGGTGTATTTGTGTGAATTTGCAAGGGTTAGGAAAGGGGTGAATAGGGGGGAATCGGGGAAAGAGAAAGTTGGAATGAAAGGGGATGAGGGGGGGGGGGTTTGTGAGAAGAAGGGCACGAAAGAGGGTGTAGACTGTTGCCACAGCTGGTGCGTTCGCGCACACCCCTTTGTGCGTGCGAGGGGGGGTTTGCTTGCTCGGAATTGCAACACAAGCCAAATTTCTGCCCTACCTGGGTCGTGCGCACCAAGTAGGGCCATGGGGGGGCTGCTTGCGCCTTTAAACGTACCAAATCAAGGCCAAATTCTGACCCCTTTTGGTGCGCGCGCGCAGCGAGGGTAGTGTGTGTGCACCAAGAGGGTAATAGTGGGGTTCAAAATTCGAACAACTTTCATCAAAATGAGCTTAAATTTCTGACCCCTTAGGTGTGCGTGCGCAACCTATGATGCGTGCGCACCAAACAAGAAAATTCCGCTCTTGAACATACTCTCGTGCTTGCGCTCTCATGGGCGCTAACGAACGTCATGATCGAGTGCTTAAAAATCACTCAAAAAATAGTTCGAAAATCACTCGTTCATAAATAAAAATTCATGAAAACTCAAACACGAGAGCATGTATCCCCAACAAACTCCTTCACCTAAGTTTAACCAAACCTCATGAAACTTTGATTCAACACCAAAATAGTTGGAAATCATCATTGATCCAATCTCATGGTACCTAAAATCAAGAAAACAAAGAAGAATAAGAAAACTTCTCAAAAATAAAAGAAATAAAGAGAATTGAAAAATCAAAAGAAAAGGGTTAGAAAACCGGGTTGCCTCCCGGGAAGCGCTTGTTTAACGTCATATCTCGACGTTCTCCACCTATTAAGGTGGTTATCGGAGAAGCAATATGTGAATAAGGCCAACAAAAGCACCATCGTAATACTTCTTGAGTTGATGGCCATTGGCCTTAAATGGAGATGAAGAATCCATCATTGAAACCTCTACAACGCCACTAGGAAAGACATTTTGAACCAAGTAAGGACCGCTCCATCTTAACATGAGCTTTTCGAGAAACAACTTCATTTTTGAATTGTAGAGAAGAAATTTGTCACCAACACAAAACTCTTTCTTCTAAATAAGCTTGTCATGAGTTTCCTTGGAACGAGCTTTGTAAATAATAGCATAATCGTAAGCGTCGAGTCAAAGCTCCTCTAGCTCATGAAGATTTAACCACCTTTTCTCCCCCGCACTTGCCAAATTAAAGTTTATCTTCTTGATTGCCCACAAAGCACGGTGTTCGAGCTCTACCGGGAGATGGCATGATTTGCCATAGACTAGGCGGTATGGAGTGGTACCTATAGGTGTCTTGAAAGCCGTTCTATAGGCCCAAAGAGCATCATCCAATTTTTCTAACCAATCCTTCCTATTTCTTGCAACCGTCTTTTCAAGGATTAACTTGATTTGACGATTGGAAACCTCGACTTGGCTGCTTGTTTAAGGATGATATGGAAGGCCAAATCGTTGATGAACTCCATGCTTTCGCAACATCTTTTGAAAGGCATTGTGAATAAAATGAGAACCATTATTGCTTATCACCACCTTTGGTACACCAAACCTTGGAAAAATGACCTTCTTGAATAACTTCATTACCACCTTGTGGTCATTAGTTGGGGAAGCAATGGCATCAACCCATTTAGACACGTAATCCACCGCCACAAGAATATATTGATTTCCAAAGGACGAGGGAAACGGTCCCATAAAATCAATTCCCCACACATCAAACACTTCCAACTCAAGTATGGGTTGTTGAGGCATGCCATTTCGCTTGGAGATATTCCCAACTCGTTGACAACGGTCGCATGTCTTAACAAAACCCCATGAATCCTTGAAGAGACGTGGCCACCATAAACTTCTTTGAAGAATCTTAGTGGAGGTTTTAGAAACACCCATATGGCCACCACTCGGATCCGAGTGGCACATATTCAAAACACTAGGCACCTCTTCATTTGGAGTACAGCACCTAAGTAAGCCATCGAATCCTCGCTTGTACAAGATGGGATCATCCCACACATAGTGAACTTCTTATATGCTATTGAGGAAAAGGAACGTGGAAACTCCCCACATGCAAGAAAGTTCACTAAGTTGGCGAACCATGGGAGCTCCTTTGCCTCAATAGCATATAAGAAGTCATCAAGCATCCTATCCTCAATTGGAGAACCATCATCATGAATTTGTGAATCCTCTAGGCGAGAGAGATGGTCCGCCACAACATTTTCCACTCCTCTCTTATCCCTAATCTCAATGTCAAAGGTTTGAAGTTCAAGTGCCCACCGGATCAACCTAGGCTTGGACTCTTTCTTGGAAAAAGGATACTTAAGAGCCACATGATCCGTGAAGACAATGGTCTGGGAACCCAATAAATAACAACGGAATTTCTCAAAAGCATGAACAATAGCCAAAAACTCCTTTTCCGTTGTGGTGTAGTTCCTTTGAGCACTATTTAGAGTCTTGGACATATAATAGATCACATGTATATTCTTTTCCACTCTTTGACCCAAGACACCTTCAATTGCCGAATTACTCGCATCACACATCAACTCAAAAGGTAAATCCTATCTTGGGGGCTTGAACAATAGGAGAAGAGATTAGAGCCTTCTTCAATTTATCGAATGCCTCCAAACACTTATCATCAAATACAAACTCAACATCCTTTTGAAGAAATCCTTGACGAATCTTCTATAAAACTCGGCATATCCTAAGAAAGATCTCACTCCTTTCACATTGACCGGAGGTAGAAGCTTCTTAATAACCTCAATTTTCTCTTTGTCCACCTCTATCCCCTTGTGAGAAATCTTTTGGCCAAGGACTATGCCTTCCTCCACCATGAAGTGACACTTCTCCCAATTCAAAACTAAGTTTACCTTCTCACACCTTGCTAGACAGTTCTCAAAGTTTTCAAGGCATGCCTCAAATGAAACACCTCCTACGGAGAAATCATCCATAAACACTTCCATCTCCTCCTCTAACATATCTCCAAATATACTCATCATGCATCTCTGAAATGTTATGGGAGCATTATAAAGGCCAAACAACATTCTCCTATAAGAAAATGTTCCATAGGGACAAGTGAAGGTTGTTTTCTCTTAGTCATCTAGGTGGATAGGAATTTAGAAAAATCCCGAATAACCATCAAGAAAACAATAGAACTTGTGCCTCGTTAGTCTCTCAAGAATTTGATCAATGAAAGGAAGGGGGAAGTGATCTTTCTTGGTTGACGTGTTTAGACGTGTATAGTCTATGCACATCCTCCATCCCGTGACCGTCCTCGTTGGAATGAGCTCACCTCTCTCATTCTCGACGACGGTCATGCCTCCATTCTTTGGGACAACATGAACGGGGGAGACCTACCTAGAACTCGAGATGGGGAAGATAATTCTCACATCCAAAAGTTTGGTGATCTCCTTCTTCACTACCTCTCCCATTTGGGGATGTAGCTTTCGTTGTCTCCCAATAGAAGGTAGAGCACCCTCCTTAAGGGTTATGTGATGTGTACATAAAGCGGGGCTTATACCTTTGAGGTCATCAATGGTATAACCCAAAGCACCTTGGTGCTTTCTCAAAACATCACACAACTCTTGAGCTTGGCGTTCACTCAAAGAAGAGCTAACAATCACGGGATAGGTGGAGTTGGGTCCCAAGAATTCATACCTAAGGTGTGATGGAAGAGGTTTGAGCTCAACCATTGGCACACCTTTACCTTCCTTTGATGTAGCCACTTACAACGCTTCTTGGCTAGAAATGCTCATACACATTTGCTCTTCAACATCCTTAAGGCTTCCATTGAGCACATGTTCATACAAAACCATCTCCTTTCTAGGAGCACCTATGTTTTCCTTATTCAACAAAACATTCTCAAGAGCATCGTTAGAGGTGAGCAATTTCTCATGCATGAAAGACACAACGTGATCAAGAGAATCAATCAACATGCAATTTTCTAAAGAAGAACTTGGATACTTCATACTATCATTCAAGTCAAATTCTATCACCTCATCGCCTACTTTGAGTGAAATTTAGCACTTTTCACATCTATCATAGCACCCGAAGTAGCAAGGAATGGTCTCCCTAGAATGATAGGAATGTTAGCATCTTCGTCCATTTTAAGCACCACAAAATCCACCGGGATAACAAATTTCCCAATCCTTAAAGGGACATCCTCTACCTTACCCTTAGGAAACTTAATTGACTTATTGGCCAATTGCAAAGTGATGTTATTAGGTAAGAGTTCCCCTAGCTCAAGTCTTTGGTGTACCGAATATGGCATAAGGCTCACACTAGCTCCTAGGTCACACAAGGTATTCTCGTTTTGCATTTTGTAAATGGCACAAGGGATGGAAAAGTTTCCGGGGTCTTTTAGCTTAGGTGGCATATTGTTAAGTATGATTGCACTATAATTCTCGGTCAAGTTCACCGTCTCTACACCATCACAAGTCCTCCTACCGCTCAAAATGTCTTTGAGGAATTTTGCGTAGTAGGGCATTTGGGTGACAACTTAAGTAAATGGTAGAGAAAGGTGAAGTTTCTTGAGCATGTCAATAAATCTTCCAAATTGTTCATCTAAGTTTGGATAAGGAAGCTTGGGTTTCACAATTCCTTTCTCCACTCTCACCTCACTAGGTTTCTCAATCTCAACCTCACTCAAAGATGCACCATCTCTCTCATCTTCTACCAATACCTCATTTGTGGCCTCCTTGGTCTCACTCTTACAAGGAAAACTCTCCTCAAGAACCCTACCACTCCTTGTAAAAATAGCATTGACCAGTCTCTTGGGATCTAGGCCTTGGGAAGGTAAAAAAAAAAGGACTAGCATGGTTTTTTAAAGCATTGGCAAGTTGAGAAATTTGGTTTTCAAGCATCTTATTATGAGTCATCATTTCATTAAATTTCTTGCCACTTAAGGCCATGTAAGTGTTTAACAACTTTGTTTGGTTTTCAATGATTTCTTCCTAATTGGTCCTATGAGAAAAGAGGATTGAACATAGGAATTATCATTTTGGGTCTTTGGAGCAAAACCGGGTGGGGGACCCCTTTGAGAGTTATTTATAAAATTTCCCCTATTTTGATTGTTCCCATTACCTCTACCTTGATTATGGTTACCATAACCTTGGTTATGATTACCATAATTTTGGTTTTGATTTTAACTACTATAACATTGGTTGTTATAGTTACCTCTGGAATTTTGGTTCCCATGATTCCTATTACCACCACCTTGGTTGTAGTTGTCGAAATTGCCATGGTTTTTGTAATTCCTATTCCATTGACCTCTTTGATTCTCAAACCTAGAATCCTTATTGTTTGACACATAGTTCACATGTTCATTCAAATTTCCATCTTGATCATCACAAACATCCATACATGCACGAGGGCAGTTAGAAACATCATGATCATGCGATCCACAATCCTCACAAAACAAGCATCCACTAGGCATGTTATTAGAAGAGGGAGGGGGTTGAGCATTAGAAGACATACCTCTCCCCTTAGATTGGGAGGGAAGACTTGAAACTGGGTAGGTAGCACTTTCCAACTTCGCCTTGATAGCGGACATCTCCTTCCCTAAGTTTGTCATTTGTGAGGAGAGATTGTTGATTGCATTTAGATGATTAACTGAGTACACCGAAGAGCTACTCTTTCTAGTTGACTCTCTTTCTCCATCTTGCCAATCTCTATAATACCTCACTACGTCTTCCATTATGTCTATCACTTCCTCTTTCGTTTTATTCTTGATAGGACTTCCGGCTCCTCCATCTAAACATGATTTTCCTTGAGGATTAAGGCCTCCATAGAAAATTTGAATAATTTGGTAAGTAGGAATTCCATGGTGAGGACATTCTCTTTGATACTCTTTGTATCTCTACCATATTTCATAGAGACTCTCACTAGGATTTTGCTTGAAACCTTGAATCAAAGCTCTAGCCTCTGCCGTTTTCTTTTGTGGATAAAAACGGGATAGAAATTCCTTGGTCACTTCATCCCATGTCCTTAGAGAATTCGGCTTGACCTCCTTGTATAGCCATTCCAAGGCACACCCTATGAGGGAAAAAGGAAAAAGCTTGAGGCGGATGAATTTTTGGAAAATTCCATTCACCTTGATAGTATTGCAATATTTTTCGAACTCCTTGAGATGATTTAGCGGGCTTTCATGCTTGGCCCCACTAAATTATCGCCTCTCTATCAAAGTGATCATTTCCGCTCTTATTTCAAAGTCATTCGCCGGTGTTGTAGGTGGAGCAATCCCACTCTCAAATCTACATGCACCGGGAATCCCCAATTCTTTCAACGCCACAATTGGATTTTCTCTCATTCTTGCTTGTTCCTCTTGTTGTGGTTCTTCTTCACTTGAAGTGTTAGGACTCAAAGATCGTCTAGCAACCATCAACCTTACAATAGTTCTCTCAATTTCTGGATCAAATGGCACTAGTGAACGACCACGTGCTCTATGCATACAATCTCAAAAGAAATGATTAGTAGCACGGCTACAAGTGTAGCCTAAAAAAAATCTTTTTGTATTTTCAATTAAGGATGAAATAGACTCAACAACTATAAGAAAGCACCAATATCACTCCCCGGCAACGGCGCCATTTTTGACGTAGGGAAAAGTAGGTCGTTTTCTACCCTTTCCTAGAGCCAAACAAAATTTATAAACACTCAACCAACCTAATACGAGTATATGGTAAGTCAAGGGTTGAACCCAAAGGAATGAGTAGATGCAAGCTATAGCCTAGGTCAAGCTACTACGAAGATTGTAGAAAGATATGGTTGGTAACTAAGGTATCGAGAAAGGTAGAAAAATCGAAAAATTAAATATACTAAACACTAGGGATATAGGTTCCACATGCAAGCTCAAAGATGATGCTAATTGATGGGTCACTCAATCAATTCAAACATTACAAAGGACAAACAATAGTTGTAACCAAAGGAATCCAAAAGCTATCTCCTATAAGCCAAGCTAGGGTTCACTATGAATAGCTAACTAGGAAAATCACAGTCAAATACAATCAATTAAAGCAGTTCTCAAATCAAGGGTTCATGTCATTGAAATTTGCAATGCAATCTAGATTAATCTTATAGGTTGATCACTCCTAGTCTAATTAATCACATGCATAATTATGTCAACCAACTTAACTGTAACAATTCCATCAATCAAGGATCATCAACTAGAAAAAATCATCAATCAGGCATGCTTCCCCTTCTCCTTAGCAATTAATCTACTCACTAATCATGGTGAAATTGAAAAACAAAACAAGTTCAATCACATACATATTCATTTCAAGTTCAATCAAGAAGAAATTCAATCATTCAACAATTTCTAAAGCAAAGATTAAAGTTCAAATCAAACATTTTAAGAATTAAAGGAAACTGCAATAAGAGTAAATTCAAAGGAAAGGAATCTCACAAACTTTCATTGAATTGAAGAAGAAATCCAAGATCAAGTTGAAATCAAAGATGAAATTTAAGCACAATCAAGTAATCCTAAGCTTCTCTCTCTACTTTCTCTCTCCTCTAATTCTGGAAAATAAGTGTCAAGTACAAAATAAGTTGTCACCCCCCAAAAAAAAAGTCTAAAGCTATAAATAGAAAATTGAGCGAAGGGGAACGGGGCGCCTTGTGCGTGCGCACCACTAGGCCGCGCGCGCACTAGTGGGTCTGCACGTGCGCACCACCTCTGCTGGGCGCGCACCCCTGCTTGGTGCTCGTGGCCTTGCCTCGTTCGTTTGCTCGATCGATCTCCACACTCCCGAGCATCCCTATCATTGGTGCACTCGAGGCGATGCTCGTGAGAAGGGCAGCTTCTTCATCTTTTAAGCATTTGAACACTTCGAGCCAAAGCATTGCTTCTAAGGTTTTTGTGCTTGAGGAGCTAGCTTGAAATGCATGTTTGGATTCCCGAACTTAACTCCATCAACTCCCTTGAATGTGCTCGAGCTTCCTCCTTGATAATTAAACCTCGGGGAACTCAACACACCTACAAAACAAGTCAAAGAAACGAAGAAGCGAGAAAAGATAACCGAGAAATGAATAAAATAGAAAGAAAACCATTAAAAGCACACGTTTCTCTAATCTTACACACAAACAAGCATTATTATGCAAAACCACGACATAAAAGACTAAAAACGAGCATAAAACTACAAAGAAAACCTAGCCTAAGAGTGCCATAAATGACACTCATTAGTGCACGACCCCTCCCCCAAAACCAGCTAGAGGGTGGGAGACGTCGTGCAGGTTTTCCAGCTTGTACTTCAGCTTGGGCAGACACTTGTAGCTGATGAGGTTAGAGGAGCTTGGCGACCTTACATTCAATGACAACCAGGTCGTCATGCGGTCGGCGGACTTTTCCCCGATCCTTTTCAATGATGAGGTAATCTAGGAAGGTACCGCTGGCATACGCCTGACCATCATCAACTGAATGGATCATCTCTTTAGATGATCCTTGATGCCCCAAATGGTCGGGCCATCACTTGTGAATCCGCCTACTATGGTGTAGATTGGCTCCTTCTTAGTTTCTGAACTACTAGCAGGTTGGGCAGTCATGGACGACTGTCCTGGATTTGTCTTGACAGTTGCTTTGGACTTCAAGACATAAGATTTCAGCACCCCCTTGTCAACTAAACGGTCCAACGTTCGCTTGAAACTATAGCAGTCATTGGTGTCATGGCCAACTTCCTCATAGAAGCGACAATATTTATTTTTGTTCCGTGACTAGACAAAACTCTTCATTGGATTCGGCTTCTCAATGGTCAGCCGGTCCTTTTTCTCCATGAGGATGGAGTAGCAGTCTTTATTAAACTCGTACCTCGGGACGTATGGTTTAAATTCCTTCTTTTTCTTTATAGACGGTTGATCAGATTCATCAACCGCCAAGACTTATTTTCTCTTTTTGCTCTCTTTAGGTTTCTGAGCTGGCTGAGCAGACCGACTCTCTCTTTGTTTGTCAGACTTCTTGGAGTCTGACTGATGGCTGGACGAGCAGAGGTCGGTGGCTTGAATAAAGCTCTTCGCCTCTATTAACGCTTCTTGGAGGGTGAAGACCCTTTTTTGGATGAGGTCAAACTTAAAGGTTGACCCATCCTTTAGACACTTGAAGAAGTCTGTATAGGCTACCTCGTCAGATAGCTTGTATCTAGATTCTCGGCAGATTGAACCATTTGACGTAGGAGTGAAGTCCTTCTCTCTCTCCCTACTATATGGTGCTCAAGTCGAGGCTCGGTTTCTTGGCAGGGATGTTCATCGAGAAGTTGGGGGCAAACAGGAAGGCAAGCCTCCTGAAGCTGTCAATGCATCTGGCTAGCAGGTTGCTAAACCATTATTGGGATATGCCCTTCAAGGTAGCCGAGAAACATCGGCACCACATAGCGTCCTCCAACCCCTGCATATGCATAAGGTTGGTGTTGTCCATGAGGTAATCCTCAGGGTTGGTGAAACCATTATAGGCACCAACCAAGACATTCTTAACCTTGGCAGACTGTGCCACCTCGGTTATTTCCTTGGTGAACGCAGATGTTTGTTCACCAAGTCTGAGTAGACGAAGCTGCCACTCTAGGGGCTGGACATTTTGTGCCGCCTGAGCTCTGAAGAGGGCCGACTGCATGAATGGAGGGACATACTGTCTGTATGGCATCTGAGGCACATACAAGACTGGTCCAATCATCTGAGGTCCAGAATGGGCAGACTTGTTGCCTGTATAGCTCTCATGCAAGGATTGAGAATTCCTTGCTAATGTATATTTAAAGCTATCTGGAAAGCTTGATGTAGAGGCTGACTCAAACAACTTTTGGCTCTCGTTGTGCTCGATGATGTGTCGAGAATCAGAGAAGGTTTTCTTGCTGTCATCCGGCTGAATAGGTCGGATGACCTTCCATTTGCCTGTTTGGGGTAGAAGGGTCTTAGATTAGTCAATGGCAGGGATGACCGCCTTCTCCTTTGCATGTGGAGTAGGCTGCATGTCTCTGACTGACTTTCTCCTCTCAGCTTGAGGAGTCTTCTTGGTCGACTGACCTTTACTAGAGCCAGCCGTCCTTTTGTTGATCAGGGCCTTGATTTCACCCTTGAAACTTGTCATGAATTTCATGAGCTCGTCTCGGGTGACTAGAGCCTTACCCCTGGCCGTTTGGGTTTCGCCATGCGGTGGTCCAGCAGACTTGCTGGGACCGGCTTCGTTGTTACTCCGTTCCATTCTATCCCTAGGACGGATGCGCTTAGAGATGAGTGACCCATCACGGGCCACATAGGTTTCGACTTCACAGTCGTTTTCCGAATCACTGCCCGTGTGGACCTCCCCGATGGCCGTAGGTCGGTTGGGTTCAGGTGGCGGTATAGACTCTTGAACCATCTTAGAGGTACTTTCCCCATAGACGGCACCAAATGTTTTAGGTGTTTTTATCCCTTGGGAGAGTTACAGCTCAAAGATTGGTCTGACGCGCTCTGTATCTGCAAAACACGAAGACTCTGGTTGGTGGGAGCTTCGCCTCCGACGATCAAGTTAGAACGTGGTGGAGAATGTAAAAAGTGTAGAAAGGTAAAAGTGAGATCTTCTCGGATTCCGAGATTAGGTATTTTCTCTGATCTGAGAGAATGTAGGGTAGGTTGTAATAAATGAATTATAGATGTCCCCAAAATGGGGGAAATCTCCATATTTATAGGGTCATCGATAAATATGCCCCTGATTAGATGTCAAATAGAGATAGGTCAAATGGAGATAGGTCCAGTTTGGACTAAGCCTGGGCTAACACGTGTCGCTTGCTGGCTGGTCCACATGTCATGGGTAAAAATTACCCAAAAAATTACTAGCCGAGCATGAATTCGAACGCCATAAGAATGGTGAAAAAATGTGACAAGTGCTAGAGGTTTTCCACCCTTATTCATCGACCTGCAAATAGTTTGTCAGCCATAAATAGTCCGCTCCCCTTTGCAAAGTGGGGCATGGATATCTTGGGGTCGTATACTCCTGCGTCTGGGCAAAGGCGATGTGTATTAGTAGTACTTGACTACTTCACCAAGTGAGTTGAAGCTAAGGCCGTCCGAGGAATCAAGTGGACGGATGTGTCCGCCTTTATCTGGAAAAATATCATCACTCGCTATGGTGTACCATAGTCAATGGTGTTCGACAATGGACCCTAATTTGAAACACACCAACTCAAAAATTGGCTAGGTGACCAGGGCATCACTCATTGTTTTACCTCGGTCGGACGCCCGCAAGATAACGGCCAAGTTGAGGCTTATAAAAAGCTGATCTCCAACGGTATCAAGTGCAAGATTGAGAAAGCAGGCGGCCTTTGGGCAGATGAGTTAGTGAATGTGCTATGGTCCATTTGAACCACAACCAAGAGTTCAACAGGAGAGACCCCATTTTTTCTAGTCTATGGCGCTAAAGCCGTACTCCCAATTGAGATGTGCGAACCTACCCTTCGGGTAATGCTATATGATGAGTCGGCCAGTTGGGAGGCTATGAAGATGGCCCTAGACTTTCTTCTAGAAGCCAGGGGCAATGCGGCACTTAGACATGAAATTTATTGTCTCAAAATGACGAGGGCATACAATCGCAAGGTGTCTAAGCGGCCGCTAAAGATGGGGGATCTTTTTCTGAGAAAAATGAAGATGGAAAGTTAACTCCTAACTGGGAAGGGCCATACCAAATTAGAGAAGAGGTACGAGATTGTATGTACCGTCTCAAAGCCATAAATGGCCGTCCTATTCCTCATACTTGAAATACGGATAATCTAAGAAAGTATTATGTTTTAATCTAGTACTTATCCAAAAAGTTGTATATTCAACTGGGCCTAGATGACCGAGCCTTGTAATTAAAGTCGTACAACCCCTCAACAATGTAATTTTGACAAAATTAATGAAAAGTCGAACATTGTTATCTAAATTCTTTCAATTTGTTTATGATTACTTAAGCAGAAATGCCGGATAAAAGTAATAATGATGTTGTTTACAACATAGCAGCTCGGCCCTTCTGAAGGTGCCACAGAGCGGTCAAGTAAGTGCATAGCAAGGGCATCCCTTAGCTATACAACTCAGCCACAATAACTGAAAAGTCAACCAGCCCGGCCGACCTCAACATGGTAAGACGACTGAGCGATAGGAAGCCACAAAAATTGCCCAAGGTATTCTCTCCTAAATAGGGGAAAGGGCATGCCTAGGCATACAAGCCCAGCCAATATTCAGACTTTTTTAAGTTGAGATATTAATTGAAATTTCTTGATTTGCGTTCGAGCGATAGTATCAAAGGACAACTCAAATAAAGCCAATAAAGCGGCCATATATGATGTTGATTCGGCATTCACCTAGTCTAGGGGAAATCATTATTATGATTTGATTAACTTATTAGTCGTCATACCCTTTGAGGTATAAAACCTACTAAGTTAATCAAACCACCTAGAATATGGACTACGCGAATGCCGAACAAAGGGGCATACCCCCAGTACTTGTACATGCATATATAAAAGCAAAATGCTAAGTATAGAGAATTAAAAGTTGAATTAACTAAAACCAAGCCGCTCAAAACAAGGCGGTGCAAATCAGATTTATACAAGACCGCTCAAACAGGCGGTCAGATGTGAAATTGTTTGATGAAGTGAAATGAAAGCAAAAAAAAAATAAAAAATAAAAAAATAAAAAAAAGAAAAAATCTAAGTACTAAAATCTTTAAAAATTCGCTGCTAGAGGACCCGAGATCTTTACTCAGCTGGCTTATCATCTTTAGCAGGCTCCTCCAAGGACAACACCTTCTCGGCCGCAGCATTAGAGGGCTCCCCCTTGGCTGCCTCTTCTTCATTGGAAGGCTTGGCTGAAGCATCCACTGGCTCCCCTTTGGCTGCCTCCCCCTCCTCAGTTGGATCAATCTCGCCCTCCTCCTCATCATCATCATCATCGTTTTCCTTGTCTTGAGAGTCGGACGAAGTAACTTCAAGTACTAGAGGAGGTTGACCGGCCTTCTTGGCTTCCTCCTTGAGGCAGACGTACTCCAAGCGCTTATTAAAGCGCTCCTGAAGGTAGGCAGCCGTCCCTTCTTTGCTCATCAGCTGGAAGGCCTCGAAGAAATGACTCTTGAGTCTCTCCTCAGCCTTATGCTCAATCTGGACGATCTCCAGTGTAGTAGGCGACTGAGGGGCCTTCAGCTTCTCATTCAAGTCAGCCACGGACTTGTTCAGCTCGTCTACTTGGAGCTTAAGGCAGGCAGCCTCGTCTTGGGCGGACTTGAGGGTCGTCTGGGACGAAGATAATTCGGCCTTCAATTTCTCGGAGGCTTCGAAGCCCTCCTTCCACTAAAAGGCATTCAAGACCGCCTCGTTCCGCTCTACTTGAGGGTCGTCTGGGACGAAGAGGCCGCCTCGCTAGCACCTCCCTCTTAAGGGCCTTCCCTATTTTGACGATGTCCTCCGTTTGCCGAGCTGCCTTGTCACACAAAGCGTTGAGGGCCGTCTCATAATGAAGCTTCAGGAGGGCAACGTTGCCAGTGTTCCCGTCTTCTACCTTCCTGATTTGTGCCCAGGGTTTCTTGATTTTTTCGTTTTCCTTGTCCTTCCACTCTTGGAAGGCACAGAGATGAAGGAAGAGGTACATTCGGATGAGTAAAAGTTAGCAAGCATGAAAAGAGAAAAATATTCCAAGTAAAAAACAAAGGCGGACACCAAAATGGAGGATTAGACTACCTTAGCAGTACAGTTTACCATGGGGCCAAGCAAGCCCTTGTTTATTCCGCGGTATTTATCCCGCTACTCCTGAGGGACGACCTGATGGCCTCTTTCATAGTCTTCCGGTTCGCGCCCGTAAGCGACTGGCCGGGTGGTTTCATATTCATCTCCTTGGCAATATCTGCACACATGGCCAAGGAAAAGGTCAGAATGAACAAAATGAGTTCACAAAAAACACAAGTTAAAGACCATCACAAGAACCTTACCGTCCGAGAAAGATGGTGGGGTGGGAAGGTTGAAAGCAGGAGGAGGAATAGGTTTGGCCCCCTTTCCGTTCTAGCGACTGAGGTGATCCTCGGCTGACTGAGAGGCAGCCGTCTGCCAATCAAAATTTTTAACTAACTCGACATGCGGAGTCGAGATTTGGCCGGTCGGTTTTGCCGGGGTCGACTTACCCTCGTCATCCGTTCGGACGTACTTTTCGTTGATTGACTCAACAGTCAGATCCACGGAATTAGATCCCCCACTAGGTGACAGCTGGGGCGGTTCTCCTTCGGACTGCTTTGGAGCAGCCGCGATTTCATCTTGGCCGCCTGAACGGGAGGCGTCCCCTTAGAAGTAGTGCTCTTGTAGGATTTGGATGCCTTCTCTTCTTAATAAGCAGAGACCGGCTGCTTCCTCTTCGACCTTGGGGTGGGAGTGGCCAACTGAAAGAAAATAATATGAAGTTAAGAAAAGCCAAGATGGAGCGTTGGAGCATGGGTGTAAAGGAAGCCCTTTCCAGAGTCCCAAGCCGGACGAAGGGCTAAAATAGAGATGTCCGTGCTAAATCCAGAAGGACTCCTCTTCCAACATACCAGCTTGGCCAAAAAAAAAAGAAAAGAAAAGAGAGAAAAATTTATGAAAAGCAAGTAGACGGCCAGTACCTCTTTGGTCTACTTGTATAGTTGCTGGCGGGCCTTGTACTGAGTCAAGTCAAGCTCGGACATGTCTACCTCCCCCTTCTGCTCCTGATCCAGCATGGCTAGAGCTTTGTTTGTGCAAGAAAAAGGAAGAAGAGTTAGAAAAATTTTGACATAATTTACTCGTAAGTGGCTAAGGTATGAGTCTCCACCTTGGGGAATGTTTCGGTACAGGCCGCATGCCGACATAAATATCGGGTCCCTGAGCCAGCTGGACAAGGAAATCCAGTTTTTAAGAACGACCACTGACTTGCCGCCCCTAGTCACCCTCTTGACTCCAAAGTAGTAAAGTTGGTACTCGTAGTCCGGATAGACGGGTGGCTTGCACGGACGGTTTTGCCCTCGGCCAAGTTGAATGGGAGCAGCATTGAACCTATTCATCTGCAGGTTGAACTCCATGTCCTTTGTCTTAATGAGGTAGAAATGGTTTTCCCAGTCACGCCACTTGGACACTCGGCCCATCACCACCAGATAGTCCTTAGTGGTGCATAATATGAACCTGCCGTCTGTCACTTTGTCCAAGCGGACCATGGAATGCAGCTTGTAAAATACTGGGACGTCCGACTTAAAGCCCTGCTTGATGCACATCACCAAGTACCCGAAGATGTTCAACCAGCTGTTCGGCATTAGCTGGAAGAGGGCAATGTTGTACTCGTCTAGGAGCTCCTAGACGAACGGATGAAGATGGAAACGAAGTCCCAATTCAAGGGCAGTGCGGTACACACTAAAGGAGTGCCTGCGTGGCCGTTCATCCTCCTAGGCGGCCACTGAATGAGAGCGCTTTGGAGCCTTGAGCTAGTATCCTTCTCCCGGCATAAGGAAGCTCCTGAACTCCTCGAGCCCATCATTGAGGAAGCTCCTGAACTCCTCCAGCCCATCATTGAGGAAGCCTAGGGCCGTGTCCCCAACTGGACAGGCGTACGGATCTTTAAAATTGTCAGCATTGGCCTCCTCATCTGCCTCCTCGGCCTCTTGATTCTCTGCCTCCCCTTCATCAGGGTGGGGGACAGCCCCAAATTCTGAGGATAACACAGTGTCTAATTCAGCAGCTACGGCTGAGCTCCTAGTTTCAGAGCCCTAGCCACCCTCGGAGATAAAAACTCCCCCCGGAACTAAGGGTCCTTTGCCCTTATCCTTCCTCCTGGTCTCCGCCTAATTTCAAGGATGAGGAGCGTAGCGAGATGGCAATTCGGCCGGTTCAGCGATTACTATCCCAGTTCTAGGTCTGGCCGACTTGGTAGTTTGTGGAAGGGGTTGTTCAGAAATTCGAGCGGACGCTCCAACGTCCGTCTGAGAAGAAGAAGGAGGGTCTTTCAAAGACTGCAATTGGCCGGATCTTTGACCGAGTTGGAAAATTGGGAAAAGCGAAGGCCTGGAGTTTGCTCGGACGCTTCCCTGCCTGAAGAGACGTCTTGCCTTTGACGCTCTTTGAATGAGGCGGTCACTTCGACCACCGAGCATTTGCTGCCACTAAATGTGGCAGTGTTCGTGTTGGTGTTTGTGGTGTTGGTAGTCTCCCCGTCCGTGTTATTCGGATCATAGGGTCCGAGCCATTTGCGACTGCAGGGACAGAGAAGTGGTGGATGTGAGTCGGTACACACTAGAAATGGACCCACTCCATGAGGGAGATGACTCGTCCCCGTCCATTCTAGACTCCTCAGTCCCCAGTAAACGACCGGCCTCATGAAGAGAAACGGACGAAGCCGAGTATTGAGCTAGATTTAAAAACAAAAAGAAATACAAAATAAAGTAAAAGAGGAAGAAAGAGGGACAGGCGGGTACCTTCGTCTGAGTAGAAAAATTTAGAAAGTCTCGAAGGTTGACCGGAAAATTCAACGACTCTGACTGGAAAACTCAAACGTACGGTGAAGCTCTTGAAGGTTCACGGAAGAAATCATTTTCTCTCTCTAAAAGCTCTGACTTCTCTATAGAATTCTTAAAGTTCCAAAGAAACAAAATGAAGTTAAACATCCTATATTTATAGGCAAATTTATGGGGGCAAAACGGTAAATTCGTCTTTCTTGCTTAAAAATTCAAACGGTTACTTTTTGAAAAAGTTAACCTAGAACTCAAATGGTTAAAAAAACCCCTTCCCTCACATTAAACGGAAGGGAAGACGAACAAGTTGACGACGCGTCAAAATAGACGGCCAGGTCTGCAGAATCCAAACTGTTGTCCCGAAATCCCAGGCAACAGGTGTCCTCCCTAAAAAGATAGTCGGCCTGCTACGTCCCAATAACCTCACGACGCAGAAGTTTCCAAATAGAGGTATTACAAGCGAAGAGGACCAAGTGTCCGGCCCAAGGGAGATATCCCCCGTTAAGACGGACGGTACTGTCCGCATACTAAAGCAATGCTTAGTATTCTACAAGTACTCGGACATGTCCAAACGAGTAAGAAAATCAGAGGAGGCGGCCCATAGAGTACGAGCCACCCCCTCTGAGGGGCAAATGTTTGGGATAAAAAATTGCCCCAAAACGTGGACCAATCCCCTAGTGACACGTGGCCCAATCAAAGGGCGACATGTGTCACTATAGGAAGAAACCACGTATGCAAACCCTATTAAGAGCACCTGAATAAAAGGAAAAAGGGGCCTCCTTGCATCAGGAGGCAAAAATCCCAAGAAAGCCCCAAAACGACGCTTCCCAAGGACACGTGTCCATACCTGATTGCGCCGCTAATCAGAAAACATCATTCTAGGGTACTAACCCTAAAAAGCTCAAATCCCCACCCCTATAAATACCTCAATCATTTATGATGGGAGGTGTGGATTAAGACATAACATTCAATAAAGCATTAAAACTGCTCCAACTTCTCTCTACTTTCTCTCTCTAGCTTTTCCGATTTCAGGTTACTAACTTAACTGTCGGAGGCAAATATTCCGTCACCGGAATATTCGGAAGAATGCGATCAGTGTCCCAGGGGAAATCACAAAATCACCCGAAATAATGGGTGTTCGGGAACAGACTAGATGAGCATGGTATTATTGTCAGGAACAAAGCAAGATTGGTAGTACAAGGTTTCAATTAATAGGAAGGAATCGACTATGAAGAAACATTTACACCAGTAGCCAGGTTAGAGGCTATTTGCTTACTTATTGCTTTTGCTACTTATATGGAATTTAGGTTGTACCAAATGGACGTAAAATGTGCATTTCTAATGGATTACTTAAAGAAGACGTCTATGTAGAACAACCTCCTGGGTTTGAAAATCCAGAGTTCCCAAACCATGTTTATAAGCTTCACAAAGCCCTTTATGGACTCAAGCAAGCTCCTAGAGTATGGTATGAAATGTTATCTAAGTTCCTTTTGAAAAATGGTTTTAAACATGGCAAAATTGATAAAACCTTGTTTTTGGAACTGATATCTTAGTTGTACAGATTTATGTTGATGATAAATTATTTGGTACAGCTAATGAATCTTTGTGTAAGTACTTTGCTGACCTTGTGGGAGGAGAATTTGAAATGAGCATGATGGGAGAATTAAATTTCTTTCTTGGTGTGCAAATCAAGCAAACTGAAGAAGGTATCATGATCCATCAATAGAAGTTCATAAAGGAACTGATTAAGAAATAAAAGCTCAATAATGCAAAAACCAATAAAACTCCCATGGGCACTGCCACAAGACTGGATGAAGATCCATCTGGAACTTTCATAGATTAAACTATGTATCGAGGTATGATTGGCTCTCTACTTTACTTAACAGCTAGTAGACCTGACATATCTTTTATTATAGGTTTATGTGCCAGGTTCCAAGCAAACTTAATGGAATCACACTTGAAAGCAGTAAAGAGAATCCTTCGTAACATGAAAGGAATTGATGACTTGGGTCTCTTCTATTATAGAAGTGACTCATTTGATTTAAATGGCTTTACTGACGCTGACTATGCAGGTGATTTGGTTAATCAAAAAAGTACTTCAGGTATGACACAATTTTTAGGACCATGTTTAGTTTCTTTGGGTTCCAAGAAGCAAAACACAGTTCCATTTTCTATAGCTGAAGCTGAATATTTAGCTGCAGCAGCATGTTGTTCTCAAATGTTATGGATAAAGCAACAGGTTAGAGATCTTAGAATTTTATTTGAATGTGTTCCTATTTACTGTGACAATACTAGTGCTATATGTGTTTCTAAAGATCTAGTTCAACATTCAAAGGTCAAGCACATCCACTTTAGGCATCATTTTCTAAAAGACAAAGTGGAGCAAGGGAATATTAAGTTATAATTTTTTCTAACTAAAAATCAAATTGCAGATATTCTAACAAAGCCCTTGAACATAGAAAGATTTGAGATATTGAGACTAGAACTTGGGATGATCAAGCTAACTTGATTGCTTCTGAAGTTCCAAGATATGGAAAAATCAGAAATAATGTGAAAGAGCAAAAAGGTCATCAAGCACAATTATGGTGTGTTAAACATAGCTAAAGTGTCACCGTTGGTGAATTCTTTGAGGTTAGTTCACTTTTACATGCAAATTGGGCTCTTTCACTTCTTTCGCTGTTGTACTCTAGAAATCCTAGGGCTATGCTTATTTGTTTTTACAAGTTTTGATTGTTATGTGTCTGAATTTCTGAATTCCGAGGGCTATGCTCACTAGTGGAAAAATTGCTATTAGCAGAACCCTAGTAGCAACTAGCGCTAAGTACGCCAGTTACTAATACACTAATTGCAACTGGCTAAAATAATGTCAGTTACAAATATTATGTCATTAGCAACTGGCTTAGATAAGAACACTGCTAATAAATAATGTTATAAAAGAGAAATTAATATTAGCGGCAGGCCTATTTAATATCAGGTGCAAATATAATGTTATTTGCAGCTGGTGTCAAAATGTCCATTGCTAATAATAATTAATTAAAAATTAGTATTTATATTTGTAACTTGCCTTTTTTATTGCCCGCTACAAATGTTAGGTCAAATTAAAATTGACCGGTATAATTGTAACTAACTTTACCTGCCCGCTATTAAAATCATCCAATTTTTTATTATATTTTACTATTTTCTTTTTCCAAAGTACACGTACTTCTTGTTATTTTCACCCAACCTTTCCTCAGCTTCTCTCTCCTCCTCCATTCTTATTTATCTTCTCATCTTCTGATCTCTTAGGGCTCCGATTTTGAGTTCTTGAATCCTACTATTTTCACGATCTCTTCCTCTATAACTTGCTGCTTTTAATTCTCTGTTCATTCAAGATCTGTTAATTTGTTCATTTTTCACGAATTGGTTTTGGTTTATTTAGGGTTTCTTTAAATACCGAGACAGCTTCCACCTCTGACCACGGTGCTTCCACCTCCAATCGCGGCGCTTCCACCTCCTCCTACCACGGTGCACCTCCCTCTGTTATAACGGATCTATGCAATGGAACGATTTGGGAACTCACCCTCAACACAATGTAAAATAAATAGCAAAACACAATAATAAAATAAACAAGTGTTTATGAGGAAATTTAGATTTCCTCCCCTTAACAAAAATATTGTTTTATTAAGTTCCTACAAAATAAGATAATAACCCTCTTGATGATTTTCCTCCTCAATAAATCATCAGTTCAACCATCATTAATTTTCTAGTAAGCCTAAACCCTCTTATATAGGCTAACCTAGAAACCCACATCAACTAGGATATTTTCGCTACCACATGTTTTATCTATTGCAACCCCTAAATCCGTTGCATTAGGCATCAAATTCCATTGCAATAGGCCTAATGCCATGGCCATGTACCATGGCATCTGCTGGCGTTGCAATAGGTCTAATGCAACGACATATGACACTTATTGTCACGGCATCAATGATCCGTTGCGTTAGATCAATACCTGATGCAACGGGTAATATTATTCCCGTGGCATTAGCTATAATACCTAATGTCACGGTTTCCTATACCTAATGTCGTGGTGCATATACCTAATACCAATAATAGTAGTAGTAGTAGTAGTAATAATAATAATAATAATAATAATAATAATAATAATAATAAAGACAATTAATTAGAAATTTCATTTATATAAATTGTTGCCCTTATGGAGCTTACAAAATCTAATATCACTAATTCACTACTCATATTTGTTTTGGGTAAAATTACCCTGCCACGTGGCGGCCTGAGAATACGACACGTGTCCGCCCAGCATTAGGACACTTGTCCTCCCAGCATTGGTCAAAACAAGACCAACCGAAAACTGACACGTGGACTCCACTGTCACATCAAGGAATGGTGGCTTTCAGGCCCAATTCCCCATGACTTGTCATAGCCCACCAAATCCAGGTCACATGACCTAGAATAAGGGCACATTTTCCCATGACCCTATAAATAGGGAGAGATTCCTCATTTTGGGGACATGAATCACAATTCACAACAACTACAACAAGTTGATTCAATCATTCATTACATCACCTGCATTTCTCTCACAACAGAGAAAGCACCTGATCTCGGGATCTGTAAAGATCTCACCTTTATTTCCGCACCTTTTACTCTCCTACACGTTCTAACTTGACCGTCGGAGGCGGAACTCCACCCAACAGGAGTTTTCGTTGTTTTGCAGGTACAGGCCGCGCCGGACCAATATTCGAGCTGTAACTCTCCCGAGGGACTAAAAACACCCAAAACATTTGGCGCCGTCTGTGGGGAGAGTACCTCAAGATGGTTTAAGAGTCTGTACCACATTCTGATCCTACCAACCTGCCACCGGTTATCCAACCGGTGGGCCAAGAAAATCCGCAACCGGTTCCTCAACCGGAAAGCTCTGGTATTCCTCCTCCAATCAGTCGCCCTCAACCAGAGGTTGTCACTGAGGATGAGGATGATGATAATGATGAAGTGGAGACATACATAGCCAAAGACGGCTCCTTTGTCTCAATATACAGACGTTCCAGAGACCAGCTGGAAAGGAACTTTGACCAGGCGGGTCCAAGCAAAAGGCCCCCTGGAAAATCAGAAGGGAAAGCCCCCAAGAGCAGGGGGGACACCCCAGTCACTCGGGAGGAACTCCTGAAGTTCATGAACTCCCTCAAGGGTGAAATCAAAGAAATGATCAGCAAAGGCAAGGTTGGTTCTAGCAAGAGCCACCCGGCCAAGAAGACTCCCTCTTCTGCAAAGAAGAAGCCAGACAAGGATAGGCAGCCGACTCCCCATCCAAAGGAGAAGGCAGCCGCACGACTTAACTGGACTAAGATCCTCCTTCCCACTGGGCCTTTAAGGAACATCCGGCATGATCAGCCGGAAACCAGCAAAAAATCATCTCATGACGCTCGGCACATCATCGAGCGAAGAAGACATCAACAGCTGCTTGAGTCAGCCTCAACCTCGAGCTTTCCAGATAGCTTCAAGGAAACCTCTGTAAGGAACTCATTGTCCTTACATGAGAGTGGAACTGGTGGCAAGTCCGCTCAGCTTGGTCCCCAACTGATTGGACGCGCCCCACCTGGGCCTCAGGCGCCATATGGTCAGTATGACCTTCAATTCATGCAGCCGGCCCCTTTTGGAGGTCAGGCGGCATATGTCCAGCCTCTAGACTGGCAGCTCCGTCTGCTTAGACTTGGTGAACAACCTTCTATGTTCACCAGGGAGATAACCGAGGCGATTCAACCTGCCAAGGTTAAGAATGTGTTGGTTGGTACCTATGACGGTACCGCCAACCCAGAAGACCACCTCATGGCGTACACTAACCTCATGTATTTACAGGGGTTGGATGATGCCACCTGGTGCCGTTGCTTCCCGGCCACATTGAAGGGCATTGCCCAGCAATGGTTTGGCAATCTGCCAGCCGGATCCATTGATAGCTTCAAGAAGCTAGCCTTCTTGTTCGCTTCCAACTTCTCAATGAACATCCCTGCAAAGAAAACAAGTCTTGACGTGAGCACCATTAAGCAGGGTGAGAAGGAGGGCCTTCGCTCATACGTCAGGCGGTTCAACCTGACCCGGATTCAAATCCAGGGGTTGTCTAACGATGTAGCTTTCACAGACTTCTTTAAGGGTCTGAAAGACGGGTCGACATTTAAGTTCGTCCTGGTCAGGAAAGGGGCATTCACCCTACAGGCGGCATTGAGGGAGGCCGAAAGCTTTATACAAGTGACCGATCTCTGCTCGTCTGGAAATCAGTCGGACCCTAAGAAGTCCGACAAACCAAAAGACAGCCGGCCTAGCCAGCCGGCCAAAAAGAAGGAAGAGAACAAGAAAAGAAAGGAAGTCTGGGCGGTGGATGACTTAGATCAACCGTCCCGGAAGAAAAAGAAAGAGTTTAAACCGTACGTCCCCAAGTACGAGTTTAACAAGGATTGCAACTCCATTTTCATGGAAATCAAGGATAGGCTATCCCTTGAGAAGCCGAATCCTATGAAGAGTTCCCTCCAGAAGCGGAACAAGAATAAATTTTTCCAATTCCATGAGGAAGTTGGCCACGATACCAACGACTGCTTTTGTCTTCAAAGGGCGTTGGATCGTCTGGCGGACCAGGGGATGTTGAAATCTTACATCTCCAAGTCCAAGGGGAAGAGTCCAAGATAGGCGTCAAAGGCCGTCCAGCCTACTAGTAGTACGGACACTGATAAAGATCCGGTCTACACTATAGCAGGTGGATTCTCCTGTGGAGGCCCTACTATTCGGGGCACCAAGAGCCATCTGAGGCAGATGGACTCGGCTGTTGATGAGGAGCAGGCGTCTGCTAGCAGCACCTTCCCTGATGTCCTGATTACTGAGAAGGACAGGGGCAGGGTTCGCCGCCCGCATTACGATCCGGTTGTCATTGAATGCAAAGTCGCCAACCAGCTGGTTGGACGAATACTTATAGACACCGGTAGCTCCTCAGACATCATCAGTTACAAGTGCTTGCAAAAGCTTAAGTACAAGCCCAGCAGCATGCACCCGGTGTCCCACCCCTAGTTGGTTTTGGGGGTGGAATGGTGTACCCAGCCGGCCGAATTGACTTACCCATCCGGCTGGGAGAAAAAGGAGAAGGACGACACCTAGTCGTCAAATTCTTGATCGTTGAGGAATTAACCGCCTATAACATTATTTTAGGACGGCCCACCCTCAACGAAGCCAAGGCTGTAATCATCCCTTCGCTCATGCTGATCAAGTATGAAAAGGATGATGGCTCTGTTGGTTCCTTGAATGGGGATCATAAGACGGCCCGGGAGTGCTATCTCTCGGCTGTCAAAGATACAGTGGCCCCAGATGGTCAGGGGCAGGAACCAATAGACCTTGACGAAGTCAAGGATGCCGGCCAAGCCCCACCAGCAGCCGGAAAGAAAAAAAAATGACCCAACTGGTGGAGGTGAAGAAAGAAAAGAAATAGCAATCACTGACCGGAGAGCGGTCAGATGAGCTCCGTCCGCAGCCGGCTGGTGAGCATATCGATCTCGCTCTGGACGACTCTCGTCCGGATCGAATTGTAAAGGTTGAGACGGCTGCTTATGCTAAGTTGGGTGTAGACTTACACCTCCTGCTGAAAGAATTCAAAGATATTTTTGCCTTTGAAGTGGAAGAGATGCCAGGCATCAGCCCGGATCTCGCTGTCCACAAACTCGCCGTGGATCCAAAGAGAAAGCCTATCCGGCAAAAGAAAAGAAACCACGGCGAGGAGAGAAGTCAGGCGGCAGGCACCGAAGTGAAAAAATTGTTGGACGCTGGATTCATTCGGCCATGTAACTTCCCTGATTGGGTTGCAAATGTTGTGCTTGTGAAGAAGCCGAATTGTACCTGGCGCATGTGTGTTGACTATACGGACCTCAACAAGGCATGTCCCAAGGACAGCTATCCTCTTCCAAAGATCGACAGCCTTGTCGACTCTACAACCGGTCATGCCTTGATGAGTTTCATGGATGCCTATTCAGGTTTCCATCAGATCCCCCTATGGAAGAAAGATCAAGAGAAGACGGCCTTCGTCACTGATCAGGGGTTGTTCTGTTATACGGTGATGTCGTTTGGTTTGAAGAATGCGCCTGCTACTTTCCAACGAATGATTAACACGGTTTTCATAAATCAAATTGGAAGGAATGTAGAGGCGTACATTGATGATATGATAATCAAATCAAAGCTCCAGGCGGATCACCTTGCTGATCTCCGAGAAACCTTCACCACACTTAGGCGGCATAGGGTTATGTTAAATCCCAAGAAATGTGTTTTTGGTGTTGAGTCTGGGAAGTTTCTTGGATTTTTAATTGATCAAAGGGGAATAGAGGTTAACCCCGAGAAGATACAGGCGGTAATTGACATGAAGTCACTTCGTACTGTTAAAGCAGTTCAGAAGTTAACCGGTTGCCTGGCGGCCTTGGGAAGATTTCTCAGCCGGTCAGGTGACAAATGCCTCTACTTCTTCCAAGCTATCAGGAAGAAGACTAGGTTTGAATGGGGGGATGATGCTGAGGCGGCCTTCCAGAAATTGAAAGAACACTTGCACTCTTTGCCAAGGCTAGTTAGCCCTCTGCCCAAAGAGACGTTATTCATGTATCTGGCGGTCTCAGATCATGCCCTCAGTGCTGTTCTCCTTGCTGAGAGAGACGGCATCCAGCTCCCTGTCTATTTCGTTAGCCATGTTCTTAGGAACGTTGAGCTCCGGTACCCCATGGTTGAAAATTTTGGCCTCGCTCTTTATATGGCATCCAAGAAGTTGAAACCATACTTCTTGGCACATCCGGTCGTTATATATACGGACCAACCTCTCAAGCGGCCAATGTCAACCTTAGAGTCATCCGGTAGAATGTTAAAATGGGCTATTGAAATGCAAAGTCTTGAAATCACTTACGAACCAAGGAAGGCAGTGAAGGGTCAGGCGTTCGCCGACTTCATTGTTGAAATGACACGTCCGGTTCCTCCGGATAACCCCAATCAGGTTTGGAAAGTGTATGTGGACGGGAGCTCTACAAAAAATGGTTGTGGTGCAGGCGTTATCTATGAGTCTCCTGAGGAAGATAAATTTGAGTATGCACTACGATTCAAGTTTCAAGCCTCAAACAATGAGGCGGAGTATGAGGCCCTACTAGCCGGCATCCGTATGTGTAAGGCGGCTGGGCCAACAAAAATTGACGCCTACTCCGATTCGCAATTGGTTGTTAGCCAGTATGAGGGTGTTTTTGAAGCAACCCATCCGGCTATGATCAAATATCTTCAGGCGGTGAAAGAGGAAGCCGGGACACTTGAAGAATTCCACTTGAGTCAAGTTCCCCGGTCAGACAACAATCAGGCAGATGCACTGTCTAAGCTAGCATCCTCCGCCTGCTGTGACACACCTCGGTCAGTCTTTTGGGAAGTTCTGGAAAAAAGGAGTATACATGAAGAGCCCATTGGAGTCCTTGACCGAAGTTCCACCTGGATGGATGGCATCCGGACTTACCTTACTGATGGAATGCTTCCGGGTTCACCTCAGGAGGCGCCCATCCTGAAAAAGCGAGCTGCCAACTTCGAGATGAGAAACGGAGACCTCTTCAAGGCTGGCTTCCTTAAGCCCCTCTTGAAGTGTGTTACCCCAGAGAAGGGGAAGGAGATTCTCGAAGACCTACATGCGGGGTTCTGTGCCTCTCATATAGGCGGCAGGTCTTTGGCGGTCAGAGCCAGACGACACTACTTTTGGCCAACTCTTGAATCTAATACCATGGAAATGGTTAAAAAATGTGACAAGTGTCAAAGGTTTGGCGAAATGATCCACCGTCCGGCTACTGATTGAAAGGAATGGTGTCCTTCGAACAAGTGTATTATTCTGATAGCGGGTTCAGAATTATTAGAAAGCTAATATATTCAGTAAGTTCAAGTGATCGGAATGCCTGGGTGGAGGCCGCTTCCGATCAGTAATATTAATATAATTAATATTACAACTTAATCTTGACTGAACCCTTCGAATCACACCCAAGCAAATATATGCGAACCAACTCGACGAATTAATTCGGAAGAAATTAATTCGTCTCCTGAGTGTTAAATATTTAGACGTCGGTAATTCGAGCTTAGAGCGTCGAAACCGAGCGTCGGAAGTCGAGTCGAAAAATAGTGAAAGACGAGACGAGAAATAGTAATAAATCAACAAAAGACCAAAATACCCCTAGCATCGGAATGCCCTAGCAAACCGAGTGCTAAGGGCGTATGGCCTAGCATGGTGGCTAGCATGCGCACCAAGCCGAGCCTAGGCTGGCTGGTGCGTGCTAGCGCACCCATGCTAGCATCGCAAAGCTAGGCGCTGCCTAGTGCGTGCTAGCATGCTAGGCACAGCCTTGTGCGCGCATTGGCTAGCAAGCCATGCCGCAACAAGCTGCAGCAGCTAGCACGCTAGGCGCGCCAGCTAGCCACAGCTAGCAGCAGCATGGCGAGGGCCATTGCTTGCTAGCAGCGAGGCCAAGGCACAAAGCCACAGCAGCCCGCACAAGCATGCTGGGCGTGCTGGGCAGCAGCGCCTAGCAGCCTGCATGCGAGTGCTAGGCCTGCTGGGCTTGCGTTCTCGTGGCTACCACGGACAGCAGCACATGGCAGCCCACCTTGGCTGCCTTGGTGCCCAAGGGTGGGTGCCATGTGGCTTGTGGTCCTTGAGTGTGTGTGGTGTGAGGTGGACGACTAAGGGAGAGGGAGTGTGGAGCAAGTTTGGTCCCCCCCTCCTCCAAGTGGTCCTCACCTAACCACTCACATGAGCTTGCCACTTGTTGATTTATTACTAGCTTGATTATTTATTTTATTTTAGCTTTAAAATAAAATGGAAAAATCATACTACCCCACATTGATGGGAGAGTAAATGATACTCCCATCATTTCCTATAAATACCCAAGTATGGGCATTGGGAATGATGCTTGAGTGGGAGTTAAAAAGAGCATTCCATAATTTTGGAAAAACTCTTAAACTCACATAACACTCGGGTTTGGGTCGGACCTTGCTAACCCCAAGTTAGTAGACCTTAAAGTTGTGTTCGCCCATTTCTGGGTGGATACCGTTGGAGGCGCGGCGCTTGACGTGCTAGTAGCTTTCAAGTAAGAGCCCCGGGTTTTGGGCGAAGCTCGCTTCGAGGGTAAGATTCGTTATCTTTTCTTTGTGAATATTTATTTATGCTTTGTGATTTTAATTATTGCGAGTGGTTCCTTGGGAGGGGTTGTTTCCGCGGTGAGTCGGACTCATCAAACCCCAACACTGATCTGACGGCAATCCACAGCCCGGTCTCGTTTGCTAAATGGGGCATGGACATCCTTGGTCCTTATACGCCTGCTCCAGGCGGAAAACGCTACATTTTGGTGGCTGTGGATTACTTCACCAAGTGGGTGGAGGCAGAGGCGGTCAAGAACATCAAGACAAAGGATGTCATCTCTTTCATCTGGAAGAACATCATCACCCGGTTTGGGGTACCTATGTCTATGGTGTTTGATAATGGCCCCCAGTTTGAAACACCTCAACTCACAACTTGGTTGGGAGATCAAGGCATCTCCAGCTACTTTGCTTCAGTTGGTCGACCTCAGGCAAACGGCCAAGTTGAAGCCTTCAACAAACTCATCTCAGACGGCATCAAGAAGAAAATTGAAAGAGCCGGTGGCTTATGGGCAGAAGAATTAATCCATGTCCTATGGGCCATCCGGACAACTACAAAAGGGGCGACTGGTGAAACCCCATTTCTCATGGTCTATGGTGCTGAGGCTGTCTTGCCCATTGAACGCTATGAGCCTACTCTAAGAATCATGTTGTATGATGAGGAGGCAAATTGGTAAGCCATGCGGCTTGCATTGGACTCCCTCCCAGAACGCAGGGGCAATGCTGCCCTGCGACATAAGATATACCGTCTGAGAATGACCAGAGCCTACAACAAGAAAGTACACAAGCGCCCTTTGAAAGTGAATGACCTTGTGTTACGAAAAATGGAGGCAGTCGGTAGGGCGAATGAACTTGAAAAGTTAACTCCCAATTGGAAAGGACCCTACCGAATCTATGAGGAAGTAAGAGACGGCACCTACCGCCTGAAAACTCCAGACGGTAGGCGGCTGCCCAGAACTTGGAATGTAGACAATCTCAAAAAATACTGCCCAAAACACTCGGGTTTGGGTCGGACCTTGCTAACCCCAAGGTAGTAGACCTTAAAGTTGTGTTCGCCCATTTGTGGGTGGATACCATTGGAGGCGTGGCGCTTGACGTGCTAGTAGCTTTCAAGTAAGAGCCCCGGGTTTTGGGCGAAGCTCGCTTCGAGGGTAATATTCGTTATCTTTTCTTTGTGAATATTTATTTATGCTTTGTAATTTTAATTATTGCGAGTGGTTCCTTGGGAGGGGTTGTTTCCGCGGTGAGTCGGACTCATCAAACCCCAACAGCGGTATCAGAGCCCCGCTCATTTATTTTTATAATCATGTTTTTCAAGGTTTATTTTTGGCTTAATTTTCTGGTTTATGTTGCTAATTAGATTAGTAGCTCGGTTTTATTTATTTAATCCCGTTTTTAATGTCGAATTTGGCCCAGAACCCAGATTTTCGCCAATGACTAGTGAATTTTGGGTGGAAAACGTGTTCTGGAAAGGGTTTATCCCTTTGGGGCTGCGATTGTAGCCAAATTCTGACCAGAAATGCCTTTTTCGAGGGGTTTTTCGTTTTTGACAAAAAATTTTAAGTCTTTTCTAACCTTGAAATTAATGGCATAAATTGTTGATTATATGGTTGATTATTTGCATATTTTTCTGCACTTTTATGTCCCCTTAAAGCACACTTACTTGGTAGTATTTGATGCTTAAAGGTTGATTTATTTTCACATAATTGCAAACTAATTGCTTTTTGGTGTGAAATTTTTTTTTTTTTTTTTTTAGGCTTCCTAAGTGTTAAAGATTCAATCTTTATTTATGATAAGTGATTGAAACTTTGAAAACCACTAAATTCCATGTTATTTTGAATTGAACTTTGTTGTTTTAATCATTTTGAGTTGATTAGAAACATAAAGTTTCGATTTTTGTGATAGAAATTTGGTTATCTTCATGTTGGAAGATATAATTTTCAAGGATTCACAAATTTTAGATGTTGGAATTTTCATTTGAACATTAAAGTTCATATTTTTCCAACTTCCCTTTACTTAGTCAAATTCTCAAGTTTAATTTAAAATGATTAAATTGAAAGTGAGAAATTGCCTCAATTTTATTTTGCACCAAGCTAAACCAATTTAATTAAAGATGGTTCTTGGAATTATTTTGGTTATTGCACTTTGAAAATTTTATTAAGTTAGACTTGTTTAAAATTTTATTTTGCTCACTAAATTAGTTCTAAACTTAATTTAGAATTAATTATTTTTGTCTCGCGGAAAAGGGATCAAATCCCAAGGTAGTGGCACGCAAAACGAGGCAATGCACCACCATGGCGAGCCGGGCTGCACAGCAGCCTGCATGTGGCTGCCACGGTGGTTGCGCCGCCTCGATGGTGGGCCACACGCGCGGCAGCAGCCACGCACAGCAGCAGCTCACGCGCGGCAGCAGCAGCCACGCGCGGTTGTGCTGTGGCAGCGGCTTGCGGCCGTGTGGCCGTGGGCCGTATGTTCGTGGTCTTGGCGTGTGCGTATGCTTGGTGCGGTGAGGTGATTAGCCGAAGTAGGCTTGATGTTAGTTATTTTGCCGTTTATTTATTTTAATTAATTTTGTTTAATTAAAAATTTTGGGAGGCTAGGCCTCGGGTTTTTTGAGTGGCATTGGCAAAATTTCATTTTGACAAATTTGGGTGCTACCGACTTAATTAATTGGATTAATTAAGGAAATGCGGAATTTAGTGGGAGCTTCAATTGTTAATGACGCAATTATATAATCGATTAAACAACTTTGACTAGTTTTAATTAGGCGTGTTAATCGGATTAACCACCTAGATTAGTTACTAGTGCGCGCGTTGTTTGAATGCATTTTACTTGTTGTTAATTTTGTAAATTGCATGGGCCATTCACAAATAGTGAATGGATGAATGGAATATATATATTCTCTCTCTCACACAGGTTTTATGAAATGGCAACTAGTGGGACCCGAGTAGGATAGAAAATACGGACTACGTGCCGTTATGTATTTTTGTAAATCTAAATACGGTCTACGCACCGTTAAGTATTTTTGTACTTTAATATTTAGATTATTCCTAGTTATAGACACTAGATTTTGCATAGTTTGGTTAAGTCTTGAAGACGGCGTATCTTGGAAAACAAAGCTTTGAAATGCAAATGAAGACCTTTTGAAGATATGAAGATTTCAAGGGGTCATGCTAGTTGCCAATATGCATCTATTATTTCGCTTTATATTTTATGGTTATATATATGTGTGTGTGAAATATTCGTTAGATGCATGTTTAGGTTTTCTTGATGTTGCGATGATTAGTTAAGTTCACTTAAATCAACCAACATAGAAATCCTAGGTCCCTAATAATATTGAGTAAAACTTGCCTTTCCAAAACAACACTTACTAACCGGACGATGGTGATGGTAGGCTACGCCAAAGCGAGGTGCCATCACTCCTCTAAGGGGCATAAGGCACACCGGGTGTGCACGTTGGTTTTGGTTTAACTCATCGGTATGAGTGAGGAGTCCTCACATACCGTGGCAAAAGAGATACATCGTCAAAGATGCATTAGATGCGACGATTGTCTAACCAAGAGTGGCTTAGAGCCATTAGCAAGGCAATGCTTACCTAGAAGATTGAGTGTTTAAGACAAGCCAAAGCATGCTTAACCACTCTTTGTTTCTTCGGATCTTGGAATCGCCTTATTTTCACCAAATAGGGACAATTTTTATGTGTAAATAAGACGTTAAATAAGCATTGAAAATTTGCATGAATAAAATTCAATCTTATTTAAATATTTTGAACGGTTTTTCATTAAAATTCTTTCAATTGTAGAATCATGTCTTCAACTATTAACAACGACCTTATGTACCCGGAACTTCCCGAGAAGTTACCAATTTTGCTCAATTTGGTGAACTTCAAGGAATGGGAAGATGAACTCCGAAAGACTCTCAGGAATTGCTACCTAGAGCATATCTTGGACACTCCGATCCCGAGTTTCTACTCGAAAGGGATCATGAGTGATGAAGCTCATGAAGTATGGAGTATAGATTGCAAGAGAGTTTCCAAACTCATGGCAAACTCCATCCCGGATCAATGGAGAAGGGTTTTCTCCGGCTATTTTCCGGACATGATGCTCAAGGCTCTTGAGGATATAGTCAATATGAGGGTCACCAAGAGTGCTAGGGGCAATTATGATGGTCATGTGGAGGATGTGACAAGGTCACTCTCCAAAATGAGGATCAAGCCACCGCAAGAAGGTTGTCTCTCGAAAGAAAGACAAAAGGTATGGGGAAAAGTCTACAATGCAAGACTTAGGCCCGGAATGCCACTTCAAGCTCATGTAATTAACATGACAAGGTTATTCAACCATCTGGAGCTAATTGGCAAACCAGTGGAAGACGAGCAAGCGGCTCTCATGCTTCTTAGCTCTCTTCACTCGGGGTATGTGGGACTTAAGATGCGTCTCACCGCCAATAGGGATACACTGTCCTTAAGGAAAGTCATCCAAGAGCTTCAAAAGACCTATTCTTGTAAGAAGGCTAACTTTGCCCTTAGACCAAGGAAGAAGGAGTTCAAAGACAAGAGGAAGATGCGCTGCTTCTATTGTGGTAACCCCGGACACTACAAAAGAGAATGCAGCATGTATCTGGATGATGAGGCGAAAGGAAAAGTAACCTCAACCTCAGGTATCATCTTATACACTTGAATATAAGCAATTTTAAAAGGTATTAGATACCGGAAAATTGACTCACAACACATTCCTTTTCAGGAACCAAGTGAGCGGTGCTTTTTCAAGAGGAATCGAGTACACAAGTAGGATGAAGTGATCTATCCAAGAGAAACTTGTAAATCTCATGTTTTGTCTAAAGAAGTAGAACTTATCTACCATACTTTTGATGTATTTCCGACGTTGGACGTCATTCTCATCAAATCGAGACCTTTTGTTTTGATGTCTTGAACATATTTATGGAATGACACTTTCATGTGTTTTTAGACAAATGTTTGATACCAATACAAAGAAAGCTAAGACTACACAGTCTAGTCAAACTTACTTGTGGCATTGTCGCCTTGGCCACATTAACATCAAACGCATCAAGAAACTTCTACAAGAAGGTATTCTTGACTCATTTGATTTAGAATCCTTTGAGAATTGCGAAGGATGTTTATTAGGCAAGATGATAAAGCAACCATTCTCCAAGTTAGGAGAAAGGGCCGGTGACTTATTGGGACTTATACACACCGATGTATGTGGACCAATGAGTACACCCGCAAGAAGTGGTTATCGGTATTTCATAACCTTCACGGACGACTTTAGTAGATATGGTTATGTCTATCTAATGTCGCACAAATCTGAATCGTTTGATAAATTCAAAGAATTTCAGAAAGAAGTTGAAAACCAACTCGGCAAGAAAATCAAGGCACTTCGATCGGATCGAGGTGGTGAATATAGGAGCCAAGAGTTTGATGACCATCTGAAAGAACATGGAATACTTTCAGAGTTGACACCTCCGGGAACTCCTCAGTGGAATGGAGTATCTGAAAGGAGGAATCGAACCCTGTTAGACATGGTCCGATCGACTATGGGTCTTAGTGAACTTCCAATCTCTTTCTAGGGACATGCACTTTTAACTGCGGCACTCACACTGAATCGTGCTCCGTCAAAAGCAGTGGAAAAGACTCCATATGAATTACGGACTAATAAACCGCCAAGGTTGTCTTTTCTCAAGATTTGGGGATGCGAAGCAAATGTCAAGAAACTCATTTCTGACAAACTTCATCCAAAATCTGATAAGGTTTACTTTGTGGGTTATCCAAAAGAAACCAAAGGGTATTACTTCTACAACAAATCCGAGAACAAAGTGTTTGTTGCTCGTGATGGTGTCTTTTTGGAGAAGGAACATCTCTCCAAAATGACAAGTGGGAGGAAAATCGAACTCGACGAAGTTCGAGAGGACGAGCAACAAGGACAAGTTGACAATCAAAGTGCTTACCAAGCAGCTGTTGACGTTGGTCAAACTCAAAATATGCAAAGTCAAACTAACAATGCAAATGCTCAGTCCATTGCCCTACGTAGGTCGACTCGGCCAAGATCTCAACCTGACAGATATCTCGGTGTTGTATTAACCGAAGATCAGGACATCCTAGTAGTGGATGGAGATGAGCCGACAACCTACAAGCAAGCTATGACGAGCCCTGACTCTGCAAAATGGCAAGAGGCCATGAAATCCAAAATGGACTCCATGTTTGAAAATCAAGTATGGGACTTGGTTGATTTACCCGTAGGTTACACACCTATCGGATGTAAATGGATTTTCAAGATGAAAACCGACAAAGATGGAAATGTATTTATTTACAAAGAAAGACTGGTAGCAAAAGGTTACAGGCAAATTCACGGCGTTGATTATGATGAAACCATTTCTCCAGTTGCCATGCTTAAGTCCGTTCGAATTCTTCTAGCAATTGCTGCATATTACAATTATGAAATATGGCAGATGGACGTCAAAACCGCCTTCCTCAATGGGATTTTGGAAGAAACTGTGTATGTGACACAGCCTGAAGGTTTTGTCGACCAGAATAATCCTAAGAAGGTATGCAAGCTTAAGAAGTCCATTTATGGACTAAAGAAAGCAAGCAGAAGTTGGAATCTGCGATTTGATGAAGCCATCAGTAAGTTTGGTTTTATCAAGAATCCAGATGAGTCTTGTGTCTACAAGAAGGCCAGTGGGAGTGACATCGCCTTCCTAGTCTTATATGTCGATGACATTTTGCTCATTGGAAATAGCATTCCATTGCTGGAGTCTATAAAGGCTTGGCTCGGGAAATGTTTTTCAATGAAAGACTTGGGAGAAGCTCAGTACATATTAGGCATCAAAATCTATAGGGATAGATCAAAAAGGATGATTAGAATGAGTCAGAGTACTTATATCGATAAGGTACTGGCTCGATTCCAAATGGAAGGAGCTAAGAGAGGGCACCTACCCATGTCACATGGCATAACCTTAAGCAAGAAGCAGTGTCCAAAGACACCTGATGAGCGAGAAAAGATGAGTCGAATTCCGTATGCTTCTCTTATCGGATCGATCATGTATGCCATGATATGTACTAGGCCGGATGTATCGTATGCCTTGAGTGCTACGAGCCGATACCAATCAGACCCAGGAGAGGCGCATTGGACTGCGGCCAAGAATATTCTGAAGTACCTGAAAAGGAACAAGGATAAATTCCTGGTCTATGGTGGTAAAGATGAATTGGTTGTTGAGGAATATACCGACGCAAGCTTCCAGACAGACAGAGACGACTTTAAGTCACAATCAGGATACATATTCTATCTCAATGGAGGAGCGTTTAGTTGGAAGAGTGCAAAGCAAAGCACAACCGCTGATTCTACAACTGAAGCCAAGTACTTGGCAGCATCTGAAGCAACCAAGGAGGAAGTTTGGATTCGCAAGTTCATTGATGAACTTGGTGTTGTACCCTCGATCAAGGGTCCAATAGACCTCTATTGTGACAACAATGGAGCTATTACTCAGGCTAGAGAGCCACGAGAACATCAGAAGGACAAACATGTCTAGAGGCGATTTCATATGATTCGGGAATAGAAGTCAGAAGGTGAAATCAGAATTTGTAAAGTTGGAACGGATGATAATGTAGCCGATCCACTAACTAAACCTCTGTCTCAAGTAAAGCACAACAAACACATTGAGGCAATGGGAATCAAGCATGTTGCGAACTGGCTTTGAATTCCATTTATAGTGTTTTAATCAAATTTTGAAGAATGTTGATGTAAAGCACCATGATGAACCATTCAGTTTTTAGAGTAATTAAAATTTTCATGCAATTTAAATCACTCCGTCTCTATTTAATTGTGGTTTAGAATTAAATAATGAGTCCATTCGATTTTAATAAATATTCAAAATAGGGTATCAAGTCAATGGCTTGGATAAAGAAACACCTATTAAGTGAATGTTGAATATTTTAATCGAAAATTATCCCTAATCAAGGTCGTATTTTGTGGACGAATAATGACCATCAGAGATTAGTGTGTAGTATGATTTGTAGCACCGTTTCTTGTGCTATGAGGATACAAATCATTTGCACAGGTATTGGTTTAGAACCATACTGGACAGACATATGAGGAAGCTTTAAGAGATTAAAAATCGTCATAAGTATTTTCTCATTATTACTATCGGAACTCTTTTCCTTTGACCATGAGTAGTGGGAGATCTCTTGTTTGAGTACTGGTCCGCTTTGGTATCCGCCAAACGTCTGCCGTAACTGGGGATTATAACGACGGATATCGGATGGATGAGTCCTCTTAGTAAGAGAAGCTACATTACAAGACTGGAAATGTCCCCCTACTAACAATAGGGAACATGTCTTGTTGTTTACAAGGCCTCTCGAAGAGCGAGACTGTGAAAAATGCATGGCCGTGCTCAGATGGATTTTAAAAATCATCTGCTTATTGACAGTCAAACTCGGATTTCGAGAAACACTTCTGGACGTAACAGAGATGACTAGTAATCTTACTCTGTAGTTCATGAAGAGACATGAAGAGACATAGGATAAGGGCTATACACTAAATGCACACTTGTCCGGAAGGACAAGTGGGAGATTGAAAGGAATGGTGTCCTTCGAACAAGTGTATTATTCTGATAACGGGTTCAGAATTATTAGAAAGCTAATATATTCAGTAAGGTCAAGTGATCGAAATGCCTGGGTGGAGGCCGCTTCCGATCAGTAATATTAATATAATTAATATTACAGCTTAATCTTGACTGAACCCTTCGGGTCACACCCAAGCAAATATATGCGAACCACCTCGACGAATTAATTCGGAAGAAATTAATTCGTCGCCTGAGTGTTAAATATTTAGATGTCGGTAATTCGAGCTTAGAGCGTCGAAACCGAGCGTCGGAAGTCGAGTCGAAAAATAGTGAAAGACGAGACGAGAAATAGTAATAAATCAACAAAAGACCAAAATACCCCTAGCATCGGAATGCCCTAGCAAACCGAGTGCTAAGGGCGTATGGCCTAGCATGGTGGCTAGCATGCGCACCAAGCCGAGCCTAGGCTGGCTGGTGCGTGCTAGCGCACCCATGCTAGCATCGCAAAGCTAGGCGCTGCCTAGTGCGTGCTAGCATGCTAGGCACAGCCTTGTGCGCGCATTGGCTAGCAAGCCATGCCGCAACAAGCTGCAGCAGCTAGCACGCTAGGCGCGCCAGCTAGCCACAGCTAGCAGCAGCATGGCGAGGGCCATTGCTTGCTAGCAGCGAGGCCAAGGCACAAAGCCACCGCAGCCCGCACAAGCATGCTGGGCGTGCTGGGCAGCAGCGCCTAGCAGCCCGCATGCGAGTGCTAGGCCTGCTGGGCTTGCGTTCTCGTGGCTGCCACGGACAGCAGCACATGGCAGCCCACCTTGGCTGCCTTGGTGCCCAAGGGTGGGTGCCATGTGGCTTGTGGTCCTTGAGTGTGTGTGGTGTGAGGTGGACGGCTAAGGGAGAGGGAGTGGGGAGCAAGTTTGGTCCCCCCCTCCTCCAAGTGGTCCTCACCTAACCACTCACATGAGCTTGCCACTTGTTGATTTATTACTAGCTTGATTATTTATTTTATTTTAGCTTTAAAATAAAATGGAAAAATCATACTACCCCACATTGATGGGAGAGTAAATGATACTCCCATCATTTCCTATAAATACCCAAGTATGGGCATTGGGAATGATGCTTGAGTGGGAGTTAAAAAGAGCATTCCATAATTTTGGAAAAACTCTTAAACTCACATAACACTCGGGTTTGGGTCGGACCTTGCTAACCCCAAGGTAGTAGACCTTAAAGTTGTGTTCGCCCATTTCTGGGTGGATACCGTTGGAGGCGCGGCGCTTGACGTGCTAGTAGCTTTCAAGTAAGAGCCCCGGGTTTTGGGCGAAGCTCGCTTCGAGGGTAAGATTCGTTATCTTTTCTTTGTGAATATTTATTTATGCTTTGTGATTTTAATTATTGCGAGTGGTTCCTTGGGAGGGGTTGTTTCCGCGGTGAGTCGGACTCATCAAACCCCAACACTGATCTGACGGCAATCCACAGCCCGGTCTCGTTTGCTAAATGGGCATGGACATCCTTGGTCCTTATACGCCTGCTCCAGGCGGAAAACGCTACATTTTGGTGGCTGTGGATTACTTCACCAAGTGGGTGGAGGCAGAGGCGGTCAAGAACATCAAGACAAAGGATGTCATCTCTTTCATCTGGAAGAACATCATCACCCGGTTTGGGGTACCTATGTCTATGGTGTTTGATAATGGCCCCCAGTTTGAAACACCTCAACTCACAACTTGGTTGGGAGATCAAGGCATCTCCAGCTACTTTGCTTCAGTTGGTCGACCTCAGGCAAACGGCCAAGTTGAAGCCTTCAACAAACTCATCTCAGACGGCATCAAGAAGAAAATTGAAAGAGCCGGTGGCTTATGGGCAGAAGAATTAATCCATGTCCTATGGGCCATCCGGACAACTACAAAAGGGGCGACTGGTGAAACCCCATTTCTCATGGTCTATGGTGCTGAGGCTGTCTTGCCCATTGAACGCTATGAGCCTACTCTAAGAATCATGTTGTATGATGAGGAGGCAAATTGGTAAGCCATGCGGCTTGCATTGGACTCCCTCCCAGAACGCAGGGGCAATGCTGCCCTGCGACATAAGATATACCGTCTGAGAATGACCAGAGCCTACAACAAGAAAGTACACAAGCGCCCTTTGAAAGTGAATGACCTTGTGTTACGAAAAATGGAGGCAGTCGGTAGGGCGAATGAACTTGAAAAGTTAACTCCCAATTGGGAAGGACCCTACCGAATCTATGAGGAAGTAAGAGACGACACCTACCGCCTGAAAACTCCAGACGGTAGGCGGCTGCCCAGAACTTGGAATGTAGACAATCTCAAAAAATACTACTTCTAAGTTGTAAATTTTTGAAAATAGTAAGCCTATGAATGAAAAAGTAGCTTTCTATTTTCAAATTATGCTTTTGTTTTATCATGTTGTTTATTTAATATACATGCACCCTTTTTTAATGTAATCTATCTGCTTAAAACACAGACAGACCCGTTTGATTGATCTAGATCTGAACAGGAGGCCAATGGCCAGAGATCAAACTAAGCACAAAAAGGCTTAGTGGCTACACAACCGCCCCCAAATGGGGCATGAGGCTCTAAGCCGGATGGTTGGACATTTTATAAATTCGCCTGCTCCAATGTGAAACATGGCGTCCGGTGACGCCCCTTCGGGTGTTATCGTCGCAAAGAGCATTCTATTGTTTGCTCTACCATCGCATACAGACGGCAAAGATTGAACGGTCTGATTGATCAACTCATAGCCGCCTGACCATAGTAACTTGAAAAACGAATCAGTCTTATGAAACCGGATGATCATTGTATCACCCAGCAATTGACTAAAGTTTTAACTCAGGTTACCCTTAGAAATTATACAATCTCCCAAATGGGGCAAACAGGCTAAGTATAATTAGAAAAAAATAATGTGGTTATCAACCTACACAGACGGACCAATTCTAAAAATGGCCCTAGTAGGATAACTGAAACATGTTGAAGGCACCTGAGGCTGCCTGGAAGATACGAGCCGTCTGCTATCGTAATAAAATAATAGCAGATGGAGCCATCAAATTTTATTTGCAAACTCATGCACTTGTAATAACTATAGCATGACTAGTCATTAATAATGACATCAAGGTCGAAAGACCACCTGCATCCAGAACCGTCTGATCGTATGGCCGACTGTGTGCTTGGCTTGGGGCAATCACCTTAGTGATTGATTGACTTAGAAATTATTCATACCTCTTTTTGGTATCACCAATTTCCAGTCAATCAACCAATTGTAAACCCAAGCACACAGCCGTCCAGGGGCAAAGCATCCGGTACGTCATAAACATCCGGAATGTCATACCTATCAAGCCCAAATTCAAATGCAAAAATGCAACATTTAAACGCAAAGTATAAACAACATCCGACCTAATAGCCGGATGATTCATCATAAATTAAAAAGACTGACCCCATGGTCAGCCAAATGTTTTGTCAAAACAGCTCAACAGCCGGTGAGATAAAATAAAAAAATTTGTTAAGTGAACCGACCCCACGGTCGGTAAAGAAACAAAGTTACTCGACACACAGGCCGGAAATGCATAAACATGGCCATACGGCCGCAGAAATAATCCAGGAACAGCTCAATCAGCACCAGGGACCGACTGCTCAGCATTATCATCCGCCCCTTCCTGCTCATTGGCGGGATGATTGACCGTTTGATCCTCGGCCGGCTCTTGGTGCTCCCCCTCTGTGGCTCCCTCCTCCGCCTACTCCTCCTCCGCCAAGGGCTCCTCCGGCTCCGCATGCTCTTGGTCCAAGGCGTCGGTCGCCTGCTCATAACGATACTCCCAAATGGAGTAATCGTCTTTAGGAAAGAGAGCCTTCCATGCCATCTTCATTCGAGTGACACAGTCGGCCTCATTCTCCTCAATGAGCCGGCGCTTTTCATCCTCAGCGCGCTCCTCGAACTTGGACCTGAGCTGCTCCTCCTGGTTGGCAAGCTTTTTCCTTAAGCTCTCGACCTGACGACGGAGACTAGATGTGTCTCTGTCGATGTCTTGTAGCTTGCCAAGCTCCACCTTGGTCGCCTTCAGCTCCCCCTTCAGCTCCACAACCCTCTGCTGAGCCGCCTCCAAATCCTTCTTAACCTGCAAGTTGGCAGCCGCTTGAGAATATAGTATATCTCGTGTTAGCAAGTCATTCTTGTTAACATCAAATTGCGCTCTGTTAAGATTGGAGGCGGCCCGAAGGTTGGCAGCTCTTACCTCCTTGGTCTTCTCGTTGAATGGCTTTTTAAGGCCATTCACTCGCAGCATTGCCTGCATCCGGACAAAAGAAAAGGGCCGTTAGTAAAACAGACGGTCCGAATGAAATTAGAAGTTGAAATATTTTGAAGTCTTTACCTCTGCGAAAAGAGCAAGGATGGGATCCAGGTTCATGCTGCCAACTCCCCGGATGGAGTCACGTTGCTCAGCAGTAACTCCTCTTCGGAGCATTTCCTTAGCAATTTCTCTAAGGTCTGGAGCTTGGGAGGGGGCTTCTGTATATCAAGAATCAAGTTGGGTGTTATTTAACATACATCCGGCTAAAAGTTTAAACAAGTCTGGGTGTTATTTAACATACATCCGGCATAAGCGCAAATGAATACGACTGGTTATTATCAAACATACATCCGGTCAAGGATCCAAATGACTTTGGCCATTGTTGAACATACATGCGGCTAAAAGTTTGAATTATTTGGGGTGTTACTTAACACACATCCGGCAGGTTATAAGGCCGCATGACATGTTATACTTGACAAAAAAAAAAGAAGAGAAGAAAGTGAGAAGTCAAGTACCTGAAATGACAACCAGGTCCTGGACCTGCTTGCCTTGGCGCCTGCCAGGGGTGCCTTCTCGAGCTGATGGCGAATCCTTGGATTCGGACGCCTCCTTGAGAGCGGAGAGAGCAGCCGGCGATTTGCCGCCTGTGGAGGGATGCGATCCGGAGTTGCTGGCAGGGGGTTTATGAGCTACCGTCTTCCGGGAGCGTTTTGCAGGCGTCGGAGACGCCTCCTCAGCAGTCCGCTTGGGGGGTTTAAGATTAACCCCAGGGACTACAGGAGGCTTCACTAAGCCCTCCTGTATAAGAGAAATTCACAAGTTAGTGAAAAATATACTAAGTAAAAGTTATAATTGAGGCCGGATGAAGGGAAGACTTACATGTTCAAGCTGCTCCCGCCTGAAGATCTGGTTTTTCTTGTTCATCATCTGGCGGTAGGCGGAAGCGGAGCCGCTTGGTTTCTTGGTGGGAGGGAGCTGAGACATTGCTTCTTCTGCAAAAGGCCGAATGGGTGGTTAGAAAACAACATCAAAATCTTTTGCAAAAAATAAAGTATGCATGATATGACCCTCATCCGTCTACCCACCTCTTCCTTTCTCTAAGCTCAGGCCACAGGCGGCCAAATAGGTCGGGTCCTTGAGCCATTCATACTGGGGGATGTAGCTGCTGAATTTTATTTCCTTCTCAGAACCCCCCTCTACCGCCTGTACTTCTACCTTAAACAAACCTGGATCAAGAATTTGATCCCATCCTTCTTCAGTGACAAGCGGCAGTAGGGCTTTTTGGCCAAGGAGATAGGGGTTCTTGTTCCAAGAGTTGAACTTGGCATTCCGGCTGGTATCAGGGGAGGTAATGATGTAGAATTTGTTCCTCCAATCCTTCCACTTGGATTCCTTCCCAAGCGTCATCATGTACCCCTTATTACTTGTAAGGTTGTACCAGCCGGGGCCAGCTAACTGAGAGGCTTTGCTCAGATAATGCATGGAAGCAAACGCCTCAAAGCCAGGCTCAACATTCTGCATCCTACAGGCGGCTACATACCCCATGATGTTCACCCATGAGTTAGGGGTGAGTAGCCAAATTCCCAGGCGGTATTCATCAAGGATACCCTCAATGGCCGGATCTAGGGGAAACCTAAGACCCGCCTGGATCACTGCGGCATAACAGCCGAATGCAGTGTCCTGATAGCTCTGGTTAAGGGGCCAGACTACAGCATCCGTCAAGGCAGGCACCTTGACTTCATAGCCGACCCCCATGACATACGTATCCCTAAACTCATCCAACCCCTTTAGCATGGTCTTTTGGGTGGAAAGGGAAATGTGTGTGAAGTAGGGGGTGTAATCATCTTGAAGAGAAGAGGACGCCTCACCTTGACTCCTTTCAGGGGAAGCGGCCTCCTCGTCAGGCTTTTCAGACGGCCCCTGTTCAGATTCAGAGCCGTCTGAGGAAGAGTTTAAGGATGAGATGGAAAAAGATTGGGAAGAGTCCTGGTCAGATTCAGCCTCATGCTGACCAGGCGGTAAGTCCAAGATAGAATCATCCGGAGTACTCGGGGTTCCAGGCCTGTCATAATAAACCTCGTTTCGAGGTACCCTGATAGAGCCATCCCCCTCATCCCTCCTTGCGGTTCTTTTCGTTCTAGCCATAGTGTCCTGCACAGACACAGAGTCGGTTGGATTCGGGGACGAAGGAAGGGTGGGGCAAACGGCACCCCTAGTCCTAGATTCAGCCGTCCCTGGTGACCGGCTGATAACTACTCTAGGCCGTGCCGAATGTGTTTGAGAAACCATTTTATGAAAGCAAAGGAAAAACAAACACAGCCGGAAATTTTAAAAGTGTAAACAGAAGAGAGTCAGGCGGTTACCTTGAGAAAGGTACGGTTGACTTGAAATGAGCCAGTTGATGCAGACGGACAGTAGCAAGCGGCAGAATACACAATTTTTTGTGAAAATTCTCTCAAATTTTACGCAAAGATGCGTGAAAATGAGGGTGAAAATTTTCTTATATAGAGGGGTAAATTCCGACGCGCCTCGGTAATACCCCAGAGGGTGAACAGTAACTTAACTTCACCAAATGAGACGCTGACATGTGTCACAGACGTCCCGTGGCACGCCACATCACCTCTGTGACAAAGGCAAATGTTTTGGGTAAAATTACCCTGCCACGTGGCGGCCTGAGAATACGACACGTGTCCGCCCAGCATTAGGACACTTGTCCTCCCAGCATTGGTCAAAACAAGACCAACCGAAAACTGACACGTGGACTCCATTGTCACATCATGGAATGGTGGCTTTCAGGCCCAATTCCCCATGACTTGTCATAGCCCACCAAATCCAGGTCACATGACCTAGAATAAGGGCACATTTTCCCATGACCCTATAAATAGGGAGAGATTCCTCATTTTGGGGACATGAATCACAATTCACAACAACTACAACAAGTTGATTCAATCATTCATTACATCACCTGCATTTCTCTCACAACAGAGAAAGCACCTGATCTCGGGATCTGTAAAGATCTCACCTTTATTTCCGCACCTTTTACTCTCCTACACGTTCTAACTTGACCGTCGGAGGCGGAACTCCACCCAACAGGAGTTTTCGTTGTTTTGCAGGTACAGGCCGCGCCGGACCAATCTTCGAGCTGTAACTCTCCCGAGGGACTAAAAACACCCAAAACAATATTAACTAAGGAAAAAAAACAAAGCTATATAACCTCAAAAGACTAATCTAAAAAATTAAGACAGAAATGAGAGCTCTCTATCTTCTATTCTCAAATGATGGAATGTAGAATCAGCGACTGTTTCAAAAGGTTGGGATCAGAGAAGCAATTTATCGGGAAGGCTAAATGTTGATGATCAATCAAAACTTCTTTATGTTGCGCTTCATAGCTTCATTCTCCATCCATATTGAAAATTTTCAGCATGTGTATTTGATAAGCACATATGATGGGAGTATATAACAAACCTTTTTTGTATGATTTCCTATAGGACAGAGATACCAACAATCAAGATAACTGCATCAGCCTCTATTCAGTCAATCCCGCAAAGTACTTTTGATATACAACCTGATCTTCACTAAAGAAGAAATTTGTAACTCCTCTGCCTCTATAAAATTCACCAATTGCTTTTCAACAAATTCCTCCATGGCTCAAATATTCTTTTTTTCACACTTCCGCAACACATCAAGTTGTCAAATTTTCCTGCCTTATTTTAGAGAAGAGTTTAGAGGCACAAATATATCATCAACAAGAAAGATAAATAAGCTGAGCGAATTATAGTAACTAGAGTACAAGGAGCAATATAAATAACATGATATTCCAATATTCGATACAACAATCATTAATACTAAAAAAATATACTAGTACAACAAAAAAGCAAGAGGCCATACATACAACTCACAAGTCATAACAGAAAATAAATAAGATGAATATTGTGTCATACCTACAACTTAAGCAAGATTGACTTATGAAGGAAAACAAGAAACAACATTGAGGAGACAATAATTGTAATACTCGAATATTTTATGATATTATATGTATAATATTTTATTGAAAAATTGAGTTATTTTAATTGTTAAGTAACCTTCCTTATATACATAGTTTATTTTTGGAAAGTTTGAAAACTTATTTTATATCTAATAGAACTTTTGTTTACAAAACTATAAATACTTGTTAACCTAGCTTAATTATTATTCTTTCTTATGTATAATAGCCGTGATTTCCATCCTTTATTCCTAGCAAGCAAAGAAGATCTTGTTTTTTTAGCCAATATCAATTTCTCATCACTGATACACCATCGCATCATCACCAAACCCAATTTCCCAATGTAATTCTTTGATGATCAATCTCATACTTATATATATTATCATTACTTTACAAACCCATTATGGTTTCTGATGTTTTGAGTGGATCGGAGATGGTGTTGCTCTGGTTTTGCGTATAGTTATAATATTTGGGTGTCAATTCTAGAATGGTAATCACATTATCTCAATTGTTTTATATAATTATTGTGTGATTTGCTATTGATATGTATGATTCAGGTATATAATTATATGATTTAATCAGATTCAATTGCGTTGTTACTAGTGTTTTATATGATCGACTGTTTTATTATGCTAGGGTTTTAATGTTGTTGGTATAGGGAGTATTGTTATATATATTGAGGTTTTAGGGTTACTAATGAAGAGTATTATTTTTGGGTTGAGATTTAATTATATTTGGGAACTAGTATTTTTTCCCTGTAAGAGTTGAGATATTTTATTAATCAAGTACGTTAAGTTGTGTCATATTATTTGGGAACCTGTGCCATTATTGAGATACTATTTATTAGTTTGTGAATGATTATTTGATCTATGAGATCAAAAGGGTGAACATTATTATTTTGTTCTTGGTTTGAGGCTCGGCGTTATATACCTTAGTCCTTGGCATGTTGGTAAGAGGATGATAATCATGAGTTAAGAATGAGGTACAATCTTTATTATTTATTTTTCTATGGTCCCCTTATAGTGGGAATTGTCCCGTATGTGGTCTGGTTCAAGGTGTTTTCTGGTTATTGAGAGTATTCAAGTTTTTATACTTGTTGGTTTGTTATTCGAATTACCCATGTCCAAGGCTAGGTATAAAACAAAGAGCATGGCACACTTATTGGTTATGAGTTAATTGAGTGAAGGATTGTATTATTATTCGAGGTTGAGTTGATAAAGGTTATTTTTTTTCAGAGTACAACGTGTAATGTAGTTTCGAACTACATTGTTTAATTGATCTAGTAATGTTAATTATTACATTATTCTTTGTATTTTGATGTGTGGTGATTACTCAGCTTTTTGCTGACGTGTGTGTATTGTTTTGTTGTGCTACTTGTGTTTGCGGCCATGTCATTTTCTTATGGTGGCCCTACGACGATCTATTTTGGAATTTGTCCTTAATGGTGAGCAGTCAAGATTGTAACAGGTTGATCAAGAGATGATCGTAGTTAAAGGAGCTCAAGTGTTTCGATTAATTTGTTATAACCAGTTTAATTTATAGAGTTGTATAAATAGCTCACTTAGATCATTGGGTTGTAATTATTGGGGTTTTGTAAGACTTAACACTTGACAAGTTGTTAAGTGTGGCGGTGATACCTCCGATTTAGGTGTATGCTTCCGCAATTTTATTCAAAGGTTGTCTATTTTTCTTTTATTTATTGTTTATTATTAATAGTAAATCGGGGGTGTTACTATAATTGTGAAAATGAGTCAAATGTCAGCCAAATATTGTGACATACCTTGTCACTCTTATATTTTGACATATCAGCTACGCAAAATCTAAAATGAGTCAAACTAGCATCAAGAAAAAACCATCTAAAAACTATCAAGCTTCAAGAAACCTAAGCCTTTTTAAAATATTAGTGCCAATTTTTAGTAATACTTTTTATTATTATTATTTATGTAGTAAAAAAAATGTAGCATAAATCACAAATATACAGCTTAATTTCTAAAAATCTAGAATTTGTCATTTATTGGTATTACAAATTTAGAACTCACAAACTTCTTATGTAAATACTAAGTAGAAGCATGAAGCCGTGAAATATACTCTCAACATATATTGAAATCACATGGGAAGCAAAATTATAAAGTGAACTTAATTCAAGTCATCTTGGCAACATAATACACTGATACAACCTATCTCTCTACAACCTCACCCTGTAGCTAAAAAGACAATATAGTTGCTCATCGAGTGACAATATGTAGCTAAAAAGACATAATATCTTATCCAAAACAAATATATTATCACTATTAGTAGAAGGAAAAATAACCAAAATATGACCCAGTACATTTAATGAAATATCATAGCTACATTTTCTAGCTGATAATTTCTACCCTTCCACATTATGCTCCAAAAAAGCCGAACAATATAGATAATAAATAGAATTGTGCACTATGTGCATCATATACTAAGCTAAATGGAGTTTGATTAAGTTGTTTTTCCTACACTATATATGACTTTGCATCACTTAGTTGCAGTATTCTTAACAAATGAACAATAGAAGAAAAGTAGTACAAAGGAAGAAGTATCTTAACAATTAGTGCTGGATGGCGCCGATGAATACTAGTCTAGTAATAATGTCGATACAGAAAAGGATCAAGAATTTTGATGAAAAAAGGTATGGTGGTACTCAAACTCCCTCCTCAGAGTATAGAATAGGAAACCTATACATCTAAGTTCAAATATCTAGCTACCTCCCATAATAAATAAAATTTATCAAAGTGGTAGTTGAAAGATAATAAAATTTCAGCCATGAAAAAACAAATAAATCTGCTTAAAAATAAACCCTATTCACCCTTGGCATTTGAATTTGGAATATGATAATCAATAGTACTTAACAATAATATAACCCATTTTAATCCTCAAACATATCAGGTACGCACATACAAGATTAAGCACAAATATAAAGCAAACATATAACAATTTCATTTCCATCGTAGGAAAAAATGATATCAACACAAAAAAAAATCAGAAATTACTATACCCATTTGAACAATAGATTTATCAAATTACCAAAATTGAGACCCAAAAAGCACAATTGAAATACCATTAACAAAACATCTAGACCTTTCGAGGTTTATTGTTGCATTCGGAAGAAACGACATCATCCGCTGCAAAAGCAATGGCTAAACCAGCAATAAAGACCTACAAAAAAAAAATAAAACCACATGATTCAGTTCATATAATTTAATTTAATTGCAAAATTTAAAAACCCTAACAATTAAAAAACCCGAGTTATCAAACTGAAGAAGCGGTGAAAGAGATAGAATCCTTTAACAAGCTATGACAATTAACAAGCTTCTACAAGTCGTGTTCGTGATGCCAGGGGTGGTGGAAGTGGAGGCAAAGGAACGGCGTTTGTTGGGGGGAAATGTGAAATGAGGGAGGATGAGTGGTACTGTTGTATTTGAGATGTGAAACAGCACCTGTATAATGTTTTAGAAAATGTTTAGGGTTTTTAGTTTTAGGGGAATAAATAGGAGGGAAGTTATGGATTTAATGCGCTTTAGAAAAATTTCATCTTTATCAGTGGCCGTTGCAGTAGACTACCCTGTTGCGACGGTTTGCTCATCACCGTTGCATTGGACCTGTGATTGACATGGTATGAAGCATCAATGGCATTAGACTATGCTGACGCAACGGCTATATATGTAGCCGTTGCATTAGCCTAAATTTTGCCGTTGCATTTGATTGAAAATGTAGTAGTGTTACTTGATACCTGAGCCTAAATAATCCTAGAATGATTATATTCCTAAAATCTATCTAGTTTCTTAATTACAATCCTCATCAAACTAGGATAACATAAAAGATAGAAATAAATAAAAGATACATCAAATCTTTTCCCAAAATAAATGTCGTTGGTATTTGGTAAGTTTAATTTATTTCCTAACACCCTCTTTTTTTGTTTGAGCATGCTAAGGTTAGGGTTTCATTGTTAGATCTGTTGATTAATGAGATTTTGTTGTTATTTTGAAGCTTCAATAATTTATTGTTGCGGTTCAAAAGTTTAATTGATGCTCTATATATTCTCCTTGACATGCTTTATAATGTTTTCGTTGATGTTATGTGGTAATCAATGTTGTAATTGGCCTTTATTTTTCATAATTATCTTTGTAATCGATTGACCTAACAGCTTGCTATGTGATCTAGTGTTGTCGGTTGTTAGATCTAGTTTGGTTTATACTTTAGGGAACTAGTTTCATTCTCTCTCTCCTCCTTCATTCATATCTTCTTTGAGGGCTTTGATTTCGAGGCCTCAAATCACCATTTTTCCGATCTCTTAGTCACTAATCTACACTGCTTTTGACTCTCTATTCATTCAAGGATTTGTTACTTTTTTGGCAAATTGATTTTTCGTATGTAGTCATTCTTGTGGTACATTAATCTCTCTCTTGTATCTGGTTTAATTTCTTCAATGTATATGCTAAATTATGCTCTAGTTATAGTGTATTTCCTACCCAAATAGTATTATTACCAAAGTTGGTAAGCAACCTGCCAAATGTGAATGTAGGAGAAAGAAAAACATTAGTATATCTTCCATACCATCAATACAAATAGTAACAAAAGAAAGTTAAGATGGTATAATAGTTTAATGTTTATGCAGCATTTTGCTAGCTAGCAGTCATTATAAAGAATGTTGGAATTTACCCAAGTGCTGTTAAATAATGGATGTTAAATAACATTCTTTGTCTATTGAACTTCTTTCCTTGTTGGTTTAGGAAAGGGAAGAAGACGTTGAGAATGCAGTTATAGGAAATTGGCCCTGTCTTCTCCTATCCAATTCTAGGTCATGCATCATTAAATTTTCGTCGAAGGTTAAAACTGCATGTTTATGTAGAATAAATAGACAACGTATGTGGTCATTCTTGTGGTGGTAGTAATATATGTGTAGGACTGTTTTCAGGCCTTTTAGTTACGTATCTTACTATTAATGTTTCCGGGATTATTTTACTCACTCTAAGTCTCTAACAATGTAAGATTATCTACTTGTCGAGATGGCTGTCCTTTTTTCTGTAAAAATATATAATACTACCTCTCGACACTGTATGCTAATTTTGTTTACTTTACTTACAGGTGTAAGACTGTATGGATTCAAAATTAATTGATTTTATTGACAATATATACATCTCACCATTCTGTCGTACTTCTTTATCGAATTTGTTAACTAATGCTGATCACTGCAGTGATGATTCTGATTCAGGGATATTCAGGGTTAAATGGAGATCTACTTTGAAGATTGAGAGGAAGAGTGTTATTGGCGAGGGCAATACAGATTATGCAAAACATTAGGTATTACCGATGTTTCTAGTTTGGTATTTGAGTATAATTAGTATTCCTTACTGACATATCATATTACAACTTTTATATACTTTATATGGGGAGTTTTAAGATCTGGGTAGACTTTATGGCCATGTGGGTTCATTTAACTACTCTGCCAATGTTTGTGAACTCAATTTACGAACTTGATTGAGGTGGTTGTAGACTGATGTAACTCGTTGATGGTTAGCGCATGTGGGTTCATTAACTATGCCCTCTTCGACTGTAGATACAACACTTTGAGGTCCATCAAGGCCAAATTTTGCTCCTAGTCTAAATTATCAGCTGAATGATCGTGAGGATAAAGTTCGCTGCCAGCAACGTTGCCTGGTATTTGTCTTTATTAAGCATTTGTTGGTTGATAAGTGTTAGAAGTCTGTTTTAATTGAGATTCTGCTGAAATTGCTGGTATTTGTATAGTAGAATCTTGGTGAAATTGAGAAGCTTGCATTGTTAGTTTCAGAGGTTAGTTATTAATTATTAGAATGTGGGCGTAATGTGTGATCTATATTGCTTGATGAAGCTAGAGTTTGATTTGGTTTTTTATTTTATTTTATTTTATTTATTTATTTATTGTCTTTGAATTATGCTATGTAGATGGAGTTGCCTTGCCAGATGACATTGTCAAGATTGAACGAAAATTCAATGAGCTTGCACTATATGCCCTTGATTGGATTGTATAAGAACTGAGAAGTACATGACATGTTTTATGGTTTCATGTTATGCCTCGTGTTTAGTTCATCATGATCATATGATAATAGTATAATGTTGTGTGCTAATAAAATATCTTTAGTATAGAATGAGGTTGGATTTAAATATATGATGATTTGACTCGAAAACTAATTGTGTTCTTTTGTTTTTTTCACTTGAAATACATTTCTGCTTATTATCATAAATTAAAGTTTTTAATTGAGAACCTAATTCTAAGTGTGATGAATTGTGTATCTATATGAGAAATTGAAGATTGGTGCTAGCCTGTGAAATTTTAAGAACATTTAAGTTGTCAAAATTTCAGGAATGAACTTTACTATTGTACGTATTGTAGGTGTATGTATTGTTGTTTTGCTGATAGAGTGCATAGTAAAAATCAGTATGTATTTCTCTCATTAAAACCCGAACCTTGTGCATCCAAGTTCTTTCTCCTTAAATGTTGTTGCTTTTTTTTTTTTGTTCATTTTTACTTTTGTTTATATTAATTCCTAATCAATTGTTGTTTATTGTTGGTTTTATGTTTATCAGGGAAATTCATGGCTAACTTAATTAGTCAATTTGAGTCGCTACTTCTCATTAATGGTGTCAAACCTGAACGTTGTTGCTGATGTTTTCTTCTGATAAATAGACAAGCCAGCCTTGTAATTTTTTAAATAATTTGTAAGTTTTGTATTAATTTGCAATTTTTGAATAAATTAACCTTTTTTTTTAATGGTTGTTGTAGGGAATATTTCAAGCATCCCACACTTGAGCCCCACTGTGATCCCTTCACGATCCATGAGATCGCTAACTCCATAGTGGTCTGGAACCATGACTGGATATTCGGGGATGAAGGTATAAATCCAACCTAAAAGAGATTGAACCTTCCCTAAAAATAGGCCTCTACTTTACTCTTCTCATATTCATGTGCGCTTTCTGACTAACATGCAATCAATATATTAATCCTAAACCTATTTAATCTATGTTGGTTGAATATTAATGCACAAACAAATCTATTATTGGCTATCACTTGAATTAAAATCACATTAGCCTAAACAAGATTATTAATTATCTTATTAAGCGTGATTACAAGTACAAATTCCCTTTAATCCTGCAAGAGAGGGCGTGATCAAGCAATAATAATAATATCAAACAACATAATAACAACAATCATCATCATCACAATAGTATTCTCAAAGCATAATAATATAAGCAAGATCCTAGGCATGATACTAACATGATTAATAACAAATCCTAATCTATCACTAAACAATAAAGATCAAAGCTTTAGCCCTAACATGATACTAACAAGATAGAAGAAATAGGAAGCAACATAAACATGATACTAGAAAGCAATAAAAGCATCCTAACATGATACTAGGAATCAATATAATCTAAGAATGCTTTCTAAAGATATAGCAATAAAAACAACTTACTTTATTGCCTCGTATCTCTTTCTATCAAAACAATACACGCGTTTAACTTCAAGGAAAATATTAAATAGTAAATCTAATCAAAGAATTGAAATAAGATTTGGGACCAAACCCTCAAAAATTATCAACCTTTCACGTCTAGGGAGAAGGCAACTTCGAGCTTGGCTAGGTGTATCTAAGACTCGTGAATGCGGTATTGTGTTTGAAAAGGGAAGGCTTAGAAAGACGGAGCAAGAATAAGCTTATTGCTTAAGAGAGAAGAGAATAGAATTAGATGATTGTTGATGATCAAGCTTGTTGATGATTTGAAAACGGGGAAATACAACCTAATTTATAAGAAAAATAGTCCGGAAACGATCAGAAAAAGACTGAATCCAATCTAGAATAAAACTACTTATGTCGCGGCGTGACAAGGTCCAGCGCGGCGCGACAGCTTTGTCGTTTCGCGATGGTTCACACGTTAACCCAAAGCCGTACAAAGTCCTTAATCTAATTAAATTAGACTAATTAACGTCCGTACTTATCTTTAAAAATCAGATTTAATTCTTTTAAAAACACTTGTTTTATTCCAAATAAAATTCTTTATTTTCTAAAAATATAATTATTAATCCTAATTCCACTAGAACTTAAGAGAACCTTCTAGATTATTCTGGAAGATTAAAGTCAATCCTAATGACTTTAGGAATATTAATTAATGGGCCCTCCACTTGATCATTGGGCCGTATAAAACCATTTCAGGCCCAATTTAGTATTTTGGCCATAATTTTCTCACTATTCATCGGAATTGGGATTATAATATATCGTTGGAAAGCTCTTTTCAAGCCCAATCCAACTACACCATTATTGGACCCTTATCATGGAACAAACTAAATTGGACTGGATATTTTCATAAATAGAGTACATTTTCGAAAACAGAAAGAAAGTATTATATTAAAATTACCGCATCACGAGACTTTTCACACTTTCACTTCGTTCGATAATCAATGACGTGAAAGGCATTCATCACTGGGTTTGGTTTTTGGGGAGACACAATTAGGTGTCTACAGTTGTACAAATTAACCGATTGATATTTATACAAGTAAATGATATATTTCGCACATCAATTTGTTTAAAAATTGTAATTTTTTTTAATTTTAAATAAAGACTATTAGCAACTAGTCTAATTATAAGCCAGCTGCAAATAGGTAGTATTAGCAACGGGCCTAATACTAGGCCAGTTGCGAATAATACTCTTCTAAGTTTTAAAAAAGACTATTAGCAACTGGCCTATAATTAGGCCAACTACAAATAACTACTATTAGTAATAGGCCTAACACTTGGCTAGTTGCGAATAGTACCTTTTCATGCTTAAAAAAAGACTATATGCCAGTTGCAAATAATGACTATTAGGAGCTGACAAGTGCCAGATGCTAATAATAATTCCCATTTGTAGCCCCCGCAATTGCAGCCCCATGCGCCAGTTGCTAAAAGTCACTTTTTGCCAGTTGCTAATAGCTTTTTTCCACTAGTGACAGTTTTTGCATGTTGTACTGGTTAAGAATTGTCTTTTGGTCGATTGTAGGGTCAGTTTTATTATTTAATGAATCATCCAACCATGAGGTCGACTTTATTTCACAATGCATTTCCCTACCTTATAAAATGAATAAGATAATTCTTAGGAATAGTGTGCTACTAATTATACCCTCAAAAATGTGTATTTATATTTTTACCCTCATTAATATATTTAATGTTTTTTATTTATTAAGCATATCATCAATTAATTTAAAGTTTTTTTTCCTTAACAAAAAAACTTGTAATGCCTTTTCTTTTTGAATAAAAAAACTTCTAATGCTTTATACTTCATATTTTGTTATTATTATTTAAAAAGAAAAATAAAATGTTTGCATGAAGAGACAGTTTATTTTTACTCCTTCGTGGTTATCTTATTTACAATCTTGTCGTCCTTTAACTGTAACTAATGTTACGGTTTTATTAGCATTTTAAATGTACATTGTTTAAACAACGTTATGGAATTGTGAATGGAATTCATATTAAATAGTGATATTTGAGAAAAGGTATAAAGAACTTAAAAATCCTAAACTCAAGGGAAATCGATGATAGAAAAAAAAAACTAGTATTAATTAAGTGAGGAAAATGAAGGAATTTAAGAGGAAAAATAAGTGGTTATTACTTCAGTATTAGAAGGAATTTAAGAGGAAAAATAAGTGGTTATTACTTTAATATTATATAGATATTAGATAGTCGAAGTACATTAGAGAACTTACATTATTAAGTTTTTAGCTGCAACGATTCACATATATTACTCCGTATGACCTATGCTCACAAAAAATTCATCTGAAGAAAACCACGCTAGAAATATTATACTAAGTATTATTAAAACATGCAAAATAATTAAGAGTTCTAAACTAACAATTGCTCCTTAAGATTTGAAGGGAAAATAATATGATACGAAGGGATGCAAAATAATTCAAAATAATTTAATAATAATTTTGTAATAATACTATCAAACATTAGAGAATTTTAAAAAATAATCGTCATACAAGATTTTGGTGGCTGAAAATCCCTTCTATAAAGCCATGACATTGGCACATAAACCAAATAGTACATATTAAAACTACCACTCAAACCAAAGGTGCACGCCAATACAACTTCTCCGCAAGAGCTACCCCCTCCGTGCGCATCGCAGGCGTAGGCCACCCTAGTTGTTTCAAAATTTTGAAGTCTTTGAATTTGTTTGCTACATGCATATTTAGCTAATTAGTTAACTTGCCATGCAATTTTTTCGTTATACCGGATGTTCTTGCCCCTGGACGGCTGTACGCTTGGTTTCAAAAGAGTGGGTTGATTGACTTAGAAATTTTTGATACTTGAAGGAGTATGACTAATTTTAAGTCAATCAATCACTATGGTGATTTCCCCAAACCAAGCAGACAGTCGTCCATCGAGCATTCGGTTAGAATATCAGGCAGTCTTTAATCGTACCTAATCGACTTTGCCAATCACATGTTCTGTGTTTTAAACCTAGCCTTTTGTTTTGAATGAGTCCTCTTGTCTTGCCCCACACTGGCTGCAGGCGGTTGTCCTTGTAATCATCAAGAGTGATGGTACTAAAATCCATAATGAAATAACGGCCAGCCGCCTCCTATCGTCACATAGTCCATGCAGCTAATTAGGCCATATAGGTTCCATTTTAGATTATTCAAGTCAAACATCTATAAACTAGTCATTATCTAGACAGTCGGTTGGGCCGTTTGTTTTTAAGTTTATAGAGCAATGTAGCACCTAGATGGGAGATGCTCTCTACGGCGAATTTACTCGAATGGGCATCGCTAGATGTCTTACTCTTATAAGAGCAAACGGTTGGCTTAGATTTTGCCGCTTGCACATTGCACAAGCGATATTCCCATAGGGAGACATATCTAATAATGCAAAAAATGAACAATGTTGAAATTAAAAAGCAACTTTTTCATTACTAGGCTATTTATTTACAAAAATTTACAAGTCTTAGAAGTAGTTTTTCTTTAAGCTATCTACATTCCAAGTTCTGGCTAGCTGCCTCCCATCTGGTGTTTCTAGTCGGTAGGTTCCGCCTCTTACTTCCTCATAGATTTGGTAGGGACCTTCCTAATTGGGCGTCAATTTGCCTTGTTCATGGCCCTACCGGTTGCCTCCATTTTTCATAACACAAAGTCCCCAACTTTCAAGGGTCGTTTGTGTATGCATTTGTTGTAGGCTCTTGTCATTCTCACATAGTATATCTCATGATGCAAGGTGGCATTCCCCCAAAGTTCAGGAAGTGAGTCCAATGCTAGCCGCATGGCCTCCCAATTTGTCTCTTCATCATATAACATGACTCTAAAAGTCGGCTCATAATGCTAGATAGGTAAGACGACTTCAACATCGTATACCATGAGGAATGGGGTTTCCCTAGTTGCCTCTTTTGCTGTTAATCTGATGGCCCATAGGATATGAGTTAACTTTTTTGCCTATAGACCGCCAGATGTTTCAATTTTCTTTTTAATGCCGTATGAGATTAGCTTGTTGAAGGCTTCAACCTGGTCGTTTGCTTGGGGTCGGTCGACTGAGGCAAAGTAGTGTGAGATCCCTTGGTCTCCCAGCTAATTCTTGAGGGTAGGCATCTCAAATTGAGAGCCATTGTCAAAGACCATAGACATAGGTACCCTAAATCGGGTGATGATGTTCTTCTAGATAAAGGACATGTCATCCTTTTTTTTGATGCCTTTAACCGCCTCTGCCTCCACCCACTTGGTGAAGTAGTCAACAGCAACTAGAATATATCGTCGTCCGCCTGGTGCGGTTGTATACTGACCCAACATATCCATGCCTCATTTGTAGAATGGTATTGGGCTAAGAATGGCCGTCAAATAAGTGGCCAAATGGTGGATGAGCTTGCCAAATCTTTGACACTTATCACACTTCTTCACCATTTCCATGACGTTTGCTTCTAGATTCGGCCAGAAATATCCTTGCCACCTGGCCCTAACTACTAGTGCCTTGCCGCCTATGTGTGAGGTGCAGTAGCCCGAGTGTAAATCTTCTTGAATTTCATGCCCCCTTTTTTAGGGTGATGTATTTCAAAAGAGGCATCAGAAAGCCCTTTTTAAAAAGTGTTCCATTGCAAATCTCAAAGTTGGCCGCATGTTTTTTCATTGCGACCATTTCTAGGTATGTATCTAGCAGAGTGTCGTCAAGCATATAGGCCCGAATACCGTCCATCCAGGTTGAATTTCGGTCAAGTACTCCAATGGGTTCTTCTTCAATGCTTCGTTTTTCCTTCACTTCCCAGAAGACAGACCGAGGTGTATCATAGGAGGCGGATGATGCCAGCTTTGACAAAGCATCCGCTGATTGTTTTCTGACCGAGGCACTGGGCTTAAGTGAAAATCGTCAAGTGTCTCGACATCTACCTTGACCGCTTGCAAGTATTTGATCGTAGCCGGATGGGTGACCTCATAGTTACCATGGTATTGGCTAATGACCAATTGTGAATCACAACAAAAGTCAAACTTCTTTGCCCCTGTTGCCTTACACATACGTATACCGGCTAGCAGGACTTCATAGTCAGCCTCATTATTGGAGGCTTGAAACTTGAACCGTAGTGCATATTCATACTTGTCCCCTTTAGGAGACTAATAGATGATTCCGACACCACAACCATTCATAGTAGATCTCCCGTGTACATACACTTTCCAAGCCTGATTAAGATTTTTCAGTTCATCCGGCCTTATCATTTCAACAATGAAGTCGCGAATGCTTGACCCTTCACTGTCTTCCTTAGTTTAAAAGTGATTTCAAGACTTTGCATTTAAATAGCCCATTTGAGCATCCGGCCGGATGATTCTAAGGTTTTCATTGGCCTCTTGAGAGGTTCATGATCTATATAGACTACCACCGAATGTGCCAAAAGTAAGGTTACAACTTCTTGACTTCCATGAACAGGGCAAGACTAAATTTTTCAACCATAAAGTACTGGAGTTTTGCATTTCAAAGCATATGGCTAACGAAATAGACCGGGAGCTGATTGTCGTCTCTCTTAGCAAGGAGAACAATACTGAGAGAATGATCTAAGACGGCTAGGTACATGTAAAGCATCTCTTTGGGTAGAGGGCTAACAAGTCTCGGCAAAAAGTGCAAATGTTGTTTCAATTTTTGGAAGGCCGCCTTAGCATCATCCCCCTATTCAAACATGGTCTTCTTTCTGATTGCTTGGAAAAAATAGAGGCATTTGTCACCTGAACGGCCGAGGAATCTCCTCATTGCCGCCAGATAACCAGTTAATTTCTAAACTTACTTTATAGTGCGGGGTGACTTTATGTCAATGACCGTCTGTATCTTCTCTAGGTTTGCCTCTATCCCCCTTTGATCAATCAAAAATCCGAGAAACTTCCCAGACTCAACACCAAAGACACACTTTTTGGGATTGAGCATGACCTTGTGCCAGCTGAGTGTGGTGAAGGTTTCTCGGAGTTCGGCAAGGTAATCTGTCTGTATGTAGCTAGGATTTAACTATCATGTCATCAATTTACGCCTCTATGTTTCTTCTTATCAGATTAATGAAGACCGTATTAATCATTCATTGGAAAGTAGCAGGCACATTCTTCAATACAAATGACATCATAGTATAATAGAATAATCCCTGATCAGTGACGAATTCCATCTTCCCTTGATCTTTCTTCCATGTGGGTATCTGATGAAAGCCTAAACTGAATAGACATCCATAAAACTCATCATGGCATTTCCGACTGTAGAGTTTACCAGACTGTTAATCTTTAGAAGCAGATAACGTCCTTCGAACATGCCTTGTTCATATCAGCATAATCAACACACATGCGCCAGCTTCATTCGGCTTCTTCACAAGGGTAACCTTCGCAACCCAATCTGGGAAGTGACATTGCCGAATGAACCTGGCGTCAAACAACTTTTTGACCTCAGCGGCTGCCTCCTGAGATCTTTCCTCATTATAATTTCTTCTTTTCAACCTACCAGGCTTTGGATCCACGGCGAGTTTGTGGACAATAAGATTCGGACTGGTGCTTGGCATCTCTTCAAATTCAAAGGCAAAAATGTCCTTATATTCTTTCAACAGGTTGTGCAAGTTTGCCCCCAACTTTGCAAAAGCAACCGTCCCAACCTTTACAGTACGCTCCGGACATGTGTCATCTAGAGCGATGTTTATGTGTTCACTAGCTGGCTGGGAGCGGAGCTCATCTGACCGTTCCCCATTCAGTGATTGCTATTGTTTCTCTTTCTTGACAATCACCAGCTGGTCGGCCTTTCTCTTCTTGCCGCCTGCTGGTGGGGCAGACTCTAATTCCTTAACATCGTCAAGGTCTATTGGCTCCACGCCCCGGCCAACTGCTGCCACCGTTAGAGCTGCCAATTCAGGTAAACGGGTCGGGTTTGGGTCAAGTTAGTGTGGGTCGGGTCAATACGGGTTAATGTCATAACCTATGCGGGTCGGGTTCGGGTTGGGTCATGTTTGAGTCAGGTCACGTCGGGTCATACATCTTATTGGGTTTGGGTCGGGTTTGGGTCCAGTCAATAAAAGGTCAGGTTATATTCGGGTCGGGTGAAAAATAAGTCGGGTTAAATTCGAGTTTATATGGGTTTAAACGAGTTAGTTACGTTCTCGGGTTCGAGTCGGGTTCGGTTGAAGTCAATAATTTGCAAGTTATAATCAGGTTGAGTCATTCTCAAGTTCGAGTCGGGTTTGGTTCAAGTCAATAATTTGCGGGTTATAATCAAGTCCGGTCATTTCCAAGTTGGGTTATTCTCGGGTTCGAGTCGGGTTCGGTTCAAGTCAATAATTTGCGGGTTATAATCAAGTCGGTTCATTTCCAAGTCGGGTCATTCTCGGGTTCGAGTCGGGTTTGGTTCAAGTTAGTAATTTGCGGGTTATAATCAGGTCGTGTCATTTCCAAGTCAGGTCATTCTCGAGTTCAAGTCGAGTTCGGTTAATAATTTATGGGTTATAATCAGGTCGGGTCATTTCCAAGTCGGGTCATTCTCGGGTTCAAGTTGGCAAGTCAATAATTTGCAGGCTATAATCACGTCGGGTCATTTCCAACTCGGGTCATTCTCGGGTTCGGTTCAAGTCAATAATTTTCAGGTTATAATCAAGTCAGTTCTTTCCAAGTCTTGTCTTTCTCAGGTTTAAGTTGGCAAGTCAATAATTTCCAAGTTTTTGTATCTAACTTTATATATATAAAATTTTCCTCAAACAAAAATTATTATATATATCTAAGTCTTTAATTATCATTTTTTAGTCAGTAACAAGTCGTGTTGATTTCGGGTCGGATTAATAACAGATCGGGTTGAATTTTGGGTTGGGTTAGTAATAGGTCGAGTTTAAATTCGGGTCGGGTCAATAACAAGTCGGGTTGAATTTGGGTCGGGTCAATAACAAGTCGGGTTGATTTCGGGTCGAGTTTGTAACAGGTTGGGTTGAATTTCGAGTCGGGTTAGTAACAGGTCGGGTTAAATTCGAGTCGGGTTAGGAACAGGTCAGGTTGAATTTGGGTCGGGTTAGTAACAGGTCGGGTTAAATTTGGGTTTTGACGGGTTAAGGGTTTGGGTCAATTTCGATTCAGGTCGGGTTCGGTTCAGGTCAATAATTTACGGGTTACATTCGGGTCGGGTCGTCTCTAGGTTGGTTCATGTTCGGGTTCGGGTCTCAAATACTCTGGTCAAACCGGGTTTAGGGTTTGTTTCAGGTCGGGTTCGGGTCACCATTTTTTTGGGTTCAGATGGGTCGGTTAATAATTAGGTTCGGGTCGGTATTTCGGGTCGGGTCAATTTTTTATAGATATAGCCGCCGTAGGCTTGATGTCTAAGAGATAGCACTCTCGAGCCGTCTTCTGGTCTCCATTCAAGGAGCCAAAAGAACGGCCATCTTTCTCAAATTTAAGCAGTATGAGGGATGGGATAATGGCGGCCTTGGATTCGTTTAGAGTCGAACGTCCTATGATGAGATTATAGGCAGTTGACTCCTTCACAACCAAGAACCGAACAACCATATTTCTCTATTGCCTTCTCTCCCCTAGCTGGATGGGTAATCAATCCGGTCGAGTGGGTGCACAACTCCACCCCCAAAACCAACCAAGGGGTGAGTGACCTTGTGCACGCTTCCTATCTTGTACCTCAGCTTGGAGAGACTACTCTAGCTGATAATATCAGATTAGTTGCCTGTATCAATAAGGATCCGACCAACCTTTTGGTTGGCCACCTTACACTCGATGAGAATGGGGTCATCATGCGGCTGGGGAACGTCGCCTCAGTCCTTCTTAGAAATGATAACCTCAAGAAATGCATTGATAGACGTCTGACCTTCATCAATTGAGCTGACATCCATCTGTCTGACATTGTCCTTAATGCCTTGGATGGTTGGGCCTCCATAGGCAAAGCCACCTGCAATAGTGCAAATGGTGTCCGGATCTGTGCCCAAGCCACTACCAGCCTTTGCTGACTTCTTTGACGGCTGCTTGGGATCCGTCTTTAGGGTCATCTTGCACTTGAGGATGTAGGATTTTAACAACCCCTTATCGGTCAATCTGTCTAACTACTGCTTGAGGCTATAACAATTGTTGGTGTCATGACCAATATCCTCATGGAAATGGCAATACTTGTCTTTGTTCCGTTTTTTGGTCCGACCCTTCATAGCTAAGGGTTTCCCAATGATCACCCGATCTTTGATATCCATGAGGATGGAGCTGGGTAGTAGTCTTTGTTAAACTCGTACCTGTGGACGTACGGTTTAAACTCTTTCTTTTTCTTCTTGGACGGTTGATCAGAATCCTCAACCGCCCAAACTTCTTTTCTCTTCTTGATCTCTTCAGCTTTCTGAGCCTGCTGTTCTTGCCGACTCCTTTTTGTTTGTCGAACTTCTTTGATTCCAACTACTTGCTGGTGGAGCGGAGTTCAGTTGCTTGTATATAAGCTTTTGCCTCCATGAGTGCTTCTTGAAGAGTGGAGATTCTCTTCCGGACGAGGTTAAACTTAAAAGTCAACCCGTCTTTTAGACCCTTGAAGAAGTCCGTGTATGCAACTTTGTTAGACTGTCCTTGGATTTTGATTCTCACCAGATTGAACTGCCTGACTTAAGAACAAAGCTCCTCCCTGTCTCCTTGTTGTACCGCACCCAAGTCAAGGCATGTCTTCTTGGTGGGTATGTTCATGGAGAAGTTGGAGGGAAACAGGAACGCAAGCAACTTGAAGCTTTCGATGCACACAGCTGATAGGTTGTCAAACCACTGCTAGGAAATGCCCTTCAGTGTGGCTAGGAAGCACCTACACCATGCTGCATCATCCAACCCCTGTAGGTACATAAGATGGGTGTATGCCATCAGGTGGTCTTCTGGTTTGGTGGTACCATCATAGGTACCCACCATGACATTTTTAACCTTGGTCGGCTATGCCGCCTCGGTTACTTCCTTGGAGATCCCAAAAGGTTGTTCTCCAAGTTTTAGCAGACGGAGCTGTCAGTCCAATGGCTGGACTTGATATGCCGCTTGTCCCCCGAAGAAGGCAGGTTGCTGGTAGGGCTGGGCCAGTCTGTATGGCTTTTGCGGCACATACGGGACCGAGCCTATCATTTGAGGACCTGTGTGGACGGACTACCTTCCAGACAAGTGCTCCTGTGCAGATTGGAAATATCGCGTTGAAGTATTCCTAAAGTTATCTGGCATAGTTGACGTTGAAGCCGTGTCAGACAGTTGTTTGTTTCTCTTTTACTCTATGAGATGTCGAGCATTAGAGTAAGTCTTTATGCTGCCATCCAGCTTTGTATGACGGATGGGCTTCCTATATCCCTGTTTTGGGAAGCAAAACTTTGTCCAATCAAACAAAAGCATGCCCCCTTCTTTGTTTTAGGATGCGCGGTGGGCTGACTATCCTTGACGGACTTAGCCTTCTTAGAGTAAGAGGGCCTTTTTTCCAAGAGTAAAAGAGATCAGGTACTTCATCTCTCCCTTGAAACTCCTCATGAATTTCATGAACTCGTCTCGAGTGATGTGAGCAGTCTTTCTTGCCGCCTAGGGTGGCCGCATGATTTACTTGGACCCGCCTGACCATCGCTTCGCTCCTTGTTATCCTTAGAACGGATGCACCTGGTTTTAAGAGATCCATCTTCGGCCGTATACACTTTGACCATTGGATCAAAATCTGTATCATGGTCCGAATGGACCGCTGCTTCTGGACGTTTGTCCTTAGGAGGCGGTATAGTCTCTTGTGAAACCATCTTAGAGATACTCTCCCCACAAGCGGCACCAAATGTTTCGGGGTTTTTTATGTGTCCTGCGATAGAGTTACGTTACCAAGACTGGGTTTTCGCCGACTGTACCTGCAAACAAACGGAGGCTTCGGATGGTCGGAGTTCCGCCTCCGACGATTTAGTTAGTACTTGTTTGGAGTAAAATATCGAAAGTAAAAGTAGATCTTCTCAAATCCCAAGATCAGGTGTTTTCTCTATTGTATGAGTAATAAATATTGTAATAATTGAATGTGTCCTCCAAATAGGGGTAAATCTCCCTATTTATAGGGTCCTTGGGATTTGTGTCCCTACCAGGTCACTTAGACATAGGTCTGATGGGCTGCGCCATTTTACGGTGTCCTTGGGAAATGGGCCTTGAAAGCCGGCATTCCCTTTTGGAATTCTGTTGCCACGTGTCACTTTCTGGTTGGTCCACTTTGGACTCCCCCTAGGATAACACGTGTCACACTCTTATCGAACTACATGGCTGGGGTAAAAACACCCAAATCACCACTAATCTAATTATAAACTTACACAATTAATCATTTACACAATAAAAAAAGTGGAATCACCTATCCTCATAGATACTTCTTTTAGTTCAGGAACTTATGATCTTTACCCTTCAATCCCTCCGAATATTAGAGGTGTTAAAAAAAATCCGACCCAATTGACCCGACCCAACTATCCGATGACCCGCAAAATACCCAACGGGTATTTATAAAATTTTTATCATTCAGGTCGGGTACCCGGCCCACTAAATGTGCATTCTGGCGGGTTGGGTCATGGGACGGCTATTTACTTAGCCGGGTACCCGAAAACCGGTTTACTTTTTTCTCTTTTTTTTTTGATTTGTAGCGTTTTTGGGAACAACCAACAACCTAGGTTTTATTTCACTATGCACTTTCCTCTCAGCAGCCACATATAGCTCTCTCTCTTCATCTAGGTTTGAACGAAACAGTTCATTACCCAATTTTAAACCTAACAACCCAAATTCCCCAAATTTCAACTCCTTTTCTGCAATTCATCATATGTCAATTGAAGAACATTAAGTCGATTTCCCAATTATGCTATTTATCAACGAAGGAGGCAAATTGTATTAAGGTTCATGTTATTGTTGGAATTTTTTTTTGTTTTATTTGTTTCATATATATTCCCGATTCTTTTTAGGAAGATATATATATTTTGGGTATCATTTTAATTTGCCTTAAAAAAAAACTTAAAAAATGGGTTTTTGGTGGGTACCTGTAGTGGGAGGACGAAGAGAGGAAAAAGACAACAATGTTTACTTGTGCTATTAAAAAAAAATAGATTGTAAATAGTAGCAGTAATTTTTTAATTTGATGCATGTGGTGTAAGTTAATTTGTGCATAAATTTCAATCAAATTTCCTCATTCAAGTTGTATTCAGTGTTTTGTTTAGCATGTCATTAAAAAAAAAATAAACCGGGTACCTTATGACCCGACCCGGTATAACCGGGTACCCGATATCCGGGTACCTGATCTTAGCGGATCGGGTCATGGGCCAATTGATCCACTACCCGGTACGCTGGGTACCCGTACTTTCGGGTACCCAAAAAAGTCGGGTACTCGGTATTAAACACCCCTACCTAATATAACCCCCATGTAGTTGCATGAGAGGCTCCTCCTCTAAACTCCTTCAAATTCCACTCCAATGGTTTGGTTAAAAACAATTCAATAGCAAGAGTCATCATCAGTGATAGTGATGGTACACCAATTGCATCCCAAGCTTTTAACCTTGGCATCACCAACATACATAACAAAAGCTTCAGGTCTTCATACGGGGATCATCCTCATCCTTTAATAAGGGATACAAAAATTCAAATCGAAGGAGACAATCTCCTAGTTATCAAAGCAGTGAGCGGCAATTAGTCGGCCCTCAAATGCTTTAAAATCACTCCGGAGGAAGTCCTATTCCTTTCCTTTTTTTTTTAATTTTTATTTCTTACCTTATAAGATCATCTCCAATGGTGAGACTTGAGGGAGTTTTTTAGAAGAGAAAGAGTTAAGTTGGTATATAAACTTAGCAACTCCAAAAGAAAGTTGCTAAGTTTAGATACCCAACTAGGCAACTTTGAGTCTTAGTTCACAAAAAGTGTAAGCCCCTTATTAACATTATAACATATATTTATAATTTATTTAATTTTTTTTTTTTGAAAAACTTACAATATCTGATGTCTCCAACCGCTACTACAAGACTCTCCAAGCTCCAGCGGCTACTTTTTAGTTTTTGCAGTTTAAATCTTTTAAGAGTGAACCATTACTTCCAATAAATTAATTTAAAGCATTTCATAGTTGTGTTTAGGGGTGCTAATTGAGTTGAGCAGCTCGCGAGCAACTCGAGATCGATTCGGTCAACGCTTGATCAAAATTCGACTCGACTCAAAACTTTAACCAGCACGAGTCGAGCAAGCTGTAACTCGACTCGGTAAGCTCGCGAGCAGCTCGTTAATATTTTTTATTAAAATATTATATAAAAAATTATAATAAAAATAGGAAATTACAGAAAAAAAAAAAGTGTTGCATATTAATAAAAAGAAAAAATAAATTTCGAAAAATTCACTAAATCCACCCACAGTCCCACACTACCAGTAATCCTACATTCTAGAATACCCAAACTATCACTTAGCCCATTACAATTTCTCCAAAAAAATTAGCCCATTACAATTTTACAAACTACTCACTCAGCTTCCCACTACTCACAAAACCAAAAACCCTAGCTCTCAAGCTCGCAGGCGCCTCTTTGTTCTTTTCTCTCTTTACTTCTCAAATCTCAAGTAAGTAGCTCACACCTTATAAGGAATATGAATTGAAAGAGGAACCGAGATCAAGATAAACTTAAAACCAATTTTAACAAGGAAAAAGCTTCAATTTTAATATAACAGTTGCGATTTTAGTTTTTATTCTCTTTTGTTGTAGATCTGTGGTTGTTCTAGTATATTCATTCAAAAAGTTGGTTAATTTTTTTTATCTACTTGAACAACTAAAGGAATAATGTAGGCGTTTTTGGTTTAATTAACTTTGATTCCTTGTAAATTTGAAGTTATTCATCCGGCTTTTTTTTTTTTTTTTTTTTTTTTTTTTGTAAATACGAAGTAGTATTAGTTTAGATGAAGGTTGTTGGCTTGCTGCAATTTTTTTGTTTGGCTGCTACTTGCTTTAATTGTATAATAAAGTTTTATCTTTTTGTAATTTATTTAGAGTATTATTTAACTTCATACCATGTTGTTTCATTGCAGAATAACATTGGAGAAGATGAGCCAAAAGAATTTATTATTCCGATTTCCTAATTTTGGTGATATACCGATTGACTTGCATGCTAAGACTTATTGAAGACAAGAATTATTTCATGTAGTACTAGGTTTTATAAAAATCATTGTGCAGTTCTACTATTAATTTTGTTCTATTATTTTTTGTGTAAGAATTTGAATTTATACTCTAATTATTTTGTTACTCATTATTTTATTATGTTCATTTGATTTATTAGTTGCAGGCCCGTAGAAGAGGGTGTGCAAGGTGGGCCTTAGCACAGGGCCCCCAAAATTAAAAGGGCCTCTTCTTTTTTGTGTATATATAATATATCCTGCAATTTATATCTAATATGTGGTGAATGTTGGAGTGGTTGAACCAAATTTGTCAGAGTATCCTTAGGGCAACATGGGTCGCGAGATCGACTCCTTTAAGAAGTTTTTTTTGTTTTTTAAATAACTAAAATCATCTTGCCTTTAATTCTTCTCTCTTCTCAACCTTTCATCTTTACATTAACTTTACAACAATTACCAATAATAATTAATTGTATCAATAGTTCTTCACCTCTTTTACAATTTATAACTACCCAACTCTCAAAATTCAATCACTGCTTTCATGCATTTACCATCTTCAACAATTTTATTTTTATTTTTCATTAGAGGAAAATAAAATAAAAAAAATTGAAGAATGTGTACTACGCTTTAGTTGTTTTGTACTTCCTCCATTTCTTTTTACTTGCAACACAGCCTTGTGGCACGTGTTTTGAGGTTGGGTTTATGTAATGTAAACGGATAAATTATTCATTATAATTTTTACAAATGGTGCTTAACCCTATTCTAATCTTCGTGTAAAAATTATATTGATAAAATCGCTCGTCTACTCTCACTAATCATCTCCTAAAACTTCGTGCCTAAAAGGTGTGTTGCAAGTAAAAGAAAACGGAGGAAGTATGACTTTTCATTTTTTAATACTAAGCAAACTTTATCTATGCCATTTATTTTTGGAGATGTATATAATCATCTATATACAAGGTTACAATTTTACATTGAATATCAGAATAACTAGTAATGTATCTTCATTGTAAGTTTCAAATTTGGTGAAAGTAGTATGTAGTTTTTTTTTTTTTTTTTTTTTTTTTTTTTTTTTTTTTTTTTTTTTTTTTTTTTTAATTGAAACTCTATTGCTTTAGATATCTGTCACCAAGTTTTTGGTCCAATATTTTTCTAATAGATTGTTTTTAATGATTGAAGTATTGAATCGTGATTTTAATTATTTTTTTTTTAAAAAAAAAGAGTAAAAAGTATGTAATTAAATAAATAAACCTTGTAATTTATTACTTAAAAAGGCTTGACAATAAGATTAAAAATAAAAATTGATGAGTTAAGATGTTAATATTCGAAGGGCCCATATTTAAATTAGCACAGGGCCCCCAAAATACTTAAGACGGCCCTGATTAGTTGATAAAATTAATTAAGTTAAATAAAGGAAGAAAAACAATTTTAAATGAGTTAATCACGAGCTAAACAATCGAGTTATTCGAGCAATTGAGTTTTTCGAGTTACGAGCTGAGCAATCGAGCTGGTAGAATTGAGCTACGTGAGTTACGAGTTGAGCTATGCTAAAATTAAACGATCACGAGTCGAGCAAAAGATTAACGAGCTTAGTAAGTAACGAGTCGAGTTCGAGCACGAGTCATGGTTTTTGATCACAAGTCGAGCACCCTGTAGCTCGCGATCGACTCGCTTGATTAGCACCCTAGTTGTGTTGCAATGAATAATGATGAATATTTGCTTCAATCTATTTATGCTTCAATCTATTTATGTAGTACTTAATGTTTTATTTTATGAGGATTAGTGTTTTCACAAAAAGTGTGAGCCCCTTATCAACATTATAATATATTTTGTAATTTATTTAAGTTTTTTTTTTTTTTTTGAAAAACTTACAATATTTGATGTCTCCAACCGCTACTACAAGACTCTCCAAGCTCCAGCGGCTACTTTTTAGTTTTTGCAGTTTAAATCTTTTAAGAGTGAACCATTTTACTTCCAATAAATTAATTTAAAGCATTTCATAGTTGTGTTTAGAGGTGCTAATTGAGTTGAGCAGCTCGCGAGCAACTCGAGATCGATTCGGTCAACGCTTGATCAAAACTCGACTCGACTCAAAACCTTAACCAGCACGAGTCGAGCAAGCTGTAACTCGACTCGGTAAGCTCGCGAGCAGCTCGTTAATATTTTTTATTAAAATATTATATAAAAAATTATAATAAAAATAGGAAATTACAGAAAAAAAAAGTGTTGCATATTAATAAAAAAGAAAAAATAAATTTTGAAAAATTCACTAAATCCACCCACAGTCCCACACTACCAGTAATCCTACATTCTAGAATACCCAAACTATCACTTAGCCCATTACAATTTCTCCAAAAAAATTAGCCCATTACAATTTTACAAACTACTCACTCAGCTTCCCACTACTCACAAAACCAAAAACCCTAGCTCTCAAGCTCGCAGGCGCCTCTTTGTTCTTTTCTCTCTTTACTTCTCAAATCTCAAGTAAGTAGCTCACACCTTATAGGGAATATGAATTGAAAGAGGAACCGAGATCAAGATAAACTTAAAACCAATTTTAACAAGGAAAAAGCTTCAATTTTAATATAACAGTTGCGATTTTAGTTTTTATTCTCTTTTGTTGTAGATCTGTGGTTGTTCTAGTATATTCATTCAAAAAGTTGGTTAATTTTTTTATCTACTTGAACAACTAAAGGAATAATGTAGGCGTTTTTGGTTTAATTAACTTTGATTCCTTGTAAATTTGAAGTTATTCATCCGGCTTTTTTTTTTTTTTTTGTAAATACGAAGTAGTATTAGTTTAGTTGAAGGTTGCTGGCTTGCTGCAATTTTTTTGTTTGGCTGCTACTTGCTTTAATTGTATAATCAAGTTTTATCTTTTTGTAATTTATTTAGAGTATTATTTTAACTTCATACCATGTTGTTTCATTGCAGAATAACATTGGAGAAGATGAGCCAAAAGAATTTATTATTCCGATTTCCTAATTTTGGTGATATACCGATTGACTTGCATGCTAAGACTTATTGAAGACAAGAATTATTTCATGTAGTACTAGGTTTTATAAAAATCATTGTACAGTTCTACTATTAATTTTGTTCTATTGTTTTTTGTGTAAGAATTTGAATTTATACTCTAATTATTTTGTTACTCATTATTTTATTATGTTCATTTGATTTATTAGTTGATAAAATTAATTAAGTTAAATAAAGGAAGAAAAACAATTTTAAACGAGTTAATCACGAGCTAAACAATCGAGTTATTCGAGCAATTGAGTTTTTCGAGTTACGAGCCGAGCAATCGAGCTGGTAGAATTGAGCTACGTGAGTTACGAGTTGAGCTATGCTAAAATTAAACGATCACGAGTCGAGCAAAAGATTAACGAGCTTAGCAAGTAACGAGTCGAGTTCGAGCATGAGTCATGGTTTTCGATCACAAGTCGAGCACCCTGTAGCTCGCGATCGACTCGCTTGATTAGCACCCTAGTTGTGTTGCAATGAATAATGATGAATATTTGCTTCAATCTATTTATGCTTCAATCTATTTATGTAGTATTTAATGTTTTATTTTATGAGGATTAGTGTTTTCACAAAAAGTGTGAGCCCCTTATCAACATTATAATATATTTTGTAATTTATTTAAGTTTTTTTTTTTTTTTTTTTTTTTTTGTAAAGAACCTAACTGAAACAATTTTCTTTGGAAAAACTTACAATATCTGATGTCTCCAACTGCTACTACAAGACTCTCCAAGCTCCAGCAACTACTTTTTAGTTTTTGCAGTTTAAATCTTTTAAGAGTGAACCATTTTACTTCCAATAAATTAATTTAAAGCATTTCATAGTCGTGTTTCAATGAATAATGATGAATATTTGCTTCAATCTATTTATGCATATTTGCTTCAATCTATTTATGTAGTACTTAATGTTTTATTTTATGAGGATTAATGTTTTATTTCATGAGAATTAATGATTTGTTATTTTATGTTGCATTTTTTTTTAAAAAAAAACAAATTAGACAACAACTCCTCACAAAAGGAAAAAAAAAAGGATTTGGTGGGCCATACATTAAAAGTGACATTAATATACTTTAGAAAGTCTCACCATTAGAAAATTAAACTTTACATGAGTTGCTAAATTAAGAAGTGGGTTGAGTATCATCATTGGAGGTAAAAAATAAATCATTTTGTATTTCAATACTCAAAGTTGAGTCTCAACAATAGAGATGATCTAATATAGTACTACCTCTATTTTAGTAATATTGTAGCAACTGGACTTTTACACTATTCATCACGTTTGTTTGACCATATATTATGATTTATACGTAAAGTAAAATATAGTCATGTTTGTTAGATTCGTCTTGTATAATACTTTCACAATATCAACTTTATATAGTTTTTACTCTTATATAATTATAGATTGCATATAAAATGTGCTTTTAAATTGCGTAATTTCATCCTTATTGCATTATTTGTGGAACAGAGGAGTAATAATTAAATTATTAAAAAAAAAAAACCAATGCCAAGCCTAAATGACCAAAGTGTCCTCAATATTGGACTAACTCATCTCCTAATTGTGCACGGCTCCAGAGTCCAGACCCAGCAAGCAAGAGCTCTGGGCTATTAGGTTGCTAAACATTGAAACAACTCTACTCCGTAATTTTATTTTCTCAGGGATTTTTCCATTTCTTTTCGTTTTCGCACTCTTCCAGAACTCTCTCTTCATAAAATCGCCCTTGAAGTAGAAATATCAAAAACACTCTTCGAAGAAAAACTCCTTTAATTCAGCAAAAATGGCGACTGTTATGCAGAAAATCAAAGATATCGAAGATGAGGTAATCCAATCTATATCTATTTTTCTGCGACTTTTTTTTTTTTTTTTTTTTTTTTAATTTAATTTTTTTTTTAGTATTTAATTTTTTATAATTTTATTGCTATTTGAAATTTTTTTTGGTGGTTAATTTTGCTTAAATTTTAGTTGTAAATTGTTAATTGAGATGGTTTCTATGCAATTTAATTAATTTAATTTGAAGGTTATTTAGTGGTTAATTTTGCTCAAATAAAAGTTGTGGAGAAAGTTAATCGAGATGAGTTCTGTTTATTATAATTAGTTTTCTGTAATATATTTTTAAGCAATGGTGTATTTGATATTTGGATACGTTGGAGTTACAATTTATTTATTTCATGCAGATGGCGAGGACCCAGAAGAATAAAGCTACTGCCAATCATCTTGGACTGTTGAAGGTAATTATTGCTTAGTAATTAAGCTTTTCATCGTACGGAAGTTAATTCTTTTCTTGTGGCATTGACATTATAGGGATGGGTGTGCATAGTTGTATTAATTTTGATTAGAGAGGTGAACAAATAAGCTTCTCATAGCTATAAGTATGTACTTGAAATGAGCAAAGATATTGAGAATAGGTGAGCTAAAGAGTAAGTAGGAAAAATATTTTGTTTTGGCTAATGCATCAAAGATTGCTTTAAGAATATCTTAATTTAAAAATCTTTATTAATACGTAGTTAGAGATATTATGGTTAAAATTGTGCGTTATAAACGTGGACAATCATAATGATTTTTAATAAACAAAGGGAGTTATTCTTAATGTGTATTTGCCAAGTTTTTTTTTTTTTAAAAAAATAATTTCTTATTGATATAAAATTATAAATGGTTGGCGATAACCAAATAGAATTGAGGAGTTATGGTCTGTTCTTAATTTTTAATGATATGATCTTGTGTGACATGATTATTACAAGAATTAAGTGTTTACTACCTAAAATAAGGGGAAGGGAATAAAGTCTAAGGCTTAGTTTGATTGTGATCAACGGGGAATATTATCTATAGCTAATTGTATTCGTTATTATCTAATGTTTATGAAGCTTATGTATATGAGGCCATTTTAATTCCTAAAAACTAATTATGGTAAGCAAAAATCATTTTAAATTAATTCTAATCAATAACATTTAGTATGAATCGATGAAAATTGTATTTTATACAACAATATATATATTTCTTTCATTTCTAAAAGCTCTTAACATTTACTACCAATTACGATAATCGGATAGAGAATGTTGATGTGGTGATTGGGTTTATGAATATGGTAGATACAATAAGATAGATGCTAACTAGTTAGGTGTAAAAACAAGTGGAAAAAGTAAGAGGGAGTGAGTGAAAATGTGTAAAACTGTAAATATTGTGGGGAAGAGGGGTAAATTTAGATAAAGGATTTTGCCAAAAGTGATATAAGTAAAAGTGTTTAGAAGAAAAACAGAAAAAGGTATGAACTTTAACAAAGAAGGTAGTATTTGTTAATCACTGAACACCAATTTTTATCACTAATATATCTAACACATTTTGACTCAAGTCACTAAACACTATTACTAAATACTAACTCTACTTAAACTAACTTTTGTGATTTAACTATGATGAAACATAGTCATTTAAGATCCTATTAAATTTGTGTAAATGTATGTTTTCATAATACCAACTTTCTATAATTTTACTTACAAGTTATTAAAGACATTCACATTTATCATTAGTTTAATCAATAAAATCTATTCATTTTAGTTGAATTCAGATGAAGAGAACAAAGCCTTAATGGTAGATTGTTAAATGTTTTTGTTTTTATGTCAAGATGAGGTGCACTAGCTCCTAATTAAACTCCTCAAGCTTTCCCTCTCTTGTATCATTAACTCCTCTCACGTAACTTTTAGAAATTTGCATCTGCTTGGGTCGAATGGATGTTACAATCCATTTGATAACTTTGCAAAATTTAACAAATCCTGAAGTAAAATGCTACTTGAAACTTTGAAAGTACTTCCTTTGTCCTTAAATACAAGTCCTAATCAACCACAAACTTTTGTCCCTAAATAAGTATCTCATTTCTTTTCTTATTCAAACTTTTGTCCCTAAATTTCTTTTCTTGTTCATGTTCCTCTAAACATGTGCAAAAGGCAAATAAGACATCTATTTGAAATAGAAGGAGTAGCATTATTGAAACCAATTATTATTTCAAAACCTTGATCCTAAAGAAGTAAAACCCCCAATTAAAGAAGGCCTTTTTATTGGCTAATTGATGTATCAATTAATCAACCAAAGGCTTAATCCCATGAATGCGGTCGGCTACATGAACCAAAAGTGATTATTCTGTATAGTCTTCCACAAAAGATGATGAGTTTTAGTTATGATCTAATTATGATGGGAGCCATTTAGCATAAAATGATGAGTTTAGTTATGATCTAAATTTTAGATATTCCATAAGTCTGTATTGTATAGAAAATGCCTTGTGAATTTGAAAGAATATAGCTTTGATTTTATGATGGCTTATGGAATTTGTCCAGAAAAGTTGTGAATAGCCATGGTACTGGGGGGCTGAAGCTGAAATACACTCACATTAATCACACTACCAAAAATTTGTTTATGGTTTGTTTACCATATTCTCCATTGCTTGTATGAAATCAAATTCCCTGCATTCAGTTCCCATTATTTTATTTCTGAAGCATTCAATTAAATGATAAATGGGATATTTGCTTAACGAAGTTGAATTTTTTTATTTTAACTTGTATAGTACTGAGTTAAAGTTATATAGTTATCAAAGTTTCTTTTGTGTTACTGTGTCAATTTTGTTTCTTGTTCAGTATCCTTTCAACTATGAGAATTTATTTTCTGGTTTTCTCTTACATTTTTTTGCTTTGATTGTTTTAAATTGTCAGGCTAAACTTGCTAAGCTACGGAGGGATCTTTTGACACCCACCTCGAAAGGAGGTGGTGGTGCTGGTGAAGGTTTTGACGTAACAAAAAGTGGAGATGCACGAGTTGGGTTGGTTGGCTTTCCATCGGTTGGGAAATCAACATTACTTAATAAGTTGACTGGGACTTTCTCTGAGGTATTGCATCTTTTTCTCTGGTCTCATGTTCACAAGTTGTTGGCAATAAAAGGGTTGGACTGCTGGACTTGTTTCCTTTTGTTCTCTCTCTTATTTTCGCTATTATCTTCTCTTGCATTTGCATGTACCCACACCTATTCCCGACTACCATCCCACATGTTTTCTAACACTAATCTTCACACTCACATAGCCACAAGTACAGAATTCAGAAGGGGGTGGGGCATGGAGGGGATGAGCTAGCAAATTAAAACAGATTAATTTTATTGAGCAGTAGACAACAGATGAAAGACTAAAGACAGGGGAAGACATTCTTGCTACTGGAAGTTCTCCTAATCCTTTTGTATATGTTGAATAGGTTGCTTCTTATGAGTTTACTACATTGACTTGCATTCCTGGAGTGATAATGTACAGAGGAGCTAAGATTCAGGTATACTTCAGCTATCAATTTATCGCAATATTTTTGATATAATTCTAGGTTCAGTAGCTTTTACTTTGTTGTATCATTATATTCATTATGGTCAAAAGTTTAATGGAACATCACTTTTATTGGACAATGTATGTGTACCTATTGTTGTTTTTTAAGACTATACCCTTTTTTTCATTGGAATGTGAGGGTAAAAATGTTATTTTTTGGGTATGTGTCTGGTTTCCTTGAATATAATATATTGAGGTCTGTTATTGCATGATTTTGCTGGCGTGTCAGCTTTGAAAGGTCTGACTTTTAAATAAAATTTTTAAGCTTCTAATGATGCTATATGAGGCTACAAAGATCAGTAATAATAGTATGCCCAAGGCTCATGGAATTCAAGAATTGGGAGACTAAGGGAAGCCACCTTTTTGGAAGGGATCCAACGTGAACATGTTTTGATTGCTTTAGCCGTTTAGGCCTACATCCGGAGATAATTATTGCATCTAAAACTTCCACTCTGACTTTGTTAGAAGTATGTCTGAAGTGTCAACTCGATGATCTTACTATAATTTATATGATTTTCTCCCAAATTTATCTTATTATCAATGTCCGATTGAGTATCCAACATGTGTATTTGAGATGATTTGAAGACTCATAGTAGCACCGCTTCCACTCTTATTGTCAATTTGTCTTAGGTATTGATGTAAGAAAACTGTAATAGCATGTCATTGTAAATCTTTTTATTTTCTGAGATAAACTTGTGTACAATAAGCTTTTTTTTTTTTTTTTTTTGGGGGGGGGGGGGGGGGGTGGAGGAGGTTTACCAGTCTAATAATTGTTTGAATAAATTTAAGTCTCAGCAACTTGCCTAGCATATTTTGACCCAAGTTGAGCATTCTTCAATGCGTGTAGTGATCATCCACTTGCCTTTATTTGTTCTATATGTTGGGGTATCTTAATTCAAGCTAGTTAACCAAAGATGTTTTTGTGACTTGAACCTAGAAATCAAGACAAGAGAATAGGCGGCTCGTATATGAGGATGTGGTCTGATTTTATTAGATTTGTCCATGTTGATATTTAGCTTCGTCGCTTGTTTTATCCTCAATTTTGCCTTGATAGTGGAGTTGGATGGTGCATGGTCCTTTTGTATTATCAATGAAGTGTTTGGAATATCGTCTGTAGTACCATTTAATTAAGGCCATCTACAACGCTTGTAACCTTAACTACTTGTCCATTTTAGAGCTGTGCTGTGATGCTCTTACACTTGCTATTAGTGATGGGACATCTCACTTTGTTAATTTGTTTGGCAGCTGTTGGACCTACCAGGTATCATTGAGGGTGCCAAGGATGGAAAAGGTAGAGGAAGGCAGGTAATAACTTATGGCTTGCTATTCATATCTTTATTTGGTTGCTTTCGTTGTATATATGAGTTCGCTGGATGTTAATCACTGTTCTTTGAACAATTTATTTTTCTTCCTAGCAAGCAAGATAGATCAGCTTAAAGTTTTTATAAAATTATATGAATTTCTTTAATGTTTTCAATTTTCAGCAGCAATAGTTGAAATAATTTTACTGATTGTTGAATTAAATAGTAATAAAAAAATATGTATAATATTGTTTATTCTTATTTATCATTGTATGTTGGATTTGATTGGTGGACCATAAGATTGTGGAATCGTATTGAAATCCTACCACTCTTAATCTTTTACCCAAATGTTTAAACGTTAAGAGATTTAAATCAGTGACATCGAGATTATAATGATCGGGTAGCAAGTCATTTGTAGAGATGAACCATGGATCCGTCATTCCAAATTGTTAATCACAATGAATGCTGTTTCTAATAGAGTGAATCAGCTAATTTTATGCTGGACAGTTTCTGGTTAAATATTCCGTGAACTTAGCTAGAACTGTCTGAATGGAACTTTCAAATCCCGGGAGATTTGAAAAATATGCATGCATTCATCTTCATACTGTGTTTCCCAAGGTTCCCATCCCATTTTGTATAATTTATCTTAAAAACGGTATGAAGAATCTGTGTAAGATAACCTAGATAATGGAAGAATCGTTTATTTGTAGAAACTCTGCTCATTTGAACTGATGTGAAATTATAAATTCCGCTGTTGCTGCTCAACTGTTTAGTGTTTACTTATTTTCAGATTTTTGTTGGTATATATGATATATCTTGTTTTGATGTGGCAAGCCATTTTTGAGTAAATGAGTCCACTGAGTTTATAATCTTCCTGGTACAGTTAATGTGCTGTCTTGTAGTATATTAAAGCTTTAGAACTTAATGACATTTGAACTCTGTTTCATGACCTAAACCCAGTCCTGGTTTTGCATTCTATGACCTCTCATATTCCACTTCTTAGCTAGGTCTAAGCAAACCAAACAAGTCACTAGGAGCCACCGTTATTTTTGTATCAGAGGACTGTTGGAGGCTGCTTTTTGGAATTCTAACCTTTAATGAAATACTTACAACTAGAAGCCCCGCATAATCACTTCGTCCCTATTCAAGCTTTCCGTTTTTCCCTAACGGTTTATTTAGATAGCAAAGTGGAAGGGAAAGGGAAGGAAGGGGAAGAAGGAAGGGGACGGAGAAGAAAACGTTACATTTTGCCCGCCAATCTTTCCAACATTGGAAGGATTTAATTCATTAAAGAGGGAGAAAAAATGAATCCTTACATTTCCCTTCCCTTCGCTTCCCTTCCCTTTCTTTCTTTCCTAACAAATGGTATTCAAACAAAGAAGGATGGATCCCTTCTTTTCTCTTCTTTTCCTTTCCCTCAGATGTTCTCAATCCAAACAAAGTGTAAATGTTTGTCCCAAATGAACTTTCTAATTTTTGTGTGCTTCCCTTGGGGCTACTAGCAATAGAAGTTCTTTCTTCTACTTAAAAATTATGGTCTCCATTTCTCTCCCATAATAATTTAACAATGCCATTTATCTATGTTTTTCCACTCTTATATTTTTATTAAGACTAACGAATCCTTCCATTTCCCTCCTAACAAAAGATACCAAACAAGGAAGGATGGATCCCTTATTTTCTCTTCTCTTCCTTTCCCTTTAATTTTCATAATCCAAACAAGTGTAAATATTTGTCCCAAATACACTTTCTGTTTTTCTCTACTTCTTTTGGGGCTACTAGCTATGGAAGTTCTTTCTTCCACTAAAAAGTTATTGTCTCCAATTCTCTCCCATTATAAAATATTGTATAATGCCATTTATCTATGTTTTTCCATTCTTACATTCATATTAAGAGTAGGCATTTAAAGAAATGACTATAACCCCACAATCAACCAAATTTTATTGAACTTGAAAGAGTTAAATGCAATGGTTCCTATTTGAGCAAGAATATTATAAGAGCAACTCTAATGGTTGTCAATAGGTAGTTGCTTGCAAGTCTTTAAAAGACTAAGCTAGTAGCTACACTATTGTTGCATATGTTAATTTGCTTCATACATTTTCTTAGCCTGGCAAACATTAGCAAACACAAATAATTTTTATTTATTAAAAAGTTAAATTAGGTTGTGGCTTACCATTGGGTGGGTAATGAGTCTAGAAGGGTTGTAGCTTTATCATGAGAGTTGCCAAGGCATTATATACATATGATCAAGGTTAGAAATTTGCAGAAATGTATGGAACAAACCATTTTTTTAGCAGAATAGTTTGTTAGGAAGAGATCTCTATTCTTTGTGGTTATTAGCCAAACAACTACTTTTACGTTATGTTACTCGATTTGGGTACCCATGTATGTGTAAAAGTGTCTAACTCGGTCATTTTGTAAAAAAAATTCATGATTTTGTCCTAAAATGAAAATTAAGTGTCAAAGTGCTTTACGCTCTACTCATGTTCGGCTCGGCTTTAAGGTGAAATTAAGAGTTCAAGTAACTTAGCTTTCACTTCCTAGCTTGTTTGTGACAAGAATTGAATGAGAATAACAATATTAAACAGAGTATAACAATAAAATAGGGGAAAGGTTTAAGCTTTCATTGATAATGACCAAAAGGTTAATAAGATAACTTGAGGCTAGGCCTGATTAATCAGATATCCGATCCGAAAGGGGATTTCAGATCGGATATCCGTATCCGAAAATACGTATATTTGGTATTTGTATCCGATCCGAAAAGTTCGGATATCCAAAAATCTGGATATCTGAAATTTTCGGATCGGATATCCTATATCCAACTACTTTGTTTAGAAGTTGTTTTAAATGGCAAAATTGATTTTTTTTTCCCATTTTTTTCTCATGTAATATAACCTGAACAAAGAGAGATAAAATTGACTTGTAATTATCGTATCAAAAAAAAAAAAAAAAAAGACTTGTAATTATTGTCTACAACTAATTTTCAGAAAAAACAAAATAATAAAATTACAAAATACAAATAACCTGCAAAATGCAAACTAATTGGCTAATTGCTACAAAAGTACAAATTACATAACAAAGAAAATTTAAAGTCCAAATACATTAATGTCCAAATGCTAACAATACATATATTTCATCTAATACTAAAAAAAAGTCATCAACGCCGGAAACCGAAGTGGATTAACAAAGTACGAGCATACAGCTAGTCAACAACTCTACAAAATATGAGATATCAAAATATTAGATAAATCATAAGATAAATAAAAACAAAAAAGATGCAGAAATTAAACTATAATTTTTTAAATATTCGATCTAAAAAAAGTATTACCTTCTAATACTAAAAGAAATCATCAATGACGAAATGGATGCAACCGTGGAGATCGGAATGGCTAATACATCCCTAGCCATAAGACCAAATGTAGGATATCTCTCCACCCCTTTTTTCCACCATCCCAAAGCATCAAAACTCTTACTAATAATATTAGGCTCTCTATCATCCATCAAATACTTGTCCAAATCATTTTTTTTGTCAAAAACTGTTTGTCCACCAATATCCCTCTCAAACTCATAATCAGCAACATCATGCCAATCATTATAGTTTTCTAAGTCTTTTGAAGTCAAATCAATATTTTCAGAAACACTTGACACATTTTGAGATTGTAAAGCAGCATAATGTTCATACAAAGAAGTCAAAGTTTCCATCACCATATCATACAACTTGGGTGGCCTTGTCAAAATCATATTGATCATTAATAGCCCACTTAACATAATGCATTTTACGTCTAGGGTCAAGCACAACAGCAACATACAACATCAAGTTAATGTTATCCACATTTTCCCAATACTTGTTATGCTTTTTCTTCATCCCATTGGTCATTGACCTTTCCTTAACATCAACACTTTCACACTTTTTTTTAATCATCTTGCCAATTGTGACAAGTTCTAACAAATACACATTAGTAGTAGCATACAAAGATCCCGAGAGTCTCAAAGTAGCATCATAAAAAATCTTAAGAAAGGGAATAAAAGAAGTAACACGATCCCAATCCATATCAGTAGGAACACCTAACATCTTTGTTAATTCAGACAAAAATTTACCACCATTAGAATTTTCAAGCAAATCAAAAGCCTTACGAAAAATCAAAGCATACTCCAACATCAAATGAGTAGAGTTCCACCTAGTTTTAACATCCAAACAAAGCTAACGTTTTGATTCAATTTGTTCTTGATTTACACAATTTCTGAATTTTTGCAATCTGGCACGTGAAGATCTAACAAATCGAACAGCATTATGTATTCTTTTTATTGATTCATCACATTTTTTCAAACCTTCTCTTACTGTCAAATTAAGAATTAAGAATGTGAGCTGCACACCGCATATGCACAAATTTACCCTCTAAAACAATCCCATCTTTCCATCTTAGTAACCTCTCCCTCAAATATTGGACCCCTACATCATTTGAGCTAGCATTGTCTACGGTAATGGTCATTACTTTAGTAATACCCCACTCAAGCAAACATTTTTCTACCCCTTTACCAATAGCCTCACCTGAATGGCCACTAATTGGACAAAAATTTAAAATTTTTTTGTGCAAGTTCCAGTTGTGATCAATAAAATGGGCTGTTAAACACATGTATGACAGATTTTGGCAAGAGGTCCATGTGTCAGTAGTGAGAGAAATACGAGTAGAACGCTTGCTAAAATAACTTTTCAGATTTTTTTTTTCATCTAAAAACACACGATAGCAATCTTTAGCTACTGTAAAGGGGATAATGAAATTAGGCTGAACATAAAGTAGCGAAAACCCTCACGATCAGCAAACCTAAAGGGCAATTCATCCATTATTATCATTTTAGCAAAAACCTTCCGACCCTCCTCTGCCTAAACTTCCAAAATTCTAATTGACCCTTTTTTTCCACACTTGCAGTATCACCTACACTAGCATCTCCTAATGTTTGCTGACTTTGCTCAATTTGAAAAGCAAGAAGCCTTTGGTATTTGTTCACATTAGGGGGGTATTCCTTACACCTTTCTAAATGATTTTTCATAGCACTTGTACCCTTTCTAGAGTCACCAGTAACATCAGCTTCACAATACACACATTTTGATCTTTTATCCCCATCTTTTATTATTAACTCAAAATGATCCCAAAGCCAAGATCTTTTCTTTTTACCTTTTTTTTTCCAGCTCCATTAGCATCACTATAGTCGTGGTTGAAGGCCTTTGTTTTGTAACAAGTGGTTGTGGTGGTTTTTCAATTCCAGCATGCTCCTCAGCGCCAGCGCTTGATGCCAAGGGCTCCTCCTCACTTGTTGGATTTTCTATGTTAGCAGATTCTACAGTAGCATCATCCATCTAAAACACATAATTTAGAATGTAAATTAGTTGACAAAATAAAACTGATTGCTTATTTTTTTTTCAATCACAAGTTCTTTCACAGACTAATTTAAATTAGAAGTAGGAGCATAGGATGACACTATGACAGGAACGGAAACATAATGAAATTTTCTCCCAACAAAAGCATCAATCAGCTTTGATCCATAAATTACTCACACATGAGTAGTTGATTAAAGAATACAAAAAATTAAGCAAAAATAGTGTCAGTAGGCTTTCAGATTTTTAAATGGTGATGCATGTAGCCATATATAATCAGAATTTATTTTAAAATCCAAGTACACACTACACAAACACTACTGAAAAGAACACAACATATCAAATTGTCATCAAACTGCCTTTACTTAAAACAACTTATACTTCTCACAAACTGATAATCTTTCACTCTTTCACAACATATCCAACGAGCTTTAATTAATAATTGTCCAGCTCATTCATTAAACATAATTCTCAAAGAATCCGAAATCATATTCACAATCAATACTAACTTTCAAGCCATACACCTCATTCAATATCCAAATTATCCAAACAAATTTCCATATAATAAAAAAAAATGCAAAGAAAAACTTATTTAACATTTCTCCAAATTTAATCAACAGTAACAAAATTTAAAAATGAAGCACAAGGAGAAGCAAAAGAACAGAACAATAGAAATTTAAAAACCCAATTAACTAATTAAAATTACAGATTATATGATTATATCAAAAGGGGAAAAGGGTAAATTACCTTGGTAGCTCAGGGAGTGGAGGAACAAGGAAACCCGCCGCTTTTGGTGGAAGAGTGAGGGAAGTCGCCGCTTCTGGTGGAAGAATGAGGGAAGCCGCCGCTTTTGGGGTTTTCTCCGAGAATAAGAGAGGAGATCTGAGAAAAGAGAGGAGAGAGAAGAGAGGCGTGAGAAGAGAGAGGCGGATATGTGAAAATTAGGGTAAACTGAGACTGCTGAGTTTTTGTCTTTTGGAATTTGGAGTTTTGGGCATATGGATATTGGATATTATTTGAAAATTAAAATATGGGTAAAAAAAAGTAATTTTCGGATTTCGGATCGGATATCCGACTTTATTTTTGGATATTCGGTTATCCGAAATTCAAAATTTCAATATCCGATATCCGAAATTTTCGGATCGGATATCCAATCCGAAAATGTTTTCGGATTGGTTATCCTAAATTTTCGGATAATTAGATAGTTTTGCTCAGGCCTACTTGAGGCTATCACTCTCTAGGGGTAACTGCAGGTTACCAATCTCCTTACAATTGTCTTAATACTCAACATGACTAAGAGTCTACGATGCTAAACCATCTTCTTTACTTGCTCACCCTGTTGCACCCTCGTGTTTCATGCCTTTGTCTGCTTGTAGCTGGTCCCCACTCTGATGTTGCATAATCTTCCCCCTCCTTTTGTATACTTGGAGTGGTGGTTGTAAAGCAGAATGGGGATTCATCACATCACATCCCCCCAAAAGAACCACCTTGTCCTCAAGGTGGAAAGATGGAAACGGCAAGTTCAGATTATCAAAGACTTCCCAAGTTGCCTCAAAACTTGGAAGACCTTTCCATTTAATCAAAGAAACTACCCCTTTCACCCTTTGCCTGACTTCCAAAACATCCTCAGGTTTTGCAACCAATTCTAGATCAGCCCTAAACTAATAGGGCTCACTAGTACAGTGGGGTTGACGAGAACACTCCCTACTGCTTTCTTCAATTGAGAGATATGAAACACAGGGTGCACCTTGAAACTCAATGGCTATTCCAATCGATGTGCTACCTTCCCAATGCATTGGAGTATTTTAAATGGACCATAGAATTGTGCAGCTAGCTTTTCATAGGGTCTGCTAGCCAATGAACGTTGCCTATAAGGCTGCAATTTCAGAAAAACCTCCCCACCCACTTCAAATTGTGCCTCTTTACGTTATGGATCAGCATACTTCCGCATTACTTGCTGTGCTTGATTCAAATTCAAACATAACTCATTCAGTATTAAATCCCTTTCTTTCCGCTGCTCCTCTAAGCTTCCACCGCGAGGTAGTTATTCCCCAACCTCCAAACTTCGGGGGATCCCTCCCATACAACACTTTAAATGGGGTCATTTTTGTGGCCATGTGAGGTATAGGAGTACTTGGCCCACGGAAGCGATTGTGCCCAATTCCTTGGCTGAATAGCTACAAAACAACAAAGATACATTTCTAGGCCCTTGTTTACAATTCCGTTTGCCCATCCGTTTGAAGATTGGTATGAGGTGGAATGGTTACCTCCAAAATTTAATCATAAATATCTTATCACGATTGGATACAATTGAAGCCATGTAACTTTGACTACATACTTTCGAAAAATCAACCATCTTAAGTGCATTAAAGAGATGATTAAGGCCAATAAAGTGTCTTTATTTAGGTAGCCTATCCACCTTAACAAGAATCAAATCCACCCCTTTCGACATGGGCAATCCCTCCACAAAATCCTTGGAGATGTCTTTCGCAATAACCCGTGGGATCGGTAATGGTTGGAGAAACCTAAGAGATTTTTGTTGAGACACCTTGTTATGTTGACATACATCAGAAGTTGCACATATTCCCCAATTTCCTTGTGCATACTGGGCCAATACTAATTCGTAGCCATTCGAAGATAAGTTTTCACCTCCCCCTCGTAACCACCCATCGGGGAGTCATGATATTCCTTTAGAAGCTTGGGAATGAACTATGATTTTGGTGGTAGCACTTTCCTTCCCTAAAAACCATTTGGTTCCCCTTTCTCCTCCTTTAGTTGTTGTTTGACCTCCCCCATCCACTTGCCCTCCTTGATTTCCCTATCCAACTCGGCCAATCAACAACCATGGTACAAAACATAGACCCAAATTGCACTCCTAGCCCACCTTTTCTCGACGGAGCATCAACCACTCGGTTCGAGGCCCTAGGTTTATATTGGATTTCGAAATCGAGACCTATTAATTTACGCATCCATTTGTGATACTCTTCACCCTATTTGCTGTTGTGTAAGTCCGTATAATGAAGTGTTGGTCCATGATAAGATAATGTTTCCATTTCATCACTGCCAAACATATGGTCATTAACTCTTTCTCATTCACCAGTTTAGCTAGGATTTTTACCCCCAACACCTTGCTGAAATAGGCCGGGATGACCTTGCTACATCATTATGGCACCAAGCCCATAGCCCAAAGTGTCTGTTTCTAAGACAAATTCCTGCTTAAAATTCACCATAGCTAATACCGAGTTGTTATCATGGCCCTCTTTGAGCCACTTCGCTTGACCGTCCAAAATTGTCCTTTTTCAATTTTGAAGTTAACAGACTAGCAATTTGAGCATACTTCGCCACACAAATTCGCAGTAGCACCCCATGAGGCCAAGAAAATTCTGAAACACTCAGATTTTTTTGGCTCCTTCTACTCCAAAATTGATTTTTATCTTATCATTATCATTCAATATTCAATGTAATTGCTTTTATCTTATATGATGTGATGAACTCACATTTTGTCGTACAACCACCACTCCAACTATATAAAAGGGGAAGATTATGAAACATAAAAGTGGGGACCAACTACAAGCAAACAAAGGCATTCAATGAAACACTAGGGAGGGTGCAACAAGGTTACCCAACTTTGATGTTGCATAATCTTCTCCTTCCTTTTGTATACTTGGAGTGGTGGTTGTACGGCAGAATGTGGGTTCACCACAATTTGGTTAACCAAAAAAGTGGGGAAAGTTGGAATTCATGGGAATTGCAATTTAGGGTAGTTGTTTGGTTAGCACTATAAATTAGAAAAGGAGGAAGTGCTTCCTAGAAAATTTGTACTTCTAATAAAACATTGAAATTTAAGCATAGAACTTGTTTACGAGACATTCATTGGAATTAGAACTTTGTTTTTAGTGCTAGCAAAATTGCACAAGGGAAGTAACTTCCCATGAAATGTGAATTCCCTAAGGAATTTAATACCCATGTGAATCAAAAAAGTATTCTGTATTTTGGTTAGTTGCGATGGGAATTAAATTGCTATGGTAATTTACATTTCATAGGAAGTAAGTTCCTTCATATATCTCCCATGAATTTGCTAAAGTTGTTTCGTTGACATAGGGAATTTTCGTTTGTGTGAATTGTCAATGACATGGGGGGTAAGTAGTAAACTTTTCGTGATGTGGGAGCTCAAAATTCCTAGGAAGTTGTAATTCCTCCACTGCCTATGTCACCAAACAAGTGACCTAAGCATTTCCTAGGAATTTCCATTGCTTAGGTTGAAAATGTGTAAAAAAAAACACATAATTGATAGAACTACATGGAAGTACTTCTTTCTATGTTTTTAGCAGACATTGTGATACATTTCTAGTAACTGGCTCGATTTTATGATTTTTATGAACACTCTAAGTATCTAATTTAGTACTTTAGTAGTAGTGGTAAGATGATAAAAATAATTGTGGTAATTGATTTATTTGTATTTGCGCTATAACTTAGCTACAGTAAAAAAAAAAAAAGAAAAGAAAAAAGAGAGAAAAAAAATATTAGAAATTATGTTTAGTTCAACTTTTTTTTAAAAATAATCAGATTAGATCTTATCTTTTCAATTGCGTTTTTTTTTTATTATATTTTTTATCATTGAATATCTTATTTCGTATCTGGAAAGTGGAAAGTACTTATTAATACTAATCTAATTTGATAATTTTTTAACTTACGGGTTAGTGTATAAATTAGGTCAAAGGTTGGTCAAATCAGATTAGACTAGATCAACTCAAATCATATCATGTGAACTGAACATAGTTTGAGTACTGGTAGTTTGGTGCAAATTATGGGTATGTCCTTTATCTCTATAAATAGGGTGCGTGACCACTCAATAGCTATTCTATCTCCATTATACATTCATGCATTCAACTTTCTCTTATTATCTTTTCTTTGGGCTCTTTTCTGGCCTTGCCAATGTGATCATAAAAAGTGTGAATATTACACATGTATGCCCTGTGGCAATATGCCCTTTTGTTTCCTGATGCAAAATGTAGCATTTTGTTAGTGCTCTGCGTCTGTGAGGGTTACCTAATACACCCCTGCTTATTGTTACCCAAGATGCTAAGGCTTTTGAACAGGGGATCAGTCCTATCAATAAAAGAAGTAAAAGTAGACCAAGTGCCAAAAAAGTTGTGTCCTTTACCTCACTTTGTAGTGATAGTTGCAACTTATTCCCCTTAAGACTAGCTCTTCTTTATCTCCCTTGTGTGTGTGTGTCTGTCAGTCTGTGTGTTCTGCATGTTATATTTGTAGAATTATGCAATACCGATTTACAGCCATATTTTAGCAAAGCAGACACGAGAAGACTTAAATATACTTCCTCTGTTTTTTTTTTCCTTAACTGTGCACCCCCCCCTCTCTCTCTTTCTCCATCCTTACATTGCGATTAAAAAAGAATGGAGGAAGAACATTTTATAAGAAAGACCGTCTTAAGATTCATAGCTGCTTGATTTAACTTCTGCTTCCTTAGTTTTTAGTCCTTTTGCACCTTCACTGAGTGTAAGTAAGCAATTTATGTGCTTTCCAGGTCATCAGTACTGCAAGGACGTGCAATTGCATATTAATTGTTCTGGATGCAATAAAGCCAATAACTCACAAGCGTCTTATAGAAAAGGAGCTTGAAGGCTTTGGCATTAGGTAATGTAAAATCTTCCATACTCAATTCTTCTCATGCTTTGTTGCGATGCATTGCAATTTACTCTTAATTTTTTATGCCATATGAAGATTAAGAACTCTATTTTTGCCTGCTCGTGGACCTTGTCATAGTGTCATGGTTCCATGGTTTTAAATCTACTAGGAATTTTGTGAAAAGACGTGTGGTTGTAGTGCCTCCTATCTTCACTTCACACTTCAGTAATGATAAAACCCGAAGCATTTTAGGGCCTCATGCTTTGTATAGCTAATTTTATTGTCTATTGATTTGACTGTCCGTAATTTTTTATTTATTTATTTTTTTTTATCATGGTAACTGACCACACTAGTAGAAAATAGCAATTTGGCACCGGTTCAAAACGGCTTATCCCACCGGTCTCGAAGTGGTGGGTATTTGAGGGATGCCAAAAGTGGTTATTTTTGCCACCAGTTCAAAACCGATGGGAAAAAGCAAAATAGCACCGGTTAATCGGTGCCCATATTTGGGCATTAGCACTGGTTAACCGGTGCCCTTAATGTCCCACAATTTTTTGTTTTTTTTTTTTTTTTGCTTTTTTCACTTGATTTTTCTCCACCAGACCCACCACCAAACCCATCCACCATACCCACCTGCGCCGAACCCACCTACTAGACCCACCACCTTAACACTCCCACCAGACCCACCACCTTAACCCACCAGACCCACCAACTTAACCTACCTGAACCCACCAACTTAACCCACCTGCACCGAACCCACCTACCAGATCCACCACCTTAACCCACCCACCAGACCCACCACCTTAACCCACCAAACCCGAACCCACCCACCAGACCAACCACCTTAACTAGCCTAACCCTAACCCACCCAACTACCTCAAATCTATCATCTAAACCCACCTAATCTGAACCCAACCACCTGAAACCACCCAACTAACCCAAAAATCACGCTGGAACAACAACAAAAACCCAGAAAAATTAAATTCGTAGACAAATAAACCAAAACCCATTTTCATCGAATTCTTCAACAAATCAATATACGAAAAAAGAAAAGAAAAATTGTAGGAAAAACAACAAAAACCCTAAAAATTAAATTCCACCAAAAATCTCAAAAAACAAAATAAAAGTAAGAAAAAAGAGAACTTATCTCGAATTCCACCAAAAACCCCCGAAATTTGCTTGAATTTGGGTTATAAAGGTCAAATTTGACTATGAAAACTCTAGATCTAGAGTTTTCATGGTCGAATTTGACTTGAAAACCTTTGGTTAGTGGTGCTGTTGCGGCGTGGTTAGTGGCAGCGGCGGTGGTGGTCGAAAGAGGGGAAAGAAGAGGAGAGAAGGAGAAGATGAAAGAGAAGAAGAACGAGAAGGGGACGAGCTGAGGAGAGAGGAAGAGAGGGAGGGGACGAAAGAAGAGAGGAAGAGGAGAGGAGGGAGGGGACGAGAGAAGAGATCAGAGAATGAGAGAGGAGAGAGAAGATGAAGAGGCTAGGGTTTGGGAGATAAAAGGTGGTTTATATATGAACCTTGAAAATGACCAATATTTTTTTTTTTTTTTTTTTTTTTTTTTTTTATTTTTTTTTTAAGTATTCCCACCGGTTCAAAACCGGTGGCAATTCCTAATTTGGCACCGGTTTGGTTTGAATCGGTGCCATTTTTAATTGTGTAAATTCCGCCCATTTTTTTCCCCAACGGTTTTGAAAAACCGGTGGCCTTCACTCGGTGCCAAATTGATATTTTCTACTAGTGCCATTTGGTTTTCTGTATTGACGGTACTGTGTGTTGTTAGATGTGCATAATTTTGTACTCTTTCCTTTTGTATGTCCCTGCCTTACTCTTGTGTGTCTTTCTGGGAGCAGGTTGAACAAGGAACCCCCCAATTTAAGTTTCCGAAAGAAAGAAAAGGGTGGTATTAATTTGACCTCGACAGTTGCCAACACACATTTGGATCTAGATACAGTGAAGGCAATATGCAGTGAATACAGGATTCACAATGCTGATATCACTCTTAGATTTGATGCAACTGCAGACGATCTCATTGATGTTATTGAGGGAAGTAGAGTTTATATGCCGTGCATATATGTCATAAACAAAATTGATCAGATCACTCTTGAAGAGTTGGAAATTCTGGATAAACTTCCTCATTACTGCCCAATCAGGTAGGTTACTCTTGTTATCAATCAGATTTGGTTGTCTTCTGTTAGTTCTGTGTGGTAAATTCGATTTCTTTCATGGCTTCAGAATTAATATCACCTCTTATATTCCTGGTTTTTTATTTATATGTGTATTTTATTATTGATTATATTTATGATATTTTTGTTAAGAATCTTATGTTTGGCAATCCCTTTATTATAAAATTTCGTTGTCTTTCATGGCTTCGTAATTAAGAATTGCTGAATGAGTTATTTTCTGAATTGTAGAAAGTCTCAGATGTTTTATCCTATGGTCTTACTAAGAGGTCATTAATTTTTTTTGGTACTTTGTTTTTAAATTACTTGTATTGTTGCATAAGAATCATTATCAATGCTCCCTCCTCTCCCCCTCCCCCCTCTCCCCCTCCCCCCTCTTCTATCCAAAGTCCAAAAAATCCTTTTGCATACATATATTGTCCTTTTGTGTTTTTACAATGCCAGCACAACTTCAGTTGATTCTGAAGAAGATTTACAGCCACTTGTTTTGTTGAAATCACTTTGCAGTGCTCATCTAGAATGGAACCTTGATGGTTTGCTGGAGAAGGTCTGGGAGTACCTGAACCTTACTCGTATTTACACAAAACCAAAGGGTTTGAATCCAGATTATAATGACCCTGTCATCCTTTCATCTCGGAGGAGAACTGTGGAAGATTTCTGCGAACGAATTCACAAGGATATGGTTAAACAATTCAAGAAGTAAGTAATGTTTTGGATGCCTAAATTTACTCTGCATTGTGGATGTTTCTATTGTCCATGGAGATATAAAACCAATGTGCCTCATCACTCGTGAGTTTATCTTAAACCAAATAGAGTGACATATTCCATAGGAGGAGCAAGGAAAGGAATATTAGCACGCCTTGCTAAGGCTGCTCAGATTTTTTCTGTTGAAGCTTGTCTTCCCTTGCATGACCCCTTCTGTGAGTATGAGTGTGGATGTTTCATGCACTTTTTTATTTTGAATACTTAATTTCGGCTACACATAGTTTTAATTGGTTATTATGTCTGTTTTTCCACTAACACGGATCACTTCCCCCAACTAAAATAATTTCAACGATAATCAGTCAAGTAAAAAAGGCTTCCAACAAGTTTCCTGTAAGTAGATAGATCATCCAATAGCTCTCCCTAATTTTAAGGCTAAGCTCTTGTTCTAAACTGCATGCAAAGTTACCAGCTTTTGATTAGAATTGTATTTCATACTTGCATTGGGTTTCAAACCTCTTTGTGACCTCATCACTTCAATATCCTGAAAAGACTTGAGTTTTCTAAATTTCTTTGGGTTCTTTGTGTTTTCTTTAGCTCATTTATCAAACCTTAGTCATTCAATACTAGCGAAAACTCTTTTTGAGTCTTTGCTTGATCTACAATAAGAAAAAGTGTCTTTGCTTGATGTACAATAAGAAAATACTATGTAATTAATTTTCCTTTTCTCTGGCACAGTGCTCTTGTCTGGGGATCTAGTGTGAAGCACAAGCCTCAAAGAGTTGGCAAGGTTAGTCCTGGGATTCTATGCTCTTTTTCTTTCCACTCTTGATGAAAATGATTCTTTATTCTTCTGATCATGCATTTTTTGGTGCTCTCTTGTCAGGAACATGAACTCGAGGATGAAGACGTGGTTCAAATCATCAAAAAGATCTAACTGAGCCTGGCATGCATAATTTTAAAGAATTGACGACCAGCATAATTCCGAAGAAATTTTTGTGAGGGAAATATTGTGGCAAAAGGTACAGAGGTGTTATTGATGCGTATTTCAGTTCTTTTCTGTGATGGAGGATTTGGCTAGCTTGTACGTTGTGTTTTCTGCAGACAAAGCAGAGTGTTTCAGAATGAGCATGTTGATAGGAGCGTTGTTAAACCTGATGTTGGTAGCAGATTTAATGTCATAGGGGTACGGCATATGCTACCAGAGTTCGTAGAAAAATATGATTTTACTATCATTACCCAGCGTTCCTGGATTTTGTATGGGGTGAAATGTTTTATTGTATTTTCAGAGACTGCAGAGTTTATTGTATTGTCAAACTGAATGGTATCCGTATCCCAGGTATAGATTGAGGATTGAGGATTGAGGATTGAGAATTTGAGACTGGTGAAAAAACTCCGAACTAAGTCAATACAAGTTAGATTATGCCTACTTAAAATGAACGTGAATAAACTAATACAAGTTAGATTATGACCTACTTAGAATTAACATGGAACTGTGATTGTTGCTATATTTGAAACCAATATATAAATGTAAATAAAATTCTACTCATAAAAGGAGAGAACCAAGCTCTTGGAGTTTGTTTGAGAACCAATATGCGGACTTTTTTAAGAATATAAAAATAATAAGGAAAACCTGAAGATTGTTTTAAATATACTTTGTAGAAATGTATTTTTGACTTCCAGTTGATGAATATTCCGTTCAGAAGTAATATTTATCGTCAGTTCCAAGTGTTCTATATGCATGTAGAGGTTTCAAACTAATCAATACATGCCTGCTAATGGCGGCAAAATACAAGTCTAGCCTTAATTTGCACCATCATGATACCATCAGAGTTATACTTCACTCTTATATATCTCCTTGTAACCAAACCAGTTATAATCATAGTTATGACTTACAAGGTGTAAAGTCTCATATAATTTATCTTTTAAAGCCTTAAATTATTTGACCAGGGCTTGACATTGACGAGGATGCTTAAATGCCTTCTTATGAGTAGGTTCACTTTCAAGAGCTTGTAGTGTTCAAAATAATCAATATTTGTAATTAAGTGAATCCATCTTTTACGGTGTGTTTGGATTGAAGGAATTGGAGGGAAAAGAAGAGAAGAGAAATGGAGAGATGATATGTCTTTCATTTGGATAACAAATGAGGAAGAAAGAGAATTGGAGGGGAGAGAAATGGAAAGATTAAATTGTAGGAAATTGATCCCTCAATCAATGGAGAGATTTGGAAGGAAAACTCACCATTCCTCCCTCCCCTCCTCTTCTCCTCCCTCCCCTTCTTTTCCTTCCCCTTTCTTTATCCAAACACACTGTTAAGCATGTCACCGTGGTAGGAGTATTATAAATATAATGAGTGTTATTACTAAATAGAAAAAGGAGCAATGATACGTCAATGGAAAATTAAATTTGGGAAAGAATTTACACCGTTTGGATAAAAAAAGAGGAAGGAAAAGAAGGGGAGGGAGGAGAAGAGGAGAGGAGGGGAGGGGAGGGAAGAAGTGTGAGTTTTCTTTCAAATCTCTCCATTATTAGAGGGATCATTTTTCTCTCTCCCGCCCTCCAATTCTCTTTCTTCTTCATTTGTTATCCAAATGAAAGATATCACATCTCTCCATTTCTCTTCCCTTCCTTTCCCTCCATTTCCTTCAAACACACCGTAAAAAAAGGATAAAAATGTAAAAGGCTTGTTTTTATTTAAGCATGGTTATATTGATATATACATTGTATGTTCTTAAAAGAAAAAAAAAAGCATGCTTACTAATATGGAACATCCTTATGTTAAATAATTGCTGTATTTACATGTGCTATAATCCTATTTTCCATTCTTCTAAAGCTAACACGATTTCTTAGCAAACTTTACCAATACTAGGGTGGCTAATGCGATAACTAGTCACGTTCGGGAAACTTTATTAGTCGGTGGTTACATTAATGAGGAAAAATATATAACCAAATATTTTAGAGTAAATATGTAAATACAGAATTTAAAGGGGATAAATTTTTAGTGCTTAGAGAGCCACAAGGGCGGTTAATGAGAATTGATCCCAAGATATTTTGGTACCGGGAGGGGAGCTCTAACCACTTGAGCTATCCCTCACTCTCATTTAAAGGGGATAATTGACAGCACATACACTATTTATAAGAGTAATCTTTTACTTTTAATAAGGTATCGCAATACAACTCGATTCAAAAGTCCAATCTAATTCTCAAAATAAAAATTATGGAATGAATTTTTTTCTAAGAAAAAAAATTTCTCCATCAACCATTAGATATGGATTTAGAATCCATTTCGTGCGATTAAACCAAGAGAAGGTATTGTGCCAATCCGGACTGACGAAATGTTTCGTCAGACTGACAAAATGCAGATTTTGATATCCTCAATTGGCATAATGATATCCTCTATTGGATGGATAGTATCCTCTATTGGCTGGATGATATCCTCGACTAATTGGATTATTTCCTTTATTGGCTATATGATATCCTTTATGGGCTGGATAATATTTCTACTGGCTAAATGATATCCTCTATTGGCGGGATGATATCCTCTATTGGCTGGATGATATTCTCTACTAACTGGATGATATCCTTTATTGTTTATATGATATCCTTTATTGGTCGAATGATATTTCTATTGGTTGGATGATATCCTCTATTGGTTGGATGATATCCTCTATTGGTTGGATGATATCCTTTTATTGGCTATATGGTATCCTTTATTGGCTGGATGGTATTTCTACTAGCTTGATGATATCCTCTATTGGCTGAATGATATTTTTTTTATTGGTTATATGATATCAAGGCTTGATGATATCATATAGCCAATAGAGGATATCATCCAGCCATGATATCATATAGCCAATAAAGGATATCATAGACACAATCATAAACGATATCATATAGCTAATAGAGGATATCATCCAACCATGATATCATATAGCCAATAGAGGATATCATCCAACCAATGGATGATATGTATAACTTGTTTGAAGATATGTATAATATGTTTGATAATACGTATAACAATGGTGGAACCTCCATTGAAGTGCTCGTACTAAGGTCATGGGCATAACATAACTTGCTCATTTTTCAACCAAAATACATGCATATTTTATCAAAATGCTCACAATTTAACATACAATCATATGGGACAATCAATTTCAACAATTATACATCACATAAGAAAGCCCCAATTCGATTTTTGGACATTTTTCAAAAAATCCGAGAATCTCAAGCTTTCTCTCTCTTCTGCCATGGATGACCTCGCTACTCTCCTTCGCCGTAACCACCACCAACTTGTCATCGAGTGAAAACTTATTCTTCATCGCAAGAAGATGATGTTGATCTGATACTTTCTTGAGTCTCGACTGACGAAATATTAGGTACGGCTTGCCATACCCAATACTTTGTGTTAAACCAAACACAATCCATACCGCCCTAATCTATGGATCTAAATCCATTCCACTCCATACTCGTACCATGAACCAAACAACCCTTTAAGGTATTTCCTATCCTTGTCAAGTCTCGTAAAAGGCTTAATAGTATAATCCTACTTCTCAAAAGTATAAATAATTTCTTCAAGGTTTGGACTCGGAAGTATGAATTAACTTAACTCTCTGACAATATAGCATATACTGAACCCCAATGTTGAGCAGACAGCAAGCTAAAAAATTTGAGTATGTGATTTAGCATTTTAGCCTATTCGAGGCAAAGAAAACCAATACGAAGTTTTTACTAATGCCTCATTACTATCATCAATCAAGAATAACCCATTTCTTCCAAAAAAAAAAAAAAAAAAAAAAAAGAATAACCCATTAAAATTGGATAAAACTAAAGCTTTGATCATTTTTTACACAATTAATTTGAGCATTAATACACGATTAATTAGAGACCTAAAACCTTGTTATTAATAATACGGCACATATACACTATATTGATTTGACTGTTACTTGAAATCGATATTAAATCGAGGCATGGAAATGAAGATATGTTACTTGAAATATTATAATAACAATAATAAAAAAAATAAAATAAAATCAGAGAGCATAAATTAAAAGATCATTACGTAAAACGTAAATAGAATGCTACCTAAAAATTGTTAATACCATATATTAAACATCGTTATAATGTTACATATAATGCTCTATGTATTATCCTAAGCGCACTATTAGCAGAGGAAAAAAAAATCCCTCTTCACTCTCTACTTTTCCTCTCATCCACATCAGATTTTTAAAGAAATAATTTTTTTCATCCCACCAACAACAAATCAAAAAATTCCCTCACCATTCTCTTTCTTACTTTTCACTACCCCACTATATTCTCTCTAGCTTATTTTCAATTTTTATAATAATTACTATCCATAATACTTCCTACCCATATACTTGATGATAATTAAATTGTAATTAACTATAATTGTGACTTTAATTAAGTACGAACTAATTAAATAATAATGATTATTGGAAGACATAAGTAATAAAACTAGAAATGCATTACATTAATAAAAAGTGAACTATGATTACGATACATGTTGATTAAAGCGTCATTAGATTTTAAGGATTATTGTCACCAAACTTTTCCCAAATGTGCTCTATCAAGTCATCTTTCAAGGATTGATGAGTTCGTCTATTACGCATAGCGTCCTTTATCTCCAAATATTTATTAATGTCGATAGGACGTCTTGTTTGAAACTGAAATGTCTCATCATTATTTGGAGTACCACTTGTACTAACTTCACCTCCTAGGCGCGACATTGGGCGATCTGTTTCGTAATATCTTCTTGTTACTTCAGCATTTTTATAAGTATCTCGTTCATCCTTTACTATCATGTTATGAATTATTATACAAGCCTTCATAATGTCAGCTAGCACATCTTCATCGTAAGCAAGAGCTGGTTGCCGTACAATTGCAAACTTCGTTTGTAGGACACCAAATGCACGTTCAACATCTTTACGTGCATCAGCTTGTCGTTCAGCGAAAAGCATATGCTTATGAGTTTGAGGATTGGTAAATCCTTGCACAAAAGTAGCCCAACTCGGATAAATACCATCAGCTAGGTAGTAAGCCATGTTGTATTCATGGCCATTGACATTGAACTTCACTGTAGGTGCTTGACCTTGCAACACATTAGTAAAAACTGGTGAACGGTAAAGTACATTAAGGTCATTACAAGAACCTGGAATACTGAAAAAAGAAAGCCATATCCATAGATCTTCATATGCAACTGCTTCTAAAATGAGGGTTGTGTTCTTATTTCGTCCGCAATATTGACCTTTCCATGCATTTGGGTTATTCTTCCACTCCCAATGCATACAATCAACATTGCCAATCATCCCTGGAAAACCTCGTTGGTCATTTCTATACAGGATCTTTCGTAGGTCATCGTCCATCAGGCTTCGTAAATATTCAGCTTCAAATTCCTTAATTACCCCTTCATAGAAATTTTTTAGACATTTCTGTGCAGTTGTTTGACCCATACGTAGATACTTGTCAACAGCGTCAGGAGCCACCCCATATGCTAACATTCTCATCGCTGCCGTGCATTTTTGGAGTCCAAACAACCTAACTTCCCATATGCATTCCGCCTTTGCTGGAAAAACTCATCATTTTCCACAATCTTATTCACAATCTTACAAAAAAGAGGTCGTTTCATCTGAAACCTCTGGCGAAACTGGCTTTCATTATATACAGGAGGATCCGCAAAGTAGTCGTTGAACAATTGGTTGTGCCCTTGTTCATGATTTCTATCCATTTGAACCCGAACATGAGCATCTGTATTATTACGTTGATTTCGAGGTGGAGGTGTTGGGTACAATTTAGGTGGCAAGTGATTATTGACAAGGTTGTCAATAACTTGGTGAAATTCTTCATTACTATCAGATGAAGAACTTGAGCTTGAAGAGCTTTTTTAAAACAATATTTGTGTTAATTTTAGTAAGTTTATGTGGATGATGTTTTGAATGTGTATTGTAAACCATTCACATAGTCTTTATATAGAATGAATGAGGCACATTTGTTCATATAATACGATTCAGAAAGTTGGTACATAAAATTTCAATGTTATTAAGGTGATTATGACTACACAATGAAAAAAAATGACATAAATAAGACTACACAATGACACAGTACCATAAATATTACACAATGTTATAAATAAGACTAAAAAATGACATAAATAAGACTACACAATGACATAAAAAAGACTACATAATGTCAGAAACAAGACTACACAATGCAATAAATAAGACTACACAATGTCATAATTAAGACTACATAATGTCAGAAACAAGACTGCATAATGTCAGAAACAAGACAACACAATGCCATAAATAAAATTACACGATACCATAAAAAAACAATACTACACAATGCCAAGATAAAATACTAACTGTTCATTTTTAATTTACCCGTACAGTTCCTGGAGTAATTTCTGCTTAAACTTCTCTTCACTAGTAGAAAAAAGTAATTAGGAAGCCCCAAATGGGAAGCGGTTATTCAATTCCGCTTCCAAAAAGCCACAAAAACCCACCCAAAAAAAAAACACCTAAGAATTGAAAAGGGAAGCGGTTTGGGTCGAACCGCTTCCATAAATAAAATTTGAAGCAATTCAAACCGCTTCCTTTTTAAAAAATAAAAAATAAAATTGGCGCCCATGTAAAAAACCCAAAACCCTTGAAAATTTTTGAACTCCCTCTCATTTCATTCGCACTGTTTCATTTCGTTCCCCTCCTAATTCACTCCCTCTGAGGTCGACACTCCACCACCACCA